>NC_091951.1:140193241-140931991 GCF_031021105.1 Erythrolamprus reginae
TAGATTTTTGGGCCCTGCCAACACTAAGATACCTGAAGGCCCAGCTTATAAAATTGCTTCTGTGTTTTGGTTTTAGAGGAGAGACAGAAGTACATTCTAGAAGCTGAGTTGTAATTTTATGTGAGATAGACCCTTTTTGTATTTGTATATTAATTAAGGAAGTTATTACTTCGGGTTGATATCCTTCATGTGTTTATGTGCCAGTTTAAGATTCTTTTGTTCTGTTGTTTTTAGTTATGTATTCCTGAATAATTACATTTTACTTTTTCTTGGGTATTATTCCTTTAAGTTATTTTGTTTTTATAATTACTTTTATTTATCATTCTAGAGACTATAGGATACATAAAACTTGTCAAATAATTTCAAGCACAAAGTCTTGACTCGACTTAATTGTTTTATTCAAGAGAAAAAGAGGGAAGAGCTAATACAACAGAACTCTCACAATAGCATACTATTAAATAAATAAATAAACAAACAAACAAGTAAGTAAATAAATAAATAAATAAATACATACATACATACATACATACAATAATACAATCCTTGCTGCCCAGGTATGTTAAGCAGAAACATGCAGGGAGAACAGATGACCAATAGCCTTCAAATGTCCTCTGCAGGCGTCAATGAAAATGAAGTTCTGATTATAGTAGAGAGATAAGGCAGAAGTGTCTGGGAATGGTGGTGGGATGTCAAAATGACGGTGGAGCATGTTCAGTGGCAGAACCGTTAATTACCCAGCCATCTAGTAAGAGTCACTGTGAAACTTCAAAAGTAAGATTTAGTTGACAAACATGTTTGTAAGTGACAGCATTCTCTAATGAGAAAATCAATAGAAAATGCTGAGGATTTCTGGAAACAGCTAATGAGCCCTCAGCAGAGAGTCATAATACAGAAAGTCGTTTGTTCCCGTGTCGCTATCCTTTCAAAGTCGGGCAGATCTGACCTAGGTCAGAATGTAATACAGTATAATGTAATGGGAAAGGAATAGAATAGGAATGGGAAATGAATACTTTATTTGGCCAGGTTAGACGCAAAAGGGTTTTGTCTTTGGTACAGTTGAGGGAAAATGAACCAAGAATCCAAGAAGTGTTTTATTTGGATCAAGGAAGCAATGTACTATGTTGTACTCTGTAATCCAATCCAATCCTAGCATTAAATGCAGGATTACTCAATCAATGGGTCTTGACTCCAGGTCCCCCCAAAATGCTTTTATAGAAATAAGTGTATTTGACTCCTCCTTCATCAGCATATTATATTCAGTTCTGGTCACCACACTTCAAAAGAGACATTGAAACTCTGGAGAAGGTGCAAAAAAGAGCAACCAAGATGATTAAGGGATTGGAAACCAAGACTTACGAAGAGAGACTGAGGGAACTGGGCATGGATAGCCTAGAGAAAAGGAGGGCCAGAGCTGACATGATAGCAGTCTACAAGTATGTGAGGGGATGTCACAGAGAGGAGGGGATCACTTTATTCTTCAGGGCACCAGAGGGCCGGACGAGGAACAACGGCTGGAAGCTGACCAAGGAGAGATTCAACATGGAGATAAGGAGGAACTTCCTGACGGTCAGAGCGATCAACCAATGGAACAACCTACCAGCGGACGTTGTGAACTCCAACACTCTGGACATTTTTAAGAGAAGATTGAACTGCCACTTGACTGGTGTACTATAGGCTTCCTGCTTGGGCAGGGGGTTGAACTCGATGGCCTTCATGGTCCCTTTCAACTCTAACAATCAATCAATCAATCAATCAATCAACCAATCAATATATTCCTTGCTATTTAATTATACAGCATGAGCTGAACCCCATTTGACCTGGTATCCATTACAATTTATGAGACACTCCCAGAATTGTCTTCTTTCTTATCTCTGATAAAAGTGGTGACAAGTTACAGAATTCAAACAGTGTATAATGTGTTTTCCTGTACAGTTTCATTACAGGTGTCTGTGGCCTTACAGTGCTTCATTTAAGTCATGTCCTCTTCACCTCCCATTTGGGAAATGCTCACTTCACAAGATATAGGGAAAAAGAGAGAGAGGAAGGAGGGAAGTCTCAACCCTGCAAAACATGTAATAAGCCTAAAGTTCCTCAGGGACCCTGAATGAACAACATTGTGCTTTCAACTTGCTGTGCTTCCAGCATGGTAGCATTCAATCATGTCAATTATAGTGTAGCAGTAAGGGCAGTAGACTTAGTTAAGGGGCAACAGCAATGACAATATGGCAGAGAGAGTGGGATGGGGGGGAGAGAGAGAGAGAGAGAGAAAAAGAGAGAGAGAATGATTCAAAGGTATATTTTATATTGCTACAGATTTCATTTATGAAAAATATCTCAAGGTCTTAACACCCACATTAATGACCTATTGATTTATCAAATTTATATAGCCAGTGATCTCACAGAAGTTAAGACTGGGTGGTATACAATAAATAAACCTATATCCATAACAATTTAAAACATATAAATAAGGCTGTGGGAGAAGGGACCAGCACCCTACACACCGATTAACACTCTTAGAGCTCCCTATTTTCCTGGGATCCACAGGCCTATTGGAAGAACCATGTTTTGGAGGATTTCCCAAATGTAAATAGGATCAGGGTTTTTATTATCATGAAATGTTTTTTAAATTATTTATTATGAAATGGTTTTTTTATTATTATGACAGGGGCGGCATACAAATCTAATGAATGAATGAATGAATGAATGAATGAATGAATGAATAAATAAATAAATATTGTTTTATTATTGTTGTTGTAAGCCGCCCTGAGTCTTCAGGGAGTGGGCAGTATATAAATTTAAACTAACTAACTAACCATCTAATTAATTAATTAATTAACTAACTAACTAACTAACTAACTAACTAAATTAATCGCCTTCTGCCGCACGAATCCCAGCGACCGGTTAGGTCCCACAGAGTTGGCCTTCTCCGGGTCCCGTCGACTAAGCAATGTCGTTTGGCGGGACCCAGGAGAAGAGCTTTCTCTGTGGCGGGCCCAACCCTCTGGAACCAGCTCCTCCCAGATATCAGAGTTGCCCCCACCCTCCTTGCCTTTTGCAAGCTCCTTAAAACCCACCTCTGTCGTCAGGCATGGGGGAATTGAAATTTCCCTTCCCCCTAGGCTTATAGAATTATACATGGTATGCTTATATGTATGAATGGTTCTTTAAATTGGGGTTTTTAAGATTGTTTTAATATTAGATTTGTTTACATTGTCTTTTTATATTGTTGTTAGCTGCCCCGAGTCTTTGGAGAGGGGCGGCATACAAATCTAATAAATACAAATACAATACAAATAAATCAGGGCTAATTTCATCTTGGGAAGGGAGAATGATGTTCAAGAGGGGAAGTGCCATGGCAGAAACCTGCTTCCTGGGTGTTCTCAGATTGAACTCTTTAGCAACAGGACCTGTAACATGTTCCTCCTGCCAGATCTGATAGACCAGTAGATATAACAAGGACAAGGCAGTCCCTCAAATAACCTGGTCCCACATCATGTAGGGATTTATAGGTTAAAACTAGCATCTTGAATTCGATCTGGAAACAGACTGGCAGCCAATGCAGCTCACACAGCAGACATCTAATGGGTGTCACTCTAGGGACACACACAACTGCCTGTGCTGCTGCATTTCACACCAGTTGAATTTTTTAAAACTTTTTTTAGTAAAGGTAGTCCTCTCTTAACAATCACAATTGAGACTGGCAAGTCCAGTGGTAAGCAATGTGATCATGAAATGAAACACCCTTTCATGGTGATTAAGTGAGACAGCATGAATCACATCTTAAGTGACCTGTGTTTTCAGCACTTGCTTCTCCACTGAATCTGCATGTTGGAAGCCATTCGTGCCATATGGACATGGCAATCATAGGACTGTGGAGATGCTGCAATTTTTGTAAAGACCCGTCAGTTGCAAAATGTCCCATTGTCAACCATGTAACTGTGGGGATGCTTTGACAATTGTTAAGTGTGAGGTTTAGTCATAAAGTTCCATTTTTTTAGCATCATAGCTTTGAAAGATCATTAAATAGGGGCTTCATTAAATGAGGACTACTTGTAGTCTATTTAGGAGGTGACCAGGGGATGAGTAACTGTGAGAAGAACTTAGGAGTTATTCCACTGGAGTTACTTAGTGCTTGTGATGGCCGCTATGGTAGAATGTAGAACTTCAATAAGAGAGGGTCACCCTTCGATACAGAAACTTTGCACCAGTCATTTCTTTATCAATGATTTTGCAACAGCCGTGTCTCTACTAATCTCTACTAATCCAGTCTACCCCCTTGCCCCCAGGTTTGCTGTCATAATCAATGCAGGACGAACAAGAATTATACTGAGGTAATATGAGCATTATCCTGGAGAGTGATATTGCTTCAGGACATGCTCCCTTGGATTTAATCCAAGAATTACAACTTGGAACAGGTGCACCAGTTGGTGCTTTTGGGTTTTGTTCCTTTTGCTGAGGGATTGCTTTCACGTCTTCTCTACAGAACTTTTAAAGGCTGTGCTTTTGCCTGAGTTGCATTATTCTGATGAAACAAAAACAAACCCTGATTTTGAGCTGTGGGGATATTAACATTATTCACCCCCATGTGTTTTGCATCTTCAAAGCCATTGATGCAGATACATCTATGCATTTGCATTCCTGCACAGATGTTCACCGTCTGATCCCCCCAGGGCAACGGGAATCAATTTTAAACCTATTTGATGGTGCATCTAGCAAAAGTAGTACATCTAGTAAAAGTGCAAAAATTGAAGGAAACTTGGCAGGTCCAAAGCAGTCTGGACTGTTAATTGAGCAGTACTTTGCTGGGCTTCACCCACATTCTTAATTGCAGTGGAGAGGATACTCTGTGCTGCAACTTTGACTAAAAGATACGAGAGAGTGGATTAGTGTATAATCCTTCTGATTCTTTTTCCCAGGCAGATTTTTATTCAAATTTCAAAAGAAATATTTTTGGGGGGAAAAGACCATGTGGGTTAAAGAATAGTAAGACTAGATTTTTTTAGAGCCAGTTTGGTCTAGTGGGTAAGGCAGTGATGGCGAACCCATGGCACGGGTGCCACAGGTGGCACGTGAAGCCATATCTGCTGGCACGTGAGCCGTTGCCCTAGCTCAGCTCCAGCATGCATGTGTGTGCCAGCCAGCTGATTTTTGGCTTGCACATAGGCTCTTGGAGAGCATTTTTGGCTTCCAGAGAACCTCCGAGGGGATGTGGGAGGGTGTTTTTACCCATCCCCAGCTCCAGGGAAGCCTTTGGAGCCTGGGGGAGGGGTAAAACATGAGCCTACTGGGCCCACCAGAAGTTGGGAAACAGGCAATTTCCAGCCTCCAGAGAGCCTCTGGGGAGTGGGGGAAGCTGTTTTTGCCCTCCCCAGGCTTTGAATTATTGGTGTGGGCACTCACACATGCATGATAGCTTGCGGGCATGCTCTTTTGGCACCCAAGGAAAAAAGGTTCACCATTGCTGGGTTAAGGCATCAGATGAGAAATGAGTTCATGAAAGCATGCTAAGGGACCTTGTGCCAGTCACTCTCTGTCCAAATCAATTCACAAGGTTGTTAGAGAGTGGCCTGCACTGGCTGCCGATCAATTTCCGGTCACAATTCAAAGTGTTGGTTATGACCTATAAAGCCCTACATGGCATTGGACCAGAATACCTCTGAGACCGCCTTCTGCCGCACAAATCCCAGAGGCCGACTAGGTCCCACTGAGTTGGCCTTCTCCAGGTCCCGTCGACTAAACAATGCATTCTGGCAGGACTCAGGGGAAGAACTTTCTCTGTGGTGACCCCAGCTCTCTGGAACCAACTCCTCCCAGAGATCAGGACTGCCCCCACTCTCCTCCCCTTTCGTAAGTTATTAAAAATTCATCTTTGCCGCCAGGCATGGGAAAATTAACACACACCCCAATTGTCAAGGTTGGTGTATGGTTTGATTGGATTGTGTTGTTTTAAACTGTAATTTTTTAATAATTGGATTTGTACACTGTTTATGTTGTTGTGAAACGCCCCGAGTCTTTGGAGAGGGGCGGCATACAAATCTAATAAATTATTTTTATTTTTATTTTTATTTTTATTATTTTTATTTATATTATTATTATTATTATTATTATTATTATTATTATTATTATTATTGGGAAAATAAGGGAAAGAAGGAACCTTAGATATGTTGATCCCACCCAGTTGTTTTTAAAAACAATAAAGGCGGATATAAATTTAATAAATCAATAAATACATCCTGGAAAATGGACAAAGCAGTCAGAATTCTTGCCTCTGCATTATAAACAAGGGCACTGGTATAGTTTCTTTTGTGCTTTTTGTTATATACAGCAAAAACTCTCCTTTCTCAACACAACACAGGATTTCCTGAGAGATCACTTCTCCTTTGGAGCCCAACTTAGACTGGTCCTGATGCTGGATCATTGTCTTCGGAGAGGGGCGGCATACAAATCTAATAAATTGTATTGAATTGAATTGAATTTGCAATAAAAAGAAAAAAACCAAGTCTTCTGCATACCTTTTCAAAGGGAGAGATGGGGTGGAGAGCAGAAGGGCAAACAATCTAAATTTGGATTCTGCTAGAGTTCATCCTAGAGGTGATATTCAGCAGGTTCTGGAGAACTGGTAGCAGAAATTTTCAATAGTTCAGAGAACTGGTAAATACCACCTCTGACTGGCTCTGCCCCCATCTATTCTCTGCCTCCCAAGTCCCAGCTGATCGGGAGGAAATGGGGATTTTGCAGTAACCTTTCCAAGGAGTGGGATGGGAATGATGATTTTACCGTATCTTCTCCTACTACACACATCAAGCCACACCCACGAAGCCATGTCACGCTCACCAAGCCACGCCCACCTATCTGGTAATAAAGAATTTTAAATCTCACCACTGTTTCATCCCATCCTTTTGCCACCAAGAATGAAATACGTAAACCTGTTCCCTGGTGAAATTATGTTACAGGCCTATTATAAGAACTTTGGCTTCAACCTGTGTGCCCTGTGTGAGTTTGCCAAACAATATAGGATTTACTTTTTAAAAGAAGCCTTGATTGCACCCATGTACATGTGATCAGCAATACTTGCACTATGGGAACAAAGTAAATTGGAGCTAGAGGAACTTATATTTTGTAGAGAACTTATGTGTTGTAGAGTAGTAGAGACAGATTCTACAATGGTATACAGTACATGTTCTAAGGAAATATGCACATATACAAAATAAACTAATTTCCTTCACATTTTTCTGATTGAAAAGGTGAACATCAGAGTTGGAAAACCAGTTTTAACCTGTCTCAGAAGCACTGTTAGCTTTTGTAGGGGGAAAAACTGTTAGTTGTAAAGGCTTTTTAAAAACCATATGTGTATGTTCATTAAAAAGAAACTGAACGTAAACAAGGCATCATAAACAGATTTATTTGTCAAAAAAGAATGAAATCATGCCAACTCCATCTTCTCTTTGCTTTCCTTTTAATATTCTCTTCAGGGAAGCTTTTTATTTGTGTGAGTGTGCTGAGGCGAACTGTAACTGCTTTACCACTAAATCCAGCAAGCCAATTCAGTTTATGAGAAAACAAGTTCTGTGATGGGATCATGAAATTTCCACTTGTGCTCTATCAACACATAGTGTGTCCCATTAGGACACTGAATGTTTAGGAGGAGATGATTCATTTTGTAAGTCAGTACTTCCCTTAATTGTATTCTTAAAGTTTGAGATGAACAAGGTCATGTAAGTGCAATTTTTTTAAAAAATGGCTGAATTACTTTTATTACTTGTGCATTTCTTTGCATTTGCCCTAGGGATGTGAATTCACTGCTACCGATCACACGCAAAACATTATATGGTATATGCAGTATGATTGCTGTACCACACAAAATGGAATATTAGCCATGTTCCAGGAATATGTGTGTAAGAGAAATGGCACTTATCTTATTCATTTGTTTATTTATTTTTTAGATTTTTATCCAGCCTTTGTTTTGGGTCATCTCAGGTGATACATATGCACAATGTTGCTATGTCCTATTTTCTCCACAACAACTACCCTGTGAGGTGGGTTGGGGAGAGAGCAAATGATTGACCCAAAATCATCCATCTGGCTTCCATACCTAAAGAGGACAAGAAGTCAGAGGTGCAACCACTATGTGGAACCACTAACTAGTATATGTTGTGATTCAGCCTGAGGCTCCTCAGGGACCGGCTGGATCTCTGCCGGATCCATGCCCAGAGGAGGAGGACAGTGAACAGGAGGGGGAGGATCAGGCAGACGGGGGAGAGGAACGTCAGGAAGAGGAGGAGGGAGAGCAGCCTGAGACCCCCCGAGGGGGGGGGGGGCTCTCCCCAGCTAGTAGCCTGGATTCATTGGATGAAGACGCACAGGCTATAATAGACATGAGACAGCGACAAGCAGCTCAAAGACGGGGCCAATTAGAAAGGTATTTCCATCCTGAATTGGCAACAGCTGGGTTTGGGTGTGGTTCTCCTCAGCATGGTTGAAAAGGCAGGCCCGCCCTTACAGTCTTGTGGAGAGTTATTAATTGGGAGTCCTGTGACCTTGCTTCGATCCTCGGCGTCTCTGATCTTGGCTTGTGGCCTAGAAGTCTGGAAGACTTGGGGGAGGCGTGGGTTTTATTATCTCCAGCGTTGTTTTTGCCAGCAAGAATCCTGTTTTATTGCCTGGCCTTCGTGAAACCTCTGTGAAGCTTCATAGTGTTCCTGTCTGTAAGAACAGTTTTTGTTACCTGTGTTTTGCTTTGAATTATATAAACTGCCTTTGCTTTTTACCAGTGTGTCTGGATACTCTTTTTGGTTGGTGTTGGCGTCTGGGGCGACCCAGACAGAACAGTATAGAAAGTTAGCACCCACGCCTCTCCTAGAAAAATGAAATATTCTAGGAAATATTAAAAGGCAGAATATTATATTTCCCTGGATGAGAAATGAAGAAACATTTTTTTTGAGGCAGGAAGCAGACTCACTCTTAATAGCCCCCACCCTCCTCAATAAACCACCACAGATGTCAGCATGTAAGAGATAAAGAGATGGCTAGGTCAATTCATAAGCAAATACCCTAATCGAAGATCGAACAAAGGAAGGATTAGCTCTCAGCCATAATAAGAATTGCTCAAGGCCCCTTCATTATCAGATCCTGGGAGGAGTTTGACATGGTAACACTTGATGAAATGGACAAGGCCATGGGAACTGTTAGCTCCGCCACCTATTTGTTGTACCCGTGTCCCTCCTGGCTGGTTTCAGCCAGCAGGGAGGTGTCATGGAGCTGGGCCCTTGAGATTGTCAATGCTTCCTTGAGGGAGGGGTCCTTTCTAGATCCCTACAAGGAGGCACTTGTGTGCCCCCTCCTCACCTTTCGGAAGCGAGCTGACGTAGTCCCCATCCACAAAAAAGGCAAAAAGACCGACCCAGGCAACTACAGACCAATCAGCCTGACCTCTATACCTGGAAAAATACTGGAGAAAATAATCAATAAACAACTTACCCACTTCCTAGAAACAAACAAGATCATATCCAATAGCCAGCACGGATTCATCAGAAACAAATCATGCCAAACCAACCTCATATCATTTTTCAACACCATAACCAAGTCAGTTGACCAACGCAACTCAGTGGACCTCATATACTTGGACTTCAGTAAGGCTTTCGATAAAGTCGACCACAATCTCCTAATCCACAAACTAGAAAAAAATGGAGTAGATTACTACACATGTAGATGGATAAACAGTTGGCTGACCAACCGCACCCAACGAGTTGTCCTCAACGGCACCAAATCCACATGGAAAAAAGTAGACAGTGGAGTACCACAGGGCTCTGTCCTGGGTCCTGTACTCTTTAACATCTTCATCAACGACCTGGACGAGGGAATAAAAGGGGAACTAATAAAATTTGCAGATGACACCAAGCTGGCGGGGGTAGCCAACACCCTTGAGGACAGGCTCAGAGTACAAGAAGACCTAGACAGACTATCACAGTGGGCCCATACCAACAAAATGAGGTTCAACACCGACAAATGCAGAGTCCTCCACCTCGGCAAAAAGAACCCTAGACATACATACAGCCTGGGAGATACCCCACTCAGCAGTAGTGACTGCGAAAAAGATCTTGGAGTCTTGGTGGACAATCAACTAAACATGAGTCAGCAATGTGCAGCAGCAGCCAAAAAAGCCAACTCAATCCTAAGCTGCATCAACAGAGGAATACGCTCCAAGACCAGGGAAGTACTAATACCACTCTACTATGCTCTGGTCAGACCCCACCTAGAGTACTGCATCCAATTTTGGTCACCTCACTACAAAAAAGACATCGAAACTCTGGAGAAGGTGCAAAAAAGAGCAACCAAAATGATTAGGGGACTCGAAACCAAGACTTACGAAGAGAGATTGAGAGAACTGGGTATGGACAGCCTAGAAAAAAGAAGGTCTAGAGGGGACATGATAGCAGTTTACAGATACTTGAGGGGTTGCCACGGTGAGGAGGGGGTCTCTTTATTCCCCAGGGCACCAGAGGGCCGGACGAGGAACAATGGTTGGAAGCTGACCAAGGAGAGATTCAACCTGGAAATAAGGAAGAACTTTCTGACAGTCAGAGCGATCAACCAATGGAACTGCCTGCCAGGGGAGGTGGTGAACTCCCCAACTCTGGACACCTTCAAGAAGAGATTGGACTTCCATTTGGCTGGGGTGCTGTAGGGTTTCCTGCTCAGGCAGGGGGTTGGACTCGATGACCTAACGGTCCCTTTCAACTCTATTAATAAATAAATAAAAATAAATAAAAGAGTCTAAAGACTCACATATGCCGTCAAGCTTGAGGTTATTAGACTCTGCCCCCTGGCCAATGAATGTACAGTGGTACCTCGACATATGAGTTTAATTCATTCCAGACCCAAGCTCGTAAGTCGATCAACTCGCATCTCGAACGAATGCCTTTAGACTTTGTTTTTCGCGCCAAGATAACCAGAAGCAAGGATTCTTGCGCCACCTAGTGGAAGCTCGGTTCGTATCCCGAATTTGAGCTTGGGGGTCAAACAGAAATTTCGCTTGCGTCGTGGCTCGTAACTTGGAATACTCGCATGTGGATCTACTGTATAATGAGTTTTTACAAATGGATATGGGTGCATTTTAACAGGTTTTTTTTAGTTTTTAAATGTAACTTTTTAAAATATATCTTTTAATTCAAACTAAGTATATCTCGATGTATACTATTTTTTAATATGTTGTAAGCCACCCCTCGGAGACCTCAGAGACGGGCGGCATATAAATCTAATAAATAATAATAAATAAATAAATAATAATAAATAATTACATCATCCAGCAAGATCCACCCAAGCCCGGGACACAGACTGCCTTCAAAGTTAGCTAAGACCCCCGTCCCCTGGCAGGCTGACAACTAATAGGATACTTTCCCTTGCCACAGGAAGAGGAAGCTCAAGTTCAAAGTCCAAGAAAGTGTATAAATAACATTCACTCTCCACTCCATGTGATCAGCTACCCAGGATTTCAAATCCATGTTGTCCTATCCAACATTAAATTACCCTTCCAAGCAGCCTCCCTGTTTCCAGTGTCTTTCTCCCCGCTTGGAATTGAACCCAGATAGACATTTCTTCCAACACTAGAAAGCTTTTAAGAAATCTGTTCCCTTGGCCTACATTTGGGTCCATGATGTTGCTATCTAGAAGTCAGTGTATGGCCCTGTGCATGTAGCCTATGAAATCCAAGTTTAAATTGCCAGTCAGTGGTAAAATTCAGGGCATTTAGGGCCTTCAGTCTCTGGAAGGCAGAGCCAAACCCTAACCCTAATTCATTGGAAAAACAGACAAAGGCATATCCCCAAAGGGCTTCATGAGAGAAGTGTGTGATGCAAGTGGTATGAGGAGACTTGCCTTACATTACTTACCTTTGGCTGAAAACGTTTGGGAGTTGGAATCTGCACATCTTAAAGTTGTTGCAGTTGAGAAGCATTAATATAGAGTATTATCAGTCTGAATCCAGCCAATGCCTGTTGCTGATCTCATTATCTATTCAGTCTAGTATCAATTCTGGCCATTTTTGTGCTATGAACTTCAATCTTATCCTTAATAGACCTCATTTCAATAGTAGTCTCTTTAAAGCATAATGGCTTAGCAATTCTGTTGCTAAGTGACATGGCCATTAAATGAGACATTACATGACCACAACTTGCAATTTCCCTGATAACTTTTCTATTGACTTTGGTGCTTGGAAACTAGCTGTGAAGATACTAGTGGTAATCACATGACTGTGGGACACTGTGACAGTTGTAAATGCCCACAAGTTGCAAAATGGCTTTATCTTGATCACGTGACTGCAATGAATGTTGCAACAGTTGTAAAAGCAAGTCTGGTCATAGTTACATTTACAGTGCCACTATAACTTAGACTGGTCACTAAACAGGATACTCATTAACCAAGTACCCTCTCCATGAGTCTGTTTGTATCCTGCCTTTATTATTTTTTACAAATAACTCAAGGAGATGAACATAATCAACACACCTTCCTCCTCCTATTTTCCCCATAAAAACAATCCTCTGAGAGAAGGCTGAGAGAGTGACTTGTCCAAAGTCATCCCATTGGCTTTCAGGACTAAGATGAAGCTAGAACTCATGGTCATCTGCTTTCTATTCTAGACCACTGGCTCTTTGTACTTATTTTACAGCAATTTTCAGGTTAAATTGGAATGATGAGGGCTGTTATCACAAGTATTTAAAAAGCAGATAATTGAAGGAAAGATAGAATAGAGTAGAGTAGAATAGAGTAGAGTAGAATAGAATTGGAAGAGACCTTGGATGTCTTCTAGTGCAACTCTCTGCTTAGGTAGGAAATCCTACGCCACTTAGATGGTAACTAAGAATGAAAGGGCATAGACTGCATTGTGTAGAGCTTGATTTAGAGAGATCAAACTTGTCTTAAAAGGCATTATAGTTTTTGTGAAAAGTAAATGTCTCCAATATTTAAAACTATTTAAAGGATTATACTAAAATTAACAGATTTCCAACCTTACATTAGAGTGCCATTGATTTCAACAATTGTAGTGAGATGGGGCTCTGAGGATTATGAAAAAGAAGTCTAGGGGCCATGGGACAGCCAATGGAGAGTTAATAATCATTTGTTTCATGCTGTAAGGGTGGCTGCACTCTGATGACAGTTCCAGCCTACTGTGACTGGCATCAAGTTGAAGCATTTCTGTTTGCTAGACATTTTGAAATTAATTGGGTATTTTATGATTGCATTTTAATGTTTTATTTTTTCATAGGGCTTGTGGCCATTGTACAATTGACTTGAAATATGATTTCAGGCTGAATTAATTATGCAATTATGCCAGCATATTATTGTAGAGTTGCCTTTAGTGGTATTATTCTGTAACACCTTTAAGGATGGATTTTACAGTGGGACCAATTTGTCCCTGTTAGGGATCCATTGACTATAGAATTTATGCTTTCAGAAGACACAGTACATTCAGGACAATGTAATGCTGCTTTCTTATCCCCTCTCCCTCTTTCTGCAGAAAAGGTATAGGGTCAGCATGTTAGAATAACAATTAGAGCCCTGGCACATTTCAAAGTAAAGTTGCCTTTCAGGACTTTGTCTGAAATATTTTCATACAATGAAGGACACCCATGTCTCTGTGGTTAACTTGTTCCTTAAGAAGTTGTCAACCAATTATTTCTTTCTACTAATGTTTAAATGCAGAGGATCCCCCTGTCTAGCCGTGTCCGACTATAGAAAGCAATCTCACCTCTGTTCCTAAGTCAAGCATTGCCCAAAGATGCTTCCATGGTCATGTGGCCAGCCAGCATGATTATATACTGAGGCACACAGAACTCTGAGTAATGTTGTATTTGCACTTTCAGACTGTTTCCGGTCAAAATCATGGAAGATCCCCATTACATGAGGACTGTTCCTCTTGGTTCATTGGATGTGAAGCAATGATGGACTCCTATGGGGACGGCCAGGTACGCAGAACCGGTAGAAAAATTTTGGTCAGTTATGCAGAACTGGTGGAAATATTTTGAATTTTTTTTCTTTTTTTCCCTTCTGGGTATGTTTTTCCTATCGCAGTAAATGACATTGAATGTGTATAATTTCAGAAGAGCTGTGCATGTGTGCGTGTGTGTACATACACATACAGTTTATATAGTAAATAATGTATATTTTTGTGTGTCTGTGTGTAATATGTATGTACACATATGGCATATATACATAGAATTAAGCAGTATATTTTGGATGTTCAGTAATAGTAAATAGGGAAATTGTATCTCTTTGAGGTGAGGAGAGGCCAGGCACCCTAACCCAAACCCTTGACGTGACGTCAAGTTGGGCACTTTAAGTCAGTCACATGACCTTTAAGTCACTCCCAGGTCACATGATCGTCAACCCACTTCTATCTGGTCACATGGCTGGCAAGCCACACCCACAAAATAAGCAACACCCACAATGTGGTAGTAAATTTTTTTGCAGTCCTTCACTGGTGCAAAGATCACTGACTCACAATAACCTGGCAGTTTTTTAAAAAAAACAACAAACCATTTTGATCGTCTCTGGTCGTTGGCATTTATTGGGTGATTTTTCTTACTCACTATATATTTGTAAGGTCACAAACCCCTCTTAATTTGGATTAGCCTTCTTTTGCCCCCCTGAACTTGCCTGTCACTCTGTTAAATTTATCTGAGAAATACAAAATTCCCTGCTGGGAAATAACAACACTCCCCGAAGTATCTTTTCTGTAGTTTCAACTTTTATCATCTCGCTCCCTATGGGGAATTACTAGCAAGCTGTCTTTTTGAATAGGACGTATTTTGAGTCATGGATTTACCACAAAAAGGCTGCATTCCTCTACTGCTCCTGCTGCAAGCTATGAAAAGAAATCTGTACAAGTTGGAACACCTGCTGCACAATAGATTGTATTTGATCCTGTTCAGGCTGTTTGACATGGACACTCAAACACTAGGAGAGCATCTGCCGGCTCTAAACATGTAATTTCAGACCTCTCAACAGCATTCCAGTTCTCCTTCCTATGGGTAGGTCTGCTGACCATGTCGGAAACTTGCTTTTTGTTTTATTCCCTAATTATTGTTGTGTATACTCCTGTTGAGTTTGGGGATTTTTCAGATTCTAATTCAGAAAGTGATTATGAATTAGTGGTAGAGCCTGATTTAGAGGCAGAAGAAATAGCAGACCAATCACAGGATGTTTCAATGGGTTCAGATTCAAGTGAAGGAGAAGCAGATGCTAGATGGGTAAATCCATATTTCAGACGCTTGCAGAGGCGAAGAGAGCAAGTGTCAGGGAAGAAATATTAAGGAGAGGAAAGGGTTAATTAATTAAGTAATTAATTCATCACGTCTGGGTGTCAGCGGAAGAGAAGAGTTGAGTCATCAATCTGCCGTTTAAAAATATGGAGGTTTTTTCAAGCAGCTCCAAATGTAAGCTACGCCTTGTGTGCTTTTAATTGCAATTTTTATGACTCTGGGCTAACTCTGACTAGCCATAAATCTTAGAATGACTTGTGGAATGTTTTAAGGATTTTGATGTTGCCTTGCATACTGAAGTTTAAGATAAGAGTTTAGTGATGCATTCCGAGATGGTTCGGTGTGGAACAAAAGAAAGAAAAATAAAGATGATGTGGTGTTTTACAAGTATATGCATTTAGCAATCCTTTATTCCAATTATCAATGGCCTTAGCCGGAGATGAAAACAATTATTAGGGAAATTATTCCCTAATATGGAAATTATTCCCCCTAGTTCAGGGGTCTACAACCTTAAACACTAAAAGAACTTGTGCCCATTTCCCACAGAAAACAAAACAACGGGAACCACAAAACCTGGGTGGGCATGGCCAACGTGTTGTCACTCCTTCCCCTCCAGGCTAGTACTCACCCTCCCAGCCACGCCAGAGCCAGCCAGGGCATTGTGAGAGGAGGAGGGGGAGGAGAAGTGAAGCCTCCACCAAAGGTTGCGCTCATTCCTCAGCCAACCCTGATTTCCAACAGGAAGAAAGAAAAACGGGTAGCAAAGAGCCTGAGAGCATGCAGGGCTTTCCGAGAGAGTGAGAAGACACAGAGAGAGAGGGGGGGAGGGAGGGAGGGAGAGAGAGAAAGAGATTGGCTGATGGGTGAGCATCTTTCACAAGTCCAAATGCAGCCAAATATCTATCATATATTTATCTATCTATCTATCATCTGTCTGCCTGTCTTTCCTTTCTTCCTTCCTTCTCTTCCTCTCCTTTTCTCTCCTCCTCCCTCTCTCTCTCAAAATGGTGGGTAGCTACTTCTAGGTTTGCTCCCTGCCCCGCGCGAGAGAGTGAGTGTTGCCAGAGACGAGTGGGCAGGGAATCGGCTTGAGGAAGGGACCCGTTCTCCCCCATTGTGAAGCATGATAGCTTTCACAGTGCTGTGCAAGAGCAGTGGGCAGGCCATGGAGAGGCCGGGCTTCTCCTTCTCTCCTCCCCTTCCCCCTGCTCCCTCCTCCCCACTCAATCCTACTTTCAGAACAGAGAAGCGTGCACTGGAAATACATGGTGGAGCAACATTGGAGCATGTCTTTGACCCTTTGGTGCTCATCTGCAACTCTCTGCACTCCTCCCAGCCTTGTTTCACCCATCCCCCATGGCCCCAACCATCGCTGCCTGGGGAAGGAACAGGAAATAGAAAGCAGCACATTTTAAAGGCAGTGAACAGCATTCCGCTGCGAGAGATAGGACAGGCCTCTCTGCCATCCAACTCGCCAATGGTGCTGCTTATGCTGGGACATCTCCCCACCCCCACCCGCTGAGCTGTTGTGCTCAGTGCTCGGCAGCAGAGGGGAGCACTTCCCATGCTGCTCCTTTCTTTTTCTTGGGAGGAGGAAGGCCAGGCTTGGGAGATGGCCCCCACCTCACAAGATCTGCTTCGCCATTCTCTCCCAGCCTTCTTTGCTGGAGGCAACAACAAATATACCACAATAAAGATGGAATGTTATTACCATGCAAAAGCAAGTAGAGGGGTGATTTGCTCCTGCACTAAGGATCCAGCCATGCCACTGCCATGCCAGGATGAGGGCTCTTTCATCCCTCTGCCAAGACAGGGTGACAAGGAGCCGCAGCAGGGGGCCCAAAGAGCCACATGCGGCTCCAGAGCCGCAGGTTGCAGATCCCTATCCTAATCAAAGCTTTCTAAATGAGAATGAGAATCTTACGAAATGCCTGACTCCCGATATGTTCTTTATATATGTACCTCTCTATACTAGTGATCAGACAAGAGGCATGCAATTAGCTATGGAACATTGAGAGATATTCACTAAGGATGAGAAAGACCAGCATTTCTCGGCCTTGAAAACTTTAGAATGTGTGATCTCTATGTTGGCTGTGGGATTCTGGGAGTTAAACACCACACGTCTTAAAGTTGCCAAGATTATTTTTAAAAAAAACAACCCTCTGGAATAGATGAATGGGATTCTGATTGTCAGATAAGAATCAAATGCTTTTTGCTGTTGTTGTGGTTGGAAAGAATGAGGAACATTTTATAACAGAGAGTCCTGGCACTAATTAGCACCAGCCCAAACCCAGAGCATTCACAAACTCTGTTATCTGTGAAGGAGGAAGAGGAAGCAGGGCTACGATTTCCTTCCTCCTGCCTCTCATGTTATTTATCTCTGCAGGAATTTGTAGTTGCATATTTGGCTCATTCTCAATTATGTCATTGTGTGGCATGGAATTATGTAAACCACTGAGATTTGCTTAACTGAAGTGGCACATAAACTGTAGTGTAAAGAGGAATGGATAAGAATCTGAGGTATAATCAGGCATGCAATCTGGCTCAAAGGAACATAATAGAATGCCTCACACTGTTTCACAAGTATGAAAAGGTGAAGAAAAACATATTACAGATAGAGTCCCAACATTGTGTCTATGCTGATATACATACACTAAAACCCACCAGGCTTTCTGCTTGATCTAATTTCAAGGAGAGGGGAAGATATCAGGTAAAAGAGTACCAGTGTACCTTCAGAACTGTCTGCTACCGCACGAATCTCAGCGATTGATAATGTCCCACAGAGTTGGCCTTCTCTGGGTCCCGTCAACTAAACAATGCCGTTTGGCGGGCCCCAGGGGAAGAGCCTTCTCTGTGGCGGCCCCGGCCCTCTGGAATCAACTCCTCCCGGAGATTAGAACTTCCCCCACCCTCCCTGTCTTTTGTAAACTACTCAAGACTCACTTATACCGCCAGGCATGGGGGAGTTGAGACACCTTTCCCCCAGGCTTATTTATATTTTGTTTTATGTTTGGTATGAATGTGTTGTTTGGCTTTTTAAAAATATGATAGGGTTTTATATGCTTTTTTTAATATTAGATTTGTTCTACTATAATATTGTTTTTATTATTGTTGTGAGCCGCCCCGAGTCTTCGGAGAGGGGCGGCATACAAATCTAATAAATTATTATTAATTAAATTATTATTATAAGAATATATCAAGGAATCATACCAGAGTATTTAATCTGGTATTTAGTTTGGAATTTAGTTGGCTAGATTTATATAAGAAGGCTATCAAAATTTATAATCCATGCTTTGCAATCTACAATAGATAGGGTCACATTATCCAATAACTATTGCTTTAGAAGGCTGTGTACTGATTCACTGATACCGCATATAAATTCAGCAATAATCAAGTTCTCAAGTCA
Source organism: Erythrolamprus reginae (assembly GCF_031021105.1). Classification (NCBI taxonomy): domain Eukaryota; kingdom Metazoa; phylum Chordata; class Lepidosauria; order Squamata; family Dipsadidae; genus Erythrolamprus; species Erythrolamprus reginae. The sequence continues at coordinate 140,211,905 of NC_091951.1, forward strand.
ATAAATTAAGTCAACGGAAGACTACATGCAGGTCAAGGCCTAAAATGGCATGGAAGATGGGTCTTGAATAAACATCAGTAATTTGAACAATTGCTTTGAAGTGGTAAATGTACAGACAAAAACTGTCTGTCTGAATATTTGACCAGGTTCAGAGAGGCAATTTACCAGGTAATGGTGTTGTTTTTTTAGAAAACTATTAAATGTCCATCCATCCTCTTCCATCCAATTTTGAAGCCACTCAACTTCTTAGCATCTTTGGTAACCGGTACAGCCCCTAAAACAATGGGGGTCATGTGATCATAATTTAATGCCAGCATCACTACCCGAGCCACTGTACTCTGGATCAGTTGTAACTTCCATATGGTTTTCAAGGGTAGCCCCATGCAGAATGCATTACTGTACCGATAGTCTTTGACATATAGCCATTCATTTAGTGACCACTCAAAATTAGAATGGCACATAAAAAAGTGACATTTATGATTGTTTGTAGCATCTCCATGGTCATGTGATCAAAATTCAAATCAAAATCTCCTACTGGAGATTCGAACTGCTCCCGCCCTCCTTGCCTTCCACAAGATGTTGAAGACCCATTTATGCCACCAGGCATGGGGGGGCTAATCCCCCCTTCTGACTTGTAGCATTTGAGTGTGGTGTGATTGTGTAGCATTGATTGTTTTGAGTAATAATGGGTTTTAACTTGTTCTTTTTAATATTAGATTTGTATTATTGTATTGTTATTGTTGTTGTGAGCTGCTCCGAGTCTTCGGAGAGGGGTGGCATACAAATCTAATAAATAATAATAATAATAATAATTATTATTATTAACAACTGCAATTATTCATTTAACAACTGTGCAAGAATGGTTGTAAAAGGGAGCAAAATTCACTTAACAACTGTCTTCTTTAGCAATGGAAATGTTTGGTTGTATTATGGTCATAAGTCAAGAACTACCTATACAGTAACCCAATCAGGAGGTGACAGGACATGACTCACTATCTAAAGGGCTTCTAGTTCCAAGAAAGGGAACAAGTGAACCACTAGATATATTTCTGCAAAGGTCCTCCAGAACCTTCAGACAATGCACAGGTCTTGAATGGGAAAGTGCAACAAGAGATGGAGTGCCCCTGGATTTCTTCCCATGTCTCACCCTCTCTTTCCAGGCCAAGACAGCTATTCACCCCATTCATTCGCATCAAATTATTCATCCACAGAAAACATCACAAATACACTAACTACTCTTACCCCAGTCACTTACAGCAACTCTTCGATCTCACCTCAAGCCACAGCTGCCTTGTGTATTCAACAGTCCAAGAGGGAGTCAAGCTATTGTGGTAGCTCCCTCACACACCACTTCTAACCCCAGTCCACGCTGCTGTACGATAGGGAACAAGACAAAAAGGCCAAGGTGCTGGTCTTATTCCAAAAAGAAGAATTCAAAGGGGAGGCATTCAGCCCCAACCCAGAGGATACCTCAACAGGAACCCATAAGTCTGTTGACAAAAGCACCACCCTGTCCAGCACTGTGGAACCCAACTGGAGTCCTTTCAAGTGGCCATCAGGGCATCTCCCAGAATATCTCCCCCTAGTTCATGACAGGAGGAGGGCAGGAATAAGAAGATGGACCAGGCCCATAGTGTCACCAGCAGCACCAGCAAATTTGCAGGTGATTTTACTAGCTTCACCAGGTAAGCTAGCAGATGGAGACTTGCCCAGTCTTCCCAACTGCATCTGCTACTAAGACTGACCTCCTGAGCAACTAAGGTACATCCACTCCCATCCCTCTATGCTTTCTAGCTGCTATACTGAGCTCAAATCAGCCTCCCCAGCACTTCCATGATCCCTGTCCAGACTCAAGCCAGCTTCCAACTTTTCCTGGGAGATCAAAATTGTTGGCTGGAGCCACCACCTCAGCTTCCACTAATTTCAACTCACCTCCTCACCAATTTGACTGAGCCATCACTGAAGCCCAAGGAGGACTTGGCTTCACTTCCAACTCAGCCTCTAATTCCCGCTTTCATGCATTCAGAGGTGTTAACACCGCACAGAGTTTTCCAGGGTTGGTAAGAACAGAACAGAACAGAATTGAATTCTTTATTGGCCAAGTGCAATTGGACTCACAAGAAATTGTCTTTGGTGCATGTACAGTGTGGTACCTCATGATATGAACTTAATTGGTTCCAGGAGGAGGTTCGTAAGGTGAAAAGTTCGTAAGATGAAACAATGTTTCCCATAGGAATCAATGTAAAAGCAAATAATGCGTGCAAATCCTTCAGGAAAATCCCAAACTTTAGAAGGGAGATGAACAGAGGGCAGGGAGGAGCAGCTAAAGGGGGCGGGTGGAAGAAGCAAGGCTAGGCTAAAGGGTGAGTGGGAAGGAAAAAAGGCAAGGGGGCGCCCCTCCCTTTTCTTTCTTCAAAAGACACTCTTTCAGTGCTTCTGCAAGCACACTGTTCTCCTAGTTTTTTAAATATACTCTTTCCTCCTCCAAGCCACCCCTCCCTTTTCTTTCTTCAAAAGACACTCTTTCAGTGCCTGCAAGCAGGCTGTGCTCCTACTTTTGTTAATGCAAAGTCTTTCCCCCTCCAAGCCACCCCTCCCTTTTCTTTCTTCAAAAGACACTCTTTCAGTGCCTGCAAGCAGGCTGTGCTCCTACTTTTGTTAATGCAAAGTCTTTCCCCCTCCAAGCCACCCCTCCCTTTTCTTTCTTCAAAAGACACTCTTTCAGTGCCTGCAAGCACGCTGTTCTCCTACTTTTGTTAATGCAAAGTCTTTCCCCCTCCAAGCTGCTCCTCCCTTTTCTTTCTTCAAAAAAGGGGAAAAAAAGAAACCCCTTCATCCCAGCAGCAGCGGTTTGGGTTTGTAAGGTGAAAATAGTTCTGAAGAAGAGGCAAAAAAAATCTTAAACACTGGGTTCGTATCTTGAAAAGCTCATTAGAAGAGGCGTTTGTAAGATGAGGTACCACTGTACTCTACAATAAATACCATCAACTCCTGCCCCATAAAAAGTGGTCACAATCTCCTAGCTCTCCATACACATAAAAAATGACACAAAAATTTTAGATCTTCTGTAACTCCACACGATCTTCTTGTCACCATCCTAAAGAAAAAATAATTTCTTGAAACAGCAGCTACCCTTGTCTGATCAGCCTGATTATACCTTCTCAGTGACAGATTACCTCTTGAAGACCATACTTATATTCTGTTGAATCTCAGCACTGCAGCATTGTTCTCAAGGACAATCTTAGGTAAGACAATCATTTGCCTCAGCTTTGGTCAAGTATTCAACAATAAAATGACTGCTGTGAAAATACACCAAAATTCACCTGACCTTCAGAAATCTGCTTATACAAAGGACAAGTACTCCTGTGTGGTATATGCCTTGCAACTTAAGGAAATGTTTAATTAACTTTCTTAAAGTAATCCTCCAAGGCAAATATATCCTTTTGGCCGATGTCATTGGATTTTTTTTTCTTGCTGACCCAACCCATCAGAAGGATAAAGCTTTATCTGAAAATTGCTGTCAGAATGTTGATGGGACTAATGAAACAGAATGGATGGATGAGACAACACTGAGATGAGCTGATTTCCTTTGGCTGTTCTTGTGGATGCAAGTTATTATTGCAAGTTGTTGATGCAAAAAAAAATATAATGAAAGGATACATTAAAAAAAATATTAAATTGTTTTTTCCGCCGAGCGCTTGCTTAATATCTTTTCAGCTCTGTAGTTACCAAAACAATTATCAAATAAAAATAGAACCCTGCCTGGAGATAGAGTCCAAAATCCGACAAAAGGCCATGGATATTGGGAGAGCAAGAAAGATCTAGATGAGAGGAGGATATAAGATAGATTACTAAGTCATATGTAACCTTTCCCTGGTGCAGAGCTGAAGGGATTGGATACTGTAGCCTAGAGCAGTGTTTTTCAACCAGTGTGCCGCGGCACACTAGTGTGCTGTGAGACATGGTCAGGTGTGCCGCGAAGCTCAGAGAGAGAAAGAAAGAGAGAGAGAGAGAGAAAGCAAGAGATAGAAAGAGAGAGAGAGAGAAAGAGAACAAGAGAGAGAGAAAGCAAGAGAGAGAGAGAGAGAGAGAGAGAGAAAGCAATAGAGAGAGAGAAAGAGAGGGAGGGAAGAAGAGAGAAAGACATAGAGGGAGGTAGGGAGAGAGAGAGAAAGAGAGCAAAAAAGAGAGGAAGGAAGAGAAAGAAAGATGGATGGAGAGAGAAAGAAGGGAGAGAAAGAGGGAGGGAGAGAGAAATAGAGCGAAAGGGAGGAAGAGAGAGAGAGAGAATGTTTTTGTCCAAACTTTTTTTAGCCCCCACCCTCCCCCCGCTCAATGTGCCCCAGGGTTTTGTAAATGTAAAAAATGTGCCGCGGCTCAAAAAAGGTTGAAAATCACTGGCCTAGAGGATAATTCTCTGCCTTACAAGGCAAAGGTTGCAGGTTCAAGTCCCAGTGGGTATGGCTAGCTGATGAGGCTAAAATAAGGCCAAAATAGATCTATCCTAGTCTCCCTTAATTTTCAAATTCAGCGAAAAATCATGTGACACATACAGATAGGATTGTTGGCTATCAATAACTGCCTTGGAAATGGCCCTGGGTTGGGCCGAGACGCAGTGGGGAACATCGGCCCGGGAGGCAGGAGAGGACCGGGCGACTGGAGCAGCAGCGCGGTTTCTTTTTGCCTGGGAGGGAAAGTGAAATGCCGGCGGCTCTAGCAGCTGCTACGAGAGGCATTTCACAGCCAGGCTGGGGGGCTTCCCAGCAACCTCCCGAACCCCGAACCTCCGGGTTCGGGGTTGGGGGGTGCTGGGAAGCCCCCCAGCCCGGCTGCGACCTGAAGCCGAACGCCAAAGCTGAACTTCCGCGTTCGGCTTCGCGAGACAGCTGGGAAGCGGCGCGGCTGTTTTAAAAGGTGACAGCCGGGCTGGGGGGCTTCCCAGCAACCTCCCGAACCGAACCCGGGGTTCAGAAAAATTTTGCCTCTTTTTACGAACTTTGTTCGAGTTACGAACCGGCGTTCAGGAGGCTTCTGGGAAGCCCCACCGCCCGGCTGTCACCTTTTAAAACAGCCGCGCGGCTTCCCAGCAGTCTCCGAAAGCCGGTTCGTAACTCGAAAAAAGTTCGTAAGAAGAGGCAAAATTTTTCTGAACCCCGGGTTCGTATCACGAGTTGTTCGTAAGATGAGGGGTTCGTATCTTGAGGTACCACTGTAGATCTATCCTAGTCTCCCTTAATTTTCAAATTCAGCAAAACAACATGTGACACACACACACACACACACATATACTGAGAATTGAGGTGAAATATCCTTTCCAAATCAGATGCTCCCTATTTTGTTTGGGGGGGGGGGGTTTCACAGGATTTATAATTCAACATACCTGAAGGCATCAGCTGGGGGGGGGATTGAAGTAGAGGATGAGAAAAAACTGAACTGATTATAGCAAAGGTGCCATGGAAAAAGAGATGTGGTCTACAGTTGTGGTGATCTTGAAGTGAAAAGCCAACCTCATAAATAATTGCAAAGCAAATGTCTAATTAAATTTTGCCATTAATTTGTGTTGAAATAATTAAGTGGAGAAGAGGCCTGGGAATAAGAATAAAGAATCAGCTTCTCTCTCTGTATCATTAAAGTGGCTGACTCTTGCCATTTCTAGAGGACAAGCAGTAAAACAGCAAAGATTATGAAATACATTACCATGTAAGCCCTTGCTTTTAAAGTGCCACAGGACTCGTTGCTACTTATTCTCTCTCTCTTTGTCTCCCTCTCTCTCTCTCCTCTCTTCTCTTTCTCTCTCTCTCTCTCTCCCTCTCTTTCTCTCTCCCTTTCTGTCTCTTTCTCTGTTTCTCTCTCCACCATCTTTGAACGTTGCTTTAAAACATTCCACTGCCCTGAAGAGAAACATAAGAGTCAGGAATGAAAGAATGATTCTCCTCTCCATCATATCTCATGGGAGAGATTTTCAAGAAGCAATGTAGAAGATGCTGCTTTCATAAACTAGCAAGTGTTAGATGATTATGACTGCTAACGCTCAGAGCCTTGTTTCAAAATTGCTGCTATTTCATAGTGTACTCAGTAAATGGCATACTAGAAACCAATGATTTTTCTTTACTTGCTCCTTTATTTAAGTCTGACTTTCAAAAATGTTAATATACTACTTTGGGGTGGGGAAAACTTAGCATCTTCATACACATAACCACACCTTTTTAATCCACATTTATAAAAGGGAGGAAGAAGTTTAGAAAGGGAGCATATATCCCTAATATCAGACGTTAGACCTTGAATATTTGCATTTTAAATTTCTTTAAAGCTCAAATAGGATGAGTTCTCTCTCCCTATGAGTTCTCTTGAGAAATACAGGTGCCAAAATTGGATTTCTCCTTCATGAATTAGATTACTGAATAATATACATGATATTGAAAGGTATTTTGGACATACGGAAACCAAACTGGACCAGAAAGATTCCATGTTTGATCAGAATATAACTTCTTTGCAGGCATGCCAGGCAAATTATCATGCGCTTAATGAACTGCCTGATGACTGTTCAGTCTAATTAAGTGCCTACAGTCTGTCTAAATGCTAAAGCAGACTAAAATAATGATATGGCAAAGACCAAAAGAAGATCAAAACATTATTGTTGGATGACAATACCAAGAGACACGACATGAGCTTTCATGTACAAGAACAACTAAACCACTCACCAAATTGCTTTTTAACATGTAACACTAACTCATGACAAGATTTATGAAATTCACAGCAGGTCAGAATTCAACATTTTTATAGTGTAAGAGATAAAGAGGAGCTTTGAAAGTGAGCTTGGAGAAGTATAAGTTGCATATAAGGGGGTACTTGTGGTATATCAGGGTTCCTCTATCTTACAGTTTCTTATTTTTGTGGCTGCCTTAGACCTGGTATTTTTTTCTACATTGGGAAATGTTTCTGGAAACAAGGAGCTGCGGGACAATTTTTGGTAACCATTTGTTTGCTAATTCTGATAACCTACCTGTTTTCATTAGTTGGAAAAACTGTGTTGATCAACAATGCATACCTCTAATTAATTCTGAAATAGAGAAAACTATTAAAGAGGAATTGCATTCAAACTTTGATTCAATAAATATTGCTGTGCAGCATATTTTTGTCTTCAGTGGTGATGGTGCTCACCAGGAATGAAAATCCTGAGAGGGAATGAAATTAATTCTCTGTTTTTCTGTCTAGTACAAAAGTCCAAGATTCATGAAAAAAATTCAATTCAAAGTGTTGGTTATGACATATAAAGCCCTTCATGGCATCGGACCAGAATACCTCCAGGATCGCCTTCTGCCGCACGAATCCCAGCGATCGATTAGGTCCCACAGAGTCAGCCTTCTCCGGGTCCCGTCGATGAAACAATGTCATCTGGCGGGACCCAGGGGAAGAGCCTTCTCTGTGGTGGCCCCGACCCTCTGGAATAAACTCCTCCTGGAGATCAGGACTGCCCTCACCCTCCTTGCCTTTCGCAAACTCCTTAAAACCCACCTTTGCCATCAGGCATGGGGAAATTGATTCCCCTGGGCCATTCCATTTTTATGTATGGATTGTCTGGGATGTATGACTGTTTTTTATATTAAGGGTTTTAACTGTTTTTTTAATCATTGGATTTGTACTGTGTTTTGCTGTTGTGAGCCGCTCTGAGTCTCTGGAGAGGGACGGCATACAAATCTAATAAATTTAATCTAACCTAATCTTTTGTTAATTAAGAAAGAGGCCCAACTAAGGGACATTCCTTAATGTTAAGGCAAGAAGTATAAGAACAAGTTGCATCTGCAAAATATGCTATTGGAGAGATGGTGAAAGAGATGCTGTGGTCTCTGAGGCATTACGGAATAGATGTGATCGGTGACTGTATTTGCTAGGAGGGGCATGTGGGAGACCTTGAAACGGAAACTATAAAATGTAATGCTATGGAAATCTTAAGTGTGGCTTTTGGCTCAAACCTCAATTTAAAGTCAGGCTGAATGGTTCACCACACTTTGCAAACTGCTATTATTATTATTTTTATTATTATTATTTCCAAAAATACTCTGTTTTTTAATCGATCCAAGTTTCTTTTATTATTTCTAACAAAAACGGGAAGAAAATGAAGCTCTCTCAAGCTCCATTTTAGCTGGCAGAGGCACCGCATGCCAGTCCTTCACTTTTAAATGTATTATCGTTATTTTTAGATTTTAATTATTAGGTTTGTCATCATGTACTGTTTTTATCACTGTTGTGAGCCGCCCCAAGTCTCCGGAGAGGGGCGGCATACAAGTCTAATAAATCATAATCAATCATAATCACTGTCAGGGTGGGCCCGGGAAGGTTGGGCCCGAATCTGTCCCACAGGCCTTGAATTTGACACCCCTGATGAACAATTCAATAAACTGTGAGGTTAGACTGAGGGTTAATATCATTTTGTGATGAAGATACAGCTGTATACTTTGACCTTGCAAGTGCAACACTCAAGTGCAGTATTGCTGTTTACTTTTTGGAACCAGTTAAAAGATAGAAAATAACACAAATATAAATTTACATTGCCATAAAATGAACTATTGCCAGGCTACTGACATAATTTATATATATTTTTAATTATAAAAAGGAAATAACTCTTCGACTTGATAGATTCTGTAAGAGATAGGCTCTGAATGGATGTGGATAAAGAGAAAGGAGGAGACTGAAGTAACACAGATTTGATATATTTGTGATTATGAACAGTATTTTAAGAAAAGAAGTGAATAAGTAGTGATATTTATTCCGCATCATTCTGTATAGTGATCAATTAGCTTGGTTTAGTTTTCCACATGTATATATCAGATTTCTCAGTGAATGGATGAGGCAATATCTGGGGCTAATGAGAATTCGGTTTCAGTTATTAGAAGAAACGGATCCCCTTCATGGGTTACTGCCTTCTAGCAGCAAAAGGTTTGACCATAGCATTAAAGCATTCAGGATGATCTCTCTGTCTGCCTGTCAGGTGATCTGACAAAATACATTCCACCAGAAAAGGAAAGGCTGCCAATTTCAGTAAGCTCTCAAGAAAACCAAATGATCATTCACAACTAGGGCAATCTCCTTCTTTTCCCCCCCTTCTTCCTCTCCCTCCTCCTCCTTTTCTTTTTTTTCTCCTTTATCTTCGGCACTTAGGAATCACTATTTTTCATTTTGTTTGAGTTTTTTCTTTCCTTTCCCCCCAGAAAAGTGTAGACAAGGAAGTGTACAAAGGAAAGTGTTGTTTGGAATTGCATATCTAAGCATGGACAAAGAAGGCAAATACTATGTAAGAATAATCTTAGGAGGCAACAACAATCAATCCCTTTTTCTCAGAATTGCAAGGACAGGCCTGTTTTCGAAAACAAGTGTTTCTAATGCCAAATAGGCTAAAGAGATCTTATTAATTAAAGTATAGGCCCCAGATTTTTCTTATAGTAGCCATTCAAATAATGTGACTTAATCAACTGAAAAAGAGTCCAAGCACATATTTGAAAACTTATCTAATAATAATAATAATAATAATAATAATAATAATAATAATAATAATTTATTGGATTTGTATGCCGCCCCTCTCCGTAGACTCGGGGCAGCTAACAACAGTAATAAAAGCAGCATGTGACAATCCAATAATAAAACAACTAAAAACCCTTATTATAAAACCAAACATACAGACAAACATACCATGCATAACTTGTAATGGCCCAGGGGGAAGGAATATCTCAACTCCCCCATGCCTGGTGGTATAAATGAGTCTTGAGTAGTTTACGAAAGACAGGGAGGGTGGGGGCAATTCTAATCTCCGGGGCCATCTAGGTTGGTAAGCCACTCCCACCCAGTCACATGACCTTTAAGCCATACCCGGTCACATGGCCAGCAAGCCACTGTCAAGCCACTCCCACCTGGTCACATGGACAGCAAGCCACTCCTACCCAGTCACATGACTATCAAGCCAGACCCACAAAATAAACCATGCCCACAGAGATAGGCTCATCACTGCTCACAAGGCTGACATTGGGGGTCCTACAAGGTATGCTATGTTTGTGTTCTTGTCTGAGAAGAACTCTTAAATATATTGGCACAATGTGTAAACTTATTGCAAATCTGGTGGACATAGCGAAGGATCTGGATGCATGTCTGGCATCACTGATACTCATCAGAGAAGATGATAGATTTTTGCACAAAGCAAATGGATGACTACAAAATGAGCACAAGATAGGAGGCAGATTATGAGACCAGTGTGTTTGCATAAGGACTTCTGTTATAATCTAAGAAAGCAAGAGGGACAAATTACAAAAGCAACTGAGACATATAACAGGCATATAGATAGGCATATAACAGAATAATAGGAAATGCCCCAAATATATAAGGATGTGATCAGGAAGGTAAATCTCAGATTATATATATATGACGGTCTTGGTATGTTTGGGTTTCTTCCCGTGTAAGATTTGGAAATTTCTGGCGACGTTTCGACGAGGTCTCACTTGTCATCTTCAGGCTGGTGTTTCTGAAACACCAGCCTGAAGATGACGAGTGAGACCTCGTCGAAACGTCGCCAGAAATTTCCAAATCCTACACGGGAAGAAACCCGAATACTGTATACCAAGACCGTCATACCTGTACCCGTGAAAATCTACGAAAACATATATATACACACACACACACACACACACACACACATATATATATATATAAATATGACGGGAGAGAGAAATCCAGACTGCATAATTTTGCATTGTCTTTTCACAAAAGGGAAAAAAAATGCTCCATCATGTCAAAGTGTGCACCACCGGGGGATGGACAGAGGAGAAATGTAGGTCAGAATAGGTAAAGAAGTAGTAAAGATAACACTTAGCTGCTTTGAATTAATTCAAGTTGGCAGAACCAGCTGGATTACATCCTAAGGTCTTAAAGGAACTGGCAGATGTGTTCTCTGAACCTCTGACTACAATTTTTAAGAACTCCTAGAATATAGTGAAAAATGTTAACATTGTTCAAATCTTTCAAAAAGAAAAAAAAGAGGTGGGGGACTCAAGAAACTACAGCTTGATATCAATACCTTGGAAAATTTCACAAGACAATCAAGCAGTGGATTGTAACTTAGTACTTAGTAGATTAATAGTAACTACTGCATGTGTTTGTTAAAAATAGATAATGACAAAAAAAATCACATTTTTTTTAATCTAGTCACATTTTTGACAAAGTATCTAGATTAATAAATCACTGTAATGCTGTAGATGTCAGTGAGGCATCATGTGTATGTCTTGTTTTTAAATAAGGGTTTTAAAGATATTTTTAAATATTAGATTTGTTATTGTACGTTGTTTTATTATTGCTGTGAGCCGCCGTGAGTCTACGGAGAGGGGTGGCATACAAATCTAAGAAATGAAATGAAATGAAATGTATCCTTCTTGATAAGATGGAACCATTTGGAATACATGGTGCCACTACCAAGTGGATTCATAGTTGGTTGAGCAACTATACTCAAAATTACATAAAGAACAGAAAACAACAGAACAGAACAGAATAATAAGAGTTGGAAGAAACCCTGGAGATTTTCTAGTTCAATGCCCTGCTCAAGCAAGAGACCCTATAACAGTGATGGCAAACATATGGCACGGGTGGCACAGGTGGCACATGGAGCCATATCTGCCGGCACGTGAGCCATTGCCCTATCTCAGCTCCAGTGTGTATGTGTGTGCCGGCCAGCTGATTTTTGGCTTGCACAGAGGCTCTGGGAGGGCATTTTTGGCTTCCAAAGAACCTCCAGGGGGAGGGGGAAGGCTCTCGGCTCCAGGGAAGCCCAACCAGAAGTAGGGAGACAGGGCATTTCTGGCCTCCAGAGGGCCTCCAAGAGGCGGGGGAAGCTATTTTCCTCTTCTCCAGGCATTGAATTATGGGTTTGGCCACTCGTGCATGCATAATAGCACGCGCGCATCCTCTTTTAGCACCAGAGAAAAAAAGGTTCACCATCACTGACATAGACAGTCAAAGAAAGATGGTGTAGAATTATTCTCTGTAGTGCCCACATTAGAACAAGAATAACACAGAAAAATCCAAACTTGAAATACGGTGGAATTTTCTAACTCATAAGCAGTTGAATAGCCAGATATCTGGAGCTCTAAGCACTCACTGAACACTTCCAAGCAAAGTTTGGACAGCTATTTGTCTGTGATCATTAAGGATTCCTATCTTGAGAAAGAAATTGAATTAGAAGACCACCAAGATATTTCCCCAAGATCTTGAAAAATATAAGAAAATGGGGTGGGGTGGGGGGTGTACCCTTCCCCATGTTGGAAGGTATCCAGTCATCTAATAGGGAAGACCAGAATAGGTAATACACCAACAATAGTGCATGTAATTATGAAATGGTAGTAAAACATAGACTTTACCAATTATGATTGCTAACTAGTATCTAAAATTTGCACTGAAACACATGACATTGTTAAAGCAAAAGAAAGTGAAGTATCATTTCTCCAAAGTAAACCAAATAAGAAAAATAGGATAGAATAGAATAGAATAGAATAGAACAGGCCAAGTGTGATTGGACAAACAAGGAATTGTCTTGGTGCACATGCTCTCTCATGAAAGAAATGATACATTCATCAAGAATCATAAGGTACAATGCTTAGTCTGGGTACAAATACGCAATCAAATCATATTAGGAACCAGTCGATATAAATTGTAAGGATACAAGCAACAAAGTGACAGTCATACACAGAAGAAGATGGGTGATGGGTACAATGCGAAGATTAATAGTCATGCCGACTTAGAAATACAGTAGTTTGACACTGTTGAAGGAATTATTTGTATAGCAGAGTGATTGTGTTCAGGGCAAAAATGTTTTCCAAAAAATGATCAATTGTTCTAATGTGCAGTGCTCTATAGCATCATTTTGAGGGTAGGAGTTGAATCAATTGGTGTCCAGGATGTGAGCTTTGTCAAATATTTTGCTGAAGTATATGTGTTGTGGTTAGCTCTAGCCCAGCTCCTGCCCCAAGGAATGTGGATGTGGATGTGGGGGGGACATCCACATGCTGCAGGCCTGTTTTGCTCCCAGTAGAATCTGCCGATGAAGTCTCCTCTGACCAAGGAAGCGTGAGTGACAGGGAAGAGGGGAGTTTGGCAGACAGCCCAGGAGGAGATCAGTCATCTATATCATCCCTGGATTCTGAACAAGAATTAATGACACATCCACTCATGCATAGAGTGATGCATCGGAGACAACAACTGAAGGATTATTACAAGAGAAAATGAGGCCACCTGTGGTTGGGTGGGGCTGCTGTAATTAGTGCTACAGCAAAAAGTGCAGCCTGGTGTTTTAGCCTCATGGCAGTTTATCTGATTAATTGTTTTGCCAAGATCGTGGTGTTTGCTGTTCAGGATTGTGTGTGTGGACTCTCTGGAATTTAAAATTGGACTCAATTTCCCAGTTATTGGGTGAGCAATTGGACTGCATTTAACCTGTGCCTTATGTGTACCAGAAAATTCCTTTGACATTTAAAAAGGGAGCTGTTTCTGTTTTTCTGTTTATAAAAACTTTTGGGTTTTCCTTTTATTGTGTGGTGTGTGTCTTCCTGGACTAATTACCCTGTAATTACGGGTGGTTGAGACATGCCGGCAGAACAATATGTATGTATGTATTTATTTATGTGTGTACATATGTATGTACATGTGTATATTTATTTATTTATTTATTTATTCACTCGAGTTTATATGTCACCCTTCTCCAGTGGACTCAGGACGGCAAAAATATATGTAACATATTTTTGCTGATAATGAAAAGGAAGGGAGACTACTGTAGATCTTTTTCAAGCCATTTTGCTCTCATCAGCTAGCCATACCTGGGGAGTCTGCCTGTAAGGCAGTGTGTGTGTGTATATGTGTATTCTCTCTCGCTCTCTCCCTCCCCCCAAATATTGTCACATCTATTAAGCATTAAAAGCAAATGTAACAAGGCTAGTTTGGCAAGATTTATTTTTGACAAATCTATGTTGACTTCCTGTAATTACCACCTCAAAGGGGCTCTTCAGTCAAAGCTTCACATAGCCTTAATGTTTACTTCAATTTATTTACCGTATTTTTCGCTCCATAAGACGCAGTTTTTCTCCTCCCAAAGTAGGATGAAAAATCAGCCCCGTCTTATGGAGCGAAGATGCAGGCAGGGAGGGGGGGGGGGAGGCTGCGAACTCGGAAGCGCCATCCCGCCGGCTGTCTGGCTAGCTGCTGCCTGGCCCCCTCCCTCCCGGAGGAGGGTCTCCCTCCGCACCACCAGCGGCGCTCCCCCCGCCAGCCAGCCAGCCAAGCCCCGCGCCCGCCGGAACCGGCTCCTCGCTCTCCCCCCGCCGCCCGCCGCATTTGCAGGAGGTGGGGAGGGTCGGGCGGCCCGCCAAGGCCAGGAGGGATGCCGCTGCCCCCCCTTCCCGCTCTCCGCCCGCCGCTGCGCCTCCTTGACGCCAAGAGGAAATGCCGGCAAAGGTTTTTCTCAGCGGAGGCTGTTGTCTGTTGCTCTCACTCACTCTCGTTCTCTCTCCGTTCTTCTCAGCGGTGACGCGCGCACGCCCTGCCCGCCTCACCTTTGCCGAGAGCACTTTCGCCCCGGGCTCTCAGCAAGGGGGTTGTAGGAGAGGCGGGGCCGGCGGCAAAGGTGATATTCAATGTCGGGGGCGCACAGGCGGTTGCGCGCGCTCCCTATCTCCCTGCTAGCCCACTCGGAATATTCAAAATAAGAAAAGCCGCTGAGAAGAACGGAGAGAGAACGAGAGTGAGTGAGAGCAACAGACAGCAAGATAGAGAGAAAGTGAGAAAGAGAGAGTGAGAGAAAGGGGGGGAGAGAAAGAGATAGCAAGAGAGAGAGAACAAGAGAGAGAAAGAGCGTGAGAAAGAAAACAAGAGAGAAAGAGTGAGAGAGAGAGAGAAAGCAAAAGAGACAGAAAGAAAACAAGAGAGAGAAAGTGAGAAGAAGAGAGAGAAAGAGGGGGAGAGAGAAAGAGAGAGGGGGAGAGAGAGAAAGAGAGGGAGAGGGAGAAAGAGAGTGGGAGAGGGGGAGAGATAGCAAGAGAGGGAGAGAGAGAAAGAGAGAGGGAAAGGGGGGAGAGGGGGGAGAGAAAGAGAGAGGGAGAGGGGGGAGAGATAGCAAGAGAGGGAGAAAGAGAGAAAGGGAGAGGGAAAGGGGGAGAGAGGGGGGAGAGAAAGAGAGAGGGAGGGAGAGGAGATAAAGGAAGAGGAGAGAGAGAAAGGAAGAGAAAGAAAGAGGGATAGAAAAAGAGAGAGAGTGAGAGATGCTCAGTGAGCCTTTCTTTGAAGTTGCCTTTCTTTCTTTCTTTCTTTCTCTCTTTCTTTTTCTCTCTTGCTCTCTTGCTCTTTCATTCTTTTTTCTTTCTCTTGCTTTCTTTCTTTCTCTTGCTTTCTCTCCTTCCTTCCCTCCTTCCATTTCTTTCATTCTCCCTCTCTATTTTTATTTCTCTTTCATTTTCTTTCTTTCTCTCTTTCTTGCTTTCTTTCTTGCTCTTTTTCTTTCTCTCTTTCTTGCTTTCTTTCTTGCTCTTTTTCTTGCTCTCTTTTACCTTCCCTTCCTCTATTTCTTCTTTTCTTTCTCCTTCCTACCTTCTTCCCTCCCTCCCTCCCTTCAGTCCTTCCTCTCTTACTCTCCCCTTTCATAGGTTTCCTTGCTTCCTTCCTCTGTTCCCGTCCCTTCCCCCTTTCTTTCTTTCTTTCTTTCTTTCTTTCTTTCTTTCCTTCCTTCCTTTCCTCCCTCCATTTCTTGCTTTCCTTTTCCTTCCTCCCTTCTTTCCTCCCTCACTCCCTTCTTTCACTCCTTCCTCTCTTCCTCTCCCCTTTTTGGCTCAAAATATTTTTTTTCTATTTTCCTCCTCTAAAATCTAGGTGCGTCTTATCAGCAGGTGCGTCTTATAGAGCGAAAAATATGGTATTCATTACAAATTCAGCATATCCTTCCTTGAAGAGATGCACATGTTCTATTTTATCCTCACAGTATGTTAGATTGAATTATGGTAATAGTCCAAAGATACTTAGAGAATGACACTTCCAGAAGAATGTTCATAAAGGTTGAAACATTGGATGGGTGTCAACAGACTCAAACTCAACCCTGATAAGACGGAGTGGCTGTGGGTTTTGCCTCCCAAGGACAATTACATCTGTCCATCCATTACCCTGGGGAGGGAATTATTGACCCCCCTCAGAGAAGGTCCGCAACTTGTGCGTCCTTTTCGATCCACAGCTCACATTAGAGAAATATCTTTCAGCTGTGGCGAGGGGGGCGTTTGCCCAGGTTCACCCGGTGCACCAGTTGCGGCCCTATCTGGACCGGGAGTCACTGCTCACAGTCAACCATGCCCTGATCACCTCGAGGTTCGACTACTGTAACACTCTCTACATGGGGCTACCTTTGAAAAGTGTTCGGAAACTTCAGATCATGCAAAATGCAGCTGTGAGAGCAATCATGGGCTTCCCTAAGTATGCCCATGTTACACCAACACTCTGCAGTCTGCATTGGTTGCTGATCAGTTTCCAGTCACAATTCAAAGTGTTGGTTATGACCTATAAAGCCCTTCATGGCATTGGACCAGAATATCTCCGGGACCGCCTTCTGACACACGAATCCCATCGACCAGTTAGATCCCACAGAGTTCACCTTCTCCGGGTCCCGTTGACTAAACAATGTTGTTTGGTGGGACCCAGGGGAAGAGCCTTCTCTGTGGCAGCCCTGACCCTCTGGAACCAGCTCCCTCCGGAGATTAGAATTGCCCCCACCCACCTTGCCTTTCGTAAACTCCTTAAAACCCACCTCTGCCATCAGGCATGGGGGAATTGAGACATCTCCCCCAGGCTTATACAGTTTATGCATGGTATGTTTGTGTGTATGTCTTGCTTTTAATAAGGGGTTTAATAACTTTTAAATATTAGATTTGTTGTATATTGTTTCATTATTGTTGTGAGCCGCCCCGAGTCTACGGAGAGGGGCGACATACAAATCTAATAAATACTAATACTAATAACAACACAGCTCTCAAATTTTTCCAGGCACTCACTTTGAAAACCTAAAGTGAAATTCATAAAAGGCCAAATGCTAGCAAAATTGTCAAAAGAAGATCAAACCATTTAATTTACGTTTTGGATAGGGATACTTCTCTTTTAGAAAACCAAAACTTAACCATAATGGCATGAATTGCTTTGAACAATTTTTCTTTTTTAAAAATAAAAAAAATCATTATTCTAGTAGTCATCTAAAGAGAACTAGCTGCAAATATTTCATGACCAACATTTTAATTATGCAATAAAAATTAGGCATACTAGCCAGGACGGGGAAAGCTTGAAAAAGCCCCTCATGGTCTATGTGGCTTTTAGAATTAAACAGGAATCAGAGACTCACAATGTTGTCTAAACTCCACTGTGCATAGTTCAGCATGTGTCAGTTCATAAACTGCACAGCCAGAGTTCTAATAATGGGATTTGCTGCCTTTTAAAAATCAGCCTGACATTAAAATAAATATAATGTATATATGCATGAGAGTCAGCACTTGTTACTACAGCAAATATCATATTAATAACCTTGAGCGCTTGACAAATTTTGTTGAGAGTTTGCAGATCACAAGCTATTATGCCAAGCAACACGGTTAGAGCCAAGCTGTTGGGTAGATTTCCAATGCATTATAAATCATCATCATCATCATCATCATCATCATCATCATCATCATTAATCTTAAGATCTTCCTTAAGTATTTGGCAGCAAGTTTTCCAAGGCCAGCCTCTTTTCTCTTTTCTTCAGGAGGTAGTCAACGTAGTGCAATTCTTGGATGCCGGTCTTTAGGTCTATGTGAGATATGGCCAACATACTGCATTTGATGTTCATTCATACTTCTTGATAGGTGTTCTAAATCTGATCTTGGTAGTACTTTGTAATTTATGTGGATATAAAAGGATACCTGGATATAAATTGCTTGGTACATGTGATTGCTGGGCTAATGTGTGAGAGATAAGCCCAAAGCTGGTGATTCTCAGGGCAGAGATACAGTATGTCACAATCAACAACTGTTCAAGTTCAAGGCTATAAAGAAAGTGTCCTTTGAAATGTAAGAAAGGCAGGAAGCAGCAGCAAATAGTTTAAACTCTGAGAAGTTCAGGTAGCCTTTGACTTACGGTATGTTTGGTTGCTGTGGAGGGATTCAAATTTTCTTTTACTACCGTTTCTGTGGACATGGCTTGGTGGGCATGGCAGGGGAAGGATACTGTAAAATCTCCATTCCCTCCCCTTCCCAGGGGAAGGTTACTGCAAGATCCCCATTTCCTCCCAATCAGCTGGTATTTGGGAGGCAGAGAATAGATGGGGTGGGGCCTATCAGAGTTGATACTTACTGGTTCTCTGATCTACTCAAAACATCTGCTACCAGTTCTCCAGAACTGGTCAGAACCTGCTGATACCACCTCTGATAGGTTGTTTGGTAACTGACCTAGCTTCTGGCATTCAGCAACCAGGCTGCATTTATGGCCCTCCTATGATCGTGTGACAGAGTTTTACAATGGTTTTGCCAAACACGTATCATGAGTTCGCTTAAAAGCTGCAAAAAGTTCATAAGATCATATGCTGCAACGTTCTACCTGTCAATGACTATTTCAGCTTCAATCGCAACAACACAAGAGCACGCAACAGATTCAAACTTAATATTAACCGCTCCAAACTTGACTGTAAAAAATATGACTTCAGCAACCGAGTTGTCGAAGCGTGGAACTCATTACCTGACTCAGTAGTGTCAACCCCTAACCCCAAACATTTTTCCCTTAGACTATCCACGATTGACCTCTCCAGGTTCCTTAGAGGTCAGTAAGGGGCATGCATAAGTGCACCAGTGTGCCTTCCATCCCCTGTCCAATTGTCTCTCCTTATCTCATTTATCTTTTCTTCCTTTCAAATATGTTCACCTATACTTTTATATCTTTTCTTCTATTCTTTTCTTTACTTATATTATTACATATCTTTCTCTTCAATGTGTATTATGTATTGGACAAAATAAATAAATAAATAAATAAAATAAATAAATAAATAAATAAAACAAATAAATAAATAAAATAAGGCTGGTCATGTGGGTGAACTGATTTACAATTGGCATACATTATGAAGATGATGGCTAGGCTCCATTGTAGTCATAACTCACGGACTATCTGTATAAGGCGAAACTGTACCTTTACAATCATTTATTTAACATGGCCTCAATCTATTTTGCAGATCCGCTGTGCCATGTTAAGTCTTTGAGAAACCACTGCCCCACAAACTGCTGACAGTTTTAACATCTTCCACCTTGTTCTCTGTTCACCTTATTCCCTAACAAGAACATTGAGGCACCAAAGGTGTGTGAAGCAGATTTTAAAGAAAGAGATCATTGTGCCTTGTCACTTCCAAGCTGTTAACAGTTGCAGCAATGCAAGAGTTATGTACAAATAAAGCTGTCTTTTCTTTATGGGCTTTGTGTCCCCCCCCTTTTCTGTGGATTGTTGTGAGAGACTGCTCTTCTCCTTTTCAAATGCATGATTATTTCCCTGAGATAATTGCCAAGAATATCTGTAATTCTGGAAGGAACTTCAAAATCCATTTGTTTACAAAAGCTAGTAATACAGGTTAATCAAATATGATTATGATCCTTTGACTTCTTTCTACGGGAACGAATGCTGACACTTTAATGAAAGATATTTTTTTTGTGGGTAAGACTCAAGGATATTTGTTTAGAATGAATAATTGATTTTAAAAACAATAGCAGCAGCAGCAGCAGCAGCAAGTAGGCTTACAGAAGCGTTAACTGCATGATGAGTTATATGCAAAAGCTATTTTATAATAGATTCTTGACTAAGCCATAATGTGATAGTACATAAAGTGTGCTCTAGAAACGGCAGTAACTATGTTCACACAAAATAGTAAGCCGAACCCCCCACCCCCATTTATATTTTAAATGTGACATATGAATCAAATAAGATGTCACAGAGCTAAAGCTATGTGAGTTTGGTCCTGTAAGTGATAGCATGAGCCAAACCCTTTGAACATGCAGTTTTGATACTCACTTCCCCAAATATCCTACTTTTCTCCATTCAGAATTCTACATATGGTGATTCTGTCCCTATCCAATTATGAGCCATCTGTAATTAGTTGTACATTTTTCACCAGTGCAGAGTGTCATTTTTGAACCAAACTAAAGAGGGTTGATGTTCCTTTAGGTATAATTGTCTGCCAGCCTAATATGTGCCAGCTCTTTTGCCCATTGCAATTCATATTGTTTGAAAAGGGCTGTGTTTGTTGGACAGAGTTTTGTCAGCAGTCTTAACAATTGATTTGTGAATTGCAAATAAGTTGTGACCTGTATTCTTATTGCCTCTATTCTTTCTACTACAAAGAAGCAGCTAGGATAGATTTTCACTGGTCTTTTGTATCATAATTTATACAACTCCATGAAATAATGGTCATGGTAATTGCATCAGAATTTTTTTTTAAACGATCTGAGCTGCTACAAAAGAATCAGAAACAACAAAAACACACAAACAAAAACAAATTAAGCTTTGAAAAGTCCAAATATTTTTGGTCCCAACTGAATACCTGAGATATATCTTGAATTCTGCTAGATGTGTTGTTAAAATACTGACCGCTCTGAATGTTAACATTGATTAATCTTTCTTCTTCAAAAATTTTGTTCCTCTTTATAGAAACTTTCTGAGTAGCTTCCCATTCCTCACCATTTCTTCCATTTGGAAATTACTACTACTACTATTACCACCACCACCACCACCGCCACTACTACTACTACTACTACTACTACTACTACTACTACTAATAATAATTTATTAGATTTCTATGGCGCCCCTCTCCAAAGACTCGGGGCGGACATGATAGGAGCATGCTCCTATCATGTCCCATTATCTTCCCCTTCCATAAGCTTTATTTCCATGAAGATTTAATTTAAGTGCATGGCACAGTGTTTTAGAAGATCCCACCCCATAAGCCCCCATTTCAAAGCAGCTATAAAAACTCATGTCTGCAAGAGAACTTGAGAATCA
This sequence comes from Erythrolamprus reginae, assembly GCF_031021105.1. NCBI lineage: Eukaryota > Metazoa > Chordata > Lepidosauria > Squamata > Dipsadidae > Erythrolamprus > Erythrolamprus reginae. The sequence continues at coordinate 140,232,965 of NC_091951.1, forward strand.
GCATGGACCTAATTTGATTTTGTACACCGCATTTAATTTTTAATTTATTTCTCCCAAGAAAGCAATAATATACTGTGAAATACTGCGGTAGTCATGGGGAACTATGAAAAGAGAATGCATCTTTTTGGGAAAGCTTTGTCAATGAGACATAAGCATACTATCAACTCTGATTCTTTAGAGAGCATAGCATAGAACAATTATGGCAAACCTTTTTCAGCTCGGGTGCCAAAAGGGGCACAGGCGCACATGTGGCTACACCCATAATGCAATGCATTCACACAACCCTCCCCATGCTGCCCTCCCTTCTCATGTGCACAAGTCTCACTGAAGCCTCTGAATTTCCAGTAGGCTTGATGAGCTGTTTTTTGCTCTCGCCAGAGTTCAGGAAAGCCCCCTGAAGCCCAGGGATAGCGAAAAATGGCCCAAAGGGCCAATTGGAAGTTCAGAAACGGAAGGAAGTGGAGCTGCCCTACTATTTACCTTCAGATAGTTGCAACCAGGCTTCATACACCTTGGCATTTTTCTTTTGCAGCCGGGAAGGCTTTCCTGAAGCCTTCAGATCAATCCGGAGCTCCATTATCAGCTGCTGAGGCCTTTCCTGAAGCCAATAACAGAACTCCATATTGATCTGAAGCTCCATTATCGGATGCACAGGCCTTCAGAAAAATCTTGCTGGCTGCAGAAGAAATGGGCTGCAATTGCCTAAAGCTAAAGAGGTTCCTGAAGACCTGTGACAGCAAAAAGGAGGTTGGGGGTGACTCACTCAAATGAACTTCCGGTTGGCCCATTGGGTCATTTTCCGTAGTCCCCAGGCTTCAGGAGGCATTTCTGAAGCTTGGGAAGAGCGAAAAGAAGACCGGAAATCAGCTGGCCAGCACGCACATGTGTGCTGGAGCTGACACAGGGCAATGCCTGGCATGTCCTCAGATATGGCTCCATGTGCCATCACTGGCATATAGCATTCCTTCTGAACTCGCTGCTTGTTAGGGTGGATGCAGTTCAGCACAATTGGAAGCAATCAATTAGGGAATGTTCTCTTATCTGATTTTACTGCAAGTATTCATGAACATTAGTAGACCTCCTTCCACAAGTTTTGTCTAGAGAACCAGAAGCTGATCATCTCTGTATGTCTTACTGACAAGAGCTTCCAACACTCATTCTAATTTCAAGTTCATTGTTAGGAATATGCTCCCATTCACCACTGTCAGAAAACACACATATTTTAAACCGGAGGGTTCTATTCAGCTTTGATGGTAGTGTCCCCTTTCATATGAACAATTCCAGTTACGCTAATCCCAGTGTTTGTGTTAGCAACTCCAAAGACAGCTACTATTTCCATAATATCTTTTAGTAAGAGTGATGAAGAGTTAACAATTTAAAAAGTGGATGATGGGGTTATTATTGCCCTGAACTGCATTTTGTGGAATGAACTGAGTAAAATGATAAAAAGAATCTGCTATGAGTATCTGTGTAGTGAAAAGAGAAATCGATCAACATTACATAAAGAAAGGCGCAGGTATGTAATAAACCAGGTTTTGGGGATTAGGATTTCTAGGAACATCTATTCTGTCTGTCCTTTTGATCGATAACCTCAGTTTCTTCTCTTTTAGGCTGCGGTTTCAGAGATCTCTGATATGCAGATGCTCGTGGAGAGCAAGGAAGATCTGGAGTGGTTAATCCTGAGAGTCAAAGATGCAAATGAAAAATTCAGACTGAACCTTAACATCAGGAAAACAAAGATAGTGTCAACTGCAGAGGTCAGACTGCAGATCTACAACGAGACCATCAAAACAGTAAAGGGATTCACCTTTCTGGGCTCTACAATAGACTGCAGCCCTGAGATAAAAAATATATAGCACTTGTAAGAACGGTCTGGAATAATATCTGGAAGAATAAAGACAAGATCCTCACAACCAATTGCTGATAAGTTAACAATAATTTTTGCAATTTCTACTTGTGGCTAGATCCTGAAAAGGACAGATGGGAGAAGAGTAGATATCTTTGAACTGTGGTGCTGGGGGAAGTGGCTGTTATGCAAAAATAACAAAGAAGACAAACCTCCCCAAAAATATCATTTGAAGCCAACATCGCCAAACAGAGGCTATCATACTTTGGTCATGGCATGAGAGCTGACTCACTTGAAATCACACTGGGAGTGATCAGTGGAAAGCGGCCACCCTAGTATTTGCCAGCTGGACACTACAAAGGATGACATCATGGAGGATTTGAAGGAGGGGCGTGAGACTGCTGATCCATAGAGTGGCCAAAAGCTGGACACAATTGAATGGCTGATGGCAATGGTGAGTTCAACCCAGTGAAGGGCTACCAAAATTTTTACTACCATATTGTCCGCATGGCTTATACAGGATGCCATGCATTTTCTTTCAACATCTTTCAGTGCAAATTGGGTGCTCTGGGGTGGAGCTCCATTTTCGCTATCCCACTGTGTGTGTCTCCCCCCACCCGTCCTGGCAGTAGCCTACCACTAGTTCAACCACATCTGGAATTACAACTGTTTAACCCTTATTCTATATGACATGGTTAGGGAATTATGATTCAACCATCTCTTATTACAGAATATTACTGGTGAAGTGCACCAGTATTCTAAAAGAAAATTGTGTACCCCAGCAAGTCTGAACAGTGTCTGGACTAATGCAGTGCCAGCTAGAGCAATTCTTAAAAGAGCTATGTGCTGCACTAGGCAGGCTTATTTCCCTAGTATCATAAAAACATGATTGGATGTAATGATTACTTCATTTTCAGAAAACCGGTTCCTTCCGTCATAATAAAAAATAGTGCACAACCTAAATAAGATAACATTTGCAACAAGAAATAGTAAAGTAGCTATTTCCCATTCCATTTTTCATTCACAATAGCACAGTGAGTAGCTCTTCACAATAATGTGGGAGCATACAGATGTGACTGTCTTTCAAACCATTCTGCTTGGTGAAATAATCTATTGAAGTATAAAGCTATAGCTTTGCGGTTGCCATTTTTCAGTAGCCATTTGAACCTTATGCTGTTTCTGAACGTCTTTTTTTCCCATTGTGTTCTCTGTATATGTATTTTCTATGATGGTAAAAGCTTTGCTAACTTTCATCTGAAACTGAGGGAAGGACCTGTGGAAAGCAAGGTCCTTCTGAGCTTTTCACAATAGGTTGTATTCTCTGAAAACCAAATGAAACAGGTAAAAAACAGCAAGCAGAAAGGTGAACAGGAATAGTAGGAAGAGACTTGCCTCTAACAGGTAAATAATATTTAGGGAGTGTTTTTTAAAAAAATATTTACTTAATCAATGTAAAGATCACTTCAGTAGCTGTAGCCAAGACAATGTAATTGTGAAGGTGAAAGAACACCACAAATAATATGTGTTCTGTCGGGTTCTCTGGTAGAATCCTCCCAAAAATTCACAGGTACAAATTTCAGACACACACACGTTTGAAAATTCAAAACAATGGTATAGCAAAGAGCACTCGTCTCCAAACAAACTTGGAATTTATACAAGTTCCTTATCAGTCCTGTGATACTTAGCTTGCAGCTGTGAGGCAATTCAAAGTCCTTCTTTCACAAAGTGAAACACACTTTGCTCTGGTTTAGTTTCAAAGCAGGGAAAAATCAGCACACAACAAGTCAGTCAGTAAAGCAGTCATGAAACACAACGATCAGATAATCCTCCACAATGGCCAAACCTATAGGCTGCTCTTTATAGCAGCCTTACTAAGTACCACAGCCCCACCCAACCACAGGTGGCCTCATTTTCTTTGATAATAATCTCTCAGTTGTTGTTGCCTATGCATCGCTCTCCGCATGTGTGGCTGTATCATTAACTCTTGTTCTGAATCCAAGGAGGAGCTAGATAACTGATCTCCTTCTGAGCTGTCTGCCACACTCTCCTCCTCCCTGTCACTCATGTCTTCTTGGTCTGAGGAGCCTTCATCATCAGATTCCACCGGGAGCAAAACAGGCCTGCAGCGTGTGGATGTCTCCCCCACATCCACAGTCCTTGGGGCAGGAGCTGGGCCAGAGCTAACCACAACAAATATGGGTTTGAAAATTTCCAGTATCAATGTGAAGGCAGGATCATAATAATGGACCTTGAAGGTGTATGGATTAGGGCAATCTGACTCATCATGAGAACAAATATGCCACTTCTACTTATCACCATCTGAACCAAACTACAATCACGCCAAAAAGATGACATGTGCATGATAATATCTTCATGCAAATGTCATCTCTATATATTTGCTTCCCAGTGTTCAATGCAAGTATGTAAATCACAGCATTTGCTTGATGTCACTATATAGTGCATGTGTCATCGTTTGTTCCCCTTGTGAATGCCCACAACTCTACTTATTCTTCACTTAAGGAGGGAACATAAATCAAATGCTCAGCTCTCCATGAAACCTTTGTTTATTTCACATTTACCCAGTTGCTTCCTTCACAATATCTGCATGATACATCACTGAAATTGTTTCTTTTCAACATTTGCTTACAGTCTTAAGCAAGTACAGGCACTTGTGCAGCGTTGGCTAACATAGATTTATTGCCAAAATGTAGTAGTACTGATTTCATATAAAATGTGCATTCTGCCGATGAACAATCATGCTTCAAATTGGTTGGCTATCTAAAAATATATCCTGTTTTCTGCCACTCTCCACATTAATTTGAGGGTTATAAAGAAATTTATTATACTTAATTTCCATGTACACATAAAATCCTTAGAGAAATTAATGCTTTTGAAGGAAACAATTCTTAGCATTCTTTTCCCGTCTTGTACAATTAAACATAGAAGAAGAATCTACTGATGAAACTACATGCATTGGAAAATATCATAGATGGTGCAGATTTAAAAGTCTTTTTATAAACAGGCTTTGATAAATGTGCTTAATGTTGGCAGAGATTTAGGTCAGTACAACTCATTTAGATAGAAATGTCATGTATGCAGCTTCCAAATGCTCGATTGTCTTGCATAGTTTTCAGGGTTGGGTTCCATGAACCTTCACCACTGGTTCGCTTTGTGACATGTTGCACGTATGATCACTACATGTGCACACGTGTCCCCTTTCGCTATTTGACTTCAGCGTATGCTCAGTAGCTGGAATCAGCCTGAAACACAACTGAGGAGCTGATAAGCTGCAGGTGAAGGAACGAAGGTCAGTATAAACCTGGGAGTGGGCTGGAGGGACCATTTACAAGCAGCAGAACAGGAAAAACCTTCAAACCAGCAAAAAAAAATAATTGCAAAAAATTCAATTTTTTTTAAAAAAAATGGCAGCACCCATGGACCGGCAGTTCAGTGACATCACTAGCAGGTCACTACTAGTTTGGCCGGTCCAGTCCGAACTGTGAGGGACCCACTTCTGATAGTTTTATACAGACTATGAATTACAGAATATACAGTATTGAAATAGGTCTGAACTGTGCTTTTTGTGTGTAATTGCAACTGCTAGGTTTTTTTTTTAATGTGAAGAGCAAATTCGACGTCAAATTAGCATGTAACTGACAGCACATTGCTTAGTTAAGCTTCCAATGCATTAGCAAAGATTTCCTAAGTAAAAAGAAGGTTGTTTTCCATGATATGTGAATGCTTTGGGGTCTTCCTTTTTCTGGGCTATTTTTCTGAGTATTAGAAACTATGCTTGCGATAATGTTTAGTTTCTTTGTTCAGGAATGGCAACCAGAGTTAACTCTCCTGGGAGTAAATATGTATGTAAATAGGACATTTATTTGTTACAAATGACTGGAACCGAGAATCTCACATTACTGAACTTATGAAAACCTAATTTGCTGCTCCATACCCCCCCTCCACGTTTCTTCCTGAAAAACCTGAGGCCAATCCAAATATGTGTGAAAAGCAGATCACTGACTAAGAAGCTCAACATCAAAGTCCTACGTAAAAGTGGCTACTGGGCATTTTCATTCTTGGTAACAACTACAATAAAAAAAGCTTCTAAATTAACATCTTTGTTTTCTTTTCTATTCCATCATTTTCATGGCAGAACCACCTGCAGGTTTCATATTATGCCATCTTTCTCCATTACACTTTACTCCTGTTTAGACCATTAGAAATTTAATAAGGAACACGGAGATGAAAGATCCTGGCGTGCTCTAATGAGCCTTAGAACAGAATTCAGCGCAAGCTGATTAGAAGGTTCTCAACATTTCAGACACTCCTTGGGGAACAGAACATTCTAAAGAGAGTAATTAGTCAGAGCAAATTTTAAAATGATCCTTTCTATTTATGGGTTATACTTCTGAGACCAGAAAAGAAATGGAAAGTCGGTGACATGGAGAAGTCTCGTAGGAGGTTATGTGTTTACACAAAGGCCTTCAATGGATTTAGCAAAACTACAGGGACACTCCATGTTGCAGGGATGCGCCTGAACTTTGTGTCTTTCAATGCAGGATGCTGCGGTTGTTAGGTGAACCACTATGGCTAAGCACCACAGCATGTGACTATGACTTGCAACTTCCTGCTAGCTTCTTTAGTGAATTTGCTTGTTGGAAACTGGCTGTGAAGGTCACAAATGGCGATCATGTGACTGGGGTTGCTGGCACCATTGTAAATGCGCACCATTTGCAAAGCACCCAAATATTGATTGCTTTACTACGGAGATGCTATGATGGCTGAAACTTCGAGGACAAATTTGTAAACCTACTTTTTAGAATAGAATAGAATAGAAGAGAATTCTTTATTGGCTAAGTGTGATTGGACACACAAGGAATTTATCTTTGGTGCATATGTTCTCAGTGTACATAAAAGAAAATATACATTTGTCAAGAATCATGAGGTAAAACACTTAATGATTGTCATAGGGTACAAATAAGCAATAAGTGCTATCATAGCTTTGAACAGTCATTGAACAAGGCAGATGATATGGGGTTGATCTCTTTTTAAATACTATTTTTATTATACTTGATTGTCAAGAATCAGGCTATCCACTAGATGGCAGAAAAGAGATGAAGAAAACTAATTCTCTGCTCTCCTGTAGTAATCTTCTGGATTATCGATCACCAACATTATCATGCGAAACACTACCATCTGCAGAGATTTCCTGATGCATTGAAACATCTGAATAACTTCTCTTCAAATTGTTATCTTGCCTCATGTTTACCAGCTTGTCTGTTTTCTATTTAAAAAAACCTTGTGGATAATTTTTAGAAGGAAAAAAATCCTTCTAAGAGAACTGTGTCTGTGGGACAAAAAAGGAGAACATAGAAAGAACATGAAGGTTTTTTTTTTAAAAAAGAATTTGTCATACAGAGAAGTAATCCTCATCCTCATGGAACATATGTTTTCAGACTCAATGCCTCAATGCCTAATTGCCAAGAGGGAGGCCGGGAAGGGAGAGGAAAAACAGATAAATGACTAGAGAAAATGACAGGTGAAGCACTTTGCTACATAAAGGCTATTCTGCCTTGGAAAGTTCCTCTCCCTACCCCACAAAAATTCACTTTCCTTGATTGAGCTGTTTCTTCAAAAAGATTTCCACTGAAAAGAAAAAGGAGCTAACTGCCACTTGGGAAAGAATCTCATAAACTATGTTTCTTTTATAACTGAAAGAAATGGAGTGAATAAATTACTCAGTCTTCATACTTTTGGTGTGTCCAGCATTGACCTTTTGACACAATTGTCTTTTCCCTGCCTCTCCACCATAGGATTTTGGATTTTCTGAATTATTTTATGTCTTTGGAATTGAATATCAGCATAGACCCATGCTGGCTTTATTGATAGGCAAGAGGAGTCTGAGTCCATAAAAAGCACCCAATGTTTTATATGGGATAAGTAGTCCCAGTTGTTTGAGTTCTTCTCTAAACTGTCAGGGTTGACTTGGGCAAGACTTACCCTGTATAAATCTCAGAAATGATTCCACTCCTCACAATGAAGTTCTTGCTACATGGATTCAGAAGGCATCTCATGCTCTGCTCAAAAGCCATTTAAAAAATGAGGACGTGATTTATGACTTCCACTTTGGAAGAAGTTATAGAATCACTTCTAAAGCTCCGGTGCTCCACCAGCCCATAATCAGAGACAGCTGTGAAATGGAGAAGTTTCAAGACAACAGTAAATCTTTCCAAGAGTGGCTGTCCTATGAAAAGCACTTAGAACTGTTGCTCACTAGCAGAATATTGATTCTTATCTCAAACTTGCCACCTCCCCTGGATGAAACAACAGAATCCTGAAGGGATATTGAGTGGCAGTTGAGTAAAAATTGGAACCTTTCGGTATCATCTTCCATAGTGATGATTTTAGCTGGCAGAAGCCTAAAACATTGCATTCTGCAATAAGAACTTTGTATCAGCTGACAAGCATGGAAGTATTGGTGTTAGGGTTTGGATATGCTTTTGTACCAACCATAGGAAGGATGAATACCAAGCCTTCATTCCTGGATGAATTCTACTTTGCATCCGAGAATTCTATAGAATATCATGCCTTTTATCCCTCAACCAAGGCATAAGTGGACCGTATAGCAATACAATGAGTCCAAATTTATACTAGCAACTTTATAAGAGAATGAAGAAGAGGTTCATTGTTTTAAAATATCAGGTGAAATGCTGTGGCAGTGCTGAAATAAGCCCTTCATGCCAGAAAACCCTTAAGTATTGGCTGATACAGTTTGCCTTGAAAGGCTAGCCAAATTCTTATATAGTGGGAGTCTAAATAATTATACGAAGAGTTGATTGCAAGCATTGCATCAAACAGTGGTGAAAGCGATTATTGTATTTAAAAATTAAGTTTCCATACTGACATACTACATTTTGGACTTTTCTTAAAAAAATGGAACAAGCCCCAAACTTTGGTATTTGTTCAGATTCCACTTATAAATAGAACCTACATGAAAATCTGATAAGTGTTCAGTGAAAAGCATGAAGGCAGTAATTCATCTATTTCAAAAAGGGAGGAATAATTCTTCATAGAACTATATAGTAGATGCAGTTGGACTATTTGCCTATATAACTCTTCATTTGACATAACCTTTTAGGATCAGAGGCAAAGAATATTTCTGCCATTGCTCACTACCAGATTGTTCTTATGTGAAGATGCTATGGACCTGGCTTCTTCTAGTACAGTGATGGCGAACCTATGACACGCCTGTCAGCACTGACACACGTAGCCATTTTCGGTGACACGCGGCCGCCGGAGAAACAGGGAGCTTTAGGGAGTGCAATTTTAACCGCAATTATTATAATTATTTTTCCTCTCCGCTTAATTAAGAGGCTGGGCGATTTTCGCCCGGCCGATATTTGCAACAGGCTCGCCCACACGCTGCCTTTGGCAGCACAAGCATGCCTGTCCGGCCAGGGGAAGAATTGCCCCGGCCGGACGTCAGTTTCAGCTGGGGGGGGGGGGGGGCGGGGCGCCGCCTCCCAGCTGATTGGCGCGGCGCCAAGCGTCGGAGCCCACCACGAATGGTGGTTGGCTCGCAGGGGCCGCTGGGAGCGAGGGGAGGAGTTGCAGGCCTATTTCAGGGTCTGCACCCCTCGCCCCTCTGCTCCCTGCTCGCCTTCCAGAACGGTGTTATAAAGGGAGAGAGGGAGAAAGAGAGGGAGGGGAAGAGGGGAAGGAAGAAAAAGAGAGAGAGAAAGAGAAAAAAGTGGAAGGAAGAGAAAAAAGTGGAAGGAAGAGAGAAGGAAAGAAAGGAAGGGAGAGAGAGAGAAGATAGGAAGAGAGAGAGAGAGAGAAATGATAGAATAAAGGGGAGAAAAAAAGAGAAATGAGAAAATGATTGAGGCAGAGAATGACAGGAAAGAGAGAGAAAGAGAGAGAGAAGTGACTCTTGATTTAAAGCATATGGTAAAAGCACTTAAATAATAACAGAGAAAAAAAACTCCCAACCCTCACCTGTTTTTATTAATAGTTATGTTTTTGAATTTGCTGGTTGTTTTAGTTTTAATAGTAATAGAGTTTGGTTTTGTTTTATTATTAATTTCTTTTAATAAAAAAGAAGGGATTTATTATTTATTTATATTTATATTTATTTATTTGTTTGTTTATCTACCTATCTACAAAATACCAACCTTCAATTGAAGATTTAGCCAATGAAATTCAGCAACAAAAAAGTCACTAAATCAGTGATGGCGAACCTGTGGCAGTCCAGCTGGACTGCCACAGGTTCGCCATCACTGGAAGAATTCCCCCTCCCCTTCACTTATCTTAGTTCATGGCACCCCACACAAGTTAAATAACAGCAAGACCAACAAAAGAAACCAACTGACAGATTAACAAAGAAGTCACTAAGTAGGTAAGTTAAATAATTTTGCATATTTGTTATTTAAACTATAAATATCACAAAATTATGTTTTTTTCTCAAGGTAACACACCACCCGAGTTATGCTCAGTTTTTTGACGAATTTTGACACACCAAGCTCAAAAGGTTGACCATCACTGTTCTAGTAGCAAGGTGTGTGCTCCATCAATAGAACTATGATCCATCCCAAAGGTGGGTCCCTTCTGGTCCAGATCGGTTCTATAGAACTGTTAGTAACATGGCGGCCTGGGTTGCTGGAACCGGAAGTGACCCAGGCCTGCCACGCACATGCACAGAAGTTCATTTCCTGGAAGTGGTGCACGCATGCAAAACACGCACTTCCATTGTGATGTGAACTGGCAGGGAAGTAGAACCCGCCCCTGATCTACACACCGCAAAACCTAAATGGTCTAGGGCAGTGATGGCGAACCTTTTTTCCCTTAGGTGCTGAAAGAGCTTGCACACACGCTATTGTGCATGGGTGAAAACAGCTTCCCCCCACCTCCCGGAGGCCCTCTGGAGGCCAGAAATGGCCTCTTTCCCAACTTCTGGTGGGATCAGTAGGCTTGTGTTTCGCCTTCCCCAGGCTCCAAAGGCTTCCCTGGAGCTGGAAGAGGGTAAAAACGCCCTCCCCCATCCCCCCGTAGGCTCTCTGGAAGCCAAAAACATCCTCACAGAGTCTCTGTGTGACCCAAAGGTCAGCTGGCTGGCACACACATGCACATTGGAGCTGAGCTTAGGCCATGGCTCGCATGTCAGTAATCTAATGTCACTAATCTAATGTCACTAATCTAATCTTATGTAGCTTCTTCTCGGGCAATATTACACTGCTAGCCAGAGTTTACAAAATATTTGTTAGACCAATTCTGGAATACAGCTCACCTATCTGGAACCCGCATTGCATATCAGACATTAATACAATCGAGAGAGTCCAGAAATATTTCACAAGACGAGTCCTTAACTCCTCCACTCACAACAAAATACCTTATTCCATGAGATGTGAAATACTGGGATTAGACCAATTACAACTATGTCGCCTCCGATCTGATCTAAATGTAGTTCCTAAAATCATATACCAACATGTTCTTCCTGTTAATGACTACTTCACCTTCAACCGCAGCAATACGCAAGCACGTAATACATACAAACAAAATGTAAACCACTCCAAACCCAACTGCAGAAAATATGACTTCAGCAATAGAGTGATCAATGCCTGGAATGCACTACCTGACTGTGGTTTCTTCCCCGAACCCCATAAGCTTTAACCTTAGATTGTCTACAGTCAACCTCTCCCTGCTCTCTAAGGGGAGTGCGTAAGCACACCACTATGCCTACCATCCCACCGATACATAGAATCAAACCCACAGCCTACTGAGTGTGAGGCAAGAGCTCCATCTCTAGGCCATCACATTGCTCATTTGCTAGTCTTTAAAATAAGGTAGTGTATTTATAATTTCCTCTGTATGCAGAAGAATGTGCATCTACTCTTTTACCAAGAGGAGCATCTACGTGTTGCCAAAAGTCTCATTCTAATTACAAATTCAATATTCCAAAACGATGCCTAACTATATTCTTTAATAACTCCCAATGAAGGTGATTTGATGACTTCTGTACAGCTTGTTCACAATATCGTTCATAGCCCACAGAGTTTCTTGAGGGAACTCTTACAGAAATCAATACATTCCAGGATCATTCTAAAGTAAATTGGATTAATGATTTCAGAAGTTGTTTCCCATACATCAATTCAAAACCTATTATTTTTTATGAATAAGCCAGGTCATGTTTTCAATAACCAGTTATCATTAGTCATCTGTCATGAACATTTATTTTGATTTAGTATTACAGTCAGCTTACCGTGTCTTCTTACATTTTCAACGATTACTTTTTGGAATGAATAGTCTTCCATGAACCTGACCAAAAGGGCAGGTAATATTATTACATGATGGGAAACAATCTTCAGAGATGATAAAATGAGAGTTGTTACAAATATCTCAAGATGGTAAATGGATTATTTCAAGGTCTAACTATGAAATACTATATTTTTCGGAATATAAGATGCACCAGAGTATAAGATGCACATAGATTTTAGAGGTGGAAAACAAGGAAAAAAGTATTCTGAACCAAATGGTGTAGTAATATATTATTTAATAAAATACTAGTGAAGCAGAATACGTTTTACAAACATGTGTACTTTTTACAAGATGTACACTTTTTACAAACTTCAAACTTGACAGCTTTAAGACTGGTGGACTTCAACTCCCAGAATTCCTCCTCCAAGTCATGCTAGCACAGGAATGGGAGTTGAAGTCCACAGGTCTTAAACTTGCCAAGTTTGAATACCCTTACATCTTTAATCCCTAACCTAGGGGTCTTCAAACCTGACAGCTTTAAGACTAATGGACTTCAATTCCCAGAATTCCTCCTCCAGTCATGCTAGATGGGGTAATTAGAAGGCAAAAACAGCCTCATTTTTGTAAAAAATGGGCCATTTTTTGCCCATGTTTTCACAAAAAGGAGGGATTTTTGCTTTCTCCCAATCCCCAAGAGTTGTCTGCAGGCTTCCCCGACCCCATTGGAAAAAATAGGCAAAAAATGACTTTTTTTTTGCAAAAAGAGGGGCATTTTTGCCATTCCCCAGCACCCAAGAGCTCTCTGCAGGTAGGGGGCAGGGCATTGGGAAAACAAAAATGGCTGCATTCAGTGTATAAGATATACCAACATTTGCACCCTCTTTTAGAGGGGAAAAAGGTCCATCTTATACTCTGCAAAATATGGTAGGTTGGAATATTGCTCTCTTACTCTTCCAATTTCAAGTTGTTGCCCTCAGGGAAGGATTCCAATTTTTTTTTATTACTACTCTGTGGGCATAGCTTATTTTGTGGATGTGGCTTGATGGTCATGTGATGATGGGTGTGGCTTCATGTCATGTGACTGAGTGGGAGAAGTTTTGCAGTCATGTGGCTGGGTGGGAGTGACTTTGCGGTGGGTGGTTGCTGGGTGATCATGTGACTGGGTGTGTGTGTCCAACTTGACATCACTCATATCAAGGGTTAAGTCTAGGGTGCCTGGCTTCTTCTTAAAGAGATACAGTTTCCTGAACTTAGTCTGAGAAGGATAGCTTAGCAGCCACTTACAATAAGCTCTCAACTCAAAGTCTGTGCATGTGGAGATTCCCAAACAGTGAGGGTTTCTTTCTTTCTTTCTTTCTTTCTTTCTTTCTTTCTTTCTTTCTTTCCTTCTTTCTCTTTCTCTTTCCTTCCTTCCTTCCTTCCTTCTTTTTTTCTTTCTTTCTTTCCTTCTTTCTCTTTCCTTCTTTCTCTTTCCTTCCCCCCTCCCTCTTTCTTTCTTTCTTTCTTTCTCTCTTGAAGGTCTCCCGCACACCTTTGAAGCCTAGGACGCCTCCCTACAGCTCACTGGGAGCCAAATGTGACATTTTGTGTCCCATTTTGGGCCTAGCAAGCTTCCTACAGCCAAAAGAGGTGTGTGGGGACCCTGGAAGCAGGGGTGGGTTCTAATTTACCTCGCTGCCAGTTTGCTTCTGCCTGCGTCGCGTGGCAAAACACAAAGCCAGAAAACAGATGGTGACTGCATGCACAGTACCAGAACTCAGCTTCTGTGCATGCCCAGAAGGAAAAAAATAAATAAAAAATATAACCCACAAACAAACACTGACCAATCCAGTTCGATGACATTATCATGATGTCGCCAACAGATCACTACTGGTTTGAGCAAACCAGTCAGAATCGGGAGGAACCCACCCGATTGCCCTGCCTTGCAGATATTTCCTTATGCTAATCTCTGATTTATTGAAAATTTTCTTAAGATGCAAGGATGTAATAAAAAAAAATTGAGTTGAAAGAAGGGGACAAACGTGTCATTATTTCCTTTACTTAACTGTGTTCATGTGTTAGCACATATAAGAAGAGGGAGAAAAAAATTAATAGAATATTTAATAAAGGAATGAGATAGGGTTATCCACACTTCATGCACAAGGTTAACCTATGGAACCCATCTAAACTTCTCATTGCCTCTGCAGGCCATTTTTTAAATCTCCCCTTCCATAAGAAAAATTCACCTAATACCTTCTTCTAAAAAGCTATTTGATGTGTTATTAATGATAGACTCCACTGGGATTCCAATAAGAAGTACACACTAGGAGACTCTGCTTTTCTTTCACCTATCTATTGAATATTATCTTACAGAATAAACTGAAATAAAGAAATCTAGTATGTGCTATCACTAACATCAGAACTAGTGATATATAACCAGGGTGCCTCACATCTATGACAACATTTTCAACTCTCTATCCTTATAGATATTGATCTTGAACTAGGATTCAGTTTATACTTGGAGAATGTATTCTTTATGGATTCCCAACGTGAAGTCCATACTACTTTTATTTTTATTCTTCCTTGGTGTGCACATAGGGGTGTCACAGGTGTTTAGGTACAATCCTGTTAATCAACTGCTTTAAAAAAGAAAAGCTTTCTTCCAGTTACTGTTTACATATTATTGCATATGCCTCAACCATTAATGAATTTATTAATTGATTGTTTTTTGAATTAGAGTTTCATTTGTCAGTTAAGCTGATGAATATATCATTATTAAGCAATGCATAAAAATAAGCTGCCACTGTTCTACATAGAGTAAGGAAGGAAGGAAAGAAGGAAGGGAGGGAGGGAGAAGGAAAGAAGAAAGAAAGAGACAAGGAAAGGACTTACTTTGCCAGGGTTATAAATTACAGAATGACCCAGTTGTAAATAAGACAGTACTGGGGCAGCCAGCGATGAGAAGTAATCCCTGATCCTTTTAAAAAGAAAACAGCTCTATATGAAGGAGGGGAAATACTTGACCTATTATTAGAGAAAACTGGGAAGAGAAAAGTTCAGGAATCTCCAGCAGTTCATGGAATATATAGGCTAAATCTGAATTCTTCCAAGTTTAGGTCAGTCTCTTAAGATAGAACACCAGGGCTCTTTCCTGTCTGATGCTCTTAAATCTTACCATAGCAAAACAGAGGGGTGGCAGAAAAGGTAATTGTAAAAGGGGGACATTGGCATCAGCTGAATATTAATCTGCAAAATCTGATGAGGTGTAGGGATTTTAAAAATGTATTTTATTAATTTGACTTTACTGCGTATTTACATACACATTGTTTCTCTCTTTTCATACATGTTTTCATACATGTTCATGCATGTTTTCATACAACCGCCTAGAGACCTTCGGGGAGATGGGTGGCATACAAATTGAAATGCATGAATGAATGAATGAATGAATGAATGAATGAATGTTAAAGGAATATAGTACATAATCAGCACATGGCGTTTAAAGAACTCAAACTTATCTGTTGTGATTAGGATCTAGAATGCCTGAGCATCTGCATACTGTCCATTCCTCAGATAACATTACTGCGACTGATTTCAGAACTGCAGTAGCACTATATCAACACTGTGATGTTCTAGATGTTTCTCTGTCCTGAACAGCTGGTGATATCACAGTTATGACAACTTAGACCTTTGGATCATGTCTGGGCAGTATGTGCTTTAACCTCTTTTATATGACCATTAAAAGCAGAGTGACTGCATGCATACAATAAGCTGGGCTTTTACTCTCTCAGCAAGCAAAAATGCAAAATTCAGAGATCATGTGTTTTAAAAAGTGGCAAACTAAAGTGACACAGAGTGTTGTTGTGAAACTGAACAAAATAAAGATTATGAAAATATTTATTATGGCAATTTATTTTCTTTCAGGAACCTTCACATAAATCCAAATGTAGGCCAATCATTCCCAAGTGCATAAAAGAGACATTTGAATAGCTTTAAAAAGATTTGGAGGTATAAACCATGAAGCTATTTTTAATACAGTAACTGCTGAGCAGCATAAACTGAGTTCCAAAGAGATTGTGAAGATTATAGGGCATTTAATCAGTAGTAACCTTTCCTGCCTTGTAAATTGGTTCCTTTGATTTCACTCATCTACTGGAATTACTTTTATGTAAATATATACTTTTCTCTGCTTCCTTTCATCTTCCTTTCTTTGTTTAAGAACAAAAGTCACAATTAAAAGAATGATAACGAGACAATCAGATTCTGGCTTCTCTTTACAAAATGGAGTATTATTATCTCTCTAAAAGAATCAAGGGAATTTAACAGCAGGATTCTAAAGAATTAAATGTATCTCAAAGAGCTCACTTGCCATACACAGAAACTCCAATTGCATTGCTTATGTATTTCCTAGCCCATCTAAGCTGATGTGTAAGATGAGCAAAGGAAAAAAAATCCACAAGAAATCAAATAATCAGTAAGGTGGAAGATCAAGCTCTTTGAAAGATAACATCCTGGGCTAGTCAAATAATATTGCTTCATAAGCAATTAAATTTCTTTTTATTTTGATTAGTTTTGTTATAATGTTAAAAGTTTCACAAAGAATATAACAGCTAAAACAAACTAATAAACAGTGAGGGAGGAGGAAAGAAAGGGGAAAAAAGATTACATTTTTTTCAATATGTAAGTACAATTACAAAATTATTGTTTATTCTTTGATTACAAAAAAGCTCAGTTTTCTATTATCCATTTTTGTCCTAATTATCAAAACCACAGAGCATAAATATACAAATAAGGTGTGCTATCTATCTATTATCTGTCTGTCTGTCTGTCTGTCTGTCTGTCTGTCTGTCTGTCTGTCTGTCTGTCTGTCTGTCTGTCTGTCTGTCTGTCTGTCTATCTATCTATCTATCTATCTATCTATCTATCTATCTATCTATCTATCATTAGTTCCAAAACAAAAATATCTGGTTTCAATTGTGCTTTAGCTTTTAAAATTTTCTGAATTAATATATGTGTTTGTATCTATCTTTTTGCCTTTTGTTTTTATGTATCCACTAAACATGATAAAATGTTATTTTATATTGTTTACATATACAGCTTCCAACCATTGCTCCTAGTCTGGCCCTCTGGTGCCCTGGAAAATAGTGTGATCCCATCTTCTCTGTGGCAATCCCTCAAGTACCTGCAGGGCCGCCGATAGACGGGTATTACTGGGAGCCCCGTACCGGGCCCGGTGAAATTGACCAATTAGAGGGCCCGCAGTCAACAGCTCCTTGCACATGCGCAGACTGTCACCTCAGAAAAGAAAAAGACCGGGCCCTTTTGCGCATGTGCAAGGAGCTGCCAGAAGGCCGGGGCCCCTAATTGTTCAAAAAGTTGTGAGAAGAGGAAGTTGAGCTTCCTTCTTAGCGCCTTTCAAGTTTTCCGGCAACTGCAGCGCCCCGCCCGGCTGGATCTTCCCTGGCGGCTGCAGCAGGTGAGCTTTGGGGCTGGTGGGGTAGGCGAAGGTGGCGTGCTGGCCGGCCAGAGCCGGGATTGGATAAAGCAGAGGTTGTATCTCCTGCCTTCCGTTGTCAACAGTCTCGGTTTCCTCCTCCTCCTCTCTTTCCAACACATGGCTCGCGGATGGACGGGGTTGGGGTGGGGAGAGACGAGGAGTTCTTTAGCGCCACTTAGCAAACAACGCTAAAAGGGAGAAGCGTGGGGGAGTTGGCTGGGGGGGGGAGGAGAGAATCCAGGTGTCATCCATTCACGAGAACAGGCGGGAGAAGCGCGTCAGCTCAACCGACGGACCAGAGCTGGGGTTTGAGGGAGATCAGTCCTGCAGATCAGGCGGTTAAAGCTCCTCCGGCGGAAGGCTTCCCCCCGCAGTCACGTTTCCCTGCCTCTGCTGCGTCCATCTGCCGTGCTTTAAGAGTTGCAGTGGGGGGGGGGAGGCACGTTGAGAAGCGTTGAAGCCGATCGGGGTTGTTTTAGACGGGATGGGTTCGCCCTTCCCTCGCTCCTGCTCAAAGGAAAGCCTGGGAGGGAAACTTGAAAATGCAACGGGGTGAACGGTTTCTTTGGTGCAACCGGGTTAGGCTTAAAAAGGGGTCATTCTGACTTGTTTTTGTGGCACTCTCAACTCGGATCGACATAATGGGGCAGAGATCCGCTTAAACTCAGGTTAGTGGAGTTGGGCAAAAATAAGGGCCGTGCATATGTACGCCAGTGTGATTCCGTCCCCTGTCTTAATGTTTCTCTTTTACTAATATTGTGCATATATTGTTATCTCTTTGTATGCCACCAATACGTACTTGACAAAATAAATAAATAAAAATGGGCACCACCCCCATGCTGGAAGGAAACCTGAGGGCCCGAATTCTGACTTTTCCCATTCCAGTCCAAAGTAAGTTATACCATGTGATGGTCAACCCTTTCCAATGACAACTGGATACTACACTGCTCAAAAAAATAAAGGGAACACTCAAAGAACACATCCTAGATCTGAATGAATGGAATATTCTCATTGAATACTTTGTACTGTACAAAGTTGAATGGGCTGACAACAAAATGGAATTGATTGTCAATCAGTGTTGCTTCCTAAGTGGACAGTTGGATTTCACAGAAGTTTGACTTACTTGGAGTTATATTCTGTTGTTTAAGTGTTCCCTTTATTTTTTTTTGAGCAGTATAGAATGTCATGGAAATTGGTTAGGTGGGTTTAAATGTACTGATGTAAAAAAAACCTTGCACATACTGGCAAGAGAGGATTGCAAGAAGTTTTTCAGCTTCTCTGCAGGAACCTTGTTTTTACTTCTCCCTACCCCATCATTTTGTCATCATTAATCAAATGATGCCTGAAGCAGTCAGAAAGTTCTGGGTGTCCATCCTGAAACTTTGGTGGGGATTGATTAGGGCGGGGAAAGGAGTGGAGAGGAGTATCATTCCTGTATTGCAACTTAATGGGAACCCTTATATTTCCTGAGTTTTGCCTCCTTTTAAAAAAGATTTGCTAATACAGATTTTGATGAATGCAGTTCCTGAGACTTTGTGATTTGGCCTTTCCTGGGGCTGCAGGATGGAAGTCTCTAATTTTTTCTTGATGTGCTGGGGTCTGTTTTGAAAAGTAAATCAGCTTTGGCTGAGGTGGACACAGATGGGTGGTCTTTGTTTGAGGCACAGCCTGCCTGTATGCCCTGGTGTGGCCTTTCTCTCAATTGCAGATACTGTTTTTATTGCTTCCTTGCTTCAAAATGCCTTTCTACTTCAGTCATTTTGAATTTATAATTTCTGCTATCCCTTAAGGCAGAGGTCCCCAACCTTTTTTGCACCAGGGACCGGCTTTAAGCTAGACCAGTTTTCCATGGCCCGGTGGGGGGGGGGGGGAGCTAGCTGTCAGCGGCGCCGTAAAAGGGGCGATCAAGAGAGGAATGGGTGAATGAATGGACGGAGGGTGGGAAGGAAGGAAGGAAAGAGGGAAGGGACAGGAACAAAAGAAGGGTGCAAAGGAAGCAAGGAAAGGTGTGAAAGGGGAGAGTAAGAGAGGAAGGAGTGAAAGAAGGGAATGAGGGAGGAAAGAAGGGAGGAAGGAAAAGGAAAGCAAGAAATGGAGGGAGGAAAGGAAGGAAAGAAAGAAAGAAAGAAAGAAAGAAAGGGGGAAGGGACAGGAACAGAGGAAGGAAGCAAGGAAACTTATGAAAGGGGAGAGTAAGGGAAGAAGGTAGGAAGGAGAAAGAAAAGAAGAAATAGAGGAAGGGAAGGTAAAAGAGAGAAAGAAAAAGAGCAAGAAAGAAAGCAAGAAAGAGAAAGAACGAAAGGCAACTTCAAAGAAAGGCTCACTGAGCATCTCTCACTCTCTCTTTCTATCCCTCTTTCTTTCTTTCTCTTCCTTTCTCTCTCTCCTCTTCCTTTATCTCCTCTCTCTCTCCCTCTCTCTTTCTCTCCCCCCTCTCTCCCCCTTTCCCTCTCTCCCTCTCTTGCTATCTCTCCCCCCTCTCCCTCTCTTTCTCCCTCTCCCTCTCCCTCTCTTTCTCTCTCTCCCCCCTCTCTCTTTCTCTCTCTCTCCCCCTCTTTCTCTCTCTTCTTCTCACTTTCTCTCTCTTGTTTTCTTTCTGTCTCTTTTGCTTTCTCTCTCTCTCACTCTTTCTTGTTTTCTTTCTCACGCTCTTTCTCTCTCTTGTTCTCTCTCTTGCTATCTCTTTCTCTCCCCCCCCTTTCCCACTCTCTCTTTCTCACTTTCTCTCTATCTTGCTGTCTGTTGCTCTCACTCACTCTCGTTCTCTCTCCGTTCTTCTCAGCGATGACGCGCGCACGCCCTGCCCGCCTCACCTTTGCGAGAGCACTTTCGCCCCGGGCTCTCAGCAAGGGGGTTTGCAGGAGAGGCGGGGCCGGCGAAGGTGATATTGAATGTCGGGGGAGAACGGGCGGTTGCGCGCGCTCCCTATCCCCCTGCTAGCCCACTCGGAATATTCAAAATAAGAAAAGCCTTCGCCGGCAAAGGTTTTTCTTATTTTGAATATTCCGAGTGGGCTAGCAGGGAGATAGGGAGCGCGTGCAACCGCCCGTTCTCCCCCGACATTCAATATCACCTTCGCCGGCCTCCGCTGAGGAAAGCCTTTGCCGGCATTTCCTCTCGGCGTCAAGGAGGCGCAGCGGTGGGCGGAGAGAGGGAAGGGGGGGCAGCGGCGTCCCTCTTGGCCTTGGCGGGCCGCCCAACCCTCCCCACCTCCTGCAAACGCGGCGGGTGGCGGGGGGAGAGCGAGGAGCCGGTTCCGGCGGGCGCGGGGCTTGGCTGTCTGGCGGGGGGAGCGCCGCTGGTGGTGCGGAAAGGCCGAGGGGGCCCTGGCGCCGCGGACCGGCTGAAAAGCCCCAACGGCCCGGTCCCGGTCCGCGGACCAGCGGTTGGGGACCTCTGCCTTAAGGGCAGTGATGCATAGTAAAGGCAAAGAAGGTTGAGAACTTTTGAAACAGGGCATTGTAAGCACATTTTCCCCATATAAATAATGTGAGTGGTCCACATTTTGGCTGGTGGTTTTGAAGTCAAAACCTTATCCCATTTTGTTCAGCATTCCTGCATGCACATCTCTGCAACAGCAGCTTATTCCACTGGTTGTAGCCATTTGTATTTTAACATAAAAATAACACGTTAAATTCAATGCATTCATACATGAAGTCCTAAATTCTAAAGAAACATAATCACATATGCTCAAATTCTGCCTTCTTTACTTCTGCACCTCACAAACCAAATTATAAAAATTATTTTAAAGCCCGTAATCCATCCTTCCTTCCTTCCACCATTATCTGAACAACAATAATAATATAAATTTGAGTATAATTTTTTTTCCAAGTAATTGCAAATGCCCTTTTTGGGTTACAAATACAAAGTTTGCTAACAAAGTCAGGGAATCGAGGGCTGTTTAGTGATTGCTGCATCAATCTTTTTTCCATAGCAACTTTTAAGAAACAAATTATCTTTTGGTGCCTGAATTCTAATAGCAACAACCTTGAGAAGAAAGAATGCAGTGTTGTGAATTCCAAGGCAAAGAGATAGTAGCTTGCTAATAGATCATCCAGGCGGTTTTCCTGGTAGAGAAATTATCTCGGTTAAAGATCTTGGTATACTAATAACAAAAGATTTAAGTGCCAAAGCCCACTGCAACAATATAGCCAAGAAGGCTTCAAGAGTTGTAAACCTAATCCTACGTAGCTTCTGCTCTGGCAATCTCACACTACTTACTAGAGCTTACAAAACTTTTGCCAGACCCATCCTCGAATACAGCTCATCTGTTTGGAACCCATATCGCATCTCAGACATTAACACCCTTGAAAATGTTCAAAGATACTTCACCAGAAGAGCCCTTCACTCCTCCACTCGAAATAGAATAACCTACGAGACTAGACTTTCAATCCTGGGCCTAGAAAGTTTAGAACTAAGACGCCTTAAACAAGATCTAAGTATTGCCCACAAGATCATATGCTGCAATGTCCTGCCTGTCGGCGACTACTTCAGCTTCAACCACAACAACACAAGAGCACACAACAGATTTAACCGCTCCAAACTTGACTGTAAAAAATATGACTTCAGTAACCGAGTTGTCGAAGCGTGGAACTCATTACCGGACTCCATAGTGTCATCCCCAAACCCCCAACACTTTACCCTTAGATTATCTACGGTTGACCTATCCAGATTCCTAAGAGGTCAGTAAGGGGCGAGTACAAGTGCACTAGAGTGCCTTCCGTCCCCTGTCCTATTACTCTCCTATACAGTGATCCCTCTATTATTGTGAGGGTTCCGTTCCAAGACCCCTCACGATAATCGATTTTTTGCGATGTAGGGTTGCGGAAGTAAAAACACCATCTGCGCATGCGCACCCTTTTTTTTCTATGGCCGCGCATGCGTAGATGGTGGAGTTTGCGTTCCCCGCCGCCCATGCAAAGGAGAAACCCCGATTCGGCTCCTCGCTGCTGCTGCGCTACCGAGCAGATCAGCTGCTGGGCGGCGGAAGGAACCTTCCCTGGGTCTTCCCCCTCTTGCTGGCGGGCGGGCGAGCGGCGGGCATCAGCGAGGAGCCGGGGTTTCCCCTTTGCGTGGGCGGCCGGGAAGACCCAGGTTGGGGGTTCGGGGGGGTGCTGGGAAGCCCCCCAGGCTGGCTGCGACCTTTTAAAACAGCCGCGCCGCTTCCCAGCTGACTCCCGAAACCAAACGCGGAGGTGGGTTTTTTAAATTAATATTTTTTTAAAAATCGCGATATAGCGTTTCGCGAAGATCGAGATCGCGAAACTCGAGGGATCACTGTATCTCCTATATCTCTTCTTCTATTCTTTCATTGATATATTCTATTCCTATATATATATATATGTATGTGTATGTGTATGTATGTATGTATATGTATATACAGTGATCCCCCGCTCGTTGCGAGGGTTCCGTTCCAGGACCCCCCGCAACGAGCGGGTTTTCGCGAAGTAGCGCTGCGGAAGTAAAAACACCATCTGCGCATGTGCAGATGATGTTTTTAACTTCCGCAGCGCTAGCGAGGAGCCGAAGATTGGGGGCGGCGGGGCTGTTTTAAAACGTCGCCGCCGACATGGGGGGCTCGCTAGCACCCCCCGAACCCCCAACCCAGGTTTGGGGGGGTGCTAGCGAGCCCCCCATGTCGGCGGGGACCTTTTAAAACACCCGCGCGGCTTTCCAATGAGTCCCGAAGACACGTTTGTCTTCGGGACTCATTGGAAAGCTCCGATCGTTTTAAAACAGTTGCGCCGTTCTCCGCTGACTCCTAAAGCGGGGTGCGAAATGACTTGGAGGAATGTGAAGCTGAAACCGGCCGATTTGGACTTCCCATTCCTCCAAGTCACTTCGCCGCTCGTGTCCTGGCTAAACCGGGCAGCAGGAGACAGGCTTTGAGTTTTGGCTGCGGGGCGAGGGAGTTAGGAAAGTCCTACTTCTCCCCCCGCAGCCAAAAACTCAAAGCCTGTCTCCTGCTGCCCGGTTTAGCCAGGACACGAGCGGCGAAATGACTTGGAGGAATGTGAAGCTGAAACCGGCCGGTTTCAGCTTCACATTCCTCCAAGTCATTTCGCCGCTCGTGTCCTGGCTAAACCGGGCAGCAGGAGACAGGCGGTGGGCTGGGAGCCGCAGGCGAAAGGAGCTCGGGCATTGTTCTCCGGACCCCGCCCGCAGCCTGGAGATGGAAAGGGCCGCCGTGGGGCTGAGCGGGCGGGGTCCGGAGAACAATGCCTGGCGCCGCGCTCCGATGCCCGAGCTCCTTTCACCTGCGGCTCCCAGCCCACCGCCTCGCTGGTTGGCTTCTCCTCCTGCTCAGCCTCGCCTCGGCCTTTGTGCGCGGCTTGTCCCGACAGCCCCCCACCCCAGCACTTTGAATCCAGCAGCTTCTGCTGGATACGGGCGGTGGGTGGGACGAGCGGCGCGGAAGCCAGGGGCTGTGGCAGCTCGCCCCCCCATCGCCCGTATCCAGCAGAAGCTGCTGGATTCAAAGTGCTGGGGTGGGGGGCTGTCGGGACAAGCCGCGCACAAAGGCCGAGGCGAGGCTGAGCAGGAGGAGAAGCCAACCAGCGAGGCGGTGGGCTGGGAGCCGCAGGTGAAAGAAGCTCGGGCATTGTTCTCCGGACCCCGCCCGCAGCCTGGAGAGGGAAAGGGCCGCCGCGGGGCTGAGCGGGCGGGGTCCGGAGAACAATGTCCGAGCTCCTTTCGCCTGCGGCTCCCAGCCCACCGCCTGTCTCCTGCTGCCCGGTTTAGCCAGGACACGAGCGGCGAAATGACTTGGAGGAATGTGAAGCTGAAACCGGCCGGTTTCAGCTTCACATTCCTCCAAGTCATTTCGCCGCCCCCCAATCTTCGGCTCCTCAGCGGCGAGCGAGCGAAGCCAAGCCGGCAGCAATGTCGCCGCCGCTGCAGCCAACGCGCGCTACGATCTTCCGGGCCAGCCAGGCTCAGCGGATCAAGCCCGGCTCCTCTCGGCCCAGCATCCCGGGCCAAGCGGCTGCCTTCCGTGACTGAGCCTGGCTGGCCCGGAAGATCGTAGCGCGCGTTGGCTGCAGCGGCGACATTGCTGCCGGCTTGGCTTCGCTCGCCGCGCCGCCCCCCAATCTTCGGCTCCTCAGCGGCGAGCGAGCGAAGCCAAGCCGGCAGCAATGTCGCCGCCGCTGCAGCCAACGCGCGCTACGATCTTCCGGGCCAGCCAGGCTCAGCGGATCAAGCCCGGCTCCTCTCGGCCCAGCATCCCGGGCCAAGCGGCTGCCTTCCGTGACTGAGCCTGGCTGGCCCGGAAGATCGTAGCGCGCGTTGGCTGCAGCGGCGGCGACATTGCTGCCGGCTTGGCTTCGCTCGCCGCTGCAGCCAACGCGCGCTACGATCTTCCGGGCCAGCCAGGCTCAGTCACGGAAGGCAGCTGCTTGGCCCGGGATGCTGGGCCGAAAGGAGCCGGGCTTGAAGATCGCAGCGCGCGTTGGCTGCGGTGGCGAGGGCTTGCGATGGAGGGTGGAGGAAGCGGCCATGGGAGGGCGAGCTGCCTCAGGGAGGAGGATCGGGCGGGACCAGGTGGGGGCTGGAATTTCTCCGCCAGGGCGAAGGGCGGGCGAGCGGCGAAGGGCGGGCGAGCGGGTGCTGGGGAGGGCTTCTCGCCCTCCCGCCAGCAAGAGGGGGAGCGAACGGCGTGGGCAGGCGAAGGGCGGGCGAGCGGCAGCGAGGAGTTTGCGTGGGCGGTGGGGAAACTCCTCGCTGATGCCAGCAAGAGGGGGAAGACCCAGGGAAGCCGCCCAGCAGCTGATCTCCCGGTTGCCATCTACGCATGCGTGCCCATAGAAAAAAAAGGGCACGCATGCGTAGATGGTATTTTGACTTCCGGGTTGAAAAATCGCGAAGTACCCTGTTCGCAATGGTCGGGGACGCAATAAACGGGGGATCACTGTATATATGTATGTATATGTGTATATATATATATATATGTGTGTGTGTGTGTGTGTGTGTGTGTGTATATATATACACTGTACAGTATATTCTATTCCTATATTCTATATATTCTATATATTCTATTCCTATATATTCTATTCCTATATCTTCTTTTCTATTATTTCTTAGATATATTTTACTATGAGTATCTCCTCTATAACCTTCATCATGTATTTTACTATGTGTACATTGATATATACTCACTAAAACCCTCATTGTGTATTGGACAAAATAAATAAATAAATAAATAAATATAATTAAACTTGATGGTATTTGCAACAGAGCATGGGAGTCAAATGCACAACTTGGATAATGTGTTTAGGATAGTTTGCGGTACTACAGTGGTCCATTTTTCATGAAAATATTAAGCTTTTTTTGCTTTGAATTGTTAATATTTTACTAGAATTTCATTGTAGTTTTAAAATGGCGGGGAGGCCCAGACACTTAGGCTGTATGGGGCCCCAAAATTCCTGATGGCGGCCCTGAGTACCTGTATACAGCTATCATATCCCCCCTAGCCCTTCTTTTTACTAGACTCTCCATGCCCAGTTCCAGCAACCTTTCCTCGTATGGCCTGGACTCTAGTCCCCTTATCATTTTAGTTGCCCTTTTCTGCACCCTTTCCAGAGTCTCTATATCACTTTTGAAGTGTAGTGACCAGAACTGGATGCAATACTCCAGGTGCGGTTTGACCACGGCCTTATGTTCTATAAAGCAATATGCTTTGCTTGTGATTTGCTTAGCATAGAGAGCTATGGATTATTTGTTACTATCTGTGAAGCAATACATTTTTCTTGCCAGTTTATCTTCATTTTAAAGGACAATTTTGTACAGTGTCCAGTAAGTTCTAAACAATCATTTTAATGAGCTATTTAAGAAAAGAGAAGAAAACAGCAAACATAATTACAGTCACTGGGTGGTTTTCCTATGTGCGTGTAGGTTTTAATTGTTTTAAAATTTTCCTTGGTTTGCACAATTGACCAAATGAAGCAAGAATAATGGTTCCTAATTGTGGGGAAATGTACATTTACAACAGAGAGATTGCACAATTATCAGACAGAATAAATTCCTAAATGCAAATATTGTTCTATAATGCAAATATTCTTATCATTTGTCCTAGAATCAAAGTAACTGTTTCTCATTGAAGCTTCAGACACAGCTTTTATGATGCCAATTTTATGAGGGGATTATAGAAAACAAACAGTTTTCCTGTTTGTTTGGTTTTTTTTATTTCTATCTAATAGTTGTCTAGATTTTTGCACCTCATTTATTACAAAGCCCACTTTTCATTCACAACACCAGCCTTTGGCTTCCTCCAACACATCTAGATTATTCTTTATAAACTGTCTTAAGAGTTTATTAGTTTACTTACAATAACTAACTAAATACCTTGCTTGTAGTTTTTCATCTGTTTTCCATCTGCTTTTCACTTCTGGTAACTGTGGCTTCTATTTTTCCTTCTAGTTTTTCTTGCATGCAGAAGAAACCTATCCTCTTATTAATTGATTAGGATCACATTTCACTACCTTGATACTTCTCCTACATGCCATTCTGTTTGAAAAATGGCTTTCACAAACAGATGCAAATAATGTTTAACCATAGAAACTAATGGGTGGGGAGAGGGGCTGAAAGAGAGAAAGCTAATAGGATTATGTCATTCTTTCCCATTAACCTATCTCCACATTCTGAAAAAAAAATTAATTAAATGATTCATTAATCATTCTTCTAACTAAACTATTGCAAAGGAGGAATCTCACCAAATGAGTGTTGTGTATGAGAATGGAGGTTGTGTATAAATGAATATAAATATATGTGTGTGTGCATGTGTGTGTATGAATGACTCGCAATGAATGGGACCATCCCACATATTTGTGTTGGTCCCATCCATCACTTGTGTGTAATGCTCTTTTGTGGGTAAACTAAAATTAAGCTGTGGGCTATGCTTTAAAATATATTTCTACTTTATTAATTAAAATATAATTAGTACTATCATTCCTTGAAGTGTCCCAGTGGTATAAAATAGATTCCTTCATCAACTACCTAATTCTTGGAATGGTGTTCCTATGTTCTCTATGTGGGGAAAGTGGCTGGATTGTGGTATTCATTTGAACAGAAAATTTTGTACCCCATTGAACATCTGCTTGTTTCCCAAAATTATTCTTTGTACCAAATTTCCTATGCACCAATTAAAACCAAGATAGGACACAATAGTTATTTGTCTAGACCAGGGATGTCAAACATGCGATCCGTCGGCTGGATATGGCCCATGCAGGTCACACCCAGCCTGGCTCTGCAAGGGAAAACACAATCCCAATATGTCAAAATATGGCCTGCGATGTGATTTGCCCTCCCCAGGCTCCAAAGGCTTCCCTGAAGCTGGGGGAGGGTAAAAACACCCTTCCTCACCCCCCCGGAGGCCCTCTGAAAGCCAAAACACCCTGCCAGAGCCTCTGTGCAAGCCAAAAATCAGCTGGCCAGCACACACATGCACGTTGGAGATGAGCTTGGGCAAACAGCTCAAGTGCCAGCAGATATGGCTCCGCACGCCACCTGTGGCACCCATGCCATAGGTTCACCATTACTGCCCTACACCATTTCAGAGAAATGGCCATCCAATCTCCTCTTGAAAATCTCAAGTGTTCGAGCTCTCACAACCTCCACAGGCAAGTTGTTCTACTGGTTGATCGCTCTCACTATCAGAAGGTTTCTCCTTATTTCCAGGTTGAATCTCTCTTTGATCAGTTTCCATCCATTATTCCTTGTCTGGCTTTCTGTTGCCTTAGAAAACAGTCCAACCCCTTCCTTTGTGTGGCAGCCCCTCAAATATTGGAACACTGCTATCATGTCTCCCCTGGTCCGTCTCTTTGCCAGACTGGTCATGCCCAGTTCCTGCAACCACTCTTCGTATGTTATAGTCTATGAGGAGGCTCTGTGACTGTTGTCTCAGTATCCAACTTTCAATTTTGCAATTCACTGAAAGAATATAATTTCATTCTATTATACTGTGCATGAGATGTCTATGTTTCATATTCAGAAGGAATCTTTTTAAAAATAATGTTTGCTCTTTAATACAGGCTGAAATGTTTCTCATGAGAATTAATCTTCTCATGAGAATGAATCGTTTTATTTATTTATTTATTTTGTCCAATACACAATAATACACAATGAAGGTTATAGAGGATATAGTAGAGAAGAAATACAAGATATAGGAGAGACTATAGGAGCTAGTGGCAGTGGCTTGCCCTCTTTTGTGTACAATACCTGTACACAACTGCAAGCCATGCTGCCTTGGTTCTTGCTCTTGTTACTGTTCCAATTGCCTAATCTTTTGGTTGAGGTCAGTTCCAGCTTAACCCCATAAACAGAGTTAAATCTACAATGTGGTCCTCCATTATTTCAAGATAAAACACCAGGCAACAGAAGTAGGGAGATATACAAAGGTATGGTAGAGGGGACAGTCATAAAACCCCTATAGTTTCTTGTTCCAATGTAGTCAAAATGAGAATTAGTTAACTTGTAGGCAGACTTTTAGCCCCTAACCAACTGGAAGAATTTAACCAGTTGGTTAATATGCTCACCCCCAAAAAAACCAAGGACCAGAAGCAATCCAGAATGCTGAAAAGTAGCTTCATTTAATGATATCATTTATAATACTAATGTCTGGCAAACAAGTTAAAAATGAACAAGACGAGTAAGGAAGTTCCTTTTTGAATCACAGAAGGGGGAAAAAAGCAGCAACCAAGGTTCTTAGTCTCCCTAGTGACAGATTCACCTCCAACAGAGACAGCAATTCTCGTACTCCCCCCCAGCTATTAATTCCCATTGCTGAGGACCTTAGAGGCAGAGGCAGCAATCGCTGTCCGTTGAACTGATAAATTGCAGCCTATCTAGCAGATATCTAATATTAATTCCAGTGTGTGGGAAGTGGCTCTGCACTGAGCACACTCCCTTTTAAAAGTCTACTCTTGCTCACAAAATTGCAGAGGATGCTTTTTATTGGTGCCATTGGAAGTGACCCTCATTTAATTGCTACCTCTCAAGCAGTTGCTTCATGGTTCTAGCTGGAACTCTATGCAATGTCAGCACCGCTGGTGGTCCTCATCTAGTGACTGCAATTTGTACTGGAGAAATAGTTGCTAAGTGACATGGTTGTGAACTGAAGTGTGTGTATGTGAGAGAGAGGGGGAGGAAGAGCGGCAGAGGAAGAGAGAGAGAGAGAGAGAGAGAGAGAGAGAGAGAGAGAGAGAGAAATGTCTCTTACAGTGTCCTCTGGCTGACCCATTTTTTATTTCTTCATATTTTTTTGGCTCCTGCACAGAGCAGAGAGATTCTTTAAGCAAGCTATCTCTGAGCTGCTTTTCTCCAAAGTGCAGGACTTCCCTAAAAAGTGCTTACAACACAGCTCTGTAATCCTCAACTGGCTCCCAGCAGCTACCTGAAACTGACCAGACTTTCATCAGTTTACACTGACGACTTTTGTGGTCCTAAATGTGGGCATTTTTCCATAATTACTTTCTCATCCCTGTCATAATTACAAACAATTGCTATCCAAGGCAGTTTCTAAAGAGAGGACTAGTGAATTAAATTTTTATTATACATTATTATTAAATAATATAGATCTATTGCAATTATATATATTAATTCCATGTTTAAAGAAGTATGGCAAAAGTTAAAAATATATATACAGTAACTCCCATTTGCATGAATTGTATGCAACTACTTGTATGGTAGTAGCAGAAGATTGCAATTCAAGAATTGGAGTTAGAGATCCAAATCGAGTCTAAATATCTGGTTGACTGTGCAACCAACCATAATAATAATATTAATGGTAGCTTCCTTTTTTGTTTATATGGATAATACAGCAACATTCCCATGGGAATGGAGTCTAGTGATTATATTATCCATTTATATAACAGACATAAGGAACATTACTTCTATTAGCTTGCTTAATATTAATCAGCAAAATGTATGCCACTTATTTAAAATAAAAGCTACTGGACTGAGGCAGAACATACAGTCTTGGCAAATGAGCAGGCTTGCTTTAGGGAAAGAATACTCCCATTTAGACCTGCCTCTTCTAGTGCTAATACAGGGATGAAATTCAATGTAGGTGTGGCAGAGGAAGGATACTGCAAAATCTCCATTCCCACTGCACTCTGGGCCAGCCAGAGGTGGTATTTGCTGTTCTTCTGAACTGCTCAAAATTTCCGCTACTAGTTCTCCAGAACCTGCTGAATTTCACCCCTATGCTAGGTCAATTGTATATGATGCCTTTGTGGGTTTTAATTCTACCTTTGGCTTGATTTCTAGGAAGAAAGTACTGAAGAAATCTTCTGCATTTGCTTTTACATTTGGAAAAACTCAGGATAATTTGAGAATGAGAGTTTGGTGCTCCATCCCGAGAAATTATACTAAAGAAATTCCAATGAGTAAAGGAGTTAGGCATCAGGTATAACTCTTATACTATATTTTTCAGTACCACATAGGGAGTCAAACTATTTTCCAAAGAACCTGAGGGTGGAACAAGAACCAATGAATGGAAACTAAACAAGGAGAGAAGCAACTCAGAACTAAGCGGAAATTTGCTGACGGTTAAAACAATTAACCTATACAGCCCTACATGGCATTGGACCAGAATATCTTCGGGACCACCTTCTGCCGCACGAATCCCAGTGACCGATTAGGTCCCACAGAGTTGGCCTTCTCCGGGTCCCGTCGACGAAACAATGCCATCTGGCAGGTCCCAGGGGAAGAGTCTTCTCTGTGGCGGCCCCAGCCCTCTGGAATCAACTTCCCCCAGAGATTAGGACTGCCCCCACCCTCCTTGCCTTTGGAAAGCTCCTAAAAACCCACCTACGTCACCAGGCATGGGGAAACTGATATACCCCTTAGCTACTATGTTTTTATATATGGTTCATTAGGTTGTGTGATTGTTTTTTATAAGAAGGGTTTTAAATTGCTTTTAACATTAGATTTGTACATTGTGTTTTGCTGTTGTGAGCCGCTCCGAGTCCTCAGAGAAGGGCGGCATACAAATCTAATAAATAATAATAATAATAATAATAATAATAATAATAATAATAATAATAATAATAATAATCAGTGGAACAAGTTGCCTCCAGAAGTTGTGAATGCTCCAATACTGGAAGCTTTTAAGACATTGTTGGATAACTATTTGTCTGAAGTGGCATAGGGTTACCAGCCTAAGCAGGGAGTTGGACTAGAAGACCTCCAAGGTCCTTTCCAACTGTGTTATTCTATTCTATGCTATTCAACCAGGCTTGAAAGAAAACGTAGTTCAGATCTCCAGGTCTTTCCATTTTATTCTTTTTCACAACTCAGTTTCCAGACTATATAAAAAAGTAAGATCCTGAACCACTTTCGTGATATTTAAATAACTTTTTTCATACTAATATTGAATTTTTACAGGGAGTTTTAAGATCTTGATAAAGTTTGAATGTATTTTTCTTTTATAAGATGGGTTTATCTTTGAAAGAAAAGCTAAATGCTGTAATCATATAACTCATCTAATGTAAGGGAAGTGCTATTAATAGAAATAATTTCATTTTTTTTACTTTCTAATTGCTAGCTCTATTTCTCTCACACCATGGTTCAGAGGATGAGGCCAGGTGAGGTGACCCATCAAAAACAAGTGTGGACAACAGGATATTTACAAGCAGGTACCCTGAAGCAGGAGGCAGGATCAGAGTAGGAAAATCCAGAGGACAGAGGAGAAAGGAGATTTGAGATCTCCAGCTTTCTAATATAAACACTTAGTTACCTGTTACCAGGTATGAACCAGGTATACATTGCAATGGGTTGTACTAAATACTGAGTATGCTCTTTAAGGTCCTTTTATCAAAAAGGGTTTTTTGATGAGTGGGTGGTTTTTTGTTTGTTTTTTGCTTAATGATTCTCATTTCATTATTTACGCTCTTGCTCTTCAACAAACCAGGTTCATCCTCTTCCATAAGAAAAGCTCCTCAGTTGCAAAATAAAAGGATAGATACAAGAAATAACAAATTTGCAAATTGAATTCAAACCTGAGATCTATCTGTTAGGGATTTTTAGAGGAACGTGGCCTAAAGAGATACAATACTTAATAATTCACATTTTAACAGCAGCTAGAATAGCTTATGCACAAACATGGAAATTGGGAAACAGGCCCCCAACAAAAATGATAATAAAGAAAATAATGGATTGTGCAGAAATGGTAAAATTGACTTGAGAGTTGCAAGAACACGAAGACAAAGAATACTATATGGTATGAGAAAAAAACTGTATGAAAAATAAGTAGAAACATGTTATGGGTCTCATGCAGCTGGTCAAGGATCCCGAGGATCAAAAGACAGTTGTGGCGCAGTACCCTAGGCCCATGTACCTGGCACCCAAGTCTGATAGCGAGGAGGTCAGAGAGGATTTGGTGTCAGAGGCTGAAAGCCAACCAGGATCTTCTGTACCTCCCGAGGTGCACATGAGTGACTCAGGGGAAGAGGAAGAGCATCTTCTTGTTGCTAGGCTATGCAGAGTTGCCAGAAGGCAGGAGTGGCTAAGCAAGAGGAGGTCTCTGCATGAATAGATCTGTAGAACAATTGGCCACGCCCTTAGGCTCTCTAAGGATTAGCCACTTGATGGTGGCGGAAATGATGCGGAAATCAACTTTTGTTATGTTCCCGATGTCCGCTCAGATTTCTCTCTTTGGATATTATTATTTCAATGATGAATTACAAACTGGTGAGCTAGACTCATTATCTCTGGGCTTCCTGCCAACTCAGAGTTGAGTCTGTGAATATGTGATCAAAGAAAATATCTCTGTATTTTGGTTTCTGTTTTGGGCTCTGGCCAGTTGTGGGAACTCTAATTAGCAGCTGGCAACAAAAATACGTATTTCTTATTTATTTATTTATTTGTTATTATTTATTTATTAATCAGATTTGTATGCCGCCCCTCTCCGCAGACTCGGGGCGGCTCACAGCAATAATAGTACAATGTAAACAAATCTAATATTTAAGTTTAAGTTAATTTAAAACCCCAATTTAAAAACCAATCATACATACTAGCATACCATGCATAAATTTTATAAGCCTAGAGGGAGGGAAAGTATCAATTCCCCCATGCCTGACGACAGAGGTGGGTTTTAAGGAGCTTACGAAAGGCTAGGAGGGTGGGGGCAACTGATATCTGGTGGGAGTTGGTTCCAAATGGTCGGGGCCGCCACAGAGAAGGCTCTTCCCCTGGGTCCCGCCAAACGACATTGTTTAGTTGACGGGACCTGGAGAAGGCCAACTCTGTGGGACCTAACTGGTCGCTGGGATTCGTGCGGCAGAAGGTGGTCCCGGAGATATTCTGGCCAGTGCCATGAAGGGCTTTATAGGTCATAACCAACACTTTGAATTGTGACCGGAAACTGATCGGCAACCAATGCAGACTGCGGAGTGTTGGTGTGACGTGGGCGTATTTAGGAAAGCCCATGATAGCTCTCGCAGCTACATTCTTGCTTTTCACTGCTCCTAAAATATTAATATTACATGCTTAAATCCTGTAAAATCAGTAGGTGTGAGCCTATTTTGTGGGGGGCTCGTCGCTGGGACAGAACCGAAATGTATTATCCATATAATGTAGATGTAAGTGTGGACATTATAGACAATGTAAATAAGATGGACAAATGTATGTAAATAATAGATGTTGATGTCTTAGAATTGTAGAATATGAATATGTAAATGTTTTTAAAGTTTAAATTCAATAAACATTTTTTTTTTTAAAAAAGAAAACCTTGTGTAAGGAACTGTTTGGCAGTCCGATCAATATCTGCACCTGTCGTATGATTCAAACAATGTGGCACTAAGCTAACCATTTTGTGGCTTAGCCTGAAAAGTGATTTTCACATAGAAGTATAATTATTATGTACTAATAAATGCTGGGAGCCTATCCCGAACAAATGATATCTGTGAATGGCAAAATATAGCATGGTACAAAGCAAATCTCCACAATGGTAAGTAGTTACAAATATAAAAAACTAAGTAATTGTAGACCATCCAAGTGAACTCACAGAAAATGAGAGCCGATCCAGAAAGTATAGGCTGCCTGAGTTAGCAGCAAACACCCACTTTAATGAGTTGGGAATAATTTTCTAGTGATTGACTGTTCAGCTCATTGAGATGCCAGCAATTTCTAATTACCTACTAATTCAGAAACCAGACAATACAACATGTGAGCTAAAATGCCTGTGGGTGAATATGGAATTATCCATTTAAGTAGATGTATTCAATCTAGTTATGAAAATTACAGCCACCGATTCACAAAAATATGTGAAAAGCCAGCTAGCCAGCTTTACCTAGACAATTTGCCTTACATAAGAATTACAGTGATCCCCCGCTCGTTGCGAGGGTTCCGTTCCAGGAGCCCCCGCAACGAGCGGGTTTTCGCGAAGTAGCGATGCGGAAGTAAAAACACCGTCTGCGCATGTGCAGACGGTGTTTTTACTCCCACAGCGCTAGCGAGGAGCCGAAGATTGGGGGCGGCGCGGCTGTTTGCCGCCGGCATGGGGGGCTTCCTAGCAGCCCCCCAAACCTGGGTTGGGGGTCCGGGGGGCGCTGTCTCTCGGCGCTTTCGTGCTGAGTCCGGGAGTGAACTCGCTCCCCGACTCAGCTGGAAAGCGCCGAGAGACAGCGTGGACAGGCCCGTTCCTTGGCGCTGTCTCTCGGGGCTTTCGTGCTGAGTCCGGGAGCGAACTCGCTCCCCGACTCAGCTGGAAAGCGCCGAGAGACAGCGTGGACAGGCCCGTTCCTTGGCGCTGTCTCTCGGGGCTTTCGTGCCGAGTCCGGGAGCGAACTCGCTCCCCGACTCAGCTGGAAAGCGCCGAGAGACAGCGTGGACAGGCCCGTTCCTTGGCGCTGTCTCTCGGGGCTTTCGTGCCGAGTCCGGGAGCGAACTCGCTCCCCGACTCAGCTGGAAAGCGCCGAGAGACAGCGTGGACAGGCCCGTTCCTTGGCGCTGTCTCTCGGGGCTTTCGTGCCGAGTCCGGGAGCGAACTCGCTCCCCGACTCAGCTGGAAAGCGCCGAGAGACAGCGTGGACAGGCCCGTTCCTTGGCGCTGTCTCTCGGGGCTTTCGTGCCGAGTCCGGGAGCGAACTCGCTCCCCGACTCAGCTGGAAAGCGCCGAGAGACAGCGTGGACAGGCCCGTTCCTTGGCGCTGTCTCTCGGGGCTTTCGTGCCGAGTCCGGGAGCGAACTCGCTCCCCGACTCAGCTGGAAAGCGCCGAGAGACAGCGTGGACAGGCCCGTTCCTTGGCGCTGTCTCTCGGGGCTTTCGTGCCGAGTCCGGGAGCGAACTCGCTCCCCGACTCAGCTGGAAAGCGCCGAGAGACAGCGTGGACAGGCCCGTTCCTTGGCGCTGTCTCTCGGGGCTTTCGTGCCGAGTCCGGGAGCGAACTCGCTCACGGACTCGGCTCGAAAGCGCTGAGAGACAGCGTGGACAGGCCCGTTCCTTGGCGCTGTCTCTCGCCGCCTTCGAGCCGAGTCCGGGAGCGAACTCGCTCACGGACTCGGCTCGAAAGCGCCGAGAGAGAGCGTGGACATCGCCCGTATCTAGAAGAAGTTGCCACCCGAGCGCTCTTGCCCGGCGGGAGGCGAAGCATATGGGTGGGGGGGCTGTCAGGACACCCTCCCACCCCAGCACTTTGCATCCCGCCGGCAAAGAGCAATAAGGCAGCAGCTTCTGCCGGACACGGGCAATGGGCGGGACAGAGAAGCGGGAAGAATCAGGAGGTTCCTTTGGCGGCTGGAGGCTGCCTGGCACCCGCTGCAGCCAAAACAACAAAGCCAGGCAGCCCCCAGCTGCCAAAGGAGCCTCCTGATTCTCCCCGCTTCTCTGTCCCGCCCATTGCCCATGTCCGGCAGAAGCTGCCTCCCGTGCCGATGTTCCCCGCCAAGCCCAGTTCGGCTTCCCTGGCTGCTTGGCCGGAGGGGGGGGGGCTCGGCCAAAAGGGGCTGGAGACGCAGCGATTTGCCTCCCGCCCCTCGCCCCTGTGCCACCGGCACGTCATCTTCCCTCCCAGACAAAAAGGCCGGCCTTTGGGGATGAAGGGGTGTGTTCAGCTCTGCGTCTCCAGCTCCTTTCGGCCGAGCCCCCCCCCCGCCAAGCAGCCAGGGAATCTGAGCCAGGCTTGGCAGGGAACATCGGCACGGGAGACAGGAGACGATCGGGCGACCGGAGCAGCAGCCAGGGAAGCCGAGCCGCGGGCGGGACCAGGTGGGGGCTGGAATTTCTCCGCCAGGGCGAAGGGCGGGCGAGCGGGTGCTGGGGAGGGCTTCTCGCCCTCCCGACAGCAAGAGGGGGGAGCGAACGGCGTGGGCAGGCGAAGGGCGGGGCGAGCGGCATCGAGGAGTTTGCGTGGGCGGTGGGGAAACTCCTCGCTGACGCCAGCAAGAGGGGGAAGACCCAGGGAAGCCGCTGCCATCTACGCATGCGTGCCCGGCACGCATGCGTAGATGGTATTTTTGACTTCCGGGTTGAAAAATAGCGAAGTACCCTGTTCGCAATGGTTGGGGACGCAATAAACGGGGGATCACTGTATCTCCAAAGTACATAATCATAGTCAAGGAAACTTAATCCAACTACAAGTTTATGTGAAATTTTACCCTCGTTGTTTAAACAAATGAAAGTTTGTTTTAAAAAAGCAGCAAGATAGATGACACAGTCTGATAATCACAGGGTAGTAAAACAGAATTAATCTGTGATACATTATGATAGTGATAAATATTTTGAGCAAACCACAGATGTGAAGTAACCTCAAAACCTTCAAGATGAGCACCAGAACCAGTCTACCCAAGTAATCAGATGATCAAGAAAAGCTAATTGTTGCTTCTACCAACAATAAGTCCAACATGATAATTAGAGAGTAATTAGAAGGGACTAGTGGCTGGTCATGGTGACTGTTTCGACAGAATGTAGGGAAAGTTCATAAGAAAAATCTAGATAGAATGTTAACTAAGAGTCAAAAAAACCCCCCACCAATAACCAATAACCAACTTAAACTTTAAAGGATCATAGTACAGTGATCCCTCGATTAGCACGGTCTCGATTAGTGCGAAATGCTACAACACGGTTTTTCAAAAAATATTAATTAAAAAATAAGTCCGCGTTTTTTTTTTCTACACCACGATTTTTCCCGCCCGATGACGTCATACTGATTGCTGATTGGCCAAAATCTCGACCAATCGTTGCAAACGCAAAAAAAAGCTTTGCAACTGTTGGAACTTGTTCAGACTTGTTGGAAGATGCCTCCTAAACGTTGCACACGGAGTGGAGGCGGCGACGCTAAAAAGAGCAGGAGGATACTCACAATTAAAGAGAAAATTGACATTTTGGACATGCTGAAAGAGGGACGCTCTTATGCAGATGTTGGTCGGCAGTATGGGATCAACGAATCGAGTGTGCGAACCATTCGGAAAGACGAGAAAAAGATAAGGCAAAGTTCTCTGATTGCATTCAACAAGGCTGCAAAAAGAATGGTGACGCCTAGAAACAAACGCCTTATGAAGATGGAAGCTGCTTTGTCCCTGTGGGTACAAGACTGCCGCAAAAAGAGCATTGCTTTGGATACCAACACCATAAGGACCAAGGCACAGCAATTGTACAACCGTCTTGAAGACACAGAAGGAGGCGATGCAGATG
Source organism: Erythrolamprus reginae (assembly GCF_031021105.1). Lineage (NCBI taxonomy): Eukaryota > Metazoa > Chordata > Lepidosauria > Squamata > Dipsadidae > Erythrolamprus > Erythrolamprus reginae. Next base: position 140,271,167 of record NC_091951.1, read on the forward strand.
AGGGAAACGCAGGTAAGGGCTAGGGGTTTTTATTCTGTCATTACATACTGTATTTAAGTGTTTTTTAAGGAAGGAGCAGGGAAGGAGGGAAGGAAGGAGGGAAGGAGGGAGGGAAGGAGGGAGGGAAGGAGGGAGGGAGGGAGGGAAGGAAGGAGGGAGGGAAGGAGGGAAGGAAGGAAGGAAGGAAGGAGGGAAGGAGGGAAGGAGGGAGGGAAGGAGGTGGGCATTTACTATACAGTACTGTATGCTTTCATTCAAGTCACTTCTCTCTCCCTTTCCTATCATTCTTCTGCTTCTTCAGCCCCAGCCACATTCACAGCAAGCAAAGGGTGGTTTGAGAAATTTCAACGGCGCTATGGCCTGAAGAGTGTGTCATTGCATGGAGAAGCTGCCTCAGCAGATACAGGTGCAGCAGAAAACTTTGTCCAGGGCACGTTTAAAGACCTAATTGCAGAAGGGGGCTACCTTCCAGAACAGGTGTTCAACATGGACGAAACAGGCCTGTTCTGGAAGAGGATGCCTTCAAGGACTTTCTTGATGCAAGATGAAGCCAAAGCCCCTGGCTTTAAGGCCATGAAAGATCGAGTGACTTTGATCATGTGTGGGAATGCAGCAGGCTTTTTGATGAAGCCAGGGCTAATCTATAAGTCACGAAACCCAAGAGCCCTCAAGAACAGAAATAAGAATTCATTGCCAGTGTACTGGATGCATAATCCTAAAGCATGGATTACAAAACCCCTCACGCGGGACTGGTTTCATCAGTGCTTCATCCCACAGGTGGAGGTGTATTTGGCTCGCAAAGGACTCGATTTCAAAGTGCTTCTCCTAATGGACAATGCTGGAGGCCATGATCACCTGGACCATGAACATGATGGAGTGCAAGTCGAATTCTTGCCACCAAACACCACATCGCTTATCCAGCCGATGGATCAAGGTATTATCCGTGCATTTAAGGCACTGTACACGCGCAATTCTCTTGGAAGCATCGTGGAAGCAATGGATGCTGATGAAAACTTCATATTGAAGGCCTACTGGCGTCAGTACACAATTGCATCTTGTCTGAAGAACATTCAGAATGCCTTAATGGATATGAAGACACAGACAATGAATGCCTGCTGGAGGAAATTGTGGCCAGAAGTGGTGCATGATTACAAGGGATTTGCTCCCGAAGAAATCCAAGATGCTGCAGTCCAGACCTCTGTGAAGCTGGCACAGGCACTGGGTGGAGAAGGCTTCGTTGACATGACACCAGAGGAAGTCAATGGTTTGCTTGATGAGCATGGCCTACCGCTGACAGACAAAGATCTGGAGGAGCTGACCAGGTCAGCGAGTGAAGAAGAGGAGGAAGAGGGAGCTGAAGAAGCTGAGGAAGAAGAAGATGTTGGCCTAACGCTTGAGCGGCTTGCAGAAATGAACAGAACTGCTGCACATCTGCAACACATGGCGGAACTTTGGGATCCCAACATGACTCGCTCTATACAGTTTAACGCCTCCCTTGACAACATCTTTGCACCATACAGATCCATGTTAGGCCAGAAAAAGAAACGGCGCCAACAACTGCCCATGACCATGTTTGTCACGAAAACCAAGAGGTCTGTCACACCATCACCTGCAGTGTCCATTGTAGAAATGGTGATAGAAGAAGATCCCTAGTTATCCCAGTTATGCTAACCCCCACCCCACCCCAAAAAATGTAAATAAATATGTTATTGTTCATAACTTAAGAGTCTTATTCAATGTGTACAGGTACAGGTAGAGGTACAGTAATGGGAAGGGGAAATGGTAATTAAGGGGATGGGAAATGGTAATTTATGGGTTAAAAGTGTTGGGACTGAGTGGCATACAGTACTGTACATACTGTACAGAAGAATGAATGAATGAATGACTGAGTGAATGAAATACAAACACAGGTGAGGGCTGGGGGGTTTTATTCTGTCATTACACAGTACAGTACAGTATTTAAGTGCTTTTTGAGAAAGGAGGGAGAGAAGGGAGGGAGAGAAGGGAAGGAGGGAGGGAAGGAGGGAAGGAGGGAGGGAAGGAGGGAGGGAGGGAGAGAAGGGAAGGAGGGAGTGAAGGAGGGAAGGTTGCCATTGCCGCCAGCGCTGCCCCAAGAAAGCCGGTGAGAGGAAGGAAGGAGGGAGGGAGGGAAGGAGGGAAGGTTGCCATTGCCATTGCCGCCAGCGCTGCCCCAAGAAAGCCGGTGAGAGGAAGGAAGGAAGGAAGGAGGGAGGGAGGGAGGGAAGGAGGGAAGGTTGCCATTGCCGCCAGCGCTGCCCCAAGAAAGCCGGTGAGAGGAAGGAAGGAAGGAAGGAAGGAGGGAGGGAGGGAAGGAGGGAAGGTTGCCATTGCCGCCAGCGCTGCCCCAAGAAAGCCAGTGAGAGGGGCGAATTGGGCGGGCGGGGGGTAGCGGCGAGGAGCCCGGAAAAATCACCATTGCATTGCCAGCCTCCGAACTTGCGTCGCTCCACCTTCTGCGCATGTGCGGCCATGGAACAAAGGGCGCGCATGCGCAGATTGTGTTTTTTACTTCCGCACCACTATAACGCGGAAATCGATTAGCGCGGGAGGTCTTGGAACGTAACCCCCGCGCTAATCGAGGGATCACTGTACTTGATAATGTATATCTGTAGATTCAATGTACATGTGCAACATATATGTATGATTCAAATGAGAATCTATAGAAACATTTATTAATGTAATGGAAACTGAAATATATATTCCTGGTGAAGATGTTGTTTATGGACACCTTCAAAGGTTCTGTCCTTCCTTTTGATATCTAACTTTTAAATAGAAGCTTAACACTAAAAGTGACAGAATTATATTCCACAAAACGGCTTCAGTGGCTACTCTTGTGCTGATCTTGGCATCTTTGAGGTTGAAATCATAAATCTAGCATTTTATGATGGAAACAAGAGCAGAGTCTGTCTTGGCAACAAATATGGTTAAAACAATATAACTTCTTGTTAGACTTTTTGTTAGATGATCAGAGAAATGACTTGGATGTTGAATCAAACTGAAAAGAGACAATCATTCACTTGGGATAACATCCAAAACTTTTGTAAGCAATATTTAGAATCTAGAGATTCAGATTGGAACCTTTAGTCCAGTTGAAGTAGACCCAGAGACAGGGTTAGGTGAGAACGGTTCCTTTATTTCAGCTCAGTAAGGTAAGTGACTTCAGCGGATACCGTCTGCTCTACCTGGGAGAAACCGCTCCTTTTATACATTTAAGGTTCCCGCCAGAGAGAGAGCAGCCGCGTCTGAGCCAATCAGGAGCGACTTCCTGATTCTCGCTCAGACAGCATTTCCACACGGAACCAAACTATTTACAAGGATACAACACCCCTCCCTCCTTAGTCAGGATACATCAATCACGAAGTCCTCCAATCTTCTGGGTCTTCGCGAGGCTCGCTCCGACCTGCGCAGTTCAATTGAGTCCTCGCTGCCGACGGTGGAGGTCGGTTTGTTTGCGCTTTCCCGGTGCGGCTGGGGCCTGGTTTGGGCTCCGGCCTGCTGGGTTGATCTGACCGGCACAAGACCGACCTCGGAGGATGAAGATGGTTCGGCGTCGCTGGAGGATCCTTCCTGACCCGATAAGTCCATTTGCCAGTCTATTAAATCGGGTTGCGCGTTACAGTCTGTTAAAGTGGGAGAATCTGTTTCAGCGGTTTGTTCCGATGAGTTTCCCATGCGCTTACGTACATGGTCAATATGCCGCTTCCACATTCGACCATCCTCTAACTTAACAATGTATGTTTTTGGAGCGGTCTGTTGTACAATTTTTCCTTTCATCCAATTTACACCCCCATCAAAATTCTTTACAAAAACATTTTGCCCCAAATACATTTGTCTCTCAGGGTTCACATACATAGGATTTTTGGTACAAAACCTTGGGTGTAGCCTATCCAGGGGGGACCTCAGTTTCCTTCCCATCAGTATCTCAGCAGGGCTTATGTGCGTGTGAGTGTTTGGGGTAATATGCTGGGTTAACAAAAACTGGTCCAAATTCTGTTGTACATCTCCAGGGCCTGATCTGTGCAATGCTCCCTTTGCCACCCGAACATAACGTTCTGCCAAACCATTAGCCCAGGGTGAGTAAGGTGAGATGAGCGCATGTCTGATTCCTAAATTATCTAAGAACAATTCAAATTGCCTGGCTGTCAATTGGGGCCCATTGTCAGACACTAAGATATCAGGACAACCATGGGTGGCAAACAAACGCCGCAGAACCTTAATGGTGGCACTTGTAGTTATATTGTTCATTGCTATGATTTCCACCCACTTGGAAAATGCATCAACTACTATTAGAAAGTATTGTGACCCCACTGGCCCTGCAAAATCAATATGGACTCTGGACCACGGCCCTGCCGGTTGTTCCCACTCTGCTGGAGTTGTTTTGGGGGGGTTAGGCCGTGACTCTTGGCATGGATCACATTTGGCTACCCAGTTTTCAATATCAGTGTCTAACCCTGGCCACCATAAGTGCCCCCTAGCTAGGGCCTTCATCCTGACAATCCCAGGATGGCCCACATGTAACATTTTGAGTACTTTGGTCTTTAGACTTCCAGGAATGATTACTCTATCACCCCACAACAGGCAACCTTTCACATATGACAATTCTAGTCTTTTAGTTTTGAAATCACACAATTCAGGTTCCACAGAGTCGTTCTGCCACCCCTTAAGTACCCCATTTACCACCTTTTTTAGGATTGGGTCTTGCTGCGTGTGTGCAGCCACTTCCCTTGCAGTGGTTAGTGGGTTGTCTTCAAGTTCTATCATTAGGACATCAGCAGACGGGGCAGGGTCCTCTACTAACTCTGCCATGGGGCACCTACTGAGACCATCTGCGTGGTTGATGGTTTTACCCCCTTTATGAATGAGCTCATACTGGTATCCTGAGAGGAAAAGGGCCCATCTGATTAACCTTGGGGACATAAATGGGGGAGTAGGTTTGTTGGGGGCTAAAAGGCCTAGTAAGGGCTTGTGGTCGGTAACCAATTCAAAACTCCTGCCAAAAAGGTAATTATGAAACTTCTTCACTCCTGCCACTAAAGCTAGAGCCTCCTTATCGAGTTGGCTGTAATTTATCTCAGTATTGGTCATTGTTCTCGAAAAGAAGGCAATTGGGGCCTCTGTATTATTTGGCAAAACGTGTGCCAAGACCCCTCCCACGCCATATGGGGAAGCATCGCACGTAAGCCTGATGGGTAGCGAAGTACTATACTGGACTACCACACTTTTAGAAGTTAGCAACTGTTTTATTTGTATAAAGGCTTCGTGTTCAGTTCTCCCCCATGTCCAAGGGGTTTCTTTCTGGAGCAAACGGTGTAGAGGCTCTGCTGCTGTTGCCTTCTGTTTTAAAAAGACGGAGTAAAAGTTAAGAAGGCCTAAAAAAGCTTGCAATTCTGTCTTATTTTGTGGTTCTGGGGCTTCTCTAATGGCTCTCAATTTTTCAGTAGTGGGGTGGATACCTTCCCCATCGATTTTATAACCTAGGAATTCTACATTGTTGGTTCCCCACACACATTTGTCAGGTTTGATTCTTAGCCCTTTGTCCTGCAGTCTCTGAAGTACTTCCCTTATTCTTTTGTTGAGCTGCTCTTGGTTTTCCCCTGCAATTAAGATGTCATCAAAATAGGGAATGGCCCCTTTAATCCCTGATAACAACCGTTCCATTATGCTTTGGAATATCCCTGGGGCTATGCTTACTCCAAACTGTAATGTGGTACATTTAAAGGCACCCCTGTGGGTTACAATTGTCTGTGTGCGTGCTGTCGGTTCATCGACAGGGAGCTGCTGGTAAGCTTGTGCTAAATCGATTTTTGCGAACCTTTTTCCTTCCCCCAGGGAGTGAAGGAGCTGTTGTACCACAGGAATGGGGTAAGGGTGATGTTGGAGGGCTTTGTTGAGCATAGATTTATAGTCAGCGCAAACCCTTAAGGAGCCATCAGGTTTCAGAGGCGTGACTATGGGTGTTTCCCATGGACCCTGCTCTACAGGAATTAAAATGCCTTGGCTTATGAGCTTATCCAGCTGTAGGTCTAGTTTGGGGAGGAGCGGAAGGGGTACCCTGTGAGGTTTGAGCCGTACAGGCGGGACCTTGGGGTCAATAGAAAATGAGATAGGGGGCCCTTTATACGATCCCAAGGTGGGGCTAAACACTCCTGGGAATTCTTGTAAAAAGTTAGGCATGCTATCAGAGTTAACAGTACAAATACCAGAAATTTCAATTCCCAAAGGTTCCATCCAAGCCAACCCCAGGAGGGAGTGTTTAGCCCCTGTAACAACAATCATTGGTAGGGTACATTTAACATTTTTAAACACGATAGGTACATTCACTTGGCCTAAAACAGGAATTATTCCCCCTTGAAAATCTCTAATTACCAACGAGGTTTGTACTAGCTCAGATTTGGAGAGGTTAGGCATATACAGTTTAAGCTTTTCCCACGGCATAATGGTGTATTTAGACCCCGTATCAAGTTCCATAGAACATGGTTTGTTGTTCAAAAGCAGGGAAATTACAATTTTGCCCCCATTTTTTGTTGCCGTGTTATTCACGGAAAATTGATTGTTACCTCTTGAGTAGTCGCGGTTAGCGGTTGGGTAGTTCTTGTGGCCGGAAAACCGGAAGGACCGGTTTTCGCGCGGTTGAGGTGTTTGATTCTGGAAACGCTGAGGATGTGGGGTGGAGAAGGCTTCTTCAGGCACAGCTGCTCTGCAGGCTTCGGCGATATGGCCGCGTCGGTTGCAGCGGCGGCAAATGGCGTCCCGGAAAGGGCATAGTTGGCACGGATGGTTTCCTTGGCAGCCAGCGCAGGGGGCGATGGGGCGAGGGTACCTGGGTTGTCTTGGCTGGTCCTGTTGCAGCAGGAAATAGCTGTCCTCGTTGAGAGCTGGTGGGCTGAGGTCGTCTGGGGCCTCGGCGCGGGAAAATGTGGAGTCGATCTTGGCGATGACTTCCCGCTTGTCGTGCTCCTTCAGTTCCTTGGCAGCAGCGTCGGCGACCTCTGTGGTTTGAGCCAGCTTGATTACTGCCTGTAGGGTCGGCTCGTCTTCAGTGAGGAGTTTGTTCCTGACCGTGGCATTTTTCATGCCGAAGATTAAGGCATCTGTGAGGCGAGCTTCCGGGTTATCAAACTTGCATTTTGCAAGCACCGTTCGAAGTCGCATTGCGAATTGATTGATGGATTCAGATTCGAGCTGAGCCATTCTGGAAAATTGGTGCCGGAAAACGACGGCTGGTTTCGTTGGCTTGAAATGGCTCGCGAGCTTGGCTTGCAGGACGTCCCAAGCGACAGATTTGGTTGGCAGCGGATCGGTGAGTGTCTGGGCGAGGTCGAAGATTTCTGGACCGCAGTAGTTCAAGAAGATGGCCCGCTTTCGTTTGGCGTCGGCGTCCCTTATTCCCGCTGCCTCGAGGAAGATCTCGAACTTGGCTATGTAGGCGTCCCAGGAGGATTTCTCCGGGTCGAAGAACTCAGGAGCCCGGCCGATCTGTAGGTTGTTCATTCTGCACGCGTGGTTCTTCCGTCCGTCGTCGCCAGTGAAGTAGACCCAGAGACAGGGTTAGGTGAGAACGGTTCCTTTATTTCAGCTCAGTAAGGTAAGTGACTTCAGCGGATACCGTCTGCTCTACCTGGGAGAAACCGCTCCTTTTATACATTTAAGGTTCCCGCCAGAGAGAGAGCAGCCGCGTCTGAGCCAATCAGGAGCGACTTCCTGATTCTTGCTCAGACAGCGTTTCCACACGGAACCAAACTATTTACAAGGATACAACACCAGTGGTTCCTGAACTTTTTCACTCCACTGTCCCCTTGGTACTACAAACTCATCCTCAGTGCCCCCACGCCTTTCAGGTGGGCGTGGCTCATTAATCACATGACTAGGTGGATGTGGCCAACTTGTAAAATGTGGTGAAACGCACCTGACAATGCTGTTGCTTAGCAAACAAAATTTTGGGCTCAATTGTGGTCATAAGTTCTTTCTTTTTTTTCTTTCCTTCCTTCCTTCCTTCCTTCCTTCCTTCCTTCTCCCCCACTCTCTCCCTCTCCCCTCTCCTTCCTTTCTTCCTTCCTGATTAAATTATTATTATTATTAGAGCTGGAAAGGACCTTGTAGGCAGTGGCGGGCTACCGTTCCACATGTGCAGAAACGAAAAGAACCTGGAAATGGGCAAAGACGTAATTGCCCGCTCGCCGCTGCCCACTGCTGGATGGGAGAAGGGCTTGTGGCGGGGGAAGGCAGTGCTTGCTGCAGGGCAGAGCAGGCGTAGGTCCAGGAAAGCGTTGGTTGCGCGTGTACACATGTGATGCCCAGCAGCGCCACTGGTGCTAGCCTACGCGCTACCTTGCGGCTACTGGAACGGCGTCCCCCACCATTTAAGCTGGGGCCCACCCCTGCTTGTAGGTCATCTAGTCCAACCCCCTGCTCAAGTGGGAGTCCCTGCACTATTTCAGACAAATGGCAGTCCAATCTCCCTTTGAAAGTCTCAAATGTTGGAGCTCTCACAACCTCCGCAGGCTTTGGGAAACAGCCTAATCCTCTCCTCTCTGTGGCAGCCTCTCAAGTATTGGAACACCGCTATCCTATCACCTCTGATCCTTCTCTTCTCCAGACTGGCCATGCCCAGTTCCTGCAACCACTCTTCATATGTTTTAATTTCCAGTCCCCTTATCATCCTGGTTGCTCTCTTTTGTACTTTCTCTCGAGTTTCAATGTCTTTTTTGTAGTGTGGTGGCCAAAACTGGATGCAGTACTCTAGTTGTGGTCTAACTAGGGCTTTATAGAGTGGTGTATGTATAATATCTCCTTAGTCCTAGATTGTATCCCTGTTAATGCAATTTAGTATTGCATTGGCTTTTTTTGCTGCCACTGCACATTGCTGGCTCATATTTAGTTAGTTGTCTACCATGACTCCAAGATCCCTCTTGCAGTCACTGCTATTGAGTGCACTTTCACTCAGTTTATATGTATATCTTTCGTTTTTCTTACCTAGGTGTAGGATTTTACTTTTCTCTGCACTGAATTTCATTTTGTTTGATTGGGCCCAGTGTCCAAGTCTGTTGAGATCCATCAAGATCCCCAGCCTGTCCTCTGGGGAATTAGCAACTCCTGCCAGCTTGATATCATCTGCAAATTTGGTTAGTTTCCCTTCTAGTCCGTCATCTAGGTTGTTTACAAAGATATTAAAGAGTACTGGTCCTAGGACGTACCTTGTGGTACCCCAACTGCTTACTTCTCCCCATGTGGACTTAGAACCATTGAGGACTACTCATTGGGTAGTCAACTAGTTGTTAATCCATCTGGTTGTGTAGCTGTCTAACCCAATTTTTTCTAGCTTATGGAGAAGCAGGTTATGGTCTACTTTATCAAATGCTTTGCTAAAGTGCAAGTATATTGTGTCTACTGTATTTTGCTGGTCTATTAGTTTGGTCACAGTGTTGAAGAATGAAATGAGATTGGTTTGGCATGATTTGTTATTAACAAAGCCATGTTGGCTGCTGGTTATTACTTTATTTCTAAGAGGTGGCAGATTATTTTTGCAGTATTTCTCCAGGTATTGATGTTAAGCTGATTGGTCTGTAGTTACCTGGATCTGTTTTTTAAAAAACCATTTTTGTAGATGGGGACCACATCAGCTCTTTTCGAGTCTTCAGGTAGTTCCCCTGTGTTCCAGGAATTTTGGAAGATGTAATGCTGTGGTTCTAAAATGACATTGGCAGGTACCTTTAGGACTTGAGGTGTAGTCTGTCTGGTTCTAGTGATTTGTATTCATTAAGTTCAGACAAGTGATTTCTTACTGTATTTTTGCTTATGTTGAATTTTGTTTTGAATCTATTTTTGCAGTTGTGTTACTGGTTAGTTTCTTTTTGCATGAAAACTGATGCAAAGAATGTGTAAAGTAGTTCTGCTTTGTTTGTGTTGTCTGTTACATCTTTGCCATCTTCTCTCTTTAGTTTTTATTCATTCTTTGCTTTTGTTGTCCTGATTTTTTCTTTGCAGATTCTGGCTGTCCGTTGGTACTCTGCCTTAGTACTCTCTCTCTCTCTGTCTCTCTCTCCCCTTCCTCTTTCTTTCTTTCTTTCTTTCTTTCTTTCTTTCTTTCTCTTTTTCTTTCTTCTCTCTCTTCTGCAGTAGAAAGCAACCTCCCCCAAGGCAAATATCATGTGACAGCAGCTATGAGATGCTCCTAAAATTCCAAATTACTCATCAACTCCCAAGTTGGGGGATTCCTGACACAGAGTTTATGGCTTATAAAATGGTTCCATGTGTGCAGGTATATCTGGATGAGAGAAAATGAGGGCATCCCTGAATACACATGAGAAACATACTTGCCTTTTCTAATCTTCTTTCTTTCTCTTTCTCCTTCTCTCACCATGGGAGAAAGAAGAAAGTGCTCTGGCCAGCAATCAGCTTATTTTCTGGCAAGGCTCAGAGACCACCCAGCACACCCATCCACCAGCTCTCCAGGCAGTGCCACTTTCTTCCTACCACACCATGCCCCTGCTAGCCTGGAGGCCAGAGGACCCCTGAGACTGGGGAACTCTATAGGTGTGCACCCCAATGCTTCCCCCTCCCCTCTTTGGATTGCCCTGCAAGGGGGAGGGCTCTGTCTTTGTTGAAATGGGATGGGCGCATGTACAGCAGCCCCAGGACATCTACTTGCCCTTCCACAACCCCTCTCAGTGTCTGCATTTCTATCAAGGCCACCCACCCACTGGCCGGGCTGGATGCCGACCTTGGAAGGTAAGCGGGCATGTGGGACGACTGGGAAGGCTGCGTGGAAGGCCACTAAGCATGGCAGGGCTGCAGGGAAGGGAGTAGGCTGCTACCCCCCTTCCCCACCTCCGCAACATGCTTTCCTGTCTTCCATGTGGTCTCTTGGCACACCCTGCTGCCCCCTTGCTTCTTATCCCTCCCCTAAATCATCCCACCACTCCTCAGGGGTGGTACCAGCCACTTTGGGAACCACTGCTTTAGTAATCACTAGAAAAAAAGCACTCTATGTGCTTGAACCTGCTAAAGGTTGGAATCTTTCTGGACATTTAATTCTTTTTTTCCCCCCATTTAAGAGTTATTTCTCAAAACAGATTGGAGATTGTCTTTAATTTAAATGAACACAGTATATAGATGGGTGAAATAGAATTGGTATTTTATATAATAACTTGGATTTTAACATTATATTAAGTTTCAGATTTCTATATATTGTGTATCCATTAGTACTGTCAATTGTCTCACACTTGGTTTTGCTTCTGCCTTTGGACCTTCTATGGATGAATGGAGGATAGGATTGGAGAGGGAAGGGAGGTTTCTGTAATAAGGGCAGCAATTAGATCTTTGGAGGGCATCTTAGAACTTCTGCTGACATAGGCAATTAATGCCAATCAAACTGACAGATAGTGTCAAGTAAGCAGGGAAAGTAACCTTCTGAATTATGAAAATTTTAATTGTCAGTTCTCTTTACTGGAAATTTTTTAGGGGGAAGATCAGTAATTTTGCTTTGTGGTGCTCCTACTTTGAGAACAACTCTAATGCTTGCATCATTGGCTACTCCAAAAATTTCTTGACAAAACCAGTCTTCCAATTTATGAAAAGATATTTTTTCCAATTTCTAATGGTGATCCATATTGCATCATCCTCACTTATTTACATCTCCAAAAATATACCAAAATATTATCTGGAGATAATAGTGTTAATCTTCATCATGAGATTCCACCTTGTCATGGAAGTGAGACTCCAATCAAGAACTTCAAAACAATATAACAGTAAATGGTCCAACCAACTGCCCTTGGGTTAGTAGGCCCTCCAAGATCACTCCCATTAACACTGATAGGGCAAGCATTAATACTAAGGATGTTACCTAGTTTGGGTAATGAAATATCTGCATAAAAATAATGAAGTTCACAGAGCACTAAGGACTCCCAAACAAACTTCCATGCTAGATTGACCACTGCCTGGTTTAATAAGGATTGCAAATGAATGTAGGGAATTTAGGCATCAGGAGACAAGCAAGCTACAATGCTTGATTCTCTCTGCTAGGCAACGGAGCAATGAAAAAAATACAGAAAATGCTATTAGGAGTTAAACCCATTGACTTGTTTCTAAAAACAAAATTTCTGGAACTATAAATCACTGAACAACAACTTACAGATCAAGGATGAGTCATACTCAGAAACATGGTTTGTTTACACATATTGGATTTAATAGAACAACAATTATAAAAAATGATAAAAACAAACATTTGAAACTGAAAAAGGAAAAACGTAGAAAGACACAAGAAGAACAAATCAACACAACCAACCACTTAGATGCAACCAATGAAAATTCTGAAGAGCCAATTCAAAATAGTGAAGTAAAAGTAATTGTCTTAAATCAGTTACTTAGAGAAAAAGTTTGGAATGAATGAAAAGTTAAATAATTACTGTATTTTTTGGAGTATAAGACACACCAGATTATGAGATGTATCTTAGTTTTGGGGGAGGAAAATAGGGAAAATAATTTGTTTACTAGGTATTTATCTGGCTAGTCTTTAGTCTGGTCAGCTTCAGCACATTAGCTTGCTTATTTTGAGCCCATGTGCTTGCTTTTAATCCCCTGGCTGGAGATAAAAACAGTTTTTAAAACACTTCACTTCTCTCCCTCTCTTCAGAGAGAAACCAAACCATACAGTCAGGTGCAGTTAGTGGAAACAAAAAGAGGATGCATTTTCTGTGGGTGACTTGACTGTTAGAGGTGTTGATTTGGGACAGAGTAAGGATGTGGTGAAGCTGATAAAATGGTCACCAACCATTTGAATAGCTACTTCTGTTCAGTTTTCTCAGAAGGCAGCTTACAATATAATACTATGGGTGGATATAGCATTGCTTCCAGCTGTAGGGATTCAGCTCTAGTGATCTCAGAGGACAATGTCTTAGAAGAACTTGAACGATTAAAGACAAATAAGGGAATGGATCCAGATGGCAATCACCCCAGAGTTCTTAAAGAACTCAGATATGTGATTGCTACCCCCTTGACTGATTTGTTTAACCAATCCCTTTTAACATGAGATGTTCCTGAGGATTGGAGAATGGCCAGTGTTGTGCCTATCCACAAGAAGGGCAGTAGAGAAGAAGCTAGTAACTACAGGCCAGTTAGCTTGACATCAGTTATAGTTAAAATGATGGAGACTCTACTCAAAAAGAGTATAAATCAGCACCTAAAAACCAAATAACCTATTGGACCAAAACCAGCATGGCTTTACTGAGAGCAAATCATGTCAGACTAATCTCACTGATTTCTTTGACTATGTCACAAAGGTGTTGGATGAAGGTGGTGCCATGCATATTGCCTATCTGGACTTCAGCAAAGCCTTTGATACGGTTCCACATAAAGAGCTGATAGATAAATTAGTGGACTTAATCCCTGGATAGTTCAATGGATTTGCAGCTGGATGAAGCATAGATATTAAAGGGTTGTTGTTAATAGCAAGTATTCTGAGCAGAGCCTGGTTACAAGCGGTGTGCCACAAGGGTCTGTTCTTAATATATTTGTGAGTGACATAGAGGAAGGTTTGGTAGGAAAGGTTTGCCTATTTGTCGATGACTCTAAAGTGTGCAATAGGTTTGATATTCCTGGAGGTGTCTGTAATATGGCAAATGATTTAGCTTTACTAGATAAGTGGTCAAAGCAATGGAAACTGCAGTTTAATATTTCCAAATAGAAATGTAGAAACATAGAAGACTGACAGCAGAAAAAGACCTCATGGTCCATCTAGTCTGCCCTTATACTATTTCCTGCATTTTATCTTACAATGGATATATGTTTATCCCAGGCATGTTTAAATTCAGTTACTGTGGATTTACCAACCACGTCTGCTGGAAGTTTGTTCCAAGGATCTACTACTCTTTCAGTAAAATAATATTTTCTCATGTTGCTTTTGATCTTTCCCCCAACTAACTTCAGATTGTGTCCCCTTGTTCTTGTGTTCACTTTCCTATTAAAAACACTTCCCTCCTGAACCTTATTTAACCCTTTAACATATTTAAATGTTTTGATCATGTCCCCCCTTTTCCTTCTGTCCTCCAGACTATACAGATTGAGTTTGTTAAGTCTTTCCTGATACGTTTTATGCTTAACACCTTCCATCATTCTTGTAGCCCGTCTTTGGACCCGTTCAATTTTGTCAATATCTTTTTGTAGGTGAGGTCTCCAGAACTGAACACAGTACTCCAAATGTGGTCTCACCAGCGCTCTATATAAGGGGATCACAATCTCCCTCTTCCTGCTTGTTATACCTCTAGCTATGCAGCCAAGCATCCTACTTGCTTTTCCTACCACCCGACCACACTGCTCACCCATTTTGAGACTGTCAGAAATCACTACCCCTAAATCCTTCTCTTCTGAAGTTTTTGCTAACACAGAACTGCCAATGCAATACTCAGATTGAGGATTCCTTTTCCCCAAGTGCATTATTTTACATTTGGAAACATTAAACTGCAGTTTCTATTGCTTTGACCATTTATCTAGTAACGCTAAATAATTTACCATATTACAGACCCCTCCAGGAATATCAACGCTATTGCACACTTTAGAGTCATCGACAAATAGGCAAACCTTCCCTACCAAACCTTCCCCTATGTCACTCACAAACTGTATCAAATGTATCAAATGTAAAACAATGCACTTGGGCAGAAGGAATCCTAAATCTGGCAGTTCTGTGTTAGCAAAAACTTCAGAAGAGAAGGATTTAGGGGTAGTGATTTCTGACAGTCTCAAAATGGGTGAGCAGTGCAGTCAGGCAGTAGGAAAAGCAAGTAGGGTGCTTGGCTGCATAGCTAGAGGTATAACAAGCAGGAAGAGGGAGATTGTGATCCCGCTGTATGGAGTGCTGGTGAGACCACATTTGGAATACTGTGTTCAGTTCTGGAGACCTCACCTACAAAAAGATATTGATAAAATTGAACAGGCTACAAAAATGGTGGAAGGTCTTAAGTATAAAACTTATCAGGAAAGACTTAATGAACTCAATCTGGATAGTCCATTGAATGGAAATGGGGTACTTGAAGAAAGGTAGGAAGGAAGACAGAAAGAAAGAAAAAGAAAGATGGTAGGAATGAAGAAAGAAAGAGAGAGAGAGAAAGAAAGAAAGAAAGAAAGAAAGAAAGAAAAACTGCCTGAAACGGGCTGAAAATGGGGCATGCGTAGGCAGTGATAGGTAGGAGTGGCAATGGCGGTGACACAGTGATGGGTGGTGATGTGGTGATGGATGGCAGTGATTCACAAAGCCTGGAACAGCTGATAGGTGTTATTCTGGGAGGCAGATCCAACCACCAATCAGCTGCTTGTACTAAGTCAGGCTATGCTGAAGCTGACCAGGCTGTTTTCTCTTTGCTGCAAGGAGGCAACTTGCTGGGAGGCAGAAATTGAAGGGTGGGGCCTGGTGGGTGGGTGAGGCTTCAGCAACATTTGTTCTATCAGATGCACAGATATTTCCACACACACAGCCCTTTTCTTGCGTGGGAATGCCCCTTATACACCTAAAAATATGGTAAATACCAGTTTTCAGCAAAACCTTCCTAAGATGTGTTCACATGATTGCAAGACATTGCAAGCAGTTATAAATGCAGCCTGGTTGCTGTGTGCCTAAAAGGTAGTCATATGACTGTGCGAAGGGGGACAACCATTGGAACTTTGAAGCCAGGTCATAAGTAACCCCAGGCAGGTCCATTATAACATTGCATAGACACTAAGCAATCAATTGATAGTTGAGGATTACCTGTAGAAAAAAACGGATGCCAATGACATGGCATGCTTATAATGTTGAACAAAGGCTTCAGAATGACCGTATATTATAGTTCAGTTAAATTACTTGCATAATTATGGTTTGAAAAAAAGAAAGGAGGTAGGTAGGTAGGTAGAATGAAAAAATGTAAAGACACTGTACCAGGTATATGCATGCAGAGAGATACTGATTTTTAGAAAAAAAGAAGACAAAGAATAGAACTCTTAAACCAAAGAGGTTTTCTAATCTTGAGATCCAAACAAGGAAATTGTCAACCATGTAGAAGTTAACAAATAACGTATTTATGTTTCATTATCTTATGCTGCATGTTTAAATATAACTGTATTTTATGCATTATTACTTTGGAACACTACCTCGCTATGCATGACAGCTAATGTATAAATATTTGAAACAAATAATGCAGAGGAAAAAGTAGGGAGATGAAAAGTCAGTAAACATATTGAAAAATAACACATAAATGCTTAAGCTGATTCCATTTGGCAGCATTCTTCAGTCTAGTGCCTGCAATTTCTATTGGACTACAAATCTCATGCCTTGCTAAGCGCGGACAAGACATACGTGCAGATAAAATTTCAAGAAAATACCACATTGTATTAAGGCAGCAGAAGTATGAATGCAGCTGAGGAACAGGCAAACCAGAAAGACACAAATTAAAGTAGCTGAACTGGCTTGAAAAGAAAAGGAATGCACTTGAACCAAAGGATAATATTTGTGTGCATGCATAGCCCATTTTAGCAACTCTGTCTCTGTAGTGTGTATTATGCCCCAGGAATATAGGGTGCGTTCAAAAAGTAATGCAATTATTTTTTTAAAGTAATTTATTGAACAGATTTGCACAAACACTTAAAATTCTTCAAAGTACTGTCCTTGGGCCTCTACACATTTTTTCCAGCAACTCTGCCATGACTGGTATGTGCCCTAGAAGGCATCTTCGGGGACCTCTTGCCAGGCCTGATTGGATCTCTTCTATCGACGAAAAATGGAGCTGGGAACAAAAAGAAGTCTGCTGGGGTGATGTCAGGGCTATAGGGGGGGTGGGGGTGGGCCAGCCTTGGCACCTGGTGTTTGGCCAGGAACTTGTGGACTTGTAGCACGTTTGGCAAGGTGCATTTTTCATCCATAGAAGAGATCCAATCAGCCGTGACAAAGACTTGCGAGAGGTCCCTGAAGATGCCTTCCAGGGCGCGTACTGGTCATGGCAGAGTCGCTGGAGAAAATGTGTAGAGGCCCAAGGAAGAATTTTAAGTGTTTGTGCAAATCTGTTCAATAAATTACTTAAAAAAAATAACTGCATTACTTTTGGAACACACCCTGTATGATCAGTAGTGCTGCTGTCCTTATGGAAACTAAGACAGGGAAGTGGCCAATTCTCCAAAAAGCAGTTTTGTGTGGGAAGAACCTTCATCAGATAAAGAGTATGGACAGGAAAAAATATATAGTTATAGGATATATATGACACACATGTGTATATATGCATCCAAGAATTATATACATCTAGTCCTGGGATGCAAGAACAAATAAATTGTGGTCTCAAATGAACATTTTGCCCTCTGTAATGCTCTGTTGCCAAGCACAGCAGATTTGAGCCACAAGTTGCCCACCCGCCTGGGAAGCAAGCGTATGCATGAACTAGTAGTAAAGGGTTTTAGAACCCACTACTGCTCCAAACCATAATTAAAACACTTCCATCTCAATGGTCCCATCTCATTGGGTTTTACCAAAGACCAAGGAAGAGAAATATATCTTAGATTAGAAAAGTTTGCCCTCCTGCCAAGAATGAGACCATTGGGTTTCAGAGTTTATGATTCCTGACAAGAATGAGACCATGAAGGCTAAACAATCTTTGTTCCAGTTGGTGATGAGACTATCTCACTGCTAAGGAGTATCTATTTCTCAGGTTAATTGGATTGAAGATGAAAAAGATCATCCCATTTACAGAGGTGTCTCACCAAGGATATGTCACATCTGTAAATGGGATAATCTTTCCCATCTTAAATCCAATTAACAACAATGTATAACTCAAATACAACCCTTTGATGGCTAAAATAAATGCTTGATTGATTTTGCAATACAATAATAACCCAGTTCATGCAAATATAAATCATGGATTTCTATGTATCTATGAACCTAAGGAAAAGAGGTACATGCCACTAGTCCTCACCAACATTTTGGTAAAACACCAGTACCCTCCTTCCATCCAACCAAAAATCTATGGCAAAACAATGAAATCTCAGAATTTATTTCAACACTGAAATATTGAACTAAAAATGAGATTTTGCTTTGGTGGAGCAACCTTCTCTCACATACCTTTTCCTTTTAGAAACATAAGTCAGCTCTTTAAACATATGGGTATGTGTGTGTGATTAAATCAATGTGTAGTTTTCCTTGTGTAGAAGCTGGCAGAGTCATCAAGACCAACTATCTATATTAATAAAAATGTAAATGTATCTTTGTTAGGTGGGGCTAAAGTACTTCACTGATTGCTTTGAAATTTTGAAACAGCATTCCAAACGAACACAGGCCTTATGATATAGCTATAATATATAGATAGCGCACCTGTGACAGGTAAAAACTGGCCCAAAACATAGAATTCCCTGGAGGCCATGCTGATCAACTGCCACAAGAAAGTATCCTCAGAAAATAAAGTTTAAGTTTAAGTTTAGTTTAAGTTTAATCAGATTTGTATGCCGCCCCTCTCCGCAGACTCGGGGCGGCTCACAGCAATAGCAATACAATGTAAGACAAATCCAATATTTAAATTAATTTAAAAAACCCCACAAGTTAAAACCAATCATACACACTAGCGTATCATGCATAAATTTTATAAGCCTAGGGGGAAGGAACATGTCAATTCCCCCATGCCTGACGACAGAGGTGGGTTTTAAGGAGCTTACGAAAGGCTAGGAGGGTGGGGGCAACTCTGATATCTGGGGTGAGTTGGTTCCAAAGGGTCGGGGCCGCCACAGAGAAGGCTCTTCAACTGGGTCCCGCCAAACGACATTGTTTAGTTGACGGGACCCGGAGAAGGCCAACTCTGTGGGACCTAACTGGTCGCTGGGATTCGTGCGGCAGAAGGCGGTCCCGGAGATATTCTGGTCCAGTGCCATGAAGGGCTTTATAGGTCATAACCAACACTTTGAATTGTGACCGGAAACTGATCGGCAACCAGTGCAGACTGCGGAGTGTTGGTGTGACATGGGCAAATTTAGGAAAGCCCATGATAGCTCTCGCAGCTTCATTCTGCATGATCTGAAGTTTCCGAACACTTTTCAAAGGTAGCCCCATGTAGAGAGCATTACAGTAGTCGAGCCTCAAGGTGATGAGGGCATGAGTGACTGTGAGCAGTGACTCCCGGTCCAAATAGGGTCGCAACTGGTGCACCAGGCGAACCTGGGCAAACGCCCCCCTCGCCACAACTGAAAGATGTTTCTCTAATGTGAGCTGTGGATCGAGGAGGACGCCCAAGTTGCGAACCCTCTCTGAGGGGGTTAGTGACTCCCCCCCCAGGGTGATGGACGGACAGATGGAATTGTCCTTGGGAGGCAAAACCCACAGCCACTCCGTCTTATCCGGGTTGAGCTTGAGTCTGTTGACACCCATCCAGCCCCCAACAGCCTCCAGGCACCGGCACATCACTTCCACTGCTTCGCCGACTGGACAAGGGGTGGAGATGTAAAGCTGGGTATCATCTGCATACTGATGATACCTCACCCCATGCCCTTGGATGATCTCACCCAGCGGTTTCATGTAGATATTAAATAGTAGGGGGGAGAGGACCGACCCCTGAGGCACCCCACAAGGGAGTAACCTAGAGGTCGACCTCTGACCCCCCACTAACACCGACTGCGACTGACCAGACAGGTAGGAAGAGAACCACTGAAGGACAGTGCCTCCCACTCCCAACCCCTCCAGCCGGTGCAGAAGGATACCATAGTCGATGGTATTGAAAGCCGCTGAGAGGTCAAGAAGCACCAGGACAGAGGATAAACCCCTGTCCCGGGCCCGCCAGAGATCATCCATCAGCGCGACCAAAGCAGTTTCCATGCTGTAGCCGGGCCTGAATCCTGACTGCTGAGGACCTAGATAATCGGCTTCTTCCAAGGACCGCTGGAGCTGGAGTGCCACCACCTTCTCAACAACCTTCCCCATAAAGGGAAGGTTGGAGACTGGTCGATAGTTGTTGAGAATGGCTGGGTCCAGGGAAGGCTTCTTGAGGAGGGGGCGCACAAGTGCCTCCTTGTAGGGATCCGGGAAGGACCCCCTCCTCAAAGAAGCGTTGACAATCTCCTGGACCCAGCTCCGTGTCACCTCCCTGCTGGCCGAAACCAGCCAGGAGGGACACGGATCCAGTAAACAGGTGGCGGAACTCACAGCTCCAATGGCCTTGTCCACTTCATCAGGTGTCACCAGATCAAACTCTTCCCAGACAGGTGGACAAGTACGTGCCCCAGTCACCTCAACTGACTTGTTGTCAGTCGACTCTGTATTCCAATTGGAGTCGAGGTCCGCTCGGATCCGAGCGATTTTATCAGCGAAAAATGTGTTAAAATCCTCGGCACTACTCTGCAAGGGCTCCCCAACTCCCCCTGATTAAGAAGGGAGCGGGTCACCCTAAACAGAGCGGCCGGCGGGATTCCGCTGATGCAATCAAGGCAGAATGATACGTGCATCTTGCCGCCTTGAGCGCCACTTTGTAAGTCTTAACATGTGCTCTTACAAGTGTTCGATCGGATTCGGACTTACTCTTCCTCCATCGCTTCTCTAGACGTCTCTTCTGGCGTTTCAACTCCCGGAGCTCCTCGTTGTGCCATGGAGCTCTACGGGGTCTAGTGCCGCGGAGAGGTCGCAATGGCGCAATTCGGTCAAGAGCCTCCGCTGCAGCCTTGTTCCAGGCCTCAGCCAGAGACTCTGCCGAACTGTGTACGAGTGTATCTGGAATAACCCCAAGCGCCTTCTGAAAGCCCTCTGGATCCATCAGGCATCTGGGGCGGAACAGCTTAATCGGTTCCGCCTCCCTGCGGGGAAGGATTGGAGCCAGGAAGTCAAGCCACAGTAGAAAATGGTCTGACCATGACAAAGGCAACACTTCTAAGCCCCTTAGTTTCAGACCATTACTCAGTTGCTCAGAGAGGAATACCATGCCCCCTCCCTCATGAGTCGGACCCTGTACTACTTGGGTCAGGTCCATGGCTGTCATGGTGGCCATGAACTCCTGTGCCAGTCCAGAGGTTTCACCGAGCGACGGCAGGTTAAAGTCCCCCAAGACAATAAGTCTGGGGAACCCCACCGCCAACCCGGCTACCTCCTTGAGTAGCACAGGCAGGGCTTGTGACATGCAGCTGGGAGGCAGGTACGTGAGAAACAAGCCCACCTGGACCCCTAAGTCCAACTTCACCAGGAGGGACTCGCAGCCCGCAATCTCTGGAGCAACGAGTCTACGCAAGCCAAGGCTCTCCCTGGCTATAATAGCCACTCCTCCCCCCCCTTCCCTGGGGTCGAGGCTGATGCCATATCTGAAACCCGGCTGGGCAGATTTCAGAGAGAGGAACTCCTCCCTCTGGGCCCAGCCAGATTTCAGTAACACATGCCAGGTCGGCCTCCTCATCCAGGATCAGATCCCGGATGAGGAGAGCTTTATTTACCACCGACCTGGCATTGAGTAGCAGCAGCTTGAGCCCAGGGCCAGAATTACACTCATCACCAGCACCCAGGATTGGGTTCACAGAGCCGGAACAAGGGATCGTTATTAAGCAACGATCTCTCGTTCCCCTGGAACGGCTAGCTCTGTGGCCCCCGCCATATCTGCCTCTCCCCAGCAGGACCGGAATATTCCGACCCTCTACCACCTCAGATATCAGTGTCCCCTCCCCTCCTGCCTCTCCAGTGTCAGGTAGGCTAATCAAATCATTCATACCATTTCCATTTATTTCATCCATACCAAAGTTCCACCCAGCCCATCCATAACAATCAGGTTTAGCTGCAAACTGTGGCATTTGCCAGACATTCTTGGGTGAAACCAAGAACCCTGCAAGGTAAGACGATCTTATCGTATTTTGACAGATGGGGCAGGCCAATCTCTTAAACTGGGGGGAACAGGACAGGGAGGGAGAGAGATGTACAACTGTCACCCTGCTCTCTAATGTAAATCCCTCAAACTGTATTGTATAATTGAGCAGGGGTTTGGACTAAAACACCTCTAGGGTCCCTTCAAACTCTGTTATTCTGAATAAATTGAGCAGGGGGTTTAAATTTTAAATGTGCACTTTCTCATTTCTTTATTTTCCACTTAGCCAGACTTCCCCACAGCAAGGTGTTGCTGGGTATAGCTAGTATACTAATAACTACTGGCCCACTAGGACAGTAGAAGGCTGCTTTACTATAAAAGAAAGAGGGGCAGAGGACAAGGTTGAGATGATAAGCTATATATTTAAAACAAACATTAAAAATAAAAATATAAAGATTGTAGCTATAGATTAGAATACATAAATATAAGAAGACATGAATAAATATAACATTTAGAAAAAGAATATCCTGTTTCCACCCAAAATAAGACATGCTCTGATAATAAGCCCAATCGGTCTTTTGAATGCATGGCAATAAGGCCAAGGGCTTATATCAGGGTTCAAAAATGTATATAAGACAGGGTCTTATTTTCAGGGAAACCTGGTAGGAATCTATAAATACAGATAGTTCTCAACCACAACTGAGCCCAACATTTCTGTTGTTAAGCAAGACATTTGTTAAGTGCATTTCTCCCCTTTTACAACATTTTTTTTGCATAGCTGTTATGTGAATCACTGCAGTTGATAAGTTTATTTAATAACCTAGTTGTTAAATGAATCTGGCTTCTCCATTGAATTTGCTTGCCAAATGGTGGTCATATGACCTTAGGAGATATCAGTGGTCCTAAGTATGAGCCAGTTGCCTGTCATCTACATCTTGATCATCTGATCATGGGGATGTTACAAACGTTTTTTAAAAAACTGTCACAAATCACTTTTTTCAGTGCCATTGTAACTTTGAACAGTCACTAAATGAACTGCTGTACGTCGAGGACTACCTGCAGAGACTCAATAACTTCAGAAAGAAATAGAAGAAAAGCAAATATTACCAAGGAAAGACCACAACCTTGCTTGGTAAAGAGCAAAGTTTATTTTGTAATCTTCCAGTCTTGTAATAAACATACTTTTTCCCCCAATGGGAGTTGGGCTGCGCCGTGTCTGAGTCTGTAAATCTTAGAATTTACAACAGTCACAAAATTCTTGAAGTGGAAAGTTCACATTTTAACAAATTACCACATAGAAAAAAATGTGTATGTTTCCAATACCTCTCAAGGTTCATCTAATATTTAAATTGGAGATTGTTGCAGAATCTCAATTTTGTAATAGCATGAAAATGTTAGAGAAACCTAGGTGGAGCAAGGGATAATTTTATAATAATGTCTCTTAATTTATTTGATAAATTAAGCTAGAACAGGGGTGTCAAACTCAAGGCCTGGAGGGCTGGGGCTGGCCCATGGGTTCTTAGATATGGCCCATGAGCCTGCCCTGGAAACAGTGAAAAACTGGCCCGTGGTGCCTCTGCCAGTGAAAATGGAGCTCAGGAGGGCCACGCACAACCTGCCTGGACACCATTCTTGGCTGTGATGGTCTCATGCAGTTCTCCGTCAACAAAAATGGAGTTGGGAGAGGATGTATGCAGCCCACTTGGGCTCAATTTTCAGCCGCAACAGCCTCCTGCAGCCTTCTGCCAGTGAAAAGAGTCTGGGCAAGCCACACAGGCCTCCCTGAGCTACGTTTTTACTACAGAAGGCTGCGGGAGGCTGTCATGGCCAAAAACAATGCTTTGATGAGTGACATCAAGCCGGCCACACCCAGCCTGGCCACACCTCATGCCCCCTACCCTAGATGTAGCTCTCATTGAAATCGAGTTTGAGGCCCTGAGCTAGAAGAATATTGATAAAATTCATTTCTTAGTATCCAGTGTATGGCCATGTATTGAATGAGCAGAGGAGTACAGTGATCCCTCGAGTTTCGCGTCCTCGAGCATCGCGAAAGGGCTATATCGTGAGTTTTCAACCCGGAAGTAAACTCCACCATCTGCGCATGCGTGCCCTTCCACGCATGCGTAGATGGTGGAGTTTCCCCGCCGGGCAGAGGCTTCCCTGGGTCTTCCCCGTCTTGCCCCGGTAAGACCCCAGCGGCGGCGCGAGCAACGGCGTGGGCTGGCGGGCGGCACGCGCGCGGGAAACCCCAGCTCCGCTTCCCAGCTGGGAAGCGGAGCCGGCAACAGCGTGGGCGGGCGGGCAGCGCGCGTGAGCTTGGGGACACCCCACCTCCGCTTCCCAGCTGGGAAGCAGAGCTAGGGTGTCCCCACCGTGCGCGCGTTGCTGGGGAAAGCGCGCGCGCTTGGGGACACCCCACCTCCGCTTCCCAGCTGGGAAGCGGCTGGGGAAAGCGCGCGCTTGGGGACACCCCACCTCTGCTTCCCAGCTGGGAAGCGGAGCTAGGGTGTCCCCACCGCGCGTGCGTTGCTGGGGAAAGCGCGCGCGCTTGGGGACACCCCACCTCCGCTTCCCAGCTGGGAAGCGGAGCTAGGGTGTCCCCACCGCGCGCGCGTTGCTGGGGAAAGCGCGCGCGCTTGGGGACACCCCACCTCCGCTTCCCAGCTGGGAAGCGGAGCTGGGGTGTCCCCAAGCGCGCGCGCACCCCAGGCGCGAGCAACGGGGTGGGCGGACGAAGGGCGGGCGGCAGTGGAAGTAAAAACACCATCTGCGCATGCGCAGATGGTGTTTTTACTTCCGCACCGCTACTTCGCTAAAAATCGATCATCGCGTGGGGTCCTGGAACGGAACCCTCGCGATGATCGAGGGATCACTGTATACAATAGCTTTTATGTGAGCTAGGACTAGATTTATTTTTTGCACCAGGTTCTTATGGGGAATTTAGTAAATTATTTTGGGGGGGAAACATATTTTTGTATCTACCTTTTATATCACTTTTCAGACTATTTATGTTATGGTAGATTTTGTGGTCCTAGATAGAAAAATGTGGAAGAATTTTGCTTTTGTTAGAATTTTGTTTTTTGCATGCACAAAATGCTTTGCACATAAGCAGAGGGTAAAATAACCCAAATGGGAGCATTCAGGTGAGTGGGCGGAACCTTGTGCTCTGTTTGTGACTGGCTCTCTGACAACCAATAGGCACAAGATTTTGATGCAACTGTACGTTTTATTATATGGAATTTCCTCTTCTGTTTCTTCCACGTACAATTTGTATTTCTTTTTAATATGTTGTCATGGGGAAGCTTTCACAGGATATAATAGAATCAAATGTTAGGAAGTAGATAAATTCCCAAAAAAATGTAACCGGTATAGTAAGTAATCTAAAAGCTGAGCACATAAAGTAAATTTCATTCTTCTTCAATAGGCTTTTTCTTCTTACCTGCCTACCTCAAATAATGTATTTTGGGTAGCTCCATCACCATCATTTCAAAACTCAAATCAAAGTAATAACGCCATCTCCAACAATTGTAGGAGTTTCTTTCTTTTCAAATCCATATTCCATTGACAGAACAATGTGTTACATGCACCAAGATACCATGAGACTTTAAATGTTTTCACCGAGCCAAATTTAGTTGTTAATTTTTGTTTTAAATTTCAGGTGCATTTAGTTTCCTTCTAATTCCAGCTGGGCCAATTGATCAATTGTTTTAATTTTAAATTGGAGAAGTAATATCTGACTTCAGCCTCCCTCATGGGCTCTTATTGTAACTAAGTCACCCAGCAGGGATAACTCATGTTTTCTATATATTGAACTAATTACTTTGGCAATGCTATAAAAGCATATGCTGCTTTACTCTCCCTGCTGAGAGCAGATATTTTGCCATCTCATTGCTTGATAGAAAAGTTCTCAGCCACTTACAGGTAACAGGATTTGGGCACCAATTGCTAGATCAGCAACATTCAAAGGTATGAAGTTATTAAACTATCTATTGATTAACAATGATATGGGGCCACAATAATCCTGTAATAAATAGATATGCTCTCTGTTGCACTTGTGACCAAAATCTGAGTCAGCAGTGACAGAAAACACCAGAATTGACTATGAAGTTGCTGCTATTAAAGGTTTGAACAGTTCTGACTTATCTCCATCGTGACCTGCAAGGGTGGAAAAAATGCTGGAACATATGTCCTAATGTCATGATATATTGGTACTTTTATCTCTTGGGGTTCCTCAAAAAAACTAAGGGGCATCCCAGGGCCAGCACAGAGGGAGAGGATGCATAAAGACAGTATGGTTTAAGGCAGGGGTCCCCAAACTTGGCAATTTGAAGACTTGTGGACTTCAACTCCCAGAATTCTCCAGCCAGCTATGCTGGCTGGAGAATTCTGGGAGTTGAAGTCCACAAGTCTTCAAGTTACCAAGTTTGAAGACCTCTGGTTTAAGGACTCTGCCCTCAGTATCAAAGGTGAGTTGTTGGTCAAACTGTCCAGCAAAATCCCCAAATATCTGTCCTGGTACCTCACAGGGCCCATAAATTGCCTGATCAGGCTGATATAATAGGTCTTGGCTCCATGAAGGAGGGGGTGATATGAAAAACCAATTTAAAAGTCATTTGACTAAACATAGCAAAGCACTAATGATAATGATCTCCAATACCTGATCACATTGTACCATGATTGTAAGGCAAAAGACAGATATTGTGCATTCACTGGTGTGCGTTCAAGCATCAATAACCAGGTAAAGGTCCACGTTCACATTGGGCATGATTGCTGAAGTGCCCAGACTCAACATCGCCTAGTAACAGGTTGAAATCCTTAAGAAGAAACAACCTTGGAGTTTCTGCCAATTGTACAGAATCTATCAGGCAAGGAGGTTCTTTTGTGTAATTTGTTGATCAAATTTAAGGGCGGTCTAAGTTTATACACAATTGTAATGCTATGTGGGAAAGATCTTGGATGATGTGATGAAGAGATGCTGCCTAAAAAATGGTTAGATAAGAGGGAGCATAGCCTGGAACTGGATAGTAGGTAGAGCAAGAGGTTCAGATCGATCTTCCCTAGTTTCTCAAGCCATAAAGGAGATGGCGGAATATTTGTACTTTCAGACTTGCAAGATTCTATTCATGTCCCCTTACAATAAAGTAGAATTAGCTTATCTGGTTGTGTCTCCTATCTGGTCTACCTGATAAGACTAACACCAATCTTGTAAGTCTTTTATCTGACTTAACAATCTCTTATCTGACAGTACCCTAGGCAACATCGCTTCTTCGTATCTCTTAAGGTCTTCCCCATATGTCATTACAATAGCTCAAGGTCATGGCCTTGTAATTCTGATGTCAGAGAAGGAAGGACTGATGAAATTTCTGCAGGTACAGGGTAAGATTCATAATGAAAATATCTCTCCGATTGATCTGATTCTCTCCCCGAACCTATACAATTTCCATTACCTTCTTGTGCATTTTAATGTATTTCAGAGAAATATACTGTATGATCCTTTTTCTGATAACTGGACAATTTAAAGCCAGTGTAATTCCCAGCCAAGGATAGTCAAGATGACTATGTTATTCGTCAGCTAACAAGCAAATATTTTCATTCCGGTAGATCTTTTTCAAATGCTGCTGGTTAGTTGCAAAAACTGGCTGCTTACCGGATTTTTTTGGAGTATAATATGCACCAAAGTATAAGACGCACCTTAGTTTTTGGGGAGGAAAATAGGGAAAAGAATCTGCTTACCAGGTATTCATCAGGCTAGCATCCTTAGTCTGATCACTTCAGTACATTATTTTATCCCCTGGTTAAGGCTTAAAAAAAAACCTTATTCAGAGAGAGTAACAATGAAAGATCTTGCAAGCAGGTAAGATCTAAGAACATTATTAGCACCTGGTTAGGGCTGGAAAGAAATATTTGGATGAAAAAAATGAAAAAAATACCTGCATAGAGTTAGGGCTTGGCAAACATTCTTTGCAAAGAGTAACAATGAAAGAGCTTGCAAGTGGTAACAGCTGGGAAGATCATTAGCACCTAGTTAGGGCTGAAAAAAAAGCTTTGAAAAAAAGCTACATTCAGAGTATAAGATGCACCTGAATTTTTGACCTCTTTTAGGGAGGAAAAAGGTGGGTCTTATACTCCAAAAATATGGTAATTGAATTTTGACTAGGTTGTTTTTTGATCAATTTGAATGATATTTTTAGTACTGACTTTAATTATTTTCTAATTATTTAAATATTTTAAATTTCTAGTCACCTTGCATGCCATTCTTTGATAGCATGTTTTTTTTATAAAGATCGAAGATAAAATGTATTAAATTTATTCAGAAAGCAAATAGGAAGACCTAAGTATATATACTAATGAAAACAAGGTGCTGGTTAAAAATGTACAAATACGAAGAGATATATTAAATACAAAATAACCTTTCTTTGTCCTATCTTATTGCATGAGAAACTTCAAATGACTGAACGTCTGCCTATGCTCTTGGTGGCATTGGAGGCAAGGTCCGCGAGCTCTGCGGCTCCGCTCCAAGTCACACCGGAGAGCTCCAAAAGGAGCCATAGCCACCCTGTAGGGATGTGAAATTAAAGGAGGACACCTTGCAGGTTGAGGAGAGCTGCATGTCTCCTCTCTGACTTGGAAAATCCCCCTTCATCCAAAGATGAGGAATATTGGCAGTCAACGTGGCTGCCATGAAGCTGGGGACAGCAAGAATACCTAAGAAAGTGCAGGAGCAAAGAGAACAGTGAACAGAGATTGTTTCTGGGTGAGATGATTCTTCTGCTTAAAAATTAACTCCAAGGAAAATAAAAAATCTGTGATAAGAGAGTCTAAAAAGATAATTGTTTGAGCTGCAAAAATAAGCAATTCTAAAATCTATATTGAAAAGTAAATTGAGAGTAATTGAGTGACTCCTAAACTCCTGGAAATTTACAGAGGAGAAAAGGAATATCTGATAGTTGGTGGCTATGACTTTTAACTGTTTGTTGCCTTATGCTTACCAGAGCATAAATGAGATTCTAGGAAGCTAGAATAAAAGACTAAAACCACAGAGCAGACTTCAAGAACTTGGAAAATACCTTGGACTAACAGAGTATTTGATTAATGCTGGAACTGGCTCATTTAAATAATTGACTTTGTTCTAAAAGAAATGGATTTTAAGTGAAATAAATACCTGCTGGAAAAAGGCAGCATAGAAATTTGAAAGGAGAGCCCCATTTACTAATGATTGGAAATTTAGACTCTTTCTGAACTAGATTATGACTATATTGTTTATCTCACTTATTGCTATTATGACTGGAGTTGAAGGAACAGCTGTGGAAATGAGAGGACTTTTTAATGAGATGACTTCATTGTTGCAAAATATTATGGGTTCAATTGATGGTATAGACGAAAAAATGGAAAACATTTTGCAAAGAACAATGAACAAAGATTAATGAACTGCCCATGAACTGGTGGAAGCAACAGAAAGTCTAGATGAAATGGGTTACTCATGCCAGCAAATTGATTATGAACAGAGGAAAAATATGGATCAGAAAAACCAGCAAATGAAGCAACAGTTTGACAAAGAGGAAGACCAGATAAATGGCAAGAAAAAGGAGCAGAGAGAACCAATGGATTGGCCACATAAACAAATAAATTAAGGACTAGAGTAAGACTTACTCACTTAACCCTGCTGTTCTGTTTAAGAAAAATAACAAATCTTATGTTCCCGGGTCACCCTGACCCGGACCGAAAACTCTTCATTTGCAGTGCTTATGTTTGGTCTTTTTGAAAGCTTTTTTCACTTGGAAAGTAGTCTGAACATTTCTGCACACAATGATATGAAAATTGAAATGAAAAAAGTAAATCTTATTGGTTTATTTTGCGGATATAATGCACGCCCCCCTGTTTTTGTGAAATTTTTTTCAATTTATGGATAGTTTTGCTTGCAAAATGCATTCTATTTTACTAAAGTTGCTATGGGATTGGTAGCTTGAACATTTCTGAACATAATGATATGAAAATTGAACTGGAAAAATTGATGCATATTGGTTTATTTTGTTGATGAAATGCACGCCCCCCCATTTTTTTTAAATAGTCTTCACTTTATGGATAGTTTTGCTAGCAAAATACATTCTATTTTACTAAAGTTGGTGTGGGATTGGTAGCTTGAACATTTCTGAACATAATGATATGAAAATTGAACTGGAAAAATTGATGCATATTGGTTTATTTTGCACATAAAGTATGCCTCAATTATTTCAATTTATATAAAAATTATGCTGTTAATTTCAAACTTACATACTTTTTTTTAGTAAAATGGATTTGTTTCATAAAATTAGTTCTCTGGCTACAATGTGGTTGATTTTCAAAAGGATATTCCAAATATTTCTAGACAAATATGTATAAACAGTGACAATAATGGCACACAGCAAGGCCGAGGGGGGGGGTGGCCCTTTTGTGGCAAAAATAAACCAATAAGAACCATTTTTTTCAGTTCATTTATATTTTTCTTATATTCAGAAATGTTCAATTTAGTATATCAAACCTTTTGGGGGAAAATTCCTTAGGGATTTGTAGCCTTAAAAAATAGAAATTGACACGAAATTAAAAAAGGATGGGGGGAGGGGCTTTTTGATCAAAATAAAAATATAAGTCTCAATTTTTCCAGTTCAATTTTCATATCATTATGTTCATAAATGTTCAAACTAGTTTTCCAGTTGAAAAAGTTTTCAAAAA
Organism: Erythrolamprus reginae; assembly: GCF_031021105.1. Lineage (NCBI taxonomy): Eukaryota > Metazoa > Chordata > Lepidosauria > Squamata > Dipsadidae > Erythrolamprus > Erythrolamprus reginae. The sequence continues at coordinate 140,301,664 of NC_091951.1, forward strand.
GATCAAATTCAAGTACCTAAAAAAATTATTTTTGGTCCGGTCACATACGAACAGAAACAGATTCAAAGTTATGATTTTTTTTTGCCCAGAAAACAATTAGCCACCACCCCAAAAATATTTTTTGATGATCAGCATTGTTAAATTGAGTAAATGAATGCCTAAGATTTTAAAGAATATTTCGGATTTGGAGCATAAAAAAATAAAAAGTGAAAATGGTTGCAAGCAGCCAAGGGGGGGGGGGAGGCCTTATTTCTGATGTTAAAAAACCAATAAGAATCATTTTTTTCAGTTCCTTTATATTTTTCTTATATTCAGAAATGTTCAAGCTACCAATCTCACACCAACTTTAGTAAAATAGAATGCATTTTGCAAGCAAAACTATCCATAAATTGAAAAAAATTTCACAAAAACGGGGGGGGGGCGTGCATTATATCCGCAAAATAAACCAATAAGATTTACTTTTTTCATTTCAATTTTCATATCATTGTGTGCAGAAATGTTCAGACTACTTTCCAAGTGAAAAAAGCTTTCAAAAAGACCAAACATAAGCACTGCAAATGAAGAGTTTTCGGTCCGGGTCAGGGTGACCCGGGAACATAAGATTTGTAACTTTTTTTGCCCAGCAAAAACTAAGCCCCCCACCCCCCAAAAAAAATTCTCATAGAGAGAACCCCTGAAATGATAAATAGTCATGAAATTTCAAGTTTCAGATATGCAGGGAAAGGGCAGCGCCGGACTTACCCGGCTGGCAGGCTTTGCTGGAGGGACCGGGAGACACGGTCCCTCATGGCGGCCGCCATCTTGGATCCCGGGCGAAGTCTCGCGATGCGAGACTTCGCTCGGGAGATCAGGGCCTGATTGGCCAGGCTCCTGATTGGTCCGGGCGGGGCCTGCTTGCCCTATATAAGGGCGAGCAGGCCCGGGGCTCTCCCTTCGCCCGGACTGCAGATCTGAGCAGACACATGGTTGTCTGCTCGTGGAGTCCTCTTGGCAGCCGCGTGGGCGGCCGCTGCTTGTGGAAGCCTTGTCGGAGGCTTGAGGAGGCTACAGCTCAGCCCTTTCGAGGCCTGCGGTCTTCTTTTCAGGAGTCCGGCGTGAGCCCCCCCCCCGCTTCGTAAAAGGCGGCTGCGTGTTGCGGCCGCCATCTTGAGAGCCTCATCGGAGGCTCGTGGAGCGGTACGGGGCTTCGGGTCCGACGGGGAGGCTGGGCCTGTGCCGTTTTCGGCTGTCGGCCCCTCTATTCTGTCCGGGGGGGATCGTTCCAGTCGCCCCCTCGGGAACGGGGGATCGGGCGGAGGGCTCGCGTGTGCGCCTCCCCCCCCCATTCGTTGGCCCTGTTCGGAGGACAGTTAGGCCCTTGGCGGCAGCTTCTTGCTGCTGCGCTGCCTGTTTGGGCAGAGGCCAGTTGCTGCCCTCTTTTGGGGCCTGGGCGGCCCCGGTTTCATTGTTGTTAAAATAAGAACATGGTGAAACAAAACATACATAATAACAATAATACTGATATTTATAGTTAATGTTATTTAATTATTTATAAAAACAGAGAAGTCAGGAAAAGGCCTATTGGTCCCTCTAGTCTGCCCTTATAATATTTCCTGTATTTTTTCTCAGGATGGCTATATGTTTATCCCAAACATGTTTAAGTTCTGTTCTTGGGGATTTATATGCCAAGTCTGCTGGAAGTTTGCTCAGGATCTACTACTTTTTCAGTAAAGTCGTGGTCAAACTTCAGTACAACAGTTAGAGCCAAACATTAATTTTAATATTTGGTGGCCTAGGGAGGTGATGAGGCCCTTGGCCTGAGTGGCTAGGAAGGCTCCCCCCCCCCGTGGGTCCTACTGGGGGGGATTACGGTTGTGGCCACCTGGTCCTGGTTTTTTCGGGGGGGGCACCTGTAATTGGGTTTGGGCCCCCCCCCCGCCGGCCCCTACTGCGGGGGCACGGGATTCTGGGGCAGCCTTTTGCTGCGGCCTGGTGTCGGGGGCGGGGGGTTCAGACCCCGCCAACGCAGGCTGTAGTGCCTCCGCCCCTTTTGCCCGCCCCTAATGGGGGGCGGTTGCGAGGGGGGGGGTCCAGGGAACAAACCCCACCTACTGGGGGAAAATGGGCCCTGCCCAAGTATGTAAGCACGCTCGAGGGTTGGTTGAGTGACTACCACCCTCGCTCGAGAGCGGCTGCTCTCTTGCTAGGTTTCTTACAGGGATTCAGGATCCCTTTCATGGGAGGGGTCCCCTTTAGGGGTGGTCCCCTGAAAGGCGAGTGGTGAATTTAGGTTGATTCACCACTTGTCTTTTTCTAAAGGGGAGTCAGTGAATGATTTCATTCCTGACGAACTTTGTTCGGTGCGGTACGCATCCTTTGATGCGGCCGTGATCATGGTTAGGAAGTGTGGGGTTGGAGCCCTTATGGGAAAATGCGACATTGCGGCGGCATTCCGGCTCCTCCCCATACACCCAGACGGATTCGGGCTTCTGGGCTTCCATTGCGAAGGTGGGTTTTTTGTGGACAGGGCACTGCCAATTGGCTGCTCTGTCTCATGCTCTCTTTGGGAGTTTTAGCACCACCTTGGAGTGGTCGCTCAGGAGGCACAGCGGTCTGGGATCGGTCGTTCACTACCTTGATGGATTCTTGTTGGCGGGGCCTGCGCGTTTAGAGCAATGCTTTGCTCTAATGCTGGACTTCGGAGCCCTTTGCGCTCTGTTGGGGGGGCCTTTAGCCTCTGAGGGGACCGTGGGCCCCACCACCAAGATTACCTTCCTCGGTACTGAATTGGACTCGGAGGTGCAATCTTCCAGATTGCCCCTAGAGAAGTTGTTTAAGAGCAGAAGAAAGTTGGTGAGGTGCTGGGCTGCCGGAAGGTTACCCTACGGCAGCTTCAGGAATTGGCAGGCATTCTAGTTTTGCCTGTCGGGTGGCTGTTCCGGGTAGGGTTCTTTCCAGGAGGTTGTTCGACGCGATGAAGGGGCTCCGTTTGCCCCATCATCATACCCGCCTTTGCGCTGGGGTCAGGGCTGACCTCGGCGTGTGGTGGGCTTTCTGGGTCAGGTTTAATAGGCATGGCCTCCGGAATGGAGTGCCTCTTCGTTGGTTCAGGACCTTACGTTTTTTAGAGCTCTTCCCCTTAGTAGTGGCCTTAGAGCTTTGGGGGGAGCAGTTTAGGGACAAGACCGTGCACTTTTGGTGACAACCTAGTGGTTGTCCATGTGGTGAATGCCCTGTCCTCTACGAGCGACAGGGTCCTGCGGCTTGTCCGCCATTGTGTGCACAGGTCCTTGTCCCTAAACGCGTTTGTTTTTGGCTAGGCATGTCCCCGGGGTGGATAACGGGGTCGTTGATGCCTTGTCCCGTGGTCAGTGTCCAGGTTTCGGACCCTGGCCCGTGGGCCCGGGAGTCGTCAGATGCGTTCCCCGGCCACCTTTGTAGTCTGGGGGGGGGCTCCCGGGCGTAGGAGAGTAAGGGTCTGCTGGGCTATGGCCCTCTCCGTGGTGCCTCGCACTCTGGGGGATTCCCAGCAGACGGGTGCAAAGTTCGGGGAGTTCAGGCAGGATACGGGTTAACCCTATAGCTGGCCTGCCCCAGTTGTGTACCTGGCCCTATTTGTGTCCAGTTTGGGCAGTGTGGCCTTTCAGTTAGGACTTTGAGGTCCAGGTGGCCGGCCTCGCCTTTTGTCTAAGGCGGGGCTGGTTTGTGGATTTATGGTGAGTTCCGCATAGTAAGATGCGGGACGGCTGGCCAGGGCCTTATCGCTGGTTGCTAGGACCTTTTTGGCCTTCCATCTCATTGCCTTAGTCGGGCGGGTTTTGGAGTACAGGGTTTGGCAGGCCAAGCGTGGATCCCGCCGCTTGTGGGAACGCTCGTTCCGCAGTGGCGCCGCCTCTAGTGCGGTGACGGCGTTCTCGATACTGAGGATTCGGGGATGCCAACCGCTGGCGGTCGACGGCCTGTTTTAGGCTACGAACGGCCAGTTGAGGGTCCGGGGTGAGGTCTTAGGTCAGGGCTCCCTTTTTGGTCCCCTTCTATTCAACCCCGCCGGGACGGACCGACGGTGTTGCTTTGGGTCATGAGCGCTCCGAGACCACTCAGCAACACGGTACCGTCGGGGGTGGGGACCCTGCCGTCGTGGCGGCTGGGTCCTTATTGTCTGGCGGGGGAGACGGGGCGTGCGGTGGGGACAGGCGTTTCTACCGCTATGCTGGGTGGGCGGCATCCCATTGCTGCGCCCAGTTGGTCCTGGGAGGGCGGCATCCCATTGCTGCGCCCAGGTGGGGCTGGGAGGGCGGCATCCCATTGCTGCGCCCAGTTTGTCCTGGGAGGGCGGCATCCCATTGCTGCGCCCAGTTTGTCCTGGGAGGGCGGCATCCCATTGCTGCGCCCAGTTGGTCCTGGGAGGGCGGCATCCCATTGCTGCGCCCAGTTGGTCCTGGGAGGGCGGCATCCCATTGCTGCGCCCAGTTGGTCCTGGGGGGCGGCATCCCATTGCTGCGCCCAGGTGGTGCTGGGAGGGCGGCATCCCATTGCTGCGCCCAGTTGGTCCTGGGGGGGCGGCATCCCATTGCTGCGCCCAGTTGGTCCTGGGAGGGCGGCATCCCATTGCTGCGCCCAGGTGGTGCTGGGAGGGCGGCATCCCATTGCTGCGCCCAGTTGGTCCTGGGAGGGCGGCATCCCATTGCTGCGCCCAGTTGGTCCTGGGGGGCGGCATCCCATTGCTGCGCCCAGTTGGTCCTGGGAGGGCGGCATCCCATTGCTGCGCCCAGGTGGTGCTGGGAGGGCGGCATCCCATTGCTGCGCCCAGTTGGTCCTGGGAGGGCGGCATCCCATTGCTGCGCCCAGTTGGTCCTGGGGGGCGGCATCCCATTGCTGCGCCCAGTTGGTCCTGGGAGGGCGGCATCCCATTGCTGCGCCCAGGTGGTGCCAGGGGCGGCATTCCATTGCTGCGCCTTGGATGTGTGCTGGGAGGGCGGCATCCCATTGCTGCGCCCAGTTGGTACTGGGAGGGCGGCATCCCATTGCTGCGCCCAGGTGGTGCTGGGAGGGCGGCATCCCATTGCTGCGCCCAGTTGGTCCTGGGGGGCGGCATCCCATTGCTGCGCCCAGTTGGTCCTGGGAGGGCGGCATCCCATTGCTGCGCCCAGTTGGTCCTGGGAGGGCGGCATCCCATTGCTGCGCCCAGTTTGTCCTGGGAGGGCGGCATCCCATTGCTGCGCCCAGTTGGTCCTGGGAGGGCGGCATCCCATTGCTGCGCCCAGGTGGTGCTGGGAGGGCGGCATCCTGTTGCTGCGCCCAGGTCGCTGGTCTTGCTATTGGAGCAAGGACCGGTACGGCTTGGGGGTCGGTTGGGGACCCACCAGGCTTGCGGAAGCCTGCCGGTGGCTTCACGCTGTGTGGCTCGCCACGTATGTGGTGCGGTCTTCGATCCCCTGGGGATCTTTGGGGTCGTGGGTTTGGGTGGGCAGCGTCCTGTGGCCGCACCCAGGTGGCTGGTATTGCACTTAGGTGGCAATGACCTGTGCGCACTGGGAGGCCTGGCGCTGATCATCCAGGCAAGCGAAGACCTGCGAGGGCTTCGTGAGGTATGGCCCACCACGCAAGTGGTGTGGTCAGAAATTTACCTAGGCTTGGGTGGAGGGACGCCTCTTCCCTTAGGGCCATTCACCGGGCTAGGCGACGGGTGAATAGGGCTATGGGTAAAACAGTTAGGGAATTAGGTGGAGTGGTAGTGCCCCTTCCCCTTATCACAATAGACCAGCCATGGCTTTACCGGGCCGATGGCGTTCACCTGTCTGAGCGGGGGAACGCCATTTTCTTACAGGACCTGCAGCGGTCTCTGCGTGAGCTGGCGCAGCTAGAGGGGGGAGTCGGGGGGCCAAGATAGAGATCTGACCCCCACTCCTGTGGCAGGTTAGGGGCGGAAAACTGGGGTGGTTTAGCAACCGCGCGTTCTCCCTTGGGCATCTTTGGGGATGATTGACAGGTTCTCCGCAAGCTCATGGAGGGAGTTTCTGCCTGAGCAGCTGGGGGGAACCTGTCTTTGGGTCCTGCACCTTTAATTCCCCGATTCGGGTTAGCCGGTGGGACCCCCCTCATGCACAGCATGGCAGAAAAAGGTCGCAGGTGACGGCCTGGCCCTCACCTGGACTTGCATCGAGATACGCCCATGAGTTGCCCAGGAATGTTTGTTGGCATAACGTCATTTCCGCCCCGGAAGTAGTTGTTTGACCCTGCAGGTCCATTTCCGGGTCATAGTTGTTTATGCTAATTTATGCAAAGTATTTGAATAAATTATGCAAATTTATGTTAATAAAAATGACCCAATTTAAATCCAGCTCTGGTGTCCGTGTCGTTACTCCGTCTCTCCAGCAAGGGCAGCGCCGGACTTACCCGGCTGGCAGGCTTTGCTGGAGGGACCGGGAGACACGGTCCCTCATGGCGGCCGCCATCTTGGATCCCGGGCGAAGTCTCGCGATGCGAGACTTCGCTCGGGAGATCAGGGCCTGATTGGCCAGGCTCCTGATTGGTCCGGGCGGGGCCTGCTTGCCCTATATAAGGGCGAGCAGGCCCGGGGCTCTCCCTTCGCCCGGACTGCAGATCTGAGCAGACACCCGCCCGCCCTCCACTATTTTGCAGTGTGCTTAGGGGTCGCCCTTAGGGGGCCGAATGGGAATTTTTTGCAGTTCTGCCTCTTAGCAGAGCTGTTTTTTCGCCCATTCCACACTGAGGTGATGGATGTGCGGTTAGGGGGTGCTTGCATTTATTAGGTTAATTGGCTTACCTTTGGTCATTTGGGTAGGCAGGTTAGGGGCGGAAAACTGGGGTGGTTTAGCAACCGCGCGTTCTCCCTTGGGCATCTTTGGGGATGATTGACAGGTTCTCCGCAAGCTCATGGAGGGAGTTTCTGCCTGAGCAGCTGGGGGGAACCTGTCTTTGGGTCCTGCACCTTTAATTCCCCGATTCGGGTTAGCCGGTGGGACCCCCCTCATGCACAGCATGGCAGAAAAAGGTCGCAGGTGACGGCCTGGCCCTCACCTGGACTTGCATCGAGATACGCCCATGAGTTGCCCAGGAATGTTTGTTGGCATAACGTCATTTCCGCCCCGGAAGTAGTTGTTTGACCCTGCAGGTCCATTTCCGGGTCATAGTTGTTTATGCTAATTTATGCAAAGTATTTGAATAAATTATGCAAATTTATGTTAATAAAAATGACCCAATTTAAATCCAGCTCTGGTGTCCGTGTCGTTACTCCGTCTCTCCAGCAAAATTTTTACAGGGACTCAAACTTGGCTTCGGGTCACATACGACCCGAACAGAACAGCATTAAAGGGAATAAGACTGAAGAAAATAAAACAAATCAACAACTAGAGAAACAGGAATATATCTTTGATTAGGAGATTGGGACATGGGCAGATATCTGAGAGAATTGGCAATATAGCATTGTACAGGGATAAAGGTTTAGATTAATAGAGACAAAAATGAGGAGTTAGGAAATTTTTGTTTATGTATGTTTAAACAATATAATGAGGATTGGCAAATGTGATAGAGATTACTAATATTGTTACTGAGAATTGGATTAATATGAATGATACCCAGAACCGACTCTGTCCACACACAATATGGATGTATATTTAAAAATAAAATAAAAACTATAATAATAAAAATTCCCACAGAATTCTGACCTATCAATGGGGTTGCAACCAGTAAACATTTGGCATTTTAAAAAAATCCTCTAAGTACCATCCATTCAAAATAATTGCTGCCTTGATCTGTCTCACAATGAAAAGTCACTTATGAGGTTTCCTTCCTTCTTTTGTTCAGGAAATATTAAATATTACACATCTGAGACATATGGCATTTGTAACACTTTAAATATATAAAATAGAAATATGAATAAAAACATATATTGACAATTAAACTTAACATCAAGCTTTAGTTGACTGTAAGTTACTTTGCCATATAATTTATTTTCTATACAAACCAGGGTTTTTGCCTCTTTAAAGTTTGGTTCTCTCTTCTTAATGTAGAAAAATTCCATAACATTTCAGATGTTGCTACAATTTCTCTTCAATACTGTGTTGGTTGAGAAGTGTGATTCGGCAACATTTGGAGGGCAACAGCTTCTCCAGCAGAGGTGGGTTCGTGCTAGTTCGGACTGGTTCTATAGAACTGATAGCTGGACTTCCCCCCTGCTCACCGAACTGGCAGCAATGAACAGCTGGGCACCCCCCCCCCAAAAGTGGCTCTCTTGGCAGGAGCATAGGCACCGCCATCTTGGTTTTTGTTTCTGTGCATTGCAGAACCTGCATTTTTAGCACTGCTCAGGGGCATGAGCACTCAAAGTGCATGGCACATCAGGAAGCAAATTGGCAGCAAAGTAAGTCAGAACACACCCCTGTTCTCTAGCCATGTTGAATATATCAAATTAGAAAAAGGAACAACTTTCTTATATTTATTTATTTTATTTTATTTATTATTTTATTTTATTTTATTATTTTATTATTTTATTATTTTATTATATTTTATTTTATTCTATTTTATTCTATTCTATTTTATTTGACTTCTATGCTGCCCAATCCCAAAGGACTCGGGGCGGCTTACAACAGTATAAATTACAAGTAACAATAACAATAAAAAGAAGTCAAGAAAAAACAAACTAATATCTAAAACCCTAATTAAAACTCGAAAACAGTTCAGTAACACATGTACTAATTATTCATATACAGTGATCCCCCGCTCGTTGCGAGGGTTCCGTTCCAGGACCCCCCGCAACGAGCGGGTTTTCGCGAAGTAGCGCTGCGGAAGTAAAAACACCATCTGCGCATGTGCAGATGGTGTTTTTACTCCCACAGCGCTAGCGAGGAGCCGAAGATTGGGGGCGGCGCAGCTGTTTGCCGCCGGCATGGGGGGCTTCCTAGCAGCCCCCCAAACCCGGGTTGGGGGTCCGGGGGGTGCTGGCAAGCCCCCCCATGCCGGCCCAGCGAACGGCTTGTCCACGCTGGCTCTCGGCGCTTTCGAGCTGAGTCCGGGAGCGAATTCTCTTCCGGACTCAGCTCAAAAGTGCCGATAGCCAGCGCCAGCGAATGGCTTGTCCACGCTGGCTCTCGGTGCTTTCGAGCTGAGTCCGGGAGCGAATTCGCTCCAGGACTCAGCTCAAAAGCGCCGATAGCCAGCGCCAGCAAACGGCTTGTCCACGCTGGCTCTCGGCGCTTTCGAGCTGAGTCCGGGAGCGAATTCGCTCCAGGACTCAGCTCAAAAGTGCCGATAGCCAGCGCCAGCGAACGGCTTGTCCACGCTGGCTCTCGGCGCTTTCGAGCTGAGTCCGGGAGCGAATTCGCTCCAGGACTCAGCTCAAAAGTGCCGATAGCCAGCGCCAGCGAACGGCTTGTCCACGCTGGCTCTCGGCGCTTTCGAGCTGAGTCCGGGAGCGAATTCGCTTCCGGACTCAGCTCAAAAGCGCCGATAGCCAGCGCCAGTGAACGGCTTGTCCACGCTGGCTCTCGGCGCTTTTGAGCTGAGTCCGGGAGCGAATTCGCTCCAGGACTCAGCTCAAAAGTGCCGATAGCCAGTGCCAGCGAACGGCTTGTCCACGCTGGCTCTCGGCGCTTTCGAGCTGAGTCCGGGAGTGAATTCTCTTCCGGACTCAGCTCAAAAGCGCCGATAGCCAGCGCCAGCGAACGGCTTGTCCACGCTCGCTCTCGGCGCTTTCGAGCTGAGTCCGGGAGCGAATTTGCTCCAGGACTCAGCTCAAAAGCGCCGATAGCCAGCGCCAGCGAACGGCTTGTCCACGCTGGCTCTCGGCGCTTTTGAGCTGAGTCCGGGAGCGAATTCTCTTCCGGACTCAGCTCAAAAGCGCCGATAGCCAGCGCCAGCGAACGGCTTGTCCACGCTGGCTCTCGGCGCTTTCGAGCTGAGTCCGGGAGCGAATTCTCTTCCGGACTCAGCTCAAAAGCGCCGATAGCCAGCGCCAGCGAACGGCTTGTCCACGCTGGCTCTCGGCGCTTTCGAGCTGAGTCCGGGAGCGAATTCTCTTCTGGACTCAGCTCAAACGCGCCGATAGCCAGCGCCAGCGAACGGCTTGTCCACGCTGGCTCTCGGCGCTTTCGAGCTGAGTCCTGGAGCGAATTCGCTTCCGGACTCAGCTCAAAAGCGCCGATAGCCAGCGCCAACAAACGGCTTGTCCCCGCTGGCTCTCGGCGCTTTCGAGCTGAGTCCTGGAGTGAATTCACTTCAGGACTCAGCTCGAAAGCGCCGAGAATGAACGGCGTGGGCGGGCGAAGGGCGGGCGGCAGCGAGGAGTTTGCGTGGGCGGTGGGGAAACTCCTTGCTGATGCCCGCTGCTCGCCCTCCCGCCAGCAAGAGGGGGAAGACCCAGGGAAGCCGCCCAGCAGCTGATCTGCCGGGCCCCATCTACGCATGCGTGCCCATAGAAAAAAGGGCACGCATGCGTAGATGTTGTTTTGACTTCCGGGTTCAAAAATCGCAAATTACCCTGTTCGCAATGGTTGGGGACGCAATAACCGGGGGATCACTGTAATACTGAAGAATAAATTTTGATATGATTCGAAATACATTATACATCTTATTCCGGTTTCTTGGAAAACTAATTTCTGAAGTGAAGACTTTCCATGCCATTTGGAGCCACATGCTATGTGGTTGAAAAAGAACAGCTATAATCAACACATCTTAACATGTGTACTATAAAAGATGTGGTAATTCTGACGATAATGACTTATGATTATTATTCTGTCGAGTATTTTAATTATCTCAAGCCAAGATGTTAAAAATATAAGATTTCATGTTGGAGCTTTTAATTGGGCTGCAATTTGAGTTAACAGTTTAACTTTGAAATCAGTTGCCATAATAAGCAAGAAAAGTCAGAGGTTTAAATAGAAACAAAACTAATTAAAATAATCTGCTTGACTTTGATATGAGCTGGCTAGGGCCCTGAAGTGCTAATTGATGCTAGAGGAATGTAGGCTTCGTCTGCACCCTTCAGAAAGCAAAAAACCCAACCTTCCCATTGCTCTGTGGGTATAACTAGATCAGAGCTGTAATGGGCAAATACAGCTTCTTGTAATAGGAACTACCGTCTTCATTTGGGTTAATTGGCAAGTGAAATCCTTGATATAAAGAGGAGGGGAGTTTTTCAACTGAATATTCCATTGTGCAACAATTATTAAACAGTTATTAACGCTCCATGTACTACAAGACATTGCTAGGCAAAATAAAAATATTTTACTTAACAAGGGGATTTTAACTAACATAAACACACACAATACTTTATGGAAATTTGAAATGGCTTCACTCTATTTTTAAAACAATTCACAAAAATACAGCTGACAAATTAATTAAGGAACAGACTGTTCAGTGTTATTAGGTGATGATGTTACCACTTTCACGTAAGGTTGGAGGAACGTTTTTCTCATCCCAGCGTTATAATTACCTCTCTGAAATATGAGAATATTCAATTGCAGATAAAAGCCACATGCATGTCTAGCATACCCTGTAAATAGGAGGAAATGTTACGTGAAAGATATTTCATTCTTCTCAGCCGGAGTTAACATTTTGCCAATAGAACATTGGCAAGGCTATCAAATCAGTGAAATGGGAGACCTGCTGAAACTGTCCCGGATCATTCTGCATGTTGACTTTCTTGTACATTGACATTTCTGCCACTGTGATCCATTAGGTTGAATAGTGTTCACATAACATAAATACAAAAATATCTTGGATGAAAATCTATGAATAAATGTATGTTAGATAGATCTTAAAAGCTGATCTATATGCATGTGTTGTTTTTCATACCTTATGATGATAGATTTTTTTCAATATCCCCTTCTTTGGCAGTTAACGATATCCCTACCAATTTTCAATATGAGGTGGAAAAAATGCCTTTTATTCATGGAGTCTGTGTCTTCCTTTACTTGAATACAGTTTTTTTTTAAGTAGGCAGAAAACGGGCAGCTCTTTCTTCAGGACAGATTAAGGTAAAGGTTCCCCTCGTACAAATCTGCTAGTCGTTCCTGATTCTAGGGGGTGGTGCTCATCTCCGTTTCAAAGCCAAAGAGCCAGCGGGACCCAGGAGAAGAACCTTCTCTGTGGCGGCCCTGACCCTCTGGAACCAGCTCCCCCCAGATATCAGAATTGTCCCTACCCTCCTTGCCTTTCGCAAGCTCCTTAAAACCCACCTCTGTCGTCAGGCATAGGGAAATTGAAATTTCCCTTCCCCCTAGGCTTATAGAATTTATACATGGTATGCTTGTCTGTATGAGTAGTTCTTTAAATTGTTTTTTTTTTAGATTTTTTAGATTATTTTTAATATTAGATTTGTTTACATTGTCTTTTTATAATGTTGTGAGCCGCCCCGAGTCTTCCGAGAGGGGCGGCATGCAAATCTAATAAATAATAATAATAATAATAATAATAATAATAATAATAATCTGAAAATGACTCCGTGGTTATGTGGCTGGCATGACTTAACGCCAAAGACAAACAGAACCTTCCCATGAAAACTGGTCCCTATTTTTCTACTTGCTTTCTAACTGCTAGGTTGGCAGAAGCTGGGACAAGTAATGGGAGCTCACTCTGTTAAGCAGCACTAGGGATTCAAACCACCAAACTGCCCACATTTCTGATCGACAAGCTCAGTGTCTTAGCCACTGAGTCCCCACGTCCCCACAAAAGGAGAGATTAAGTACCTTAAATTTAATGCCTTATTTCTTTTTTTTCTTTTGTAGATCTAGGATCCCACAGTTCTTCCTGAGCATTGGGGGAAGGTAGCTAATGGATACAGAATGAACAATTTTCAAAAGCTGATTTTATCAGCATTTAGGGAAAACCTGTCTATGTCAGTGGTGGGCTATAAATAATTTTGCTACCAGTTCATGTCCATGCTTATGTGTGTGCAACACTTCTGTGCATGTGCAGAAGTATCCTGGGTGGGTGGGCGGAGCATCCCGGGCAGGAGGTGTCCAACCACTGGCGCTACAAGTTCTAAGAACCAGTCCAAACCAGGAGCAAACCACCACTGTTCTGTGTGCATTTTCTTAACTCTACGGCTTTTTGCATTAAGTGAGGAGTCATTCATTACTGTATTTTTCTTTTTTACATTTAAAAAATGTAAAGCATTTGTTCACACTGATTGCAATTTAGTAATTATAATAGCAAATTTATTACAGGACTCTAAAAAATGAATGCACGCGGCAAGGCATTACCAGGGGTCTGACACAAGAATGCAAGAATGCCTGTTTCTATTGAAAGGCTCTCAAACCATCTGAATGATCTGCAATAGCGAAGTGTCAAAAGCCTGTGGCACACAATAATAGAGTAGTTTAATTTAACAAACAGAAGCTGCTCATGGATCTTTGTGCTCAAAGTGATTCGTAATGCTCTTGCTACTGAGAAAGAAAATGAATGTGAACTCTTGAAGCCATTGGGGCTGATTCTAAACATGTACAATTTTTCTTTGAAAGATGTGGATCATTAAATTAACCTTGCCTGTGAGAAATCCAAGCAAATAGTGAGCACAGAGAGTATGGTGAAGTTGATTGGGATGACTGTTTATATGTATAAGGAAAGGGCAACAAAAGCAGTCAAGAATGAGTCAGTCAATTACTCCCTGAGCTACTAATTCATTTTTTCCTCCTCCCCTCCCTGTAAAAACACAAGTACAGATACACATAAAGAGGGCACAGGAAAAACACATTGTTGTTCTCTTTTCTTCACTCTGGCAACTACTGAGTGAAAGAATAGTGAAATAACAAGCAACATTGGAAAACTTATTTTTAAAGGCCCTTAAATCCTTCCATAAAAACCTGTTTCTGATTGAGGTTTGTATTTGGCTTTTACAGCAAGGGCTCTATGGTCTGAGAAAGTCAACCCAGCAACTAATTCTGCTGACTAATGAATTTACTCTGATCTAATCTTTCCTCCATGCAGAGTCCTTTTCTCATGGTATGCAAGATAAAGACTGCATCTACTGGGCAAGTTCATAGGGTCAAAGGATATAGATGCTGCTGCAGGAATAGCAGGCAAAGCATTTTATAACTACTGCAAAGATTATTTGCAAAGATTAGTTAAACCAGCTTTTGATCCTTCTTTTTGACAAGCATTTTTTTATTGCTGGAATATTTTATTTGTTGCTATGCTTTGAATCGTTCTTGTATTGTGACAATTTTGCATTTGGGTTCAAGTGACTCTAAAATAAAACACTCTTCTATGACTCAGTAGGAATATTCTCCATTTGCTCCAAATAATCTGTGACAGCACCAAGTGTAGTTTATGTGATGGCAGTTGACACTAGTAGGCTGCGCTGTGCCTATATTCAGGGATGAACTGATCTATATGATTGGCCTGTGAAAGGCGCTTGAGGTCCTCATGCATTACTATCAAGAAAAGAATACTGTTGAAGGTCATGTCATGCCATGTCTAATAAATGTTTATCAAAATTTAGCCAAGTATACAAAGCCCAGCCTCAGACCCATATATGATTCCCCTGAAGTTTTAGTACAGGTTGCATCTTCCCCCCATAAATATTGATTTATTCAATCACTTCTTTTTATTTATATTCTACTTAGAAGCCAATGTGTAGTGTTTGATTTCTTCCCTCAATTCCCTCGTAAATTTATGAATCTTTGATCTGAATCTAATTTACAAATTACCGGTATATGGAGCCTGTCCTGAGACTCCTGCCAAAAGCAAAGTTGTCCTGCCTTTCTTCAGGCTTTGGACATGTGTGAAAGTTACAATGCGTGTACAGAAGGAACCTGGATTACATTGCAAAGATACACTGCTGCTTTATCAGACTAAGTCTCCCTCCTGTGAAAGCCGCTGATACTTATTATCTCTATTCTCTACTATTTTCAGCAAAAGGCGAGAGAATGAAGAAGCAAGGCATGCCTACTGATTCACTAGCAACATTTCCAATTTTATCATTGACAGCTGTTGTGTTTTGCATGCTATATGTTGGCACACAATAATCTTTTTAAAAAGTATATACACTGCTCAAAAAAATAAAGGGAACACTTAAACAACACAATATATTTCCAAGTAAATCACATTTCTGTGAAATCAAACTGTCCACTTAGGAAGCAACACTGGTTGACAATCAATTTCACCTGCCATTGTGCACATTCCACTTTGTACAGAACAAAGTATTCAATGAGAATATTTCGTTCATTTAGATCTAGGATGTGTTATTTGAGTGTTCCCTTTATTTTTTTTGAGCAGTGTATTTTTTCCTTAACAAGGTTCTGACTCCCTTTCCTTATCCTAGACCAGGGGTGTCAAATACAAAGCCCACTGGCTGCATCCACAATGTGGTTGGATCTGACCCACAGGGCTGTCCTGGAAAATGTAAGGGGCTGGCCTGTGTGGCTTTGGCCAGTCTACCCAAGGCGAAGAGGAAACACTAGGCCAATGTGGCTTCAGTCCATTCTACTCAATGGGAAGAGGAAATGTCGGGCCAGCATGGCTTCGGCTCAGTCTACCCAGTGTAAAGAGAAAACAAGCCAGCAGTTTGGGGAGTGGCATCAAGCTGCCACACCCACCCAGTCAACCATGCCCACTCAGTCAGCCATGCCTGCAGCCCTGTCATGGCCCTCAATGAAACTGAGTTTGATACCCCTGACCTAGACCATCCATATTCAAGTACAGCCCCCAACATGACACTCTAAAACCAAATGCAATGCAGCCCTTGGACAGGGAAGAAAGCTATATAATTTAACTCCATATAAATAATTAAATTACCATATTAGCAACAGTCTGGAGAAATTGAACACAAATTAGCTACTTAAAACATTTGAATGATTTATCTGGGAAAAACATATTTTTAAAGTGCCATTATGCATTTTATTGTAAGAGCATTTCCCAGGTTGGATTATGTTTGCTTGGAATTTGTGACAAAATATTCATTTAAAATCCTTAGGTTGTTGCAAAATGATGAAACTGGGTGATAATGGGAATTAATTAATATAAAACATTAAATCAAATCAATATAAAACATTTGCCAGTGCAGAAATACTCTCATGTAGATTGCTACATATTATGTGACTCTATCGCAGTTAGATTTGTAGGTATTGGCATTTTTATTATTAAGGGAGAGCCTGTTTCCATTCCTTCTTAAACTTACAAAATCTGATCAGTCATCCTATCGTATATCGTAAGTGGAACTGATGAGGAAGCAAAGACAAGAGCAGTTTAAAGCAGCAAAGCCCATGTATGAAACAGTGTATGCAAGTTGTAGAGCAGGACTGGTTTGCAAGGATAGTGGACAGCATGGTTATAAATTACCGGGAGCTTTAACTGCACTTCCTTTTCCTGCCTCTTATTGCATGACTTTAATATATTTGCTTTACAGTTTTTTATTCCTTTTCTGCATTCCTCATAATATTGCTTATGCTTACAGCAAAATGAAATAGCATGGTCTATGTGTGCATACACAACATATGTTCTTCTGCCTTGAAAGATCCCAGTTTACCAGGAAGAATTTAGCAAGTGAGTGTGTTATGTAGTCATGGAAGCAAATGAAAGTGATTGCTATAATCTTACTATTGCCATCAATATTGTTAGAGTGCTCTAGTTAATACTTCTCTATTAGCTGTGCTGTAGAGGCACAAATTGCAAATACTATATGTTCAAAGGAATGCCAAAATTATGACCAGATCTAGAATTGCAGCTTTCACCATTTTAATCTCAAGGGAATCGTAATTGCATAACTTTCCTTCATGAGGTGCAACAGGTTGATGCACAAATCTTAGAAATCCCAGAGCAATGATGAAGAAGCACACTTGACAAAGCCACTGACAAATCTTTACAGCATAGAACCTTATTTATTTGTTTGTTAAATTTACAGTATTTGACGCTCATAATTCTCTAATTCACAAAGAACTGATCTTGAAAACTAGAGAAAATAAGGACTATGCAATATTTCCTCAAAACTGGATTATCTTAATTGAGTGCTCTCTTAAGTATCCTTGGAAGGGTTGTAAGTAAATTGACAGGTAATTCTTAGCTGGCAGTGTTGATTAACTGTCTTTTAAAGAAAATCTTAATTGTGATACTGCTAAGTGCTGCGCTTTTATTGCATTTGATTTTATTGCTTTTTTATGTTTCGTTTGTTATAACTGAAACTAAACACTATTACTTATTAAATACTAAATACTATTTTTGTTTCCGTGCACTGTTCTTGGATTACTCAAGTGTTTTTCAAAAAGTGGTAAAAATTCCAGAAAATCACTCAATCTGTAGCTTATAAAAATTCCAGAAAACAAGAAAAACTAGTTAATTTCTAATCTTTCAAATAGTATTGACTGAAAAATGAATACAACAACAAAAAAGAATTCTGAATACATATTTTAATTAGGGACAGTTTTATTCAAATCTGAACTAATTTTCTGAACGGTGTTAACAAACCTTTTTTCCTAACAGATTGCCTTCGTAGAAATGTTGACATTAAATGTTTATATCTATTTCAGTGTTATATTTTAAAATAATATATATATAAACACAAATAGTACACAACCCAAACTATGTTTAGAAGAGTGATGATTCTGCCCATTAGATAGATAACTAGTTGTCACAGCAGGGACTATCAATACACTCTAATCTTGGTCAGACACCAAATCAAAAAAATCCACAAAGTCTACAATGGAATGAAATGACATTGCAGATAGAAAAATATCTCACAGTAGGTTTGGCTAATTATCAAAGATGAATCCGGTAAATGGTTTGTTTGAATATCAATTATAGTTCTCAACAAAGAGCCAGTATTTAGCTCCTTACTTGACAAACAGCCTATTAGACCTCAACAATAGATTGTCCTACTTCTTTCAGAGAGCTTTCTGTCCCTTTTCCTCTCTATCCCCCTCACAAAGAACATTTTTCCAGGCAATTCAAGGTCAGACTGACAGCCCTCCGCCCAAATCCTGAGATGGGGCAGTGGATGGTGACCATTTTTCCACCAGCCAAAACTGTCTTCTAACCTCTGGGTCAGAAATGTAACCATTAGAGACAGCACTACCTATCTCCTTCCCTAAGGCCAGCGCACTGCAGCCTCCTGAACTTTTTCTGCCTAACTGGTGTCTGGCATAGAATCTCATTTAAGAAAACTTCATATATTGTAATATAATAATTGCAAGACTACTGCAAGTGATTACTTATGTGACTGCCTCCTGCCGCATGAATCCTAGCAACCGTTTAGGTCCCACAGAGCCAAACTTCTCTACCCTGCTAAAAAAGAGAAAGAAAGGGAGGTAGGATTATAAAAGAGAAATGAGTGACTAAAAGCACTGGGCATTGTAGGATTTTAACTAGACAATGTCATTTGGCGGGATCTAGCAGAAAAGCCTTCTCTGTGGGGGCCCCGACCCTCTGGAATCAGTTCCCCCTGGATATTCGTTCTGCCCGACTTTCCTTGCCTTTCGTAAGAGTCTAAAGACTCACCTATGCCAAACTTGGGGTTATTAGATTCTCCTCCATGGCCGATGAATGTATAGTGTGTCCGCTGATTGAATGGTTATGTATGTATTTTAATTTGGTTCTTTAGTTTTTTAGTTGTAACTGAATTTTAATTATTTGGATTTCGATACATAGTGTCTTTTTTATATGTTGTAAGCTGCCCTGAGTCCTCGGAGAGGAACGGCATATAAATCCAATAAACTTAAACTTAACTTTATGCTGTCCTCATCTGATGAGAGATCATGCTAAAGAATAGGCTTTAGATATTATGGGGCTACCCATTCCTTGATCTCCTCAAAGAGAATGAAAATGGAGAGATGAACATTTTCATAGAGCAATGCTTCCATGTCAATGGGATCACTCCCCTTGCCTTTCTTCAGAAATACATTTATGTGGGGAAATGGAAAAATAGTTGTTTCTATTTAAGAAATGAAGGAAAGTTATGGGTTCTTTATTTGGATTTTTTGTTTGGCTTTGGCAAACACTATTTTAAGGGAAATATGTAACAATTTAGCAAGTGGCTCTTCATTGGTTTCTGTAATTTCTTCCCTCCTGTAGTCAACATAATTGCTTCTGTCTCTACCCCGCTAAAAAAGAGAAAGAAAGGGAAGGAGGATTATAAAAGAGAAATGAGTGACTAAAAGCACTGGGCATTGTAGATTTTAACTGGATTGCATAAAAATCTATAGCAGGTTTTCTCTCTAGAAATGTTGGACTTCACTTGATGTTACATTTACCAGTAATAATGGCTAGGGGCATGACAGATGCCTAGCAGGCATGAACAGGGGAGAAAGCTAGGCTATAGTTGTAAGTTGAGAGAAATGTGTTTTGGTTCATATTAAGAGTTAACAGAAACAGAATATATTTCACTCTAGTGCAAAACCAAGACTACTAGTATTAAAAATGTCAGCTGAAACTACTGGAGGTATTTCAGTGGAGAATAAATAAATCAAAACTGGATTACACTCTCAAAACCCCCAGAACTTACCATCTTTGAATTTCATTTCAGATAATGATGAGACAATGATGATAATAGTAATAGACAGTTGTAATCCTGAAGAGTCATGAAGGATATTGAAAAAGATAATGAGAACTTTGGTTCATTTTATCAGGAACTTTGATGCTCAATACTTATTACTTGAGCCTCCGTCCTTCAGGAAATTATTTCTTGAGATACCATTGCCTTTTCAGACTAGAATGTGAAATAGAATCCCAGTTCAGGTCTACTGTATATATTTTCAACCTGGAAAATGCAGTGTCAAACCTACTGGTATCAATAGATTTGACACCCCTAAAGGCATTCCCTCCTAAAAATGTTTTTTTAATTTTAATTTTATTTTTCCTTGAAATCATTTAGTGGGAGAAATACACATTGGAAAATTGACCTCCCAGAAGACTTGCATTTAATGGCCTTGTATGAAGTTGATATGCCCCATTCCTCCACCCACAAAATAGTCTGTCTAGATCAGGCCAGATGTTCCATTTCTCTTGGAGCCAAATAAAATGGCAGTAGTAGCACAATATCCAACAATCAAATGGGATCCTGAAACTGTGAATGTACAGATGTTGCCTTTACTCCTGTCATGTAATAACCTACTTTATAACCTCATAACCTACTTTCCAACAAACCATTTGGCTTTAAAAAAAACCCTATTCTGTAATCTACAACTCTTACACTGCAAAAACATATGGACTACTCAACTTGTTCAGAGTAAATCAATAGATGCAATCTACATTGACTTTTGTAAAGTGTTTGATTCTGTAGTTCATGACAAACTGCTTCATAAACTAAAATCCTATGGCATCTCTGGACCACTGTATGATTGGTTAATAGCATTCTTGCATAACAGACAACAAGTAGTCAAATGGGAAGTGCCTTATCTAATCCTGTTAACAGTGGAGTCCCTCAAGGCAGTGTTTTAGGACCAACTCTCTTCATATTCTACATAAACAATATTTTGACCACATTACAAGCTACTGTGTTCTCTTTGCTGATGATGTTAAACTATTGGATACCACCGACAACACTGCTACCCTTCAAAGGAATCCTTGATCATTTAGCTGAATGGTCTAACAATTGGCAATTTCAAATCTCAACCAACAAATGCTCTGTCTTACACATTGGTAAAAAGAATCAGAATACTAAATACATACTTGGAAGTAATGAACTCGTAGCTGACCGTCACTCTGTCAAAGACTTGGAGTACTCATATCCAATGATCTAAGTGCCAGAGCTCACTGTAACAATATTGCCAAAAAAGCACTAAGAGTTACAAACCAGATCTTATGTAGCTTCTTCTCCAGAAAAACTGAACTGCTAACCAGAGTTTACAAAACATTTGTCAGACCAATACTCAAATACAGCTCACCTGCATGAAACCCACATTGTATAACTGACATTGACACAATTGAGAGAGTCCAGAAATACTTCACAGAAAGAGTCCTTCACTCCTCCTCTCAAAACACACTATCTCCGGACATTAAATACTACTGTTAGACAATTTACCACTATGTCGCCTCCGAACTGATATAACTGTTGTTCAGAAGATCATACACCATTATGTCCTTTCTGTTAGTGATTACTTCACCTTCAATAATAATAACACATAATAGATACAAACACATAATAGATACAAACTAAATGTAAATCGCTCCAAACTTGACTGCAGAAAATATGACTTCAGCAACAGAGTGATCAATGCTTGGAACTCACTACCTGTTGCTTCTTCCCATAACCCCAAGATCTTTGACCTTAAATTATCTACTATTGACCTCTCCCCTTTTCTAAGAGGTCTGTAAGGGGCGTGCATAAGCACACTATTGTGCCTATCATCCCTGTCCTTCTGTCTTACTATCCTTTAGACTTCTTTAGACTTTGTTATGTTAATTCAAACTATAATTCTATACTTGTTTGACAAATATAACAAACAAACAAACTAATAAATGTATATATATATATAGCCAACATGCTCTAGATTATCTTCAAGGGAAGTCTTGTTTACAGAAGGAAAACCTCACTCCAAACCAAAACATCTAAAAACAAGAGTACTAGGACAGAAATCATGAGGTTATGTCCCTCAAGAAAAATTAAGAGCAAGCAGGTCACTAGAACTACGTCTACCAAAAAGTTAATCCCACATAATAAAAGGTTTATCTGGAACAATAAAAGGCTATCTGGTAATATGAGAAAGCATTCTGTACTTGGGTTCTGCGACTTGGGTTCAATTAAAATATATTGCTTTCATGTTATTTCAGTATTATGTGACATGAAATCCTGTTAGAATAATGGAAAACACAATTGCTTTGTAAATTGAGACAAAGACCCAAAAGGGACCAAAAAACACATGTAAGAGAAGGAAGAATGCATATACTGTATATGGTTTTAGGACAGCAGAGGTTTGCAACATAATTAATACTAGATGGCTTTTTAGAATGCGTGTTTGGCACTTATGATACAACATCCTATAAATCGCAGTGCAATCTTAAACATGTTTCTTTAATATATCACTACATTCAAAAAAAGCTCACTTAGTACTTCTGTTTAGAAGGCAGCCATAATCTTTTGATATACATTAAATATTCAGCTAAAATAGGCATACAAAAAGATAATTGTATTGTTTCTTTTCCCCCAAAAAATTGTTCTGGTTTCTGGTAGAACTTTAGCTATTAAAAATAACTCTTACTAAATGCAATATTTCATAAACAAATAAACTCCATTTTTATTCTCTTCACTTCCGTATTCAAAATACAATTCAGACTAGCACATTCCTTTTCTCCTGTTATCTCTCTTAATTGCATTCCACATACATTCCTTTCAGCCTCCTCCGTCTTCCAAGATTTATGTACTCACAGCATGATTCAAAAACAGCAGGAATGACTGTAAAATAACACAGAATGAACCTGCTCGCTCGGGAGCTGAACAGAAACACATTTCATTTTATCACTACAACATTGAAACTCCACCCTTCTTCCCCACTGGCCCCCTGACGTACCAAATATATCACTCCAGTATTTAACCCATTCCTACCCTTAATATATTTTTCCTAACACCCATTCCTTGCGTTTTTGGACCCTTCTGAATTGAGGATTGACCCAACGAACGTCTGTTTCTTCCTCACTAGATTCTGGACTCATAGCAACATCCTGTGGCTGGCCTCCCACCTGTTCTAATACCTGTAACCCAGGGCCTACCACTAATTCATTCTCCAACTGACCAGGAGTATGTACAACAAAAATATCTTTATTAGTTTTTCACATTTTACATATCACAACAATTCTTTAGGCAGATCTATAGCCTTTGGTATACATTGTTTTTGTATTTATACAGTTTATATATTATCATGCAACATATTTTATAGTTCGATGATACCCAGCTGTACATCTCCACCCCACATCCAGTCAATGAAGCAGTGGAAGTGATGTGCCGGTGTCTGGAGGCTGTTGGGGCCTGGATGGGTGTCAACAGACTCAAACTCAACCCGGATAAGACAGAGTGGCTGTGGGTTTTGCCTCCCAAGGACAACACCATCTGTCCTTCCATTACCCTGGGAGGGAAGTATTGACCCCCTCAGAGAGGGTCCGCAACCTGGGCATCCTCCTCGATCCACAGCTCACATTAGAGAAACAGCTTTCAGCTGTGGCGAGGGGGACATTTGCCCAGGTTCACCTGGTGCACCAGTTGCGGCCCTATCTGGATTGGGACTCACTGCTCAGAGTCACTCATGCCCTCATCACCTCGAGGCTTGACTACTGTAATGCTCTCTACATGGGGCTACCTTTGAAGAATGTTTGGAAACTTCAGATCGTGCAGAATGCAGCTGCAAGAGCAATCATGGGCTTCTCTAAGTATGGCCATGTTACTCCAACACTCCGCTGTCTGCACTGGTTGCTGATCAGTTTCCGGTCACAATTCAAAGTGTTGGTTATGACCTATAAAGCCCTACATGGCATCAGAATATCTCTGGGACCGCCTTCTGCCACACGAATCCCAGTGACCGGTTAGGTCCCACAGAGTGGACCTTCTCCGGGTCTTGTCAACTAAACAATGTCGTCTGGCAGGACCCAGTTGAAGAACCTTGTCTGTGGTGGCTCCGACCCTCTGGAACCAGCTCCCCCCAGAGATTAGGATTGCCCCCACACTCCTTGCCTTTCGCAAACTCCTTAAAACCCACCTCTGCCATCAGGCATGGGGGAATTGAAACATCTCCCCCTTGCGCATGTAGTTTCTGTGTATGATTCGACTGTGTGCTTGTTTTTTATATATTGGGGTTTCTTTTGGATTTTTTAACCTAAAACTGTAATTTAGATTGCTAAATATTAGATTTGTTACTATGTATTGTTTTTTACCATTGTTGTGAGCCGCCCCGAGTCTACGGAGAGGAGCGGCATATAAATCCAATAAATCTAATCTAGTCTAATCTATATCTTCATCCCACACTTTCTCTTCAACTTTCTATCATCAATCTGATAATTGTATTGTTTCTAATGTGGCATAAATGGGTTTTCTTCTCTAATGAGCATCTCATCTATATCCCTTTAAAAATATCTTTGTTATTGCTTTTTAAAAAATGACCGCTCCTGTTTCATCATGAAAACTCTGTTGAATATTCTCCTCTAGCTAGGAAAACATCCACTGCAGCAAGCACATATCCAAGGAGTCCCGGGCAGCTGATGGGCCAGGCTCAAGGGACTGCTTTAAAGTTCCTTTCCAAAAGAAATTGGATTGGTTCATTATTTGCAGGCAGCATCTGTCACTTTTCCCTCCTGCCTCTGAAGGCTGATCATCTTCACAGAACGTCGTATAAACGTACAGACTGCTATGTGCCAAGAGAAAGCTGTTATTAGATCAATTTTCCACTTGAAAGCAACAATAATAGCAAATAAAACCAAAGCTACATGACACACTCTCAGCATTCTGTGCACTTTTACTTAGGCACTTATGCCAAATTAAGGTGAAGAGGAGTGGAGAAAATGTCAGCCCAGTTTCTATTTGGTAGTGTTTTAAGTGCAGCTTATTACGCTAATTCTAGAAAAGAAAGAAGAAGAAAAACCAGCATGGGGGCATTTCTTGGGAGAAAGCTTAGAAGTGCCATGAATACACATTGTGCAAAGCAGGAGGTGCTACCTCAATACGAAGCAAGATTATATACACTGTATACACTGTAAGTCAACAGTCATTAACATAAAGAGCTATGAAAACAGGCTGGAGGAGATCAGACAATTTACTTTCCCAACCTTACCATTAAAAGAAGTATAAGAAATAGATTAATTTGGATGGACTCAGTCACCGTGGTGATGTTTGCATCATTGAGATGCATTGTATTGTATCATTGCATCTATATAATCGCTAGACAACTTGATGGTACGTAATCTATCAATCTATTTTTAACCCATTAACATTTATTCCTTGATTTTAACATGTTTTTAAAAAATTAATTCTTCAATATATTTAAGGTTCTGTTGATTTCTTAGCACAATATAATTTTAGTTACAATGTGGACATGGATAAACATCGCTGTTATTACTATATATACCATATACTGTATTACTGATTTGAACAGAGGAATGTAGAATGCAAAATCTCCTGTGTTTTTCTCTGGCGGGTTTCTGAGTCCAGTTAGTATTGTTCAATGGGCCAATTCAACTCCATTTTTCACTTCTCAAAATATTAATTCAGTCCAATCTAAAATGTTTATTTCACTTTCCGGAATGTGATTGTTTGATCATTGGATTGCTAGATATTTGTTTATTTTAAGTAATTAATCAAAAATCCATAAACATAACAGGAAATTATTTTAAATATATCCATCTAAGAGATGCAGGGTTAGAAGAAAAATCTCTTCATACCTGAAATTTTCGTCTAAGAGATATATAATGGTAATGCATTCATTCAGAAATTATGAATGTTCCACTAAGTCTAGTAACAAATGTAACTTCATTAAAATGTATGCAAAATTAAAACCATGTGGCCTGTTTATATATTAACAGTATTTGTTTGGAAATAACCCCAAGTGAGATCAACAGAAAAGAGCCTAATCAATTAATATTCTTGATTGTAATTTTATGCATGCTTACCTGGGGATGCTCTACTGAATTCAGTGAAGTTTATTTTCAGCACACATGTATAAACACTCTGGTTATTGAAGCATAATAATGATGCTTAAATGCATTATCTTGTGTATATGTACTCAGAAGTAAACTTACGGGATCAAATTGCATTTAATTCTTCATGGTAAATGTGAATAGAATTCACTTAGTGTAGCACTGTCCCTCCTCTTGAACCTGCTTCTATTTGGGGTTGGATGGTATTCCAACAATTATTATTATCCTTCTAATCGCATGCATGCTTCAGTTCTTTTGTTGCCTTCAGTACCTAATAGCACATTTATTAAAGATTCAATGCCCTTCTCCAAATAAATATTTTATGTATGTTGAATTAAAGGTTATAGTAAAAGGGAAATTTTGATTGAGGACCATTCATGCTTATCTTTCTTAGCAGTGCTCCATGTTGCCATTTCTGCTTTCACCAGAAATATATACAAGAACAGCAATTGCTAAAAAAAGCTTTTCAAGTCTTAACCACAGCATTGATATTCAGATGTAAAATATCGTTTTCTTTCCTGTTCCTAGTATGTCCTTCCTTTTTGCTTTTTAAGGAAAATCATAACTGTTAAGCAGTGATGAGCTCCTACAGGAACGGTCAGGAACACAGTTCCGGAAGCAAAATTTGGAGCTCCACCCCAGAGCACCCAATTTGCACTGAAAGGTGTTAAAACAAAATGCATAAGCCACCCCCACAGTGTGGTAGTAAATGTTTTGGTAGCCCACCACTGCTGTTAAGTAATTATGGAATTATACTGCCCTATATACTGAAAGCCAGTTTGATTGTGGTATTGAAGGCATCAGGCTAGAAACTTGGGAGTTCTACCACCTCAGGCACAAAGCCCACTTGGGCTAGTCTTTCTCTGTGAGCTCTAGAAAGAATTCAATGACAAACCTCTTTTGAAAATCTTGCCAAGAAAATAGCAGGGACTTGTCCACGCAGTCCCTGAGAATTCGACATGATTGAATAGGGGACCAAAAAAACCCCTCTAAGGATAAAGGGCTTTGTTTTCTATTTTCAAGTTTTCTTTTTAACCAAAATAAAAACTTTTAAAATCACACTTAATAAACTCTGGAGTCAACTAAATCATTATTTACTACTTTTCTCATTTTCTTCTCTAATTCTAAACACAATCACATGTGAAGAACTGGAAAATTGGTGACTTCCAGTATCTAACCTATTCTATGTATCTTATTTGTAAAACATCTCCCTCAAGACATTATTTTTAATTTAAAAAATTATAGAGGAATCTGGTACAAGAAAAAAAATGGTTGAAGAAAAAACAGCAAGGAGGGGTGTAAAATATTTGGATTGTAAAAAGAATATAAAAAGGAAGAAATGACCAATTTGGGAAGACTAACCTCCATGCTAAATTAGGTTATAAACTTGGTTGTATAACAACATTCAATATAACACTTTGAATGGTCTCCATTTGTGTCCTTCTCTAGTCCTCTTCCAAATCCTTCCTTTTCATGACTACAGTGTTGCCTCATGAACTTGTACTATGATGCTACATCTCACAATTTATTTATTTAACAATGTTAAATTAATTCTCCCAGTATAAGCAACAAGAATCATAATTCAAAGTTTAAATGCATTTAAAAGCACACATATATGACTGTTTCATCTTTGAATTGTGGTAGTAGGACAAGAAGCAATGGGTGGAAACTAATCAAGGAGAAAAACAACTTAGAATTAAGGAGAAATCTCCTGACAGTTAGAACAATTAATCAGTGGAACAGCTTGCCTCCAAAGGTTGGAATGCTCCAACACTGGAAGTTTTTAAGAAGATGTTGGATAACCATCTGTCTGAAGTAGTGTAGGGTTTCCTGCCTAAGCAGGGGTTGGGCTAGAAGACCTCCAAGGTCCCTTCTAAGTCTGTTATTCTATTTCTATTTCTAGTCTCAGCATCCTGATATGAAGCAGCTGCCATATTACAAGGAGAAAAGGTTACCTGAATTCCAGTTGAACTGGAAATGTTCTCAGTGAAGTAATATTTCTAATTAAAGCACTGTCTTTAAACTTAACTATTTCAAAGGAAGATTCAAATATGCTCCAAAAGATAGCAGAGTAAACCTTTTTTATATGTTGCTATGGTGTATATCACCAACCTAATTATTAGCAACATCAAGTCTAAAAGTTTAAAACTGTGTCAGTTAATTCAATGTGTAGTGGTATCAGCATATTTTATCTAGCATTTCTGATCCTATTCTCAAAAGCAGAGTAATCTCCCTTCACATTTAGGGCTGTCAGTTCCATTCATTTTCCAGAAATGTGTTGAACAATGTAATAGCACTTAGATTTACAGTATACAGTGATCCCCCGCTCGTTGCGAGGGTTCCGTTCCAGGAGCCCCCGCAACGAGCGGGTTTTCGCGAAGTAGCGATGCGGAAGTAAAAACACCGTCTGCGCATGTGCAGATGGTGTTTTTACTCCCACAGCGCTAGCGAGGAGCCGAAGATTGGGGGCGGCGCGCCTGTTTGCCGCCGGCATGGAGGGCTTCCTAGCAGCCCCCCAAACCCGGGTTGGGGGTCCGGGGGGCGCTGTCTCTCGGCGCTTTCAAGCCGAGTCCGGGAGCGAACTCGCTCACGGACTCGGCTCGAAAGCGCCGAGAGAGAGCGTGGACAGGCCCGTTCCTTGGCGCTGTCTCTCGCCGCCTTCGAGCCGAGTCCGGGAGCGAACTCGCTCACGGACTCGGCTCGAAAGCGCCGAGAGAGAGCGTGGACAGGCCCGTTCCTTGCCGCTGTCTCTCGCCGCCTTCGAGCCGAGTCCGGGAGCGAACTCGCTCACGGACTCGGCTCGAAAGCGCCGAGAGAGAGCGTGGACAGGCCCGTTCCTTGCCGCTGTCTCTCGCCGCCTTCGAGCCGAGTCCGGGAGCGAACTCGCTCACGGACTCGGCTCGAAAGCGCCGAGAGAGAGCGTGGACAGGCCCGTTCCTTGCCGCTGTCTCTCGCCGCCTTCGAGCCGAGTCCGGGAGCGAACTCGCTCACGGACTCGGCTCGAAAGCGCCGAGAGAGAGCGTGGACAGGCCCGTTCCTTGCCGCTGTCTCTCGCCGCCTTCGAGCCGAGTCCGGGAGCGAACTCGCTCACGGACTCGGCTCGAAAGCGCCGAGAGAGAGCGTGGACAGGCCCGTTCCTTGCCGCTGTCTCTCGCCGCCTTCGAGCCGAGTCCGGGAGCGAACTCACTCACGGACTCGGCTCGAAAGCGCCGAGAGAGAGCGTGGACATCGCCCGTATCTAGAAGAAGTTGCCACCCGAGCGCTCTTGCCCGGCGGGAGGCGAAGCATATGGGTGGGGGGGCTGTCAGGACACCCTCCCACCCCAGCACTTTGCATCCCGCCGGCAAAGAGCAATAAGGCAGCAGCTTCTGCCGGACACGGGCAATGGGCGGGACAGAGAAGCGGGAAGAATCAGGAGGTTCCTTTGGCGGCTGGAGGCTGCCTGGCACCCGCTGCAGCCAAAACAACAAAGCCAGGCAGCCCCCAGCTGCCAAAGGAGCCTCCTGATTCTCCCCGCTTCTCTGTCCCGCCCATTGCCCATGTCCGGCAGAAGCTGCCTCCCGTGCCGATGTTCCCCGCCAAGCCCAGTTCGGCTTCCCTGGCTGCTTGGCCGGAGGGGGGGGGCTCGGCCAAAAGTGGCTGGAGACGCAGCGATTTGCCTCCCGCCCCTCGCCCCTGTGCCACCGGCACGTCATCTTCCCTCCCAGACAAAAAGGCCGGCCTTTGGGGATGAAGGGGTGTGTTCAGCTCTGCGTCTCCAGCTCCTTTCGGCCGAGCCCCCCCCCCCCCCCGGCCAAGCAGCCAGGGAATCCGAGCCAGGCTTGGCAGGGAACATCGGCACGGGAGGCAGGAGACGATCGGGCGACCGGAGCAGCAGCCAGGGAAGCCGAGCCGCGTATGGCGGTGACGGCGGCCGTCTCCTGCCTCCCGCGCCGATGTTCCCCGCCATGCCCGGCTCGGCTTTCCTGGCTGCTTGGCCGGGAGCTGGATGCTGGTGGTGGCGGAGGAAGGCGAATGCGGCTTGGAAGCTGGGAGGGGGGCAGAATATGGGAGGAGAGAGGCTTGCAATAGAGGGTGGAGGAAGCGGCCATGGGAGGGCGAGCTGCCTCAGGGAGGAGGATCGGGCGGGACCAGGTGGGGGCTGGAATTTCTCCGCCAGGGCGAAGGGCGGGCGAGCGGGTGCTGGGGAGGGCTTCTCGCCCTCCCGACAGCAAGAGGGGGGAGCGAACGGCGTGGGCAGGCGAAGGGCGGGCGAGCGGCAGCGAGGAGTTTGCGTGGGCGGTGGGGAAACTCCTCGCTGACGCCAGCAAGAGGGTGAAGACCCAGGGAAGCCGCTGCCATCTACGCATGCGTGCCCGGCACGCATGCGTAGATGGTATTTTTGACTTCCGGGTTGAAAAATAGCGAAGTACCCTGTTCGCAATGGTTGGGGACGCAATAAACGGGGGATCACTGTATATCAATTCACAGTGCTTTACAGCATTCTCTAAGCAATTAACAGAATCAGCATATTGTCCCCAACAATCTTGACCCTCATATTACCCACCAATAGATATGATTAAAAGAATGATTATAATACTTCAGGAGTTTAAAAACCAATCCGGGTTAAAAGTGAATATGGAAAAATCAGAAATTATTTGTTTAAATACCGGGCCTAAAGAACAAATTGAAATACGGAAGGTATCGGGTTTAAAATTGGGTAACAAGAAAATGAAATATTTAGGAGTATGGTTATTAAAGAATCCGGAAAAAATGGTGGAGTTCAATTATAATTCAACATGGAAAAAAATTCAGAAACAAATTAAGAATTGGAGAAATAAAAATTTGAGAAGATTGGCTAAAGTAAGAGCATTAAAGATGATGACTATCCCTAAAATGTTATACATTTTACAGGTAATGCACGGAACCTTCCCAATAAGGAAATTAAGAGAATGGGACACTAAATTAAAGGAATGGATAGAAGGTAATAAAAGACCAAGAATTAAAAAAAAATGGCTGATAGCTATGGAAGATGAGGGAGATTGGGGAAATCCCAGCTTGGAGTATTATAGGGACGCATATCAAATTGATAGGCTAATGGAATTACAATTATTAGAGGAAAAACAATGGGTAGAATTAGAGAAAGAAATTAATGATATTAAGAATCAGGAATTATTATTTAGGAAATGGAATAAGGTAGAAATAAATAGATTATTAGACCCTACTAAAGCGATAATAGAGAGTTGGATGAAGTGGCAAGATAAATTGAAAATGACAAACTCTAAATTAGCAACGCTGCATGTGATAAATATAAAGAAAGAAAGTAACCTCACAAAGATAATATGGGAATTAAGGAGGAAAGGTATACAGAGAATAGAACAGTTATACGAAAAGGATGGAAGAGCTAATAGAAATGAAATAGAGAGGTGCCTTGGACAACAAAATTGGTTACAAATTAATGCAATAAGCACATACTTAAGTAAAAGGGAAAATAAAGAAATATTCATTAGACAAGGAACAAATTTAGAGAAGATAGTAAGGGAAAAGAGTAAGAATATAAAAGCACAAACAGGTAATATATAGAGAGAATTATTAAAAGCAGAAGAACAAGTAGTAAAAGGATTGACGAGATATTGGCAGGATGAATTAGAAATCGATGAATGGGATATGGAAGGTATAATTGAAAATATTAAAAGAATTAAAAATACAAGAATAAGAGAGATGAGAAGAAAAATATTACATAAATGGTATTATACACCAGTACAATTAGCACGTTTTCAAACAACGAAGAAAGGAAATTGTTGGCATGGGTGTAAGGAAAAAGGAGTATTTATGCATATGTTTTGGGAATGTAATAAAGTTCAAAAAATTTGGAAACAAATACAAACGGAAGTGAATAAAATTACGAATGGTAATTGGAAAATAACCAAGGAAGCAGCATTATTGATAAAAAATAGTGAGGTAAAAGAATATGAAGAAATCAAAACAGCAGCGATAGAAAGTGCCCAGGCAACAATAGTGCTTGGGTGGAAAGATGATAATAAATAAGATGACGATAAAAAATTGGTGCAGATACATGGTGGAGCACATTCACTATGAAATTATGGAAATCAGACTACATAATTATAATGAAGAGAAATTAGCAGCAACAATGAGGCGGTGGGAGAAGGTCAAAAATTATATATTAACAACATCAGTAAGCGATGCAAATGTAAGAAATAAAATTCAATCACTTTATAAAGAATGAACAATGTAACCCAGAGATGAAGCAAATGAAGGATACAAAATTGAATCTTCCTTGGTGAAGGGAATTTTTGTTTTTCTTTTTGGTGATGGCACATTTTATGCTTTATGTTTTGTCTTTTGTAAAAAAAAAATTAAAAATCAATAAAATTATATTTAAAAAAAATAAAAAAATAAAAAAATAGAAGGATGGAAGGTTGAGTCAATCTTAAGCACATCAGGATCTAACTCGAGGTTGTTGGCAGAGTTAGCCTGCAGTACTGCATTCTAACACTACCACCATGGCTCAATATTATATGTTTGTAATCTCCAACTAAGATACTGAACGCAAAATGGAAAAAAATGCTGGTTTCATGTGGTTGAAGCAGATACACAGGGTTTTAATGATTTGTTAAACCGTACAAATTGTACCTCCCTACAGATAAATATTAAAATATGCTACGTCCCATAAACACCTCAAAGCTCCAGACTGCAAATATCTCAATTCTAGAGAAGAAAAAGAAGGATGGCATACACAATATGATTCTCTGAATCTAAGGCAAAGTGGTCCCATGTCCTATAGGACAGGCATCAGGCATTGCATAAATTAGTGTGTTTAGATTATAATAAACTAGATAAGGACTCCTTAGTTAATGTTTTTTCTTTTTTTAAAAATTATTATTATTTAAATAATCTATTAAATTTATACATATAAAAACAGTCAAAACAAAGAAAAAAGAAAGAAATGAGGAAAAATAAACAGACAAATCAGCTTAGTGCATATAAAAAGTTTAGTTTCAATAATAAAGACAGTCTGTCAACCATATTGTTGACTATCTCTATTGAGCGACCTGATATTCGGTATTTATGTCTAGTATGTGGAATTGTATGTTTATTTTCTTTAGTTCTGTGTACTATATTTGTATTCATTTTGGGTATTTCTGAGGAAGGTATGAGTTCGGTTTTAGGGGTTTTATGTTCCATCGATTTATGGTGCAGTATTTCTATATTTTCATTATGTTTGGGTAAGAAAGTTTTCCTTTTCCTTTAGGTTTTTAATGTATTTTTTCTGTTTGAACCATTTGTACCAACTTTCCCATATTTTGTAAAATTCAGATCTTTTCCCTGTAGTTCCAAAGTCATTTTGGTCATTTCTGCACACTCAAGGACCTTAATTATGAATCTTAAAGTTGTGAGGGCTGTTTATGTTTTCCAATTTTGCGCATATAGTAATCTTGCCACCATTATAATATGGAGGATTAAGTATTTATCTTCATTTTTAAATTTCTGCCTTGCAATACCAAGAAGGAAAAGTTCAGATTTTAAAAGGATTGTCTGTGCCATAATTTGCTCTTTTGATTTTGTGCCAATTTTTTTTAGCAACTTGCCAAGTCCACCATAAATGGTAATAGGTTCCTGTTTCCCTTTTACATTTCCAACATAGTGGTGAAATGTTTGGGTACATTTTGTTGAGTCATGCTGGAGGGAGGTGCCAACGCTAAAACATTATATATAGATTTTCCTTGTATGATGTTGCTAGGGTTAGTTTGTAGTTTGTGTTCCAAATTTTTCCCATTCTGCTAAATTTATGGAATATCCCAAATTTTGAGACCAAGATATCATCGTTCCTTTCACTTCTTCGCCGGCCGTATCATGAGTAGAAAGTTGTATATTCTGGAAATTGTTTTAGTTAATGTTTTTTCAATAACTGAAATAAGGAATCAGTATCTGCAAACCAATATTAAGCAACTTCTTTTCTAGTTGGCAGGCAGATTTTTTTTAAAAAAAGCATATAATTAGGAATGCCCTTCTTAATATAGCTATAGATATCTAGGAAATAGTACAATTTATCCAGATTTTCAGGAATTGGAGTTTTCAGAATAATCTACACACAAACACACCTACCGCAGCTCTGGGGAGAGCTTCTGCCAAGCCCCTAAAAAGCAACACATGATCGAAAAAGCCAGAATCACATCAAATTTCATTAATTAAATTTAATGCCAAGAAAAAAAAGGGGGGGGGGGGTTAGGAAAAAGAATCTTAGAAACTGAATAACCAAAACCTCAGCCCTCATCATTACTTAATTAAATGTGGTCTGTGTAAATTGCTTTAGCTACTTTCTCCTGGACAGTATAAACTGATTGGCTCTGTTTTGTACTAATTAAGTGCAATGTCCATCTATTCTTCTCTCAGAGTGCACAGCTTTACTGTGTGAGACAACCCAGGAGCAATAACAGCAAACTAAAATTTGTAATGAATTGTGGTTTTACCTACAAAAGAAGGGAGGGAGAGAGAGACGCCCTAGAATAGAATAGAGTAGAATAGAATAGAATAGAATATTTTATTGGCCATGTGTGATTGGACACACAAGGAATTTATCTTGGTGCATATGCTCTCAGCGTACATAAAATAAAATATAGATTTGTCAAGAATCATGTGATACAACACTTAATGATTGTCATGGGGGTCAAATAAGCAATGAAGAAGCAATATTAATAAAAATCTTAGGATATAAGCAACAAGTTACAGTCATACAGTCAACATGGGAGGAAATGGGTGAAAGGAATGATGAGAAAAACTAGTAGAATAGAAGTGCAGATTTAGTAGAAAGTCTGACAGTATTGAGGGAATTATTTGTTTAGTAGAGTGATGGCGTTCGGGAAAAAATTGTTCTTGTGTCTAGTTGTCTTGGTGTGCAGTGTTCTATAGCAGGATCTAACAGGATCTCTTCTTATTATACAGACTCTTACAGGGATAACATCTAAAAACCTTGCTGACTCATTCCTATCATTACATCATTGCATCATTGTAGCAGCTGGTCAGCTCCTAAATCAATACCTTGACATCTTCATTTGTCATGTTTGGAATTACAACCTTTCCCAGGTTCTGTTACATCACCTAATATTAATCCTTATTCTCAGGGAGAGATGAAAGTTCAAACAGAACTTTATTGACCTTCTAACAATGAGAATGCATTTTAAGGGTTGTCAAATAGCTAGTTTCTGGTGGCAATTCTAATGGTATCAAATTTGGCAAAAAAAATCTATTCTTATGCCTAACATGAAAAATATTATATTTTGTTAGTACAGGTAGCAACACCATACTAGAACCTTGTTTACTGTCATTTATTCTGTTTTTTCCTTTATGCAATCAACATGATGAATATGCAATATCAATGTCATGTACTTCTTTTATAATATTGTCCTCCAACATTTTGTCAATTGTATTTCAATATTATAATTCACTTTCTACCATGAAATATAAAACACAACTCAGGTTCTGTGACAAAGGGACAATAGACTTTGATGGCTCTGTACAAGCCTTGACATAGTATATTATACTGCATACCATCATTCTACAAACCGATCCAGTTGAATAAACAATAGCACCTGTAATATGGATCACAAAGTTTCCTTTTTGAAGAATATCAAAGCAAAAATACTGACAGTGCTGCTAAAATATTTGGTTATCCTTGTTTTTATTAAAATGCATTTACCCATCAGCCTAATAACTACTAACGGTGATTAATAAGCACTTATTACAGTTAAACTTAACACATGACAAACTACTTCGGAAACTAAAATCCTATGGCATCTCTGATCCCCTTCATGATTGTATAACTGTTCTTGTCAAACAAACAAATAGTTATTATAGGGAGTGCCCTATCAAATCCTGCACCTGTCAACAGTGGTGTCCCTCAAGGCAGCATTCTACATAAATGACCTTTGTAATTATTTTATAAGCAACTGTGTTCTCTTCGCTGATGATGTTAAACTATTCAACACCACTGACAATACTTGTACCCTTCAAAAAGACCTAGACCAGTGATGGCAAACCTTTTTTTTTTTTGTGGGCACATGCATGTGTGAGTGCCCACACCCATAATTCAGTGCCTGGAGAGGGCAAAAACAGCTTCCCCTGCCACCCAGAGGTCCTCTGGAGGCCAGAAGTGGCCTATTTCCCAACTTCCGGTGGGATCAGTAGGCTCGTGTTTCACCCTCTCCAGGCTCCAATGGCTTCCCTGGAGCCAGGGGAGGGTAAAAACGTCCTGCCCCATCCCCTGGAGGCTCTCTGGAAGCCAAAAATGCCCTCCCAGGGCCTCTGTGTGAGCCAAAAATCAGTTGTCCGGCACACACATGCACGTTGGAGCTGAGCTAGGGCAATGGCTCGCGTGCCAGCAGATATGGATCTGCGTGCCATTTGTGGCCACCCGTGCCATAGGTTCACCATCAATTACCTAGACGATGTATCATGATAATTGGCAACTTCAAATCTCAACCAACAAATGGTCTTACACATTGGCAAAAAGAATCAGAACATAAAATACAAGCTTGGAGTCTTGTAGATGATCCTCACTCTGTCAAAGACCTTGGAGTACTCGTATCTAATTACTGAAGTGCCAGAGCCCATTGTAACAACAATACTTTCAATTCTACATCATCTTTGATTCTTAAGGTGTTAATTGGAATATGTCCTAGTTTTTAAAGGTCATTTTATGCAAAATTGGTCTAATTTTAAGGGGATCACCTTTGATATATTTTGTCATTGGTACATACTGTCTGTCAAATCAGTCAATAACCACTGTTTCTCAGTATGTAACATTCTTGCCCCTTTATGCTGTACTGTACAGGCAAGTATTCATGTAAGCAGTTTCTATGTTTTAATTTTTAAAAAAATTGTGTAATCTTAGTTCCATTGAGTTCAATAACGCACTAAGAGTTAAAATGGATATTTGATTACTTAATTGTATTCCGTGGAGTTTGTAACCTGGACAGATATATATAGAATTGCACTATATATCCATTTTTTTAATTGAAGCTGACCTGTGAATAAGCTCAACACACACCTGAACATTTTCAAAAAGATGGCAATCTGTTAATTAAACTTATATTTATATATATATGGTTCAGTACCGACAATATAAAAGTATAAATTATATACTCATGCATGACTGCTTGGTATAATTACAGCTTCATATCTGATTAATGTTGGCTGTCCTGATCCATGTCACACCTTAATATTTGAGAGGAAATGAATTTGGCCCAAGCTGTTATGAAAAGGCAAACCTTTTATATACAGAATAGAACCTTAAAAGGATTTTGACATGATACCCATAATAATGAATAATAGACAGGCAAAGTATCACTGAGGTTAACTGAATAAGCAACCCTACTTTCTCATGCAAATAGATTATGATTTCTCACTCTAATAAGTCAACCCTTCTTAAGCTGATACCTGTCAGATATACTAAACTCTAAGTTCCTTTTCCAGACAACGTGGCTTGGAAATTATGAACAATTTATTTGAAGCCTTTGCGCAACACCAAGTTTCCAAAGATTGTAGCAAATTGTAGCCTGCATGTATCTGACTGGTACTGAAAAACTACCATATTTTTTGGAGTATAAGGTGCACTAGAATAAAAGACGCACCTTAGTTTTTGGGGAGGAAAATAGGGAAAATAATCTGCCTATCAGGTATTCAGGCTAGCGTCTTTAGTCTGGTCAGCTTCAGCATATTATTTTATCCCATGGTTAAGGGCTTAAAAAATATTCTGAGAGACTAACAATGAAAGAGCTTGCAAGCCAGTAAGAGCTGGGAACATCATTAGCACCTGGAAAGAAACAGCCTGAGCAAGTAGAACTATGGAAAAAACCATGCAAAGACTTAGGGCTTGGAAAACATTCTCCATTGCAGAGTAACAATGAAACAGCTTGCAAGTGGGTAAGAGCTGGGAACATCATTAGCACTTGGTTAGGGCTGGAAAGAAACATCTGGAGCAAGTAAAGAAATGAAAAAAACTCTACGAAGACAGGGTTTGGAATACATTCTTGGCAGAGAGAAACAATGAAAGAGCCTGCAAGGTAAGAGCTGGGAAGATAGTTAGCAGCTAGTTAGGGCTGAAGGGGAAGAAGCTATATTCAGAGTATAATTACCAGCCTCTTTTAGGGAGGAAAAAGGTGCATCTTATACACTGAAAAATATGGTACTTGGTGGATGGAATATTAAAGCAAGAGCTGGCTGAATCAATATGCAAGTCTTCCATTATGAAATATCCTGTGAAAATGGAGGACTAAAGAATGAATATTGCACTCACCAGCAATTTTAATTTGATACTTGTTTCCTATCCTCTCATAAATGCTTATCTATTTATCTATTTAGTTATCTATTTGCTCCTGGAGCATATAGGAGCAGTATAATTTCAAGCCTTAAGGAAATATTTATTCCTATTAAAACAAGGTGTTAAAATTGTATTAGCCCATGTTTTAATTTGTGCCTTTTCTTATCTAGGACAATGCTAAACAAATAGGTCCCCTCCCCACCTTTTTAATCTTTTGGATACACACTTAGTTGCTGTAACACTTATGAAAAAAACCCCATTCTGATGTTATTTGGTGGTAATGCGTGAACTTCATATCAAAACGATTTCATGCAGAAAAAGCATGGACTATGCCAGAGAAAAGTCAGCCTTTAATTGTTTAGGACAAAGGACAGACAGCTCAATATTCTGTAGGATAGAACAGTTAGTTGTACAGTTTCTACAGTTTTGTGACTTCAACTTCATAGAAACCCTAGCTGCACATTTTTCTTGGACTCATTTGGCTCCTCACTTTCCATCTGCTCCTTTTGATAGAGTTCCATGCAGTTTCAGACATGATTATTTTTTGTGCAATTCCATTATGAAAATGAGGGTGGGGGGAACCTCATAGAATGAAACTATACTGATAATATACATTGATCCTAAAAGAAAAGTGAAATCTTAGTTCGGTAACATTGTTGGAGGAGGAGGAGGAGGGGAGGAAATAGAGGCTGTCATCAAAGGAGAAACAATCAAGTAATAGGATATGCAGTAAGAATTTTGCACAAAGCATTTCAGCCAGTCAGTAGATTAATTAGTAATGCTATGGTGTCCTGTCATGTTAAGTGAATGTGGGCATGGTGTACCACCCTATAGAGCCACAGGTGGTTATAACTATGCCTATGGGCAGTCATATCAACAGATGTTTCGTTCAAATCCAGTCAATGCCTAGCATGAAAATCAGCAGGACAAAAAGTAGAAATGGTGGCAGATTGACACAGCAGCTGCCAGTGTTTGCTTTCAGAGTACAAGAATGAAGATGTTCAGAGTTTTTGGCAGGGTGCTTATGGAATGGCTGGAAGAAAATGGGATTTGGTTGTTGCCAGATAATCTCATTGGTAGTGAACTCTGCTCCCTAGCATGGCTGTTGCAAACTACAATATTATTTAGCAATATAGAAAACCTGTAGGTTAAATTACCATGATTAATAATAAGTTTGCCACATGTACCTTTCTTTGTTAATGAAACGTTATGGGCAATATGTCATACACAGAATCAAATTCCAGTTTATCCCAAGCAAGCTCATGCTATTCTCTGCACGTTGAGATGCATAATCTAGAAAATAATTGCCAGCCAGTCTACTGCATTCCATCCTTTCCAAATACATGTAGCGTACTGAAACACATTACTATAAAAAAACCAATGTGGTTTCTAGAAAGACTCATAGTAGCCATAGCAATAGTATGCAGGCTCAGACACCATCACATAGTGGTTTAAAATGGTTTCTGGGTGGTTTACAAAGGAAAGGCATTATTTGCATATTGCCCCTAACAATCTGGGTTCTCATTTTACAGAGCTTGGAAGGATGGAAGGATGAGTCAACCTTGAGCCCATCAGGAATCAAACTTCAAGCTTTTGCCTGCAATATTACATTCTAACCACTGGGATGTCAGTGGTCAGTATTTGAACCAGGTATCATGGCAATCCTAACTCACTATTTAACATATTCTGGATACACACCCAGCACAAAGGGGAATAGAAAAAAAAACATGGAAATATGGAATTTAAAAAAAAATTATTAAAGTAACTCACACATATGTCTGCCCCATTCCAATCTTTTCTTTGTCATTTTCTGCCTATTCTTTGAAGTATATTTCCTGCCTTGCCACTCAAAAGCTTGAAAAGGATGTTGCACCTCTACTCTGATTTCTCATATACCAGTCTGTCTCCTATCATCTCTGTGGAAGGCTTATTATTCAATTTTATTAATCGCAAAGTACTCTTCAAGTAACCTGGGTTTCCAGCATTCCTCTCTAACCCTAGACCACCATCCTTTGGAAAGCCTCTGCAAATATATCAATTCAGTTTGACAATAATTTTATGCCAGGGAATCAGGAATGCTCTGTGCTATATTACCTCCTCCATGCATTTAAAGTGGTCACTGAGCTAGGGAGAGTATCTATAATAAGGGCAGTCTTTGCAATCCATCTGCAAACACGTTAATGTCATTCTTAGCTTCAGATGTGCCAATTAGGACAAAGTTTCATGGAGAGGGCTCGACAGATGACATCAGCAGGGGCCTTGGCTGCTCTGCGAAGCTCAGACTTTATCCTCATCACTCACCCTCCTAGACACAGAGTTATTTCAACAAATCCATCCATGCAGCACCCATTTGAGTGAAAACCCTTGGCCTGCTGAAGCTGATAATAAATCACTGACATAATGAAGTGAAGCTGTGATAGTGGAACCTGCCCTAACAATGGTGACAGGGTCCAATAGGCTCTATTAAACAGAAGAGAGATACTTGCTCCAAGTATGGTCTGCTGGGAGCTCAGGTAAATTATGTGCTCAACAGAAGGATGGTGTCTTACAAAGGAGTTCTTTACAAGATGAATATTGTACCAGGAAATGTGCAGAATATCTCCTTAAAAGCACAGAGCTGATAGCCACCAATGTATAGCTTTTCTGTGTAATTAATACTTTCCTCTCTTTGAAATTACTATGCGGAATATGAATGTACGTAACAGCATTGGTGTGACTCAGTTTGCACTTTAATAAAACTCTGGAAAAGGAGTTGCGTAACCAATTGAATCAGCTGGACTAATGTTTTTTAAAATACAGGAATATGAAGATGAAATTAGATACATCAAGCCCTGATGTTATATGAGAAAATTCTACGCTGTCCTTTATTTCTTAATAATTACTACAAATGAATAACAGGTAGTCCTACACTTATGACCACAATTGTTTGTTTGTTTGTTTGTTTGTCAAACATGTACAAGATAACAAGTATGAACATAAACATGAACAAAGGAGGTAAATACTAGTAAATGGGCTCAGTAAGACAGCGATGGTAGGCACGGTGGTACGCTTATGCACCCACCCACCCTTAAGGACCTCTTAGGAATGGGGTGAGCTCCATGGTAGACAGTTTGAGAATGAAGCTGTGAGGGTTTGAGACTGTAACAATGGAGTCAGGTGGGGCATTCTACTCTGTTGCTGAAGTCTTATTTTCTGCAATTGAGTTTGGAGCTGTTTACCTTAAATTCGTATCGATTGAGCTCAAAATTTCTGCTGCTAAGTGAGACATTGGTTAAATGAGTTTTGCTCCATTTTACCACCTTTCTTCCCAGTTTTTTTAGAGTAATTCTTTTTATTTTTTCTTCCGCATCATATAATACAAAAAAAATCATATACTTTCTCTTTTGTTATAATAAAATAATTTTTTACTAGTACATCTTGTATAATCAAATGATACATTCTTAAATCCTATCTATTTAATTTTGGTTATCATCACACACCCCTTATACCTTTCTTTCTAATTTCGTCATCCAGATAAATCTCAATTAATGTCTGATTAGGTCCATCATTAATGTTCCTTAAACTATGTGTAAAATCTAAATCCTTCGAATCTTATAATCTTAAAAGCCGTAGTCCCTTCTTCCCTCTAGTAAAAATCTCAAAACAAACTAAAAACCCTTATATCTAAACTTATCTCTATAAAATTATATAACTTGTCAATTTAAAAAACAAATAAATACAAACATTTAAATTTATTGCTTATTATTATGCCATTATTATATTTCATCAAGCCCCTCTTGATAAGCTGATATTAAAAAATAAAAACAAATTACTTTGATTTACAAATCTATAAGCCCCATTTAACACACTAGTCCAAATTAAATAAACCTTAGAAGTCTAAATTAGGCCTACCAAGTCACTTTAATATATTTAAATAACTTATTTAATTATAGTTGTTAAGTGAAACACTGCTGTTGTTAAGTTAGTAACACATTAAGCGAATTTGGCTCCTCCATTGACGTTGCTTGTCACAAGTTTACAAAAAATGATCGCATGACCCCAGGAGATAAATATGAATCAGTTGCCAAGCATCTGCATTTTGATCATGTGACCATGAGAAAGCTGCAGTGGTCATAAGTGTTGAAAAAGAGTCTTTTTTTTTTTCCCCGTTGTAATTTAAATAGTCATGAAATGTCAAGAATGCAATACAATAACTTTCAAAATTATTGCTAGACTGGAAGTTGAGGATCTGACCATCCCCACTTTGATTATCAGAGGGTAGAATCTTAGAAAATTTCAAAAATGCCTCTTGCATAGAGGAGTTTGAAGCCTTAACTTTGCTCTTCTTAAAAGCAAAGCCAAACAAGCCGGTGAATACATAGTTGTTCTTCTTGTTCAATAATAGGAAATAAGACAATTCTTATCACGACGGCATATCATGTTTGGATCAAAAGCTTTGAAATGTTATCAAGGCAGATACCAAAATGCAGTTTCTATTATTTATTTGTGGGGAAAAGATGAGATAATCCTATGTGGCATTCTGAGTTTCTGGGGAATGGGCAGGATGTAAATTATATTTTAAGGGGAAAAAGTCTAGTTTATAAAGAACTCAACTAAAGAGACCTATGAATATTTCAGGGGAGGGAAATATTCACTGAATAGCAATCCTGTGTCCTGAACAATAAGCTAATGCTCTGGAGATTTGCAGAACATACTTGAGATTCAGTTTTGTTTTTAAAGGAAACAATATAATCCATTATTACTGGTTTCTATTTCATATACTATTCAGCAGGATTCTGTTAAATACAAAAGAATAAGAATAAATTGTTACCAGCTTTATGGACATCTGCTGCACCACACAGCACTTTCGCATGTGCTGAAGTTGTTGCTGAAATTGTTTCACACTTTACTGTATTTTGAAATATCCAACCTAGAGTTTGCTGGATATGTTAGACCACATATCCTATAATCCTCATTTCACCTGTGACATGCTGACTAGGAATTATGCAAGATGTAGTCAATATGTCCCAAGGGTATCAAATTCAATTGAGGAAACCTATTTTTTAATTTTTTATTGATTTTAAAATATAAAACACACACACAACATACAACAAGTGCTCAGTGATTTGTGCCCACCATGAGACAACATTCGTACCCCTCCACCAAAATGGGGGCATATTTTATATATACCATTTTATTCAAGAGCAATATATCTATTTACATATTATAAAATGATTCCAATTTATTCCTTGTAGCTTGGTCTCGAATTCTACTAACCATATATTCTCCTACCTTGTCCCATTGTCCCATCAGTTCTCGCAAATCAGTTTCATTAGCCGAATTCATCCTCTTGTTCATAATCTCAAATTGAATATGATCCACCATGTACCGGTACCAATTTTGTATTGTCCATTTTGTCGTATCCTTCCAATCCAAGACTATTACCGCCTGAGCGCTTTCTATTGCTGCTTATTTTATTTCTCTAAATTCACCCATCTCATTGCTTTTAACTAATACTGCCATTTCCTTTGTAATTGTCCATCGTATATTTAACATCCTATTAATATCTTCTTGCACTTTTTTCCAAAAGGTCTGCATTAATTGAGGAAACCTAGACAAATGTATCATATTTGCTATCAATTCATATTTTGTAAAACAGCAAAACAGGTATATGGTAACCAACAAAAGACTAAAAGTAGTTTCATTTTTCATGTAACAACCATGATACTCTGAGATACAAATATAGGACCTTTTCCTGCCCTGCTTAAAATGCTAGCCACTAGTCCTTGGGCCAGCAGAAAAATAAACTAGCAGAAAATCGACTAATTCCTCATCCTGCCATCTGGCACTATGCTGATCCTGAGTGGTGCCCTTGTAATATGTAGGACATATTAAGGAAAGTGATTGGGAAATTCTCCCCATGTTGCTTCTTCCCTCCAAACATCAGCGACCAGACAAACATCCATTTATTACTCACCATACCAGGGGCTGGCCAGAGGTAGAGCTGAGTTTTGATAGAAAGCTATGCTGACAGGTTTAGCCATCCATCAAAACTCATTGTGGCTTAGGACAAGAATTCTGTAAATGTGAGATATCATTTTGAATATTATTTAATGCTGTTGTGGGAGCAG
Organism: Erythrolamprus reginae; assembly: GCF_031021105.1. NCBI lineage: Eukaryota > Metazoa > Chordata > Lepidosauria > Squamata > Dipsadidae > Erythrolamprus > Erythrolamprus reginae. The sequence goes on from NC_091951.1 coordinate 140,345,638, forward strand.
GCAAAACCTGTATTTGGTGCCTTTTGCCACTCCCATGCTACTGCTGATCATTTACTCAGAGCATAAGGTCATGATGGTTCTAAGTTGAGACATCTACGTGATTAGGATGGAATGGAACAGAATAGAATTTTATTGACCATGTGTGATTGGATACATGAGGAATCTGTCTTGATGCATATTATGATTTTTTTTTGTAGCAGTAGCATAATGCTTAAGTGAATCAATATATTTCTATGGGCCTCTTTTTGCTAAAAACTGGTTGGAAAGGCCAAAAACTGGCAAAAAACATTGTAAATTGTGGCCTGCAGAATGCTGCAACCAGCTGCAAAGGTGAGCAAGCACCCTGAAATATGGTCATTTAACAGTATGTATGCACAGCTTTCAAATTCTGGAATTTGCTTTTGGTGTCCATTGTAACTTCCAATAATAGTTAACTGACAGGTTATTAAGTGAGGACCAGGGGTGGATGCTACCAGTACACCCTGGAGCTCCATTCTGGTAGTGAGCCACAGATTGCACAATTTGCACGTGATGGTTCCAGTGCGGTCTTCACTGGTCCATTCTTGAGGTGCATCTCTCTTTTTTGAATTTTTCATTTTGTTTTGCTTCCTGCACAAGCACGGGCAGCGCACCAGTATTAAGGTAAGAGCAACCCCCACCCCCTGGTGAGGACTATCTGCATTTGATTACACCATGGTGATAAAAAGTGGGCAAGCCCTTCTGTGTTCTAATCCTATCACAAATCTTGATTGGGTGGCATGGAGTCTCATCAGTAGCAGCCAACTCTGGCCCAGTGTAATGTCACAGACACATGCATGAGCTTCTGAAATCAGTAAAAGGAGACAGGTGGCAGTTTGGCACTCTTTAACTTATTTGCTAAAAACAGAGCAAAGGAATGGGTTTTGGGGGTGAAGAGTCAGCCAGGCATGATGTTTGTTTGTTTGTTTGGCCAAGTCCCTGAATAATTTTCCCATTTGTTATTTGGATCTATCTATCTTTCAAAATAAGGTATTTAACTAATTGGCTAACTGGCTCAACGATGTGGTTGAGACAGGAAGGAAAACCAGTCTGAAAGAGTCACACTCTGCTGCTGTTGAGAACAAAATGGCCCTGAAAGAAAAGGACCTGGGGGAGGGAGGGAAGGAAGCATTGGGCTTCCATCAAACCCACCAAACTATAGCCACAGCACAATCTATATAATTGTGCACGAGATGATTATTTTCATAAACAGTACGACTGCGCTCTCAGGAAGGCTTTCTGTATACATAAATCTTAACAATCTGACTTATAACATTATATAGACTTATGACTTACTGTGTTTTTCTGAATATAAGATGCACCTTTTTCCCTCCTAAAAGAGGCTGAAATTTTGGGTGTGTCTTATACTCCGAATGTAGCTTTTTCGAAGCGTTTTCCCCCAGTCTAAATGTGGTGCTAACGATCTTGCCAGCTTGCAAGATTTTTTCATCCCTACTCCCTCCAAAGAAGTTTTTTTTCCCAGCCCTAAGTCTTTGCAGGCTTATTTTCATTGCTACTCCCTCCAAATATTTTTTAAGCCCTTACTGGGGGATAAAATAATATGCTGAAGCCGACCAGACTAAAGAGGCTAGCCAAATGAATACCAGGTAGGTAGATTTTTTTCCTCCTCCAAAACTAAGATTTGTCTTATATTCCAAACAATATTGTATATGCTCCACTTTTCTCAATTGCGAATTGTTCCTCTCTGCTCTCCCAATAGAGCAAGAATCTTCCTTTAACATAAATCCACATGGGTGTTACCAGCATTTTCATTTCATAACTAGAAACCAGGGTTGCTTCAGTATGCCTCAGGTTGTCTGAAAGTCTCAAGGCGATGGGGGTGGGGGGTGGAAATAGCAAAAGGAAGAAACAGCTTATGCTAGCTTATGCTTTCTTCCATAGGGGAAATAATAACTCAACACCAGTAATAGTTAAGGGTGACTTAAGGCAGCCTCAAATATGCATCGTGATCCAGATGAAAGAAATGTCATCCTGACACAGCAGAAGAAAATGATTGCTGGGGAATGGTCGTGCCACGGCTAGGTATAAAGGAAGAAAGAGTCATAGACAGATAAATGAACATGCAATGCAGCAATACACATATTTTAATTTGTCTTATATTTTCTCTCTGTGTGTGTATGTGTGTGTGTGTTTCAAGATAATCAGCAGATACAAAGCGTCCAGGATAAAAGAATTCACATTGCTATTATCCACAATCCCATTGCTGAAACCTAATAAATCCAGGTATATTTTTTCTTAACAGGGATGTTTGAAGATTCGAAAGCTTTGTGGTTTAACTAATCTTATTCTTTCAAGAGTGATTAGAAGCCTTAGCTGCATTAATCCTATTATTCAGAGTGTTCTGCATTTCTCCTTTGTGCCATTCATTTGGAGCTTTTCAGATTTGGGAAGCAACATTGTTTTTTAATTGAGTTCAGCAATTGCTGAATCTCACCAAAGAGATCGAACGTTTTGCAGAGAAACATTCAACAAATTAAAATCTAAAATGAATACCCATCCATTTAAATTTTTATACTTTCATAGAGACTCATAGTTCAGCCTGTGCATAAAATGAAATGTTGAACTGCTTAAAGAAAAAGCAATGTGTATAAACCAATTTATTTATTTATTTATTTTATTTATTATTTGGATTTGTATGCCGCATTCTCTTTATAAAGGGTGGGGGGATACCTTTAGGATTTGACTCTATAGTCATATCCCATTGCTTAGTAATTTTTCAGACAATCTGTAAATGCTATCTTTGTGAAACCAGTCATCTCCAGTTAACATTCCTACCCTTTTCTGATTGTTACTTGGTATTTTTTATACTTAACTATGCCAGATGTCTACCAGCAATATCAAGACCCATGATAGCAAACCTGTGGTACACCTGTCATAGATGGCACCCGGAGCCATATCTGCCGGCATGTGATATTTCTCTTGCATTGATGCTCTGGTAGGATGTTTTTGGCCTCTGGGGGACCTACAGGGGGTTGGAGGGGCCATTTTCACCCTTCCCAGGCTCCAAAAAAGCCTCTGGCACCTGGGGAGGGTGAAAAACGGCCTTACCAGCCCCACTGGAAGTCAGGAAAAAGGGGGCATCATGTACGGGAGGCAGGGCAGAATGGGGGTGATTATGGGCCAATGCATGGAGGGTGGGGAGTGGGGGCACTGAATTATGGATGTGGGCTTGCATGCCTGGGCGATAGCGCATGGAAATGTGCTTTCAGCACCTGAGTAAAAAAAGGTTCACCATCGCTGACCTAGATGTTTTTATAGGAGGGGTTTTTTCAGCTACTGTAATTTAATTACAGGAATATTTGGACAAATTATAGGGAATAACAAAAGTATTCAGGTTTTAAGAAAGCTACAGACAACTATTTGATTAATTTATTCATAGTTCATATGCTTAAGAATCAAAACAGAAATATTCCACAATTGCAAGTAGAGTTTGATAAATACTATAAAACTGAGGACAATAAATAATTAGTGAGAAATCATGTCATGTTAATTAACATGGATATTCACAACAGCAACTTCAAGGAAATGATACTTGGAATATATTATTTAGACTCTAGATTTAAATATTTAGGAATTATTAATAGAGTCTGGCAATAATTAAAATAATTATGCATCTTTATTCTACAAAAATAAAAATGAAATTAAAAAAGCATCTACAGTATGTCACACCCCCTCACATTTTATAAATATTTAAGTACGGTATACCTTTTAATGTGAGAGCACTGATGAAATGACACTTGGCCGCAATGTAGTGAGTACACAGCTTATATAACAGTATAAAAGTATTGTCCCCTCAAAATAACTCAATGGGCAGCCATTGATATCTAAACTGCTGGCAACAAAAGTGGGTATACCCCTAAGTGATAATGTCAAAATGGGGCCAAATTTTCCCTCCCTGGTGTCATGTGACTCGTTAGTGGTACAAGGCCACAGGTGTGAAGGGGGGGAGCAGGTGTGTTAAATTTCGTGTTATTGCTCTCACTCTCTCATACTGGTCATTTGAAATTAGACATGACATCTGAAGGATCTGAAAAAACAAATTGTTGCTCTTCATAAAGATGGCCAAGGCCAGTGAAGGTGAACCTCTTTTGGCTCGGGTGTCAAAAGGGTGCGAGTGCATGCTCACACCCATAATGCAATGCCCTCCCCCACGCATGTTTACATCCCCCGAGCTGCCCCTCACAAACATGCACACAAGCCTCACTGAAACTGTGGAGCTTCCCTACTACTTACTTTCAGATAGTTGCAACCAAGCCTCAAACACCTCGGCTCATTCCTTCTGCAGCCTACACGGCTTTTCTGAAGACCTCTAGTTGATAACAGAGCTCTGGATCGATCTGGAGCTCTGTTATCAGCTACAAATGCCTTCAGAAAAGCCTTGCTGGCTGCAGAAGAAATGGGCCGAGATGTGAGAGGCCTAGCTACAACTGTCTAAAGCCAAGCAAGACCTCTGACAGCAAAAAGGAGGCTGGGGGCATATGCACCAAAGACAAATTTGTTGTGTGTCTAATCACACTTGGCCAATAAAGAATTCTATTCTATTCTTTAACAGAGAACTAGGAATATCTTCATTCAGATTTTTTTTTTAAAGAAAAACCCAGAATTAGGTAAATTCTCCAATATCAAAAGTGAGATTTAGGAATATCACATTTTAAAATACTATTTTGACATGTTATGATTGAGACAATTATAAAGTGTAAAAATACAGGCATTTACTCTGTTCAGTTAGGGATACATCAAAGTTTCATTCAGTCATCTAATTCATTTAAGTTATATTCAAAATACTGAACTAGAAGAGATTTTAATTGGAATTAAAATGGTCAGGAGAAACTTCCCTAACTTCAGATATGCTGATAGTACCTTTTTGATGGCTGGAAGCAAAGATTTTAAATAATTTCTCCTTAAAGGTGAAAGTGCTAAAGTCAGTCTCCTTCTTAGTGTTAACTCTACCCCCTTGCCAGTTACATACTGTAATCAGGCAAGGTCAATTAAATTCAAATATCTTAAGGCACCTAAAATGTATTGAGCAAAGAAACCCTACAAATTGTTGAAATCAATAAATCAATAGGCTAACAAGAAGTTGAAAGAGTAATGGATTTTATCTTGCTCTGCTCAAAAATTTATAAGCATAGTAGTGACTATAGCCCTGAAATAGAAGTTTGTATAGAAGAAGGAGCTGTTTTGATGGGCATGGGGCAATACTGATCTCAAGAAGATTAGAAAACTTTGAAGAAACCATCACTGATGGATAGTCCTTGCAAACTGATGTCCATTGGATCGCCAAGGTAAGAAAGCAAGGACAAATAAAGGGAAATATTTTTTCACCCAGGGGGCCGTTGGTTTATGGAATTCACTTCCAGAAGAGGTCGTGATTGCTGTCAGCCTTGATAGCTTCAAGACAGGATTAGACAGATTCATGGATGCCAAGTGTATCAGTGGTTATTGAAATGGATGTCCAAGTGTTGCCTCTATGTTGGTTGAAGCAGGCAGGATTCCCTTGAGTACCATTTGTTGGCGGTCAAGGGCAAGGGAGGGTTTTGCCTTCTCTTTCTGCTCAAGATCCCCATGTACAATTGGTGGGCCCCTGTGGGACACAGAATGCTGGACTTGATGGGCTTTGGCCCGATTCAGCATAAGATTGGCTCTTTTTATGTTCTTATGTTCTAACAAAATCTTGCATGGGGACACATATGCACGCGTTTTGGCAAGATGTTTCGGCATGCGCGGAAGCAAAAAACCCTCACCAAAACACAGAGCTGTGCACAGTACTGATTACTACATATTCTTCCACTCTGGTTATATTCAACTTATTTTTATCTTTTTCTAGATATATCCAACTGGCATTTCTGTATCCCAAAATTGGCAGAAGCTTATTCTTATATATAGTAATTTTTGCTTCATTCACTGCATTCTGACTTTTTAAGTATTCTGTATATATTTCCTGGTTGGTGGATGCTGTTCACAGTTCCAAGGTAGTTTTTAATTTAGAAATCCTATCCTGCATAATGTAGTAGAAGTATGCATGGAACTGTGGTTTATTTGTACTTATGGCATACTTGTCAAATTCACCCAAGTTGGCTGGTTTAATCCTTACAATTAGCAGATAATGTATTAAGAGAAGAAAGATGATTGTATCTAGCAACCTTAATAAACTTTATCTTATTTTTTAAAAAAGCATTGCTTAGAAGAATATGCCTCCTTTCCAAATTGGTAGTATAGAAACATCTTGCTAACAAGGCATCTGCTAATGCATCAAAAACCTCAGATATTTAAAGCCTAGGAGCAAAGCCTTAAGGCATATCCTTCTACCTTCATTCTTTAGGGAAAGAAAGATGTATGCATTTTTAAGAACACCTTCAGCGGTTTTAACCCACATACAGATACTGTATATGCCTGTGTGTTTTCCCTTATCTTGTTTTGCATTCTGTAGGCATTGCAACATGCTTAATAACTCATTCAGCCAACATTGCTGGCAAAAAACAGGTTTATAGATAGCCACACTTCTCTATACAGATTCTAGTGGATGATGAAACTTCCCAGAGCTATCCTCCTGCCCCTCAAACTTAAGATAAATCTGCAAATGAAGTATTGAAGTGTTGGATTACAATTTTACAAAATAATGTCAGTCAACAGGAGTGCTGATTCACCACCAGCTTAACAAGTATTCAAAAGGAGAGGGCTTGGCAGCACAAGGAAACAACAGCCAATGAATTAATAGCTGCCCAGGAACACTCCAATTAAAAAGCCACACACAATCAGCCCCATATAAATACTACACAGAGTATAGCCCAAAGCATAAACTCTGCTAGAGAGAGGTTTCCTGAAGATGGGCTCCAGCATGAGTCTGAAAACTTGGAAGACTAAATCTCTGATCCCAGTGACTGATCAGGATTGGATCCTGCAAAATAACTTATATTATTCATGAACACTGTTTTAAATGGTAACACTGGATGTGTCCACATAGATACACACATATTTGAATATTAATCTTTAGATCTTAACATGTCAGAACACTTACTCTATTTACCTTTCTTCCTCAGTGAAGGTCTTCAGACACTAATGGGATAATTTTAACAAATTCACATGAAGGTGGCTTCTTTGAAAACATCAATTTAGTGTTCTCAATCTATTTTATTGCAACTCCAAGCAATCTCTCTGTTGAGGAACGTGACCTATAATCCAAAACCATTTATTTGTATACATTTTGAAGTAGTTTATTTTTTCCTTTATATGTTGAGCTATCGTGGGGGTTCCTAGATTCACCCACCTTTCTACAACACTCCGTGGCCTGCACTGGCTGCCAATCGGTTTCCGGTCACAATTCAAAGTGTTGGTAATGACCTTTAAAGCCCTTCATGGCATTGGACCAGAATACCTCCGGAACCGCCTTCTACCGCACGAATCCCATTGGCCGATAAGGTCCCACAGAGTTGGCCTTCTCCGGGTCCCGGGTCCGCTTCTCCTAGGGGAAGAGCCTTCTCTGTGGCAGCCCTGGCCCTCTGGAATCAACTCCCCCTGGAGATTAGAACGTCCCCCACCCTCGTCTTTCGCAAGTTACTCAAGACCCACCTATATCACCAGGCATGGGGGAACTAGGACATCTCCCCCAGGCTTTCTTATGTTTTATGTTTGGTATGTATGTGTTGTATGGTTTTTAATTGTTGGGGTTTTTATATAATTTTTATTATTAGATTTGTTCCATTGTTATACTGTTTTTATTGCTGTTGTGAGCCGCCCCGAGTCTTCAGAGAAGGGCGGCATACAAATCTAATAAATTGAATTGAATTGAATTGATCAATAATTGCCAACAAATTCAATATATTTTGCAGCTTAAAACTTTAATGATTTGTTCAGCCTAGACTACTTCTGACTCCTATTCTTGATTTGTATATGATAAATTGAGATAATTTATCTAGCTGATATTATGCAATAGACTGATTCATTTTAATCCTCAAATGGTATTTCAAGTCTGAGATTTTTTTAAAAAATATGCCAGCCAACATTGCTTGGTCAATCTAGGTTAGGGGGACAATTTTTTCTAGTAATCTTTTAATGGATCAACTGTAGTCTTCCATATGGTGGATGGGCTCCTAATCAGCCTTTTTTGACAGTATTTCACTTTTTGGCACCACTCTAGTGATGTCCTCTTTATATAAGGAGGTGGGAGCAGATAAGTAGCTTTTGTCCATCACACTATTAAAACAAGTTATAAAGTTCCAACCAAGTGATAATCCATTATGGCAATAGATGCTTATATCTCTGATCTTTCCTTTCTCCAACAGACAAATATATTTCAGGCTGTTCTTTCCCCTTTAGAGCAACTTACTCTCTTTCATTCCTTTAAATTTGTAAAGAATGGCTCAGTTTTCCATCAGGGAGGTGCTTTGAAGAGTCAGACAACTTTTACAGACCTAAATAGAGAAATCTATCAAGTGTTTTTTTAGATTTGGTTCATTGTTTATCTTGTCTTTCCTTCCTTCCTCAAAGTCCTCTTCTCATAGCCTTTAACCTTATTAGACAAGGGCTCTGAAAATACTTGCTAATGATCAAGCTTATTTCCAAGGAAATTGATATTTTCTCTTCATTACAAATACATTAAATTTAAAGGAAGTGTTTGAAACTGATGATGATGCCTTTCTCAACATGGTATGTAGTTTGATGTATTATATTTTCAGGAAAAAGAAACTTCAAATTAAGGAGCACGTTGAGAACTGATTTTGTAATGGGAGTTGTTAATCTGAATTGATTCCATTTAACAAATGCATGTATGTGTTTATGTGCAAAAGTCTATTAAATCAATGAATTGGCACTTGTTAACTTTGTTCTACTGCAGCAGTGTATCTGTGGGGAGGACTCAAAAAAAATTCAAGACCACATGGACAAACTCGCCCCTTTTTACACGAACATTAAAAAAGCTAGGACTTTATTTAATCATTCCCAAGGTTTTGACTTTTTGACAGTTCCCTACACCACCAAGTATTCTGAAATGATTTGGATCATTGTTGAAGAATGAATGGCAGCCAAACTCTAACAAGAGGAAGAAAACTAGTATTTAAAATAAGTTTCTTAATATGTCACTGGAATCAATTGCTGCAAGAATTTCTAATGATGTAGTTTCACTCTTGAATAACTCCTAGAAACTTTTTTTCTGTTTCTGAAAGAGTGTCTGAATAAAAATCTAATTTTCTCTCAGACCACTGTTGAAGTAACTAGATCATGCAGAATTTGTTAATGGATAAATCTGCAGTTAAGGAATGACATGGAAGAAAATGGCTAATTGTAGTACTTCTTCAAGCTGAGAGATCCATTAGCTGCTTTATATAAACATGTAGAAACCAAGATATCAAAAGTTAGTTGAATTTGGAAAATAATATAAAAATAGTATGTAGAATAGGATATATTTTATTTTTACCCACAATTAAATGATCTCAGATCCTGAGAGTAACTATTCAACTTTCACACTGTCACAAATTAAACAAAGATGTCATAAAAGCAATGATTTCTGCCAAGCTGGATTTATCCACTAGAAAATGATAACCATAAAAACAGAGGAAAGTGTTAAAACAGCTTCATTTTCCTCTTAACGCTCAACGGTTGTGTGTGATCATTCAAAAGTCAATGTAAGTGTGCATAGATCACAATATTAGACTTGAGAACCCAACTTAGAACTTTTTTTAATAGATCATCTTAGTTATCTATTGGTGAGTCAAGGTCCATTGGACCTACTCACCTACCTAATGGTGAGTCTAGGTCCATTGGACCTGTCTATTAAGGCAAAATCATAATAGGATATTCTTGATTAATTTTTCAGCACAGTGGAAACAAATGCTAAGGAAACCTGAAATTTAATGACAGGACCCAGCCCATCAAATTTCATTTAAATTCTTTCCCTCCCATTGCAGTTTATAAACCACTCCAATCACAATTAAATGTAAGCTTCATACAATTCTTACTCCCTAGTTTGAACTAAAACAGAATATAATATTGTTGACAAATTAGAACCACACAATCACAATGATAGCCCTAGAATTAGTTGCTCTTCTTCCCTTTCCCTTAGAAATATTTACATTGTTAGAGGGGAAAACATTGAATTCAACCCTTTTAAACTTCTAAATACTAACAGGGAAGAAGCTATTCAAATATAAATGAAGAGAGGCAGTGACAGAAAAATACAGTCTTATACAGCCTTATGGTTTGAGTAGAGGTGTCTACAACTTGGTTGTTTTGCAAAGAACCTGGTGAATTTGAAGCAGTAGCACTTGCTTCAATGGGAGAACTCTACAGGTGGGTCAAGACAGATTGAGAAAAGGAAAGGAGTGTTTATGTTCTTTTTTTAAAAAAATGCAGTGAAGCTGATAGCTGAAGACATACATAAACGAAGGCACAAAAGAATCTGAGTGCTCAAATTATTTATTTAGAACAATCCTGTGATCACACAGATAAATGTCCTAAAGTTGATTTAGAATTACAGAGGAAAGTGGCATAAATCATACTCAGTAAAATTAACACAGCAAGCCAAAATAATTGATAGCAAGTTTCACCAGGCAGGAACTGCACACGAGAGACTGCTGTTGACTGAGAATGAGCACAGCCATATGAAACAAATACAAAATAATAATAATAATCACATCCTGTGTTCTCATAACATTGGGAATTTGGTTTGTCTCGGATTGGCCCATTATGATTAAATGGACATTGTCAAGTGGAGATGAGCTCAATGGAGTCACTAAATTTCAATAATTTATTCATCTCCTCTTCCCTGCCCACATTAGAATGTGCAAGAATGTGGAAAATAATGGTACTTGTGCCCCAAAGCTCCAAAAATATAATACAAGGCCAGTAATATGCACATTTGATTTAGACCCAAATGTTAAAGATTTAACTTCCTGTTCTACCATTAAGTTCAGAGGTGGTATTTAGCCGATTTGGACCAGTCTGGGCGAACTGGCAGTAGCAACCTGTGTATGGCCCCTCACCCGCCCCAGCGCTATGCTATCCTGTTTAGTTACATCTTCAAGCATGTGTGCAAGCCATGAGTGTGAGCAAAGTGCATGCAGGGAAAGCTGGCGCATGCGTGGAAGGCACGCACATTCTCAGATTTCCAGTGCTGGGCGAACTGGTAGGGAAATTATATGAATCCCACCTCTGATTAAGTTGACTATCAAATTATTTGTTTGTTTGTTTGTTTGTTGATTTACTTCAATTTATAGGCCGCACATCTCCTGACGGACTCAAGGCGGTGTAGAAGAATAAAACAAAAATACAAAATTTACAAAATTATATGCGACGGCTAGCAAAAACTACTAAGCATGATGGCTAAAAGCAGAGGGAGCATGCCCATAAATTACAGTAGTAATGTAAATGGGAGTGGGCCATTTCCATCAATTGCTACCTGTTTCATATTCCGTACATGTAATTCTGGACAAGTTACTATAGGAAATATGACTCTAGAGTCAATTGGATTCGTGGAATAATCCAGTCAAAATCTTACACAGTCTGCATATTTTAGTACTTCAAACTTTAGTACTTTAATGATTACTCATATAATAGTAAAAGGGTTAATATTCAGAATATATATATAAGCCTTGAGAGATACATGGCAGGCTGTTTGTTTATAATGCGAATACTAATTTGCATGTTTGAGGGGAGGGTCCAGACATAGTTCCAGGGAGCAGATTATTTACAATGTTTAAGAACTGGCAGGTGTTATTGCTATCATCTGTTCAGCAAGTGGCTTGTTTCTTTGGCAGTAAGATATTTTGTGAGCAAAACAGCAAGCTAAACTCAGACTGTGCATGCAATTCTCTCCCACGCCTTCTTTGCATCTCAGCTGAAATCTTGTTTTGCAACACAGAAAAGCCAAAATATATAAAACTATATTTTGAGCTGCAGTAAAGGTCATCGGTAAAGAAATCTGGGGAAAGGCGGGGGGGGTGGGGAGAAGGAAAAAGGCCGTTCTTCGTTTAAACCTATCAGACAAGCCCTCTGTATCAGATATCGAAAAGACCTGATGTGAAGGCAATAGAAAGCAGTGTCGTAGAAACAGACAGGTGCCGGTGCTTTCTGAAAACATCACACAAATCCTGCACCAGAAACGTCCTCTGATATGCTGGCGATCACCATTGCCATCATTCACCAACTGTCAGGGCTGCCTCCCAGACACACATGCCTGGAATTTTAAGCACAGCCACTTGCTTCCAGGACTTTCTCAATAAGACCAGAAGCTGCTTTCATTCAGAGCTCTGTTCATCCTGTAGCTGAAGGTGTAGCAAAAAGACGAAGGATGCAATTACCAGAGACCCTGTACTCTGTCTCACTCGCTTCAGAGCACGCAGCTCAAGAAATGGATGACATCAGAGTGCAGTAGAAATGGTGGCAGCAGCAACTGCAGCAGGAGCAGCAGAAGCAACAGCCACCACCACTCGCTGAGAAGCCAGATGAGCTACAGACAATGAAAAGGAGTTGGTGGTGAGAAGAGGGGAAGCCTGATTAAGAATGCTGATTAATTGCCGTCTCATTCTTAGCTACCTGGAACTAATGCTGCATCTGGTAAATGAAGGCAGGGAGTGGGCTAAGAACTGTTCATCTGGGAAATGGGCTGCGACTGGGCCACGTCCACTCCTCATTGGTCAAGAAAACTACATCCATATGGAAAGCAAGGATAGGCCTTTGGAAGGAAGGAAGGAAGGAAGGAAGGAAGGAAGGAAGGAAGGAAGGAAGGAAGGAAGGAAGGAAGGAAGCTCCAGCTGAGCTTCAATATGGGTCTACAGGGCCATTTTGACTTCCCAGGTGAACATTTCATCATGATCAAATCATGGCCACCCAAAACAAAGAAGTACAATAATTGAGTCTGGTGTCCTGGTCTCAACAGTTACAAGAAGGCTCCGCATCCCTTTGCAATACTCAACTGACTCTGACAGCACAAATAAACCTTCAGGTGGTCTCAATGACTCTTTAAAAGAACGCAAATGACCAGCTATCTACAAGGCGTATAAATCCTTCCATTCCCCAGCACTAAAGAAGCTTCATGGATGAGAAGTGAAACGTCTTCAAAGAAAAACCAGAAAATACAGTTGCCTCTTGAAAAAGCACCTTTGAGATAACCATGACCTGGATGAACTGAGAAATTCCGTAGATGTCTGGGCTTCTAGCTCTTTCAAATGTCTTCATTCAATATCCAAAATGCAGCTTTGTTGAACTCTCAGGCACTTATATCTTGGACAGCTTTACTTCTTGTACAGATTTTTTTAAAATTTAGGTCCTTTGAAATTGCTTGCATACCAACAACACAATCAAATTTGGCCTCTAAGATGTGAGAAGAAAATCAAGCGCAATATCGTAGTTGAAAGTTAACCTCCATTTGATCAATCCAAATCTAGAAATAAGTAGCAGATTCTGGGACTCGTTTTAACTTTGCTGCGTAGAATTAAAAAATGCTAAAATGGAGAAGGACTATTTGCTGCAGAAATTGGGCTCTCAAATTGAAATTTTATCTCTAGGAGGATGAAGAAAGAATCATCAATTTTTTTGGAACAAAATTTTGAAACTGGATTCCAGCAAGCAGAATACATTTCTACTTTATCCACAGTGAGTAACATTTGAAATTCTATTAAGGATTGACCAATTTATCAATCTATACATTTGGTCCAACATTTTTTGTTCTGCAATGCAGCTGTTATAAAAGAAAAGTCTATCGATTTGATCAATTACTTGGGGAAGGGACAGAAATAAATAATTTCTTTAGAAAAGTTCTTTGAATTACAAAAATATAAACATCCAAACTTATAATTTATGGATATTTACTTAGACAAAAGTAATTGGAATGATCTTTTATGCTTATGTAGATTCAGTTAGTTTACGAATACCTTTAGTGAAATATAAAACTAATATTAAAATTATTTTGGTTGTTTAATTATTTAATTAATAATTGCTTGTCAAATTAACAAACATATGTTTTATTATTCTCTCTCTCTCTTTCTATGTTTTTTGCATAAAAATGCAAAGCCCATAAAGAAACCAAAAAAACCAGCCAAGTTCACCTGCATATAAATTTGATTTGGGCCTAAAGCAATTTGATCTATTGCACTTCAAGTAATGTTTTAATTATTTTATTAATATTTTAACAGGGCCTTTGAAAATAGAAGCGGAGTTTGGGCAAATGAAAAATCTCTCAAAATTATGTAATTGATATGTCTTCATTTGGCAAAAATCTGGCCTTCTTAAATTTTGTAGTTGTTAAATATCTAGCTTACAAATGGACATGATTAGAATCTAGAAAAAAATCCACTTAAGTTCATAAAAATCAATGAACATTATAACTGATAAAGTGACAGATGACAAAAGGCTATAGACATCCTTTTGGGGGGTTGTTTCAAATGATATTATCTAGCAAATCTGTGGAGAAGATAAATAGAACCTGTTTGAAATGTGATGGCAATGTGGTATTTTGTCTTTTTATTTATTTATTTTATTTTATTTTATTGTTTTGTTTGTTTTATTATATTTCTATGCTATCCAATTCCCTAGAGACTCAGGGTGGCTCACAACAGAAATAAACATATATCAATATAAAAACACTTCAATTTAAGATAATTGCAGCCATCCATACATTCATGGGCCAACCTCGCTAGTAACCCCTCCAAGTCAATGACCCCAGGCCTGTTGGAAAAGCCAGGTCTGGATGACCAACAAGATGGGGACAGTGCGGATCTCTGGAGGTAGCTGATTCTAGAGACACGGGGCAACCACAGAGAAGGCTCTCTCCCATGGACCCGCCAGATGGCACTTATTATTCTTAATTGTGAACTTTTCTAGTCTTCCTAATCTGAGTGTTATTCTTGACCAAAACATCTTCCCTTCTATATTGAAAACTGTCCTTTTCTGCTGTCCATTTAGTTTTGAATAAACAGATGTATTTTTTAATAAGAGAAATGAAGCCAGTAGTTTCTAAACAGTATTGAATTACACAATAATGTCTAAATAGCTAGGCAAATATCTAAGTGTATGAAATAAAACAGAAACTGCATTTAAAAATAACAAATAAGCTTCCTAAATCCAAGGAAAATTGAAGAAAACATTGATTAGCTCATCTGAAAATCTATGCAGGGAACGTCACAATTTATATTTTAACGTCATTTATCTTATATGATAATAGACTATCTTTACTAATTTAAAAATGAACAAAGTATAAAGTATTTGGTCATTATGTTACAGGTAAATACTCTTTCAGTAGGTAACCAGCTACTTAAAGTATTTCTGCAAATCAGTAACATGTTAAATAGCAGGCAATAATGTATTCAATGAAGATTAAGAGGCAGGTTCACAAATTATATCATTTGTGTGTGTGGGCATGCACGCTAATTTGTGTAATGTTCGCAAATGCTAATTTATTCACATTGGGGCAATTTTAAAAATCATAACAGTAACTTAAATACATTTCACCATAGTGGTAGAAAAGACAGTGACCAGATAAATTGAGTTGAGCCTGCTCAGAATGTTGTCCAGATGTTAAAGCATTCACGAGCAATTTCAATGCCCCTCCTTTCTTTCCCAATATTTTCCCCTTTCATTTGTATTAGAATGCTCTTTTAATACAGAGCATCTTCAAATATGAGGTTATCCTCTTTAAAATATAACACACAGCTAGACAGCTTTCCTGAAGCTTACAAGCCTGATGGAACCATTGAAATATTTTTCAGGCCTCCGAGAACCCCTGCACATTCCAACTTAAGTATAGATCAGGAGTTAAAAAATTATTGCATGAAGATGGTCAAGATCTGCCAGTAGTCAAGAATGCCAGTAAGGATTGTGATGTTGATTCTATTTTCTTTTTGTTAATCTGGCTTTTTAGTATCTTTAGCTCATATAATTATTATGACATATTTAGGGGTTTTTTTCTATTACTATGTAATGCATTTCACATATTTTCCTTTGTGCTTCACCATATTTGAAATTAAATTTAAAATTTTTAATTTACCTGGAGACCATGAGGAACCACAGACATATTAGGTGTGACCTATTTGCAATAAATACAAAATATATTAACATATTCATTAATAATTTGGTAAAAGCCATGGAGACTGGATTTATGTTGTGCGCTTTTGACTAAGAGTAAATAGAAAGGATATAGCAGATTTGAATGGCAGTTGTTTATTTTTATTTATTTATTTATTTTAGTTAGTTTGTCAAGAATGTATGAGAAAACAATTATAAATATCAACATAACATATAAGCATATAAGTATAAACAGGTAAAGTACAGTGATACCTCATCTTATGAACCCCTCTTCATACAAACTTTTCGTGACATGAACCCAGTGCTTAAGATTTTTTTGCCTCTTTTTCAAAACTATTTTCATCTTACAAACCCAAGCCGCCGCCGCTGGGATGCCCCGCCTCTGGACTTCCATTGCCAGCTGAAGCGCGGGGATTCTCCTGAGGCTCCCCTCGCTGGGAAACCCCACCTCCGGACTTCCGTTGTCAGCTGAAGTGCTGGTATTCAAAGCAGCACCGGCATAAATGAAGGGAATCCCTTCATTTTTGCCAGCGCTGCTTTGAATCCCAGAGAGGGGAGCCTCAGTGGGATCCCCGCGCTTTGGCTGACAACAGAAGTCTGGAGGTGGGGTTTCCCAGTGGCGCAAGGCAAAAGGGGTGACTTGGGGATGCGGTTGCACATATTATTTGCTTTTACATTGATTCCTATAGGGAAAATTGCTTCGTCTTACAAACTTTTCACCTTAAGAACCTGGTCACAGAATGAATTAAGTTCGTAAGATGTGGTATCACTGTATATGCATAAGAAATGAGTATGAATAATGGGAACAGTAGGACAGGGACATTAAGCACGCTATTGCACTTATGCACTTCCCTTTACAGACCTCTTAGGAATGGGGTGAGGTCAGCAGTAGACAAATTTAGATTACAAGTTTTGGTGTTTGAGAATATAACAACAGTCAGGTAGTTTATTCCAGGCCTTGACCACTCTGCTGCTGAAGTTGTATTTTTTGCAATTAAGTTTGGAGCAGTTTACTTTGCCTTTGCGTCTATTGTTTGCCCATGTATTATTGTGGTTGAAGCTGAAGTAGTCATTAATGGGTAGGATGTTGCAGTAGACAATTTTGTGTACTAAGCTTAGGTCAGACCGTAGGCGGCATAGTTCTAGGTTGTCCAGGTCCAAAATTTAAAGCCTGGTGGCATAAGGTATTCTATTGGGAGCAGAGGAGTGGAGTACTCTTCTTGTGAAATACCCCTGGACTTGGTCAGTTGTATTAATGTCAATTATATAATGGGGATTCCAGGCAGATGAACTGTATTTGAAGAATTGGTCTGACAAAGGTTTTGTATGCCCTGGTTTGTGGTACATTGTTACCCGAGAAGAAGCTTCACAAAATTTTATCTTGTTAAGTGGAATATAAATGCAGGGGGAAAAAGATGTAGGTTTGCTTTTGTGTGAAAAGTCAAAAATGAATATCAGAAACCATGAATTGGTTTAATCTAGATTGTTGTACGTGGATATAAATTTGGGAATGCATAGGCTGGTGATAGTTGTATATTATACTCAATGAAGGGCTACCAAAATTTTTATTACCACACTCTGGGCATGGCTTATGCAGGTTGCCCTGCATTTTCTTTCAACATCTTTCAGTGCAAATTGGGTGCTTTGGGGTGGAATTCCATTTTTGTTACCCTACTGCGTTCCCCCCCGTCCGGACAGTAGCCCACCCCTGATTATACTCCAGTTAATAATTATAATAGAGAGGCAAGACAATTAATTTTCTATCTGTTCCCATGAATATTCCTATGTAGGCTGCTCTTTCCCATTTGGAACTCCTGCCCTTTCTTGTGTTTTTTTTAAAATGTATCCTGTATTTGATGATATGTCCACCAATCCAATATTTTTTCTTTTGCTTCTAATTCTTCTTTTGATCTTAATTTTAATTTTAATTGTCATTCAAAAGTTCTTTGTATTGTGTTCTTTGGTTGTATTAAGTTTGAATGATATTTTACTTCTATTGGGGAGGTCCATTCTGGTATTTTTGGGTAATGGTGCTTTTTTATATCTAACCAAATTTGTATTAAATAATTTCTAAGTATATGTTTCTTAAAATATGTGTGAGATTTATATTTTTGATATAATACGTAGGCAGGCCATCCTAATAGAAGGTCTTGCCCTTCTAATATTAATATTCTTTTGTTTCTAATGTAAGTCAATCTTTGACCCATGTTAGTCCTGCCGTGTAACAGTATAACTTCCAATTTGGTAACCCTAATCCTCCCCTTTCTTTTACATCTTGAACTGGTTTTAATTTTATTTTTGATTTTTTTACCTAGCCAAATGTATTTAGATATTATTTTAGTTAATTCTATTAAAAAATTCCTTCCTGGATTAATTGGAATAGTCTGAAATAAATAGAGCAGCCTAGGCAAAACACTCATGTTCACAGCATTATTTCTTCCCAATAACGATAATTGCAACTTTTTCCAGCTCTGTAACGCTACTAAATTAGTAGACCAAATAAAAAAATAGGAGCAAGACAAAAAGCACAATGTCTAGAGTAAATGTAATGCAGAGAAGAGAAATATATTCTGATAGGTTATGTAAATGGATGGGTGAAAATAAGACAAGATTATACAAAAAAGTAATTGGGCTATTGGAGGGCCAATAATGAATGCAAATGGTGAGTGATGAGTATACTTAGAAAAAAGTCTGGTTATTTTAGAACAAGTGATTTGAACATTAATCTATTCAGATATACACCTAGCAAAGGAAAAAAATGTAAATCTAAAAGTATGATTGAGCTGATTATTTACAGTAGAGTCTGGGAGTATTATCTTATTGTTATCAATACTACCAGAGTCTGGGAGTATTATCTTATTGTTATTTAGGAGAATGAATGAGAAGTATACATAAAGGGAAATGAAATGAAAGCTGCTTGTAATAAAGTGAAAAGGATTATATTATAGAGTGCCATAGAGAATAATTTTTCATAGTAGTAATATGAAAAAGTGCATATAAGAAAATGATAGCTGTAAAAACGGGGATAGAAAAAAGATGCATCTATAGTCACAAAAATGTAGTTAGAGAGCAAGGAATGGGTAAAATTTAAAAGTTGGAGAAAATGCAGAGGAAATTGATGAAAATTGATGAAAATTGAAAGAAAGGGGAGATGCACAGAATGCTGTTACCTTTCCACTGAAGGGCTTCCTATTTATCTACTCTTATTTTCATGCTTTCAAACTGGTAATTGGGCAAGAGCTGGGGAAAGTAACAGGAGCTCACCACGTTGTGTGGCGCTTGGGTCTTGAACCTGAGCAACTCGTTTAACAAGCATGTGAAGACTACATCTCTACTTGCTGTTGGAAAATGCCATTTTTGTTTCTCTAAACAAAGAGAAAGGCAACGAGAATGTATTTATTTATTAAATTTCAAAGAATGAAAACAAGTGAATGCAAAAAACACAGATTTGTTAATTTGGTAAGTGAGATGGGGGATGTGTTTGATGGAATTTTAACTGAAAGGATACAAGAGGTGATAATCACCAAAATCTGGGAACTGTTGATGGTAGGGATGTACAAACCAGGTTTTTGCTCTTGAGCAGTTAACTGAGATATGTGTTTTCTGATTTAGTGAATGCTCACAAAAAAGTGAATTTGCTTCTGATATGGAGTGTTTTGTATACATATACAGCTGAAGATTGGCTTTACTGAAAAATGCAGTAAAAGCAGGGGATGATGAAGCTAAAGGAGAATAAGAAAGATGGAATGCTTAAAAAGATGATTCAATATTGAGCAAAGAGTAAGATAAGGATGTATGATGCCCTCTTGGCTATTTAATTATATGCGGATCAATATGCATATAATACTTATTGTGTAATTAGAGATGTGTTGATTGGTGACATGATTGTGTGTACATTTGTATCTACATAATGCCATGTTGTCAGATGACAATCTCAATGATTTGTACATTGCACATATATCAAATAGAATATGGATCTAAAAATGACTGTGTCACAGTTCAACTTAGGTTTGATAGAGAAAGTGGAATGACTGATTGCAAGAGCGAAAAATTAAAGCAGTACCATAGGTTCTTTGGAATAATGTTTATTAATGATGGAAAAATGCATGAAGAAATTACAGAAAAAAATCTGTATGTTAAATACAGTGTGAAGAGGTTACTGAATAAGTGCGTGTACAGTACCTTAAGTTGGATGAGTGATTGGGGACCAAATATAAAATTGGCTATTGTAGAAAAAAGGTACATTGACCTGGTTAGGTCACATAGGGAGAATGAATGAGGATGGCATTGCAAATCAAATACATGAAGGAAGATTAAATTAGTCAAGAGTGAGTTGATGTGGCTGGTGAGGTCTCTACAAACAAAATTGTGATAATTTAAAGAAAAACTGCAATGAATGAAGCTGTGAGCAGATGAGTTAGAAGTATATCATAAAGCATGGTTCTAGTATAAAGTAGATTTAACTCCATGCCATCATCACCGAGTTACTAACGATTCTAAAGAACTGGTTAGAACGGTAGGACCCCACCTCTGGTTACAACCTTATACAGATTTCTCCTTCTGCTCTCCCCTTTCTGAGTGATGCCTCAACCTTAGAATGGTGCATTAATTATCTCACTTCTAACAATGTGCCTTTGCTAGAGAAACTTGGGCTCTAAAGTATGGCAGCATAGTGAACAGCTGTATCTTACTCAAGGCAGCGTGCAAAGCCATATGCTGTAGTTTGATGAAGAGGGCATATTTTCCCTAAAAAAGAGGAAGTTTGTAGCGTTTTAAAAGAACAAACAATCCAATCTGACCATATGCTTTTGTAAAGTAGAAATTACTGCATCAAATGTTTGAAATATACCTGGCTTATTACCAGAAAATGCAGATCAAATAAGTGCCTTGACTATTCTCAAAGCCAGCAAGAGATGACATTGTGTTCTTTGCAACTTTGCCATGTTAATAAAAACGTGTATGCAGAGAAGACATGTTTTCAGTTCTGAATCAGAATGATATGCATTTGATTTCTGGTTCTTGCAAATTAAAGCAAGAAACAAATCTGAATTAAAGCCCCTGATTTTCTGAGATGCATTTTTGATGTTTAATACTTTTCTTTAAAAAAAACACTTGTATTTCTCTGTCTTATATTTTTTTACATGGGCAATTATTAAATGTTGAGCTAAAGTTAAAGTAAACATGTCAGATTGGATCAATGAGAATTTGCTATAGTAAGGATCATAAATAAAACTAGAAACAACATAAGATAGAGTGCATAGATAAAAGTGGAAGCAAGAGGATAAATGGTTGGAATTGTGTTATTGTATTTCTAAGCAATAAGCGGTGACCAGTGCTTTATATAATCTGGGAATATATTTGGTCTATGCTGAGCAATGGTATCTGCAACAATTTACTGATTTCTCCCATCCTAAGAATATCAAGATATCAACTCTTCTTCTTGAGAACAGCTTAGTACTGAAACCATTCTGCAGAAAAAGATTCTTTCAGGATTTCTTCAGAGAGAGCCACTTATTCTTCCTGAAGTCACTTCACTCCACCAAACCTAAGGTGTTGCCAGTGTAGAGAGTGCAGTTATCCAGTAATTGGTATATGTCAATGTATCTCAACGGATCGCTGAGTATTATGTGACTGGACCATTTTTCATCATGCAATCATATTTCCAGCAGTCTGAAGCATACTTGACATCCTGTGCTTTAACTAAATCTCAGGAAAAGAAGCCAAGAAGGAACTTTTTCTTATAAGACTCTTTGGTAGCTTTGGCGGGAGGGGAGAGCAAACACAGAAAAAAAAAAACAGTGAAGCTTGGAGTCTTTGCTAACCAGGAAAGGGTGAAGGCAGATTCTCCCTTGCAACTCACAAATTTAGTAGTTACAGTCCACAGTTGGAACTCCTACTTATCACTGATAAGATAAGAATGAGTCTTGCTGTTGAAAGTGTTAGAAAGAACAGAAGAAATTCAGATATATTGTCCATCCAATTTTTCTACTTACATATTTCATGGATAGTTTTTCCAAGTTATTTGTTCCTCTCTTTTAATTTGAATACAGTGGGAAAAGAAAACCATATGTGTTTAAACTTATGTGATGAGTGGGACAATACTATATTGTTCTGCAACCGTGCAAGAGGAAATAGTGGGAAAACGTGTCATCAGGCAAATGCCACACTTCTGGCAGGTATATAGGTGTCAGAGCTTGCATCATCATGTCATGAGACAATTTTTGTCATTTTGAAGAAATCTTAATTTGTTGTAGAGGGCCATGTTTTTCTGGTATTTGGAGAGAAGGTATAAAGTACACATTCAAATTTCCTGATAATGTCCCGTGTGTGTGTTTGTGTGTATGTAACATTTTGTCAAATGTTTTTGCCCTTGCTTGATAGTTGCAAAATAATATTTGCTCTCACAATCATTGAATCTCAGAGTAATTTAAAGATGAAGTTTAAAAAATGTAATGGTTATAAACTGTTCACATAGCAGTAAAACCGGCACCCAAAGCTTTGTTTTTTTTAATTAACCTAGCTCCCCCAAATCAGACCACAATCCCTGCTCTCAAATGTACCAATGATTAAGCTGATTATGTGTGTGTTGATTTTTTTTATACTGCTATGTGTTTTATGGTGTTTTAAATTGTGTTTAGCTGCCAAACATTATGAATTTGAGATACGAAACCATATAAATTGACTGCTTAATTGAATGAATCTACTTAATTAGGCTCGAAGACATAAAATTTTACCCAGTTGTGCTTCTTTGGAGCATTTCTGATGGTCTTTCATGTAATGGCAATTAGAAAAAAGCCTTCTGCAGAATAGCTTTGGTTTGGTGAAGGAATCCTTTCCTCTGAATTGTTTGCCAAGAGAGATGCTTTTCTTTATTTTATTTCTTTACTTTATAGCTGAACATTAATTTTGGAGATTGGTATAAAGACCTCTTTCTGATCTCATTGGTACTTATGGTATTTAGAAATTTAAATTTATTTATTTATTTCTTATTATTATTATTTATTAATTGGACTTGTATGCCACCCCTCTCAGTGGACTCGGGGCAGCTCACAACACATACCAAAACACAACAGTACAGTTATCCAATTAATATACTAAAAAGTTCTTTAAATTCTAACTTTAAAAAAACATTCATTTTCATTTATTCAGCAATCACACTAACAACATTTGCTGGACAGGGGAAAATCTAATGTCCCCAGGCCTGGTGGCAAAGATGTGTTTTTAAACTCTTGCGGAAGGCAAGGAGGGTGGGGGCAATGCAAATATCTGGGGGGAGCTGATTCCAGAGGGTCAGGGCCGCCACAGAGAAGGCTCTTCCCCTAGGTCCTGCCAGTCAACATTGTTTGGTCGATAGGACCCTAAGGAGACCAACTCTGTGGGACCTCATCGGTCTCTGGGATTTATGCAGCAGAAGGTTGTCTCGGAGATAGTCTGGTCCTATGCCATGTAGGGCTTTACAGGTCATAAACAACACTTTGAATTGTGCCCAGAAACCAGTCGGCAGCCAATGTTTGGTTTCCTACAAGCAGTGAATGGCTACCAAAATTTTTACTACCACACTGTGGGTGTGGCTTATGAAGGAAACCCTGCATTTTCTTTCAACATCTTTCAGTGCAAATTGGGTGCTCTGGGGGTGGAGCTCCATTTTCACTTCCCCACTGCATTCCTCCCCTGGCCAGGCAGCAGCCTACCCCTGCCTACAAGCCAGGAGTATGTGAAGCACACAGACATGTTGATCAGACTTGGTGTGAAGAGTAGTTGCTCACATATATTGGGACAGTAAAGATGAACAGATGAAAGTATGTACATGGCCCTATGGCTACTGTGTTTGTAGGATGTAGGATTCATCCCATATGTTGTTATGCTTGTTTTTGTGAGTGTGTTTGTTTTTATGCTATATTTTTATGCTTAGCTTAGTGCTATTTAATTCCTGATTAAATTTGTCAAAATTTGTCAAAACCAATTCAGGCCTAGCAAAATGGCAGGCTTTGTAAAAACATAGGGTGAAAATATTGCTTCCCATTTGGAAGGATTGATTAACCCATACTTTGTTTGTAAATTTTAAAAAGCGAAGAGTCATGTTTTTTGAGATAATATTTTATTCTTTTACTTCTCTCTTCTAAAGCAGTGATTTTGTGCTGGTAATGATTCTATTAGAGACAGAGCAGGATATTTTTTGCAAGTTATCTGACCATCATTCTCTAACATCATTGCCTAAACCTGTATTTAAACATTGAATGCTAGATAGCATATATCTTAATTGTCATACTAAAATTATTTATCATCAGGGAAACAACACCAAGCAAATTGCAAGCAATGTTTTATTCATTTATATATTTATTTGTCAAGTACAAGAATGTCCAACTCCATGTAGACTTGAGGAGGTATACAACATTAAAAACAAAAGACACCATGTAAAAAAGATCTATCGGAGGAATGCATTTAATGTCTGAAAAGGAGCAATATTTGTCTGCAGACAGTCCATGATTATCAATTTTTATTAATGAATTGATTTTTATAAACACATTTTTTTTCCTAACCAGAAAAAATTAGGGCATTTTCCCTTTTTTACTTTTCTGTAACAGAAATAAACATACCGTAACCAAATCTTTCCTGTCATCCTGATTTGGTTAGGATCTGGGATCTAGTTCTTTCACTTTCCAGTTTCAGTGAGTTTGGTAAGTGAACCTCAGTCAGCCAAGTATTTCTTCTGTGATCAATATATATAACATTAAAATGTGTCAGAGAGATGGGATCCCACAACATTCCAAGTAGTAAAAGAGAAAAAAGAGAAAGTAAAGCAGAAGGGAGGCGGGAGTATAAAATTGAACTCTGTAGCCCATTTGGATTCTATCACTCAGGAGGTTGGGTTAATGTTTTATGATGTATATTAATCTGGATGTATGAAGTGTGTTATTCTTCATGACTTTTTAGCTAAGTGTTATATTCTGTAATTGTAATATTCCACAATATGACAATTTCAAATTTCAGGTCCATTCAAAAATCAGTCCTATTATCACAGCTAACTTTTCTTACATCAACAAACAGAGTAGTATTACTCATAAACATTTATTTATTATGAAAAGGCAAAGATTCCCAAATAATCATATTATAACAAAGATGGTTAGAATGTGAACAGTGGACACACGTACTTGAGTTTTCCACTTGAGGGCAATGATGGGCAAATTATGTGTAGGAACATGATTATTTTTCCCAATAACACCCTAATGTAGCTAGGTAAAGATTATTCAAATTAAATTCAATGTCTGTATAGTTTTCTTAGAAACAATGTGGAGGTGGTGTGCAACTGTCTTCTTCTGGGATGTGTTTTTAATTTCCTAAAACCTGCTGCAACCACTTTAGCATTATTTAAGATCACTCAAGGTTGGGTAGGTGCTGTCAATTTTTTTAACAATAGTAATAGCAACTCTTGGCTTTTTCATTAACTCTGCTCCTAGATTTCCATGACTTTTTTCATTAGAAATTGATAGGAAGTTCATTTATAATTCAGGTAAATTACTGTCATTAGAAGACAGCAAGATGCTGTGTTGTTGATATTGTTTACTAAACATCTGAAGTTTGGAAAAAACTGTGGTATATTTGCCCAGTTCCATGAAAAACATTCTGCAACATGTCTTTCTTGACACATTCAACTCTATTTTAACATGATGAAGTCCTCAAAGGTTATTTGATCTGTATTTGATTAGTATCACTATTAAGCCATTGTTGTTGTTGTTAATAAAAGTTTATGGAATTAAAAAAAAATATTGCTAGCTGAAAAACATGCACTCAAATCTTCCAATAGGGAAATAATGTTATATTAAGACAGGGGATATCTGAATTTAAGTTTCAGTTCAATTCATCCATGGAATTCAGTGGACTATTTGTTCTAGGACTATTTGTCAGATTAGTCAATCTCACAGTACTGTCGTTATAAGAAAAACAATGAACCCCCCCCCCCGCCATGTGTGCCCCTTTGAGCTCTGACAATAAAAATGAGATATTAATTTAATAATACAGTTTAAATTATTTTAATTCCCTGAATAATGTTTTTGGTTAAGGGAGGTGATCTTGGGTAACTCTTTATCACCGTGATGGTGGTACACAGAGTCTTCACTGCGGGAACAGAAGTTGTCTCCCCAGCTCAGCTCCACCGCACGTGCACATGTGCCTTTTGCCAGCCAGCTGATTTTCAGGTCTCTGTCGCACATGTGTGGGAAGTGGGGTGCATTAGAGAGATGTACACACATGTGGAGAGGCATGGCGCTTGTGCAAACATCGGGGGGTTCACATGCACATGTGCAGGGGAGGGATGCATGTGGGGAGTTCACACATGCATTGAATTGTGGGTGCACATGAGTATGTTCTGTCGGCATGCAACAACAAAAAGGTTAGCCATCCCCGCTCTATCAGCACTCAAAAGAAGACATTGACAAACTGGTTTCAAAATCTTGCCCCCCAAAATGCAAGGAGTTATCCAGGTGGTTGCCAGCAGTTCACATTGACTTGAAGGCACCCTCAAAATTGTACATCATCAGACAAAAATATTATAAAATGAGAAACTGTAATACTCAAAACCTGAACATGGAATTAAGAAGTACCACACCTGAAAGTCTTACACAAATATACTAAGGCACCTTCCTTTGTCTACCTCCGTTAGCCATCATACACAACTCCCTTATTTCATTCTCCAAATTCTTTAAAGAGGACTGAGCTGTGTGGCAGCCATAATTGCCTCTAAAGGATCTAAACATGTTAACATATTAAACAATATCCACACGAAACAGGATGGGAAACTTGTTGGTTTGCTCCGTCTCTTTCCTTTGCTGCTGATTTGCATCATACTGAACTTGTTATTTCCCACTGTAACAGGCAGGTAAAATAAAAGCCTCAGCCCTTTCTTCAAGTACAAAATGATTAAGAAAGTTGGCTGGTGTTCCAACTTTATGCGATTTATGATAATAGATTAAGAAGTGATCAATTTGAATATCTTATGAATGGTGCCAAATGTTCATATATGCTGAACCTGAAAAATTGAGTTGTTAGCGGGGATGCTGAAGGACTTGACAAGTGATCCCTAATTTTACATAGAGTTGCATAACATCACAGCAAGTTGGTGAGGTGATTATACTAGCAGTTATAACATGAAACCCTTGAAGATGCACACAAAGGGACTTGAGGAATGTGCTAGGTACATATATATTATCTCCTTATCTCTTATATCATATATATTCTCTCCCTCTCATCTACCCTTCTTTTACTTTCTATCGTTATATATATTACTTAATGCCTATTCTCTTCCATATGTATTGTATATTGGACAAAGAATAAATAAATAAATAAATAAATAAATAATAATAAAAAAAAGATTGATGGCAGAAAAAGACCCCATGGCCCATCTAGTCTGCCCTTACACTATTATTTCCTGTATTTTATCCTAGGATGGATATATATTTATCCCAGGCATGTTTAAATTAAGTTACTGTGGATTTACCAACCACGTCTGCTGGAACTTTGTTCCAAGCTTCTACTACTCTTTAAAATAATTCCTCAGGGTATCATACTCCATAGCCATGGAGTATGATATCCTGAGGAATATTAAAGGAATACTATGATGTACAAGGCATGTTAGTTGTGCAGTAGATCTGGAAACTACATTTCAATTAAATTGATGAGCTGGAGAATATGACAGAATATGAATCAATTGGGCAAGAGACTTTATTCATTTCCATCATGGCAGCTTCTATTCCCAGCATCCACTGGAAGCCACTTATTTTAGGAATACTAAACTGACAAATTTGGAGGAAAGAGTCAGGGTCTTATTTATCCATACTCGGAGTATCTTTGCATCATGAAAACATAACAGACAAAACAGTGTTATAGAGCAATATGTTGGGAAAGTGGAGATAAGGATATGAATAATAGAAATCCCATCTGTTGGTATGAACACATTTGTTTTTGATTACATCCTATATAGATATATTTTCGTTTTAGAGTATAAGCTAAGATTTCATGGCACCGGACCAGATTATCTCAGGGACCGCCTTCTGCTGCACGAATCCCAGCAACCAGTTAGGTCCCTCAGAGTGGGCCTTCTCCGGGTCCCACCAACTAAACAATGTCATTTGGCGGGTCCCAGGGGAAGAGCCTTCTCTGTGGCGGCCCCGGCCCTCTGGAACCAACTCCCCCTGGAGATTAGAATTGCCCCCACCCTCCTCGCCTTTCGTAAGCTCCCTAAAACTCACCTCTGCCATCAGGCCTTTAATTTATGCATGGTATGTGTTCTGTCTGGGTTCCCCCAGACCTCAACACCAACTGGAAAAAACAGCCAGACACTCTGGTAAAAGCCAAAAGTATTTTATAACTGGAAAAAATAAGCACAGAGGAAAACCTGTTCTTCCCAACAGACAGGATATAATACGGTACAGCAGGGTCCTGATGTCCAGACAATACAGCAAGCTTCTTGCTGGCACCCCCCCCCCAAGGTTTCAATAGTCAAAGGCACAAACCAGGATTCCAAGACGCCAAAGTTCACAGTCAGGTCCCACGACTCTCAAAGATAAAACTCCACAAGCCAGGAAGGGTGGGTCTGCCTTTTAGCCTTTCCCAAGAGCACCACACCCAAACCCAGCTGTTGCCACTTTAATGCTGAAAGTATTTAGCCAATTGATTCCGTCTCTGAGTAGCTCTTCGTTGTCGCAGATCAATTATGGCTTGTGCACTTTCCTCTAAGGAATCCAGGCTGCTTGCTGGGGAGAGCTCCCCCTGGTGGGACTCTGGCTGTCCTCCCTCTTCTTCAGCCTGGGATTCCTCCTCCTCGTCTGTCTGCACCTCCTGTTCCTCAGCCTCTCCCTCTGAGCTGGAAACCGACAGAAGGTCAGCCGTTCCCGGAGGGGCCTCAGACGGAACCACAACAGTATGTTTGTATGTATGTCTGGTTTTACAATAAGGGTCTTTTAGTTGTTTTAGTATTGGATTGTTACATGCTGTTTTTATTACTGTTGTTAGCCGCCCCGAAGTCTACGGAGAGGGGCGGCATACAAATCCAATAAATAAATAAATGAATGAATGAATGAATGAATGAATGATTGATAGATAAATAAATAAATAAATAAATAAATAAATAAATAAATTTCATTCCTGTATTCAGGCCTACTCTGAGCATTTTAACTGTACATTACTTACTTGCAAGGCAAATTAGACTTGAGTGATTTGAGCCTAAATTGTCCAGAGTTTCTATGACCCAAATCTGGATCTCCCCAGTCCTAACCTAGCAATGTAGGAAAGATTTTTGCCTGTATCTTCTAAAGCAGTGATGGCGAACCTTTTTCTCCTCGGGTGCCGAAAGAATGTGTGTGCATGCTATCGTGCATGCACAACTGCCCACACCCATAATTCAATGCTTGGGGAGGACAAAAACAGCTTCCCCCACCCCCCGGAGGCCCTCTGGCGGTTGGAAGCAGCCTGTTTCCCAACTTCTGATGGCCCAATAGGCCTGGAGCCAGGAGAGGGTAAAAACGCCCTCCCCCATCTCCTCCAGAGGCTCTCTAGAAGTGAAAAGCACCTTCCCAGAGCCTCTGTGCAAGCCAAAAATCAGCTGGCCGGCACATACATGCATGTTGGAGCTGAGCTATGGCAACGGCTCACGTACCAGCAGATAGGGCTCTGCGTGCCATCTGTGGTACCCGTATCATAGGTTCGTCATCACTGTTCTAAAGCATCCAAGATAATCAAATATGAAAAGCTTGGAAAGGATCCCAATACATTTTGCTCTAGTATCTATATCTTGATGGGTTTTATTCCGTCTAAAGATCCCAAAATATGGAGTTATAAAGCAACTTCTCCTCGATTCAAACTGGAAATGTCTCTGCAGCTATCTTTTATTTACTACAACTTACTCCCTAATTTAGGCAGGAGACTTATCAGAGCCTTCTGGAGAAAACCTGTAAGAACTACAGGCTTTGTCTTTAGCATATTATGGTCTTGATTGCAGCAAGGCAAAATTGGCTAACTTATTTAAAAACGGGTTATGTTTGAGTCAAGTTACATTCCTGACTAATAATGGTGATATCATTTGATCACATTATATTTATTTGGCAAGGATCCAATTCATTGAAAGAAGAATTTGGGAGATGCCATTCTCAAGATGGGTAGACTTTGAACTATCTGACAGGGCATATACAACATAAATCACATGTTCTGCTTAGTTTTCCATGTGCCAAACATTCATTTTTATGCAAACAGAGCTCTTGCATCAGTGGAAGGATCTGTGACATGAACCTGAGAAGTGGTTTCCCTATCTGAAAGCACTTTGTTCCAGTTGATCTAATGGAAATAGCCAGTAAATAGAGGGTACATAGTTATCTGTTCCAAAAAGAACTGTGTAAAGTCAGAAATTATCTCCTTTCTACCTTGGTTTGATGGAATAAAAGGCATCAAAAGGCAATCAGGTACAAATCTATGGCTGCCTTTCATATAACTTGAGTCATAGCATTAACAGTCTTGCTTTATTTAAAGAGTTTCAGTGGTGCAGTGGTTAGAGCACAGTACTACAAGCTACTTCTGCTGATCACTGTCTGCCAGCAGTTTTGTCATATCGAATCTCAGTAAGCTCAAGGTTGACTCAACCTTCCATCCTTCCAAGGTCGTTAAAATGAGGACCCAGATTGTTGAGGGAAATATGCTCTCTGTAAACTGCTTAGAGAGCGATTTTAAAGCACTGTGAAGTGGTATATAAGCCTAAATGCTATTGCTATTTATTTACTGATTCATTCAGTAAGTTTTTATACCACCCATCTCCTCTATAGAGTGACTCTGGGAGATTTACGAAATGACTCTAGTTTGTCAGATGTTGCAATAGATAGCTTCATGTGTATGATTCCAACAATATAATCTACATTTATTACAAATCAATTATATTCATTACACTCCTCAGGCTTAGATCACCCTCCTTGCCTTCCGTAAGCTCCTTAAAACCCACCTCTATCGTCAGGCATGGGGAAATTGAGACTTTCCCTCCCCCTAGGCTTATAAAATTTATGCATGGTATGTTAGTATGTATGATTGGTTTCTAAATTGGGGTTTTAAATTAACTTAGATATTAGATTTGTTTACATTGTATTATTATTGCTGTGAGCCGCCCCGAGTCTGCGGAGAGGGGCGGCATACAAATCTGATTAATAAAATAAATAAAAATAAATAAATAATAGATAGGATATTATATGTGATGGAGAGGAGTCAATATTTATATTTTCCATCATTATCAAACCCATCATTATGAGCAGTTGAGGCAATGACTAATGTTAGTATGGCAAACAATAAGGTGGCTATTTTGAAACACAAGTCTTGAGTTGAGATGAGACAGAGATAATCTACTCTAGTTCCGTAAGGCTACTCTGGGGAAATGTTTGAACACTGTTGAATACCTTTTAGACTGTGCTAAAAGGAGGGATTATCTCAATTTTGATTCTGTAAATTATTCTGGAATCTTTCTTGGCTAAAAATGGGATAAAGAATTTCCCATTATATGAGGAGGAGGAAGAAGATATTAGGGAAAATTATTTAAACAGATAATACGTCATTTGACATTGTTTGGATGACAGTAAACAAAACATACAGTCGTGCATCTGGGAAACCATAAGCCGTTTAGCAGAAAATGACCAGTGCAAGGCAGGAATTCTGATTGATAACAGAATAGCTGAGGGGGAAAAAAAATAACTGAACTCAGTTCATGGCAGAAAAATTAATGCACTCCCAGAAAAGTCTACTTTATTACATTCAAGTGAGGCATCACTTGAAACTGTATTAAACGGTTGTCATTTATGTTCAGCAAAAGCGTATGACAAAATTGCAGCAATCCCAAAACCATTACATTGTAACCTTTAGTGGGGGTTGTCCCCAGGGTTGACCATGATTCTGATAACTACAGGAAAACTCCCAAATAGTTTCAGAGGAATGGAACTATTTTTCCCCCTTTCAGAAACTTTCCAGTACTTTCTAGCACAGCAGATTGGGGCAGGGGGAACCTTTCAGAATGGTATTGACTATACAAGGCACAATTTCAGCTATTCTCTTCTTTGTGTTTCTACTAAAATATATTTTATCCTATGGAATAAGCAATAAAACGTCTAGATCCAAGTTTAGAAACAATACATTTCCAATCTTTACCACTAATTGTCATGTTGCCAGAGATGCAACAAAATTCATGCTTTATTTAAACTACAGTTTGTATAACATTCTGTAACTGTTCCTTTTTGGAAGACAGCCATAACATGTCTTAAGTTGTCTTTGAGTTAAGCTTTAATATTGAACATGGAAATTGACAGCCAGACAGATTTTCTGTATTCCACTTACAGCTAAAAGACTTACACTTCAGCATTGGAAGGATATATAAATGGCTCAATAGAGATGATGTTATTAACAACTTTCAAATGAATTACTTATCAGCGCATGTTAGCTACGAATGGTTCAAAAGAAATATGTCAATTTATTGAAATATTTATGTAAAATTTTAGGTATTTCTTTAGGCATTTATGAAGACATGCTTTGTTTTCTTTTTTCTTTCCTCAGAACGAACGAACGAACGAACGAACTAACTAACTAACTATAGTCAAGCTGAGAGGAGGAGAACCTGTGGTATAGAGGTTAAAGCTACTACCTTACAGGTTCAAATCCCGATAAGGGTATGGCTAGCTGATGAGAGCAAAATAAGCTTGAAATACATCTGCACAGGCCATTCTATGTTGATTGCATTCCCTCCCCTCCCTCTTGGTTTTTTTTTAATGTGCTTTTTAAGACAAATTCTTGCTGGAGCTGTCATGAAATTACCAGAAGCCAGAAGCTCCATGGTTTTCTTCCATTTCCTACTTCCTATATGGGTAGGTGTTGTGATTTCGTCTGAGGCTCCTCAGGGAACGGCTGAACCTCTGCCGGCTCCCTGCTCAGAGGGGGAGGAGGAGGAACAGGAGGAGGAGGAGGAGGCCCAGGCAGAAGGGGAGGAGGAATATCAGGCCGAGGGAGAGGGAGAACAGCCAGAATCCCCCGGGGTGGAGCTCTCCCCAGCAAGCAGCCTGGAGTCCTTAGATGAAAATGCTCAAGCCATCATCGATCACAGGCAGAGAAGAGCAGCACAACGAAGGGGACAATTAGCCAGGTACTTCCAGTCCTAAATAGGTAACAGCTGGGTTTGGGTGTGGTTCTCCCCAGAAAGGCTGAAAAGGCAGACCCACCCTTCCTGTATTGTGGAGTATTATCTTTGGGAGTCCTGGGACCTGGCTGTGATCTTTGGCATCGCTGATTTTGGCTTGTGGCCTTGAAGGCTGAAACCTTGGGGAGAAAGGCGTGGGGGCTTATTCTCTACAGTGGTGTGTGTGCCAGCAAGAAGTCTGCTGTATTGTCTGGCCGTCAGGACTTTGCTGTGAAGCCTCATAGCCTGCCTGTTGGGAAGAACAGGTTTTTCTCTGTGTTTATTTTTCAAACGATAAAGTGCTTTTGCTTTTACCAGCGTGTCTGGCTGCTTTTTCCAGTTGGTGTTGAAGTCTGGGGGCACCCAGACAGAACAGGTAGGTAA
Organism: Erythrolamprus reginae; assembly: GCF_031021105.1. Lineage (NCBI taxonomy): Eukaryota > Metazoa > Chordata > Lepidosauria > Squamata > Dipsadidae > Erythrolamprus > Erythrolamprus reginae. The sequence goes on from NC_091951.1 coordinate 140,379,260, forward strand.
ATCTTCTTTCATTTATTTTAAATTATTTAAATTAAGCAATCATAGATGAACTGAACATTAATATACACATATTTAATATACACGTATTTTGGTAGCAAAATCTGTCTGGAATCTACACTGCATATCGGATATTGATACAATCGAGCATGTCCAGAGATATTTTACAAGAAGAGTTTCCACTCGTCTGCTCACAATATAATACCTTATGCCACCAGACAAATTCAATGTACTACCTGTCAATGACAACTTTAGTTTCAACCGCAACAATACACAAGCACACAACAGATACAAACTCAAAGTGAATCACGTCAAACTGGATTGCAGAAAATACAACTTCAGCAACAAAGTAGTTAATGCCTGGAACTCACTACCTGACTCTGTGATTTCATCCACAAATCCCCAAAACTTAACTCTTAGACTGCCTACTGTTGACCTCACCCCAATCCTAAGAGATCAGTAAAGGGGTTGCATAAGCACACAGTGTGTCTACCATCCCTGTCCAAATTTTCTCTTTTATTTGTACCCAACTTATCTATTCAAATAATGTCATACTTATTGTATATTATCAAATACTTGTACTTGATAAAATAAATAAACAAAATAAAAATAAATTCCGAAAGACTACTTTCCCCTGCCCCAGCAAGAAAAGTTAGGAATATTGGAGGAATAGATTCTCTGAGAATTCTGAACTATTCAAATCCCCTGCACTGCCTAGATCAGAAAACAGTTATCCTTTGTTATTCCATGCATCAATTTTATGTAGAAAATGATGTGTATTAAATGTAAACTTGTCAGACATAGACACAGGTTCACTGACCAAATTAGGGCCTGAAATGCAGTTTCCATTGAATGGTTAAGTATGTATTTTAATTGGTAATTTAGTTTTTAGTTGTAACGTTTAATTATTTGGATTTCGATATATATTGTTTCTTTCATATGTTATAAACTGCCCCGAGTCCTCAGAGAGGGGCAGCATGTAAATCCAATAAACTTAAATTTACCTCTCAATCTACCTTTACCCGAAGAAGTCCTTACATACATTTACCAAGAAATGATTCCCGGGCAGTTCTAAATAATAATGTATACTTCTGCAGCATCAGAAATGTAAATATACATTTCAATGTAAATGTTCATGCTTGCTTTCTTAGATTGCAAATTAATGTGGAAACAGAAACAGGCAATGAAAAAAGAATGAGCACGTATGAAGTTGTCACCGACAGATAACAGACAGATCCATCTATCCCTAAGAAAGGTTGCTTCAAAAGGATAATGTATCTGTTCTCTGGCTAATTCATCATGCCATACCATCACTTCTCAAAGCATGACCCCTCATTTTCCTTTTAAAAGGACTGTCACCTGCAATCCTAATCAAGGAATTGTATGAATTTTAATTGACTAATCAATATGCTTCAACCGTGCAATCCTAACTCTGTTGCTACTGGATGAGGGAGGAATAGAAGCTGCTAGCAAAGATACATCTACCTCTGATGCAGATTTGTGAAGGGAAATTGAAAAGTGACTGTGCCAAGACGTTTACCTGAGATGGATTTGGAATTGCTGACACTATTCTTTTCTTGAAACAGAGATTGAGGTTCTTGTCTATCAAGTCAGCAGGCTTTTGTAGGTATTTCCCCCTCATTGAAGCTAATGGGGTGGAACACTGAAAAGAAATAAATCTTTATAATATTTTCATTTGAATAAGCAGATGGAATAAGTGCCTTTTTTTTAAACTGTCCATTTTGCTTGGCACATATTTAGACATAACATGTTTGCATGCCCTCGTTTCCTTGAATATCAAGCAACATGCTGCCATGAGGCTGCATACCATTATCGCAGTGGTTCTCAACCTGGGGTTAGGGACCCCTTTGGGGGTCGAACAACCGTTTCACAGGGGTCGCCTAAGGCCATGGGAAAAGGCAAATCTCCCATGATGTTAGGAACTAAAGCTTCTATACTGGTGCCTTGGAACATATTTTTATAATCTGACTAACCAGGTGTTTACAGTGGGGGTTTCCCTCTGACCTTCCTGCCAACCAGCTAAAAGCTCTATTGGGAGAATTGGTGTTAGACTTATGGTTGAGGGCAGGGGTGGGCAGCGGGAAGGACGGGGTGGAACACAGTTCCACCGGCAGAAATGAAGCTGTGTGCCCAGTTCCAGCTGACATCTCCCCCTTCCATTCATCTCCTCCTACTCGGAAAGTGGCAGGGAGACCAGCACTGGCAGGAGTTGCAGGGGGCCCACTTCCTCCCACCTCTTTTCTCAACAGCTGATCAGCACCTGTTCGCCTAGCTACCCAGCCTGAGGCATGGAGTGATCCAGGAGGGAGAGCACGGGAAAAACGAAGCAAGTTGTCAACCCAGAAACAACAGTAAGGAGATTGTAAGTCAAGGACTTAACAGTTCACTTGAACAATGATGATCGTTCAAGCCACTCCCACATGTCACATGGCCAGCAAACCACTCCTACCCAGTCACATGACCATCAAACCACACCCACAAAATAAGCCACACCCACAGTGTGGCAGTAAAAATTTTGGCTGCCCATTACTGGTTGGGGGTCACCTCGACATGAGGAACTGTATTAAGGGGTCGTGGCATTAGAAAGATTGAGAACCACTGCATTATAGAAAAGTGACTTCTGATTGGTCTGCATGCTTATGACTGTTGTTAGCATCCCCATGGTCATTTGATCAAAATTCAGGTGCTTGGCAACTGGCATGCATTTATGAGAGCTACACTGTCCTGGGGTCATGTGATCACCATTTGTAACATGCCCAGCTGTAACCTCTAAAAAGGAAAGTCAATGGGGGAAACCAGATTCATCTAACATACTGCATGATTTGTTTAATAAGCAGTTAAGTAGCAGTGATTCCACTTAACAGCAGTGGCAAAAAAGGTTGTAAAATAGAACAAAACTCCCTTAACAACTGCTTTGCTTATCACTGGAATTTCTGGGTTCCATTACGATCATAAATCGAAGATTATCTGTATTCCTATAAAGTTTGGACCTTGATTACAGTCTAATGGAATTATGGGTAAAAAATAAAGGACTGAGAAACAGATTTGGATTTCTTTTTGTTTTAGATTAGAGAATTTTTCCTAACATGCTTTACAGGTAAAAAGCAGTTCCCAGATCCTAAATGAGAATTATATGATAAAATAATATGCTGGCTTTTCTGACTAAATGTAATTAATATTGAAAGAGAGAACTTTTCTGAGTGTCAGAGGAGCTCCCTGTGTTTACATATGTAACAGTGGGGCAAGTTCAGGCAGTTCAGTTTTCCCCTTTAAAGCCAGTTACAAAGCAAAGCCAAGAACTAGAAAGAGGGGTAGAATACATCCACTTTAGAAACTTTAACATGCCAACGAGAGTCAACTGGATAGTTGACATATTTGTTTTTGAAGTCAAAAAGATACACATATTCACACAATCATTTGGAATAAACTCAAATATCTTAAAATCTGAATTTTAAAGTGCAAATGGTGATAATATACATTAGGACAGGTTATTTATGTCAGTGATTTTCAATCTTTTTTGAGCTGCAGCACATTTTTTACATTTATGAAATCCTGGGGCACACCACTAACCAAAATGACACAAAATGACAATCTAACATAGTACAGTGGTACCTCGAGATACGAGTTTAATTCGTTCCGGACCTGGGCTCTTAAGTCGAGCAGCTCTTATCTCGAACGACTTTTCCCCATAGGAATTAATGTAAATAATTTTAATTGGTTCCAGCCCTCAAAAAACTCACAAAGTTAGTCTAAATTATGCAGAAAGACATGTTTTTAATGAAGAAATGTACATGTACATATAAATGAATAATGAAGTTTCTTTCACTTAACTTGTAAACTTTCTTAAACTTTTAAATTTACATATGTTCAACTTCTCTGCCACCCAATCCTGTAGGACAGAGGTCCCCAACCCTTTTTGCACCAGGGACCGGCTTTAAGCGATCAAGAGAGGAATGGGTGAATGAATGGACGGAGGGTGGGAAGGAAGGAAGGAAAGAGGGAAGGGACAGGAACAGAGGAAGGAAGCAAGGAAACTTATGAAAGGGGAGAGTAAGAGAGGAATGAGTGAAGGGAGGGAGGGAGGGAAGAAGGTGGGAAGGAGAAAGAAAAGAAGAAATAGAGGAAGGGAAGGTAAAAGAGAGAAAGAAAAAGAGCAAGAAAGAAAGAAAGAAAGAAAGGGGGAAGGGACAGGAACAGAGGAAGGAAGCAAGGAAACTTATGAAAGGGGAGAGTAAGAGAGGAATGAGTGAAGGGAGGGAGGGAGGGAAGAAGGTGGGAAGGAGAAAGAAAAGAAGAAATAGAGGAAGGGAAGGTAAAAGAGAGAAAGAAAAAGAGCAAGAAAGAAAGCTGCAAGCACCCCCCGAACCCCCCAGGCCGGCTGCAACCTTTTAAAACACGCGCGCCGCTTCGCAGCTGTCTCCTGAAGCCGAACGCGGAAGTTAGCATTTGGCTTCAGGAGACAGCTCCTTGGCGCTTGTATCTCGAATTTGGGCTTGTAAGTAGAACAAAAATATCTCTCCCCTCCCAGCTCTTATCTCGAGTTGCTCTTAAGTAGAGCAGCTCTTATGTCGGGGTTCCACTGTACATGTTATACATATAATTAATAATGTAGTTTCTAAATGTATTTATACTCACTTAGTGTGACGCCCGGGCCTGTTTAGATGAACACAAAAGGGCAGGAATGGTAGAAAGACATACACGAAGTTCTTCCTCAACAGTTCTCAGTCTCTCTTTTTTTTTAGTTTTTATCGCAGTCAAGCTTGAGAAGCTCAGCTCACATAGATATGTGGTTGAAAACAGGAGCAATCTTTGTTGGCCAGAATGGGGAACTCCTTGGCAACAGATAACCAAAAACTGTCCAAAGAAAGATCAGCAAACTTTACCTTTAAACCACGATTAGAAATCGGGAAAACGGGGAGGAGGAGCAGCTTCAACTACTTGCCACAGCCACACAATGACAAGTGTGCGGCAGCCCGAGCGGGGACCTTCCTGGGTGTGGATGAGAGGCGGCCTGCTATTGGTTCATTGCTAGTGGTCGGGATGAATCCTAGAAGTTGATTGGTCAGTGAGAGTTCCCTGTGCCTCCACTCTTCCTGTCGCTGATAGCTGGAGGGATTGTTTATGTTCGGATGGAGGAGGCTGGTGGCAGGCTGGATAAATGGCCTCCGCGGGCCATAGTTTGGGGATCCATGTTTAATTTCCCCACGGCACACCTGACCATGTCTCACAACACACTAGTATGCCGCGGCACACTGGTTGAAAAACACTGATTTATGTTTTACCTTAACCGATGATATTTTCCTCTGAACCTCATAATTTTGCATAAGGGTGATTTGTCTATATGTATGTCTATTTTTTCTTTTTTTCTTTCTTTTCGTTTTCTGTTCTTTTCTTTTCTTTCTTTGTTGTATTTTCTTTTTTAATGTATATATCCAATAAATATTTTTTTTAAAGAAAAGAAAAGCCAGGTAGCCTTGAGGAACCTATCAAGGCTTCTCAACCTGTTAGGTTTCTCAATAATACCTGCATGGTATCTTATAATGTAAAAGCCTTTATCAGTTTGAAATGGATGCATAATGTTCCAGTTGATCTAATAAGGAAACAAACCTATAAACATCGGAAACAAGAGATGACTTAAAGGACCCAGCTGAAATTTGCTGTACGCTGGATGTGTTGGTACTACAAATGTCAGAATTCAAACTCAGCAATGCTAGCTGAAGCTTCTGGTAGTCATAATCTAAATACACTGAAAAGGGATCAAATTCTTTTAAAAGTGCAGGTATGCCGTAATGCAGAACTACCTGGCCTTAGGTTATTTACGAAAAATACAACAATTTAATCTTTGGTGGCTTTTTCTTAAGATATCAGGATTTACCCAGCTGTGTACCAATTAGATCTATTTGCATTCAGATTAATGAATGCTTTATTCACTGAAACAAATGTTGCAGTCTTCTTTTCTGGGCACAAGAATGTGAACAGATGAGGAGAACATAAATATTTATTCATTGGCATGTAAAAGTTAAAAGTAGCTACATAAAAATGATAATCTAAAGCCCTTAAATTTCTCATGCCATTAAAATCAGTCTGGCTGTGGGGTTATTTGGAGCATCAAAATATATGAGTTAGGTAAATTTCTTCATGTGCATTTATAATATATACATTATCACTGAGGTGCTTGTGTATAAGCCCATTCCACCATATTCTTAAAGAAACAGGAAATAAACAGGAAATTTTACATTATATTTCCGTGAGTTTTCATAGAAAAAAGTAATATTTATTGGGGTGATTTTCCGACTTGGTATGAACAACAAATCTTGAATTCAAGCATAGGGATACAAGATGATTTTAATTTACTGAAAGTGGGATGGGGGCCTGCAAATAGGTTTCCCTCTCTCTCTCTCTCTCAAAAATTGCCTAGAATCTCTATATGTGAAAATAATTTTTTTTCAGATAACCAAAAATTTTCATTTCCATTTCTATTTGATTTTTGTTCAGCCAGTTTGCTCTGTCTTTTCATTCTTTTAATCCTTTCTCTTTTACCCTTCCTTCCACAACTTATTCCAATCCTGCACTCTGTTTTTACAAACGATAATTTGATTTCATAATTGACCCTTTACTTAATAACCCCAAGTACTCTAATGTTATTCAGAATAAAAATCAACTTCAAGTTTTTGCTCTGCATATAGCTATTGTAAATATTACTCAATTGTTGCGGTATCTTTTTGTTTTTGTAAATAATGTCCTTCCACCCGACTGATAAGTGCTGAATGAATTTGTTAGTAAATAAGGCAGCTTCCTTTCTCATTATATTCTGGCCTGGCTTAGCTATCTTGACCTTGTACCTGTCAATCACCCATCACAGTACTAATGTCTTCAATGTGAAAAGAGGTGAGGTAGAGGTTTTCGATAGGGGGGAAAATCATGCTTGATTATGACCATGTTAAAAAAAAAATGACATTTTTCTTACCCTAACATTAAACATTAAATATTTGACACTGGTACTCAAATGATAGAGTATTCTGAGGTGGTGGGGGGGGGGGGGGGAGGAAGAAGAGAAAGAAAAGGATAGCAGCAGAAGGGATAGCACTGCTACCAATTCAAGACCAACATTAACCAAAAAGTAAAGCTAATGGCTAAGGTGGAAGAGAGGTGGTTATGAGAATTGTTTTGACAAACCTCAATACTTCCTTCAGACAAACAGCAAAGTCATCAATGCCATCTTTTGCAAAAACCATGAAGGGATGGCTTAAGTTAAATATGAGTTTACCAAATTGCATTTTTAATATTTTAACTACCACCATCCTCATGATTAAATGTCATCATTTTAAGGTTTCTACTCAAAGCAGTGGATTTAATGGAATTCTAACCTGGGTTCAAAGATATGCCCACATCTATTCTCAATGAACCAACCTACCTCCAATTCTTCACTGCTAAGTAGGTAAGGGGAAATTGCTGGATCATATAGGAAGCAGGGTAATAGATGACCTATTTCCCATTGGATATCAGGAACACCCAGAACTGAATGCAGGCCATCATGGTGCAGTGGATAGGACTTGGAACCAACAGTGTTCAGATTGATGGGTAAAGGGAGAGGGAAGGGAAATAAAAGCAAAAGAATATAAAGGGCTCTCTTTTATGAATCAGTATTCCATGCAATGGAATTAGATGGCAGATAGGTAGCTGATTGGCTAGCAGATTAACTATATTACTATGGTCGTGTAAAAAGCAGTATCCAAGCCTATATTTGTGAGCATTAACTGCTTTGTGGTGCATCAACATGCACCAAAGAATGGTGCATCAACATCCAGGCACTCATAACTTCACATTGGAAAAATCACTGGAAACTCTTGTCATAGATTCACGGACACTAAGGTTCTTTGGAATAAAGATGCAGAGTTGGGCTTGTTGTAGTACATCTTGCAAAGATCACCAACCAACAAGCCTTATCTTGAAATGACATTTCCAGAGCCAGTTTCAAACAGAGACTTTCTGCTATTTATTTTATAATGACTTAACAAGTCACCTGTTTGCCAATTTCTTCTCTCTGTCCAGTGCCTACCTTTGCCCAAAATAAGTTTCCACTACCAGTCTGATTCCCACTCAATGTTATTTAGCATGTCTGAAATGCTTCTCTCGAATCAACCATTGCCAAAACCTAGAATCTATTACATAGTAGCTACTGCTACCTCTCTGCCAGTATGTATGTATGTATGTATGTGTGTGTATGTATGTATGTATGTATGTATGTATGTATGTATGTATGTATGTATTTATTTATTTATTTATTTATTTATTTGGTTGGTTTCTATGCCACCCTTCTTGAAACAAGTCAGGGTGGCGTATAACATTAAATATAACAATATATAAGAAATGTAAATAACTATAAAATTATGAAAATTTACTAAAAAAACACATTTTAAGTTTAAGTTTAATTGGATTTGTATGCCGACCCTCTCCAAGGACCCGGGGCGGCTCAAAGCATATACAAAGAGATAGTAAATCAATCCAATTAATATACATAAAAACAATCCTTTAAAAATTCTAATTTTAAAAGCTTCCATTAACATTCATTCAACAAATCATACCAAAAAACATTCATTGGTCAGGGGGAAGATCTAGTAACCCCAGGCCTGGCGACAAAGATGGGGGTTTAAACTCTTTCGAAAGGCAAGGAGTGTGGGGGCAGTGCAAATCTCCAGGGGGAGCTGATTCCAGAGGGCCAGGGCTGCCACAGAGAAGGCTTTTCCCCTAGGTCTCACCAGCTGACATTGTTTGGTCGATGGGACCCTAAGGAGACCAACTCTGTGGGACCTCACCGGTTGCTGGGATTCGTGCGGCAGAAGGCAGTCTCGGAGATAGTCAGGTCCTATGCCATGTAGGGCTTTATAGGTCATAACCAACACTTTGAATTGTGTCTGGAAACAGATCAGCAGCCAATGCAGTCTGCAGAGTGATGACAAGATATGGGCATGTCTTGGAAGGCCCAAAACCACTTGCGCGGCTGCATTTTGGACGATCTGAAGTTGCCAAACACTCTTCAAAGGTATCCCCATTGCAGTAGTTGAACCCCACTAACACTGACTGTGACTGACCAGAGAGGTAGGAGGAGAACCACTGTAAAACGGTGCCTCTCTCTCTCAACTCCTTCAGTCAGCGCAGAAGGATACCATGATTGATGGCATTGAAAGCTGCTGAGAGGTCAAGAAGCACCAGGATAGCGGATAATCCCCTGTCCCAGGCCCGCCAGAGATCATACATCAGCGCGACCAAAGCAGTTTCCGTACTGTAGCTGGGTCTGTATCCTGACTGCCGAGGGCCTAGATAATTGGCTTCTTTCAAGGACCGCTGGAGCTGAGGCGACACCACCTGTTCAACAATTTTCCCCATAAAGGGAAGGTTGGAGACAGGATGATAGCTGTTAAATACAGCCGGGTCCAGGGAAGGCTTCTTGAGGAGGGGGCGTACCATTGCCTCCTTGTAGGTAGCTGGGAAGTACCCCTTCCTCAAAGAAGCATTGGTAATCTCCTGGACCCAGCTCCGTGTCACCTCTCTGCTGACCGAAACCAGCCAGGAGGGACACGGGTCCAACAAACAGGTGTCGGAACTCACAGCTTCAATGGCCTTGTCACCTCGACTGCCTTGTTGTCAGCCAATTCTGCACCCCAACTGGAGTCAAGATCAGTCCGGATCTTAGTAATTTTATATGTGAAAAGCTTGTTAAAGGCCTCAGCATTACCCTGCAAGGGCTCCCTAACTCTCCCCTGATTAAGGAGAGAGCGAGTCAACCTAAACAGGGTGGCCAGGCAGGATTCCGCAGACACAATCAGGCCGACATTGTAAGCACAAAAAGGCCCCGTATACACTCACACACATTCATCCAGTCCAATCCAATCATATCTCATATTGGCCGGAGACAGTCTCATCACTCACAGCCCCATGTCCGCTGGCTTTTAAAGCTTTACGAAAGACTGTATCAGATTGCTTCCTTAATATTCATAAAATTATGAGCTGCTTCTATTTCTTGATGTCAAGCACTTTGTAAGCAAAAATGTTATTGTGTGTTTGATAAAAAACACACATTGTGAAACAACTATCTTATGTAACTATTCCATTATCTTTCAAAATGACTGAATATGAATTCATGAAAATACTTAATTTATTAAAGGATTGGGATTCTACATATCAAGTGACTACCCATATGTAAAATTCATTTTGAAGAACTTTATATGAGGCAGGTATGAATAGTAATAGATTATTCCGAAATGGAAACATTAAGTCTAACTCCATTGGATAAATGGTAATAGAAGTTAGATGTTCTTAGTCTCAAAACAATTGCATCAGAATCCATAATGGGAACATTTTTGCTTTTCTGTTCTCAATTTTTCAACAGGAAATAGAATTGGTTATGCTGTCAAATACGTTTATTTGCACAAATACATATAGAGAATTGGGAAAGAGGAAAACAAAATGCAAAAATTGGATTATAGTAACACATGGACTGAGATTCCAGAGGACATGTATTGGAACTGGACAAATAATACATTAGGACTGGAAATAACTATCCTGCAGTAGTTATTCCCACTCCTAATGTATAACGCTTCCTCTTCAGCCAGCTGTCCTTCTGGTTCTAAGTTTTTAGAGGCAGATGGCCTGAGAAAAACTCTTCATTTCAGTTTTACTACATAAAAAAACCATTCAGCAGACAAAAACTGACATTCTCTTCAGAACATGGTTTCATAGATCCCTTTAGTACAGTAGAGATCAAATTAATCTTTGGAGAGATGCAGCAGTAGCTGAGAAGTTGGCCAATGTAGGGAAGTGAATGGTGAGACTGAAGAAGGATAAGGTAGTAGACTGGCTCTTTTAATTTATGCTCTTCAAAGAATGTATGTGAATTTTCAGAATTTCAGAATTTTCAGAATGTTATAGAAGTGACTTGAGCAAGTCGTGGTAAAAATATAGAACATGAGATAAATACAATGGGATGAGATTTGTTTGGCCAGGAGAGAGTCTAGATGGGTTTGCTAGAAAATCTTTCTTTCTTTCTTTCTTTCTTTCTTTCTTTCTTTCTTTCTTTCTTTCTTTCCTTCTTTCTTTCTTTCTTCCTCCCTCCCTCCCTCCCTCCCTTCCCAATTGTGAGGCAAAATGACTTATGTGATTTTAGGTTAAAATAGTATGTACAAAGTTCCTTATCTAGATTACTAGAAATCTGGAAAGAGTTGAGTGATGAAAAGGAGCAGGGAGGGAGGGTGGGAGGGAACTGGGTGTACACATTCTTGAACTGTAATACTTATACAGGTATAAAGAAAAAAGGAAAGTGAAGAATAACACTGTTCCAAGTTGCAAGTTAGTCTTACAAGTATACATCTGACTGATTCATTTAAAATTCAGGCTGAATATAATCCTCAAGTATTGCTACATGTATCATTATGTTCCTGACTTTTAAGCTTAACATATGAACATCAAACATCAAATACATTAAGTACTGTATTTAAAAGTGAACCGCCAATAATGTAACAAATGTAGATGTTTATTAAAATGTTAGAAATAAGACATTTGGACAGAAATAATCTATATGTTAGACAGAAATATTCCTTTATTTTGAGAATTGCACAAAAGGTCCAGTAATAGCTTTAAAATATTATACGAATATTAAATATTTGTAATAGCAAATATTACACAAGTTAGTAAATCCAATAGCAAATGAATTTAAAGCTATAGAAAAAACATAGGATGCAAAATGACTACAATATTTCTTACAGCACCATAGATCAAAGCAGAATATTTTTCAGAGAGTTTAAACACAATCACAATCAGTCTACTGGATTTTCACAGAATTGATGTCACTGGATTTGTCTAATTTCTACAACTATCCTACTATCCATGCAAATTTAACTTGGGGGTGGGGGAAAGGGAGATTTCAGAACAAAAAAAGATATTCAAGGTTAATTCAAGGGAAAAGAGGACAAAATGGATGACAGCCTATGTTGTACCTCAGTAACGGTGTGTTAGTTAACTATCTTTCTCCCTGTTTTGCTATTTTTTTGTAATAAGTTTTTATTTTATTTTATAGGAGATAAAGATTCCAACTTCAATTGAACAGGGTGTTGTCTGAGTCCTGTTTTTCAAGTTAAGGTACATTTTGATCTTAATTTTTCCCCAAATCCAGGTGGAAACGTATATATATGAGTCATATTATCTATTTTAGTTCAATAATTTCCATCCTTCTTGTTGCTGCCACATGCTGTGTTGATATCCCAGTAGTTTTCTAAAATTCAATTCAATTCAATTCAATTTATTAGATTTGTGTGCCACCCCTCTCCGAAGACTCGGGGCGGCTCACAACAATGATAAAAGCAATATTATAATGGCACAAATCTAATATTAAGAATAACCTAAAACCCTATCATAATTAAAAAACCAAACAACACATACATACCAAACATAAATTATAAGGAGCCTGGGGGAAATATGTCTCAAATCCCCCATGCCTGGCGATATAGGTGGGCCTTGAGTAGTTTACGGAAGACAAAGAGGGTGGGAGCAGTTCTAATCTCCGGGGGGAGTTGATTTCAGAGGGCTGGGGCCGCCACAGAGAAGGCTCTTCCCCTGGGGCCCGCCAGACGACATTGACTGTGTGGGACCTTATCGGTCACTGGGATTTGTGCGAAAAAATGTTTGCTTTATTAAATAAGTAACAGATAATTCAGCATGTATTTTTAATTGAAATGGTCTTCATCTCAAGCATGACAGGATCTTGAGATTCTCCACAAGTGGAACTGAATAGAGCCGTAAGGTTGGACTTTTCTATTTTATAATGATACAGAGTTTGATCTATCACTTTGTCTTCCTACTTCCACATGTTTTTCTATAATTTATCAGAGTCAAATGTAAACATCTTCTAAATGCTATGCAGTAATCTTTAAACTGGCAACAACATAGACAAACAAATGTTGCTCTCACTGCTGATCCCCATCCTGCCATAGGACACATTTTATTTACAGGATGTCCTTCTTTACTGATTGCCTCAGACAGTTATCATTTATATTAATGAAAAAATAATGATAATGAAAAGTAAAAAAGTTTTGGCAAGTTTATGAAGCAGAGGAGAGCTGAACTACAATTATAAAAACAGTCACAGTTTCACTTAATGACTTGCTTATTAACTGGCCCTAATTGTGGTCACTAAATGAGATTTACTTAAAGTTTACAGACAGTTCCAAGCTAACTTTCAAATTAAAAGCAACTTACCATACACTGTAACCAGAAGAGAGCTGTTCCCAGTTCAGACCGGTTTTATAGAACCGGTAGCGGAAATTTCATTCCAAACCAGGAGAAATCTCTGGCTGGCCACACCCCTGAACCATCTCTCTCGGTAGCGGTGTAGGTGCCTCCATTTTGTTTTTGGCTTCTGCGCATGTGCAGAAGCTGTTTTTTGCTTCTGTGCAGAAGCTAGTTTTTGCTTCTGTGCACAAGCTAGTTTTTGGCTGCGTGGTATGGTCATGTGACATGCAATGCACATGTCCCCATGTAGCATACGAGAGAACAAACTGGTGGTAAGGTAAGTTAGAACCCAACCCTGACTATAACCATATAAAAGTAGCAATCATGATTAAAATAAATACAAGCCAATCCATCTTCCAGAGAGACAGTCATAACAACCCACTCCCCTAGCTTGGTGAAGCAAGGAAGTTTTCCAATTTTCTGAATAACAGAAGGGAGTCGATATTAGATATTACTAAGAGTTCTTGCTGGAATTTATTGGATGGGCAATAGGAGAAGGTAGTCCTGCAGACTGAACCATGACGTGCTTTAAAGTTAACAACCAGCCATATAGTCTTCAAGAGTAACCTAATGGACAGTGCATTACAGCCAAGGCATGAATGACATTGAGTAATGTCTTTATAAAATATGAAACAGCACTAAGTATTCGAACTTTAATAAAGTACATGCTGGATTGATAGTTGCAGCTAAGAAAAATTAGAATGTATGAACACTCAAGAACTTTCCAATACCCACTAGAACATTTTATCCACATGTTGCCAAGTTTCACAATGTACACTATTACCTTTGAAGAACATGCTGACTTTTAAGAAAAATAATCCATGTAGACTTTCCCTGAATCAATAAAATAAATACGATGTCTGTCTTACCTTTATTTTAGAAATATGGTGTATTTTAAAAAACTATGCTTACCATACTTTTATGCCAATATCTTCATTCAGGCAACATGCTTATTTGTAAAACTTACTTATGAGTAATGATGAGTTATAAAAATAAACTTATTGCTTAAATGAAATTTATATAGAACTGCCCCCACCCTCCTTGCCTTTCGTAAACTCCTTAAAACCCACCTCTGCCGTCAAGCGTGGGGGAACTGAAACATCTCCCCCTGCCTATGTAGTTTTTTGTGTATGATGACTGTATGTATGTTTTTATATATTGGGGTTTCTTGTTTTTTAGACTTTTTAAATGTATTATTGTTATTTTAGATTCCAGCTATTAGATTTGTTATTATATATTGTTTTTATCATTGCTGTAAGCCGCCCCAAGTCTACGGAGAGGGGCGGCATACAAATCTAATTAATAATAATAATAATAATAATAATAATAATAATAATAATAATAATAATAATAAATATTTTTATGTAGGAAATCTCTTCATGCTCCTTATATCTTATATTTCAACATTTTAAATACAGTTTTTATGTGTCATTTGAAAATAATAGTTATAATCATAGATTTTTCCTTAGTTTTCTGCCTAAGGTGGGAGTAGAAACCAGTCTCCTGATTTCCACCTTGGTGCCTTAACTGTAAGTCCAAACTGACTGTAAATGCTCTCAAATGCTCTTCAAATTTCTCTTACCAAATATTCAGATTACAATTACATATCCTTATCAACCTTAATGGCCAGCACAACCTTTTCTCCTTTCTTATTACAAGCTGTCATTCAAAACTTTAATGTTTTTATCCTATGCTTCAGTTCTAAAGCTATTTTTCAGGCAGAGGTCCATTACTCAATCATTTGCCAAGGAAAGTTAAGATCAGATCCAAATTTTGTCAGATACAAATAGCTAATTGCAGAGTTAACACAATAAACAATTTGATTTCATCTCCTTACAATATCAATTGTCTCTTTTTAATAGGATTTTTTTTTTTAAAAAGCAACTCTATAAAATAAAGATAGAAAACTGCTTAACAAAACACTGACATGTTTGATGTGTTTCTCATCTCTATTTTACAGAATTCAGCTGCAGCAATGATAGTGCTTTATAGCTTTTGGATTGACAATCTTTGCTATTTTCATAAATATATCTTTAAAATAACTCTTATGAAATTTGAAGAATATATATATATATGCTTTCGAAAATTTTCACGGGTATATGTATGTAGATTGTTCTGAGTTCGGGTTTTGCCCTGTGTAATATTTTGCATGTCTATGCGACGTTTCGGTGAAATGTTGTACATTTTACAACAGCACGAAGCTTGAAACTTCAGCCTGATGATGGTGAATGTGATTTCACCGAAACGTCGCATAGACATGCAAAATATTACACAGGGCAAAACCCGAACTCAGAACAATCTACATATATATCTCTGCTTTACAAGGCAAAGGTTGCAGGTTCAAGTCCCAGTGGGTATGGCTAGCTGATGAGGCCAAAATAAGGCTGAAATAGATCTATCCTAGTCTCCCTTAATTTTCAAATTCAGCTTAAACATGTGACACATACAGATAGAATTGTCGGCTATCAATAAAATTAACTGCCTTGGAAATGGCCCTGGGTTGGGCCGAGAGGCAAAAAAGGAGCTGTGATGTTCCTTCAATATACCAGGGTGATTCGACACAAAATGCAACCCTTCCCTGGTACAGAGCTGAAGGGATTGGATACTGTAGCCTAGAGGATAATTCTCTGCCTTACAAGGCAAAGGTTGCAGGTTCAAGTCCCAGTGGGTATGGCTAGCTGATGAGGCCAAAATAAGGCCGAAATAGATCTATCCTAGTCTCCCTTAATTTTCAAATTCAGCTTAAACATGTGACATATATATATATATATTTGTTTTCGTAGATTTTTACTGGTATATGAATGTAGATTGTTCTGAGTTCGGGTTTTGCCCCGTGTAATATTTTGAGTGTCTATGCGACGTTACGGTGAAATCACATTCACCATCATCAGGCTGAAGTTTTAAGCTTTGTGCTGTTGTAAATATGGAATGTTTGAAACTGCCATTGCTTCCTTATATATAGTGTTAGGGGTGGAGATTTGGTTTGAATGTAGCAAATAGATTGGGTGACTATGTTTTAGTGATTTGATTGGTTGGTGGAATCACAATTACTTGAAGGATTGACATGGTGATTATTATGAAATGTTTTTTTGTTTAAGGCTGGTTTCCAAATCTCTGGTAGGCGGGACTCCTCATCTCTTTTGTTTATGCAGAGGGGGTGTTTCTCAATCTCTATTGCTTCCATAGTAATTCTTCTATATAAATTTTCTGTTTTGGAAAGTAATTTAGTTTTTTAAAATTCTATATATAAGGAAGAAATGGCAGTTGCAAACATTCCATATTTACAACAGCACGAAGCTTAAAACTTCAGCCTGATGATGGTGAATGTGATTTCACCG
Organism: Erythrolamprus reginae; assembly: GCF_031021105.1. NCBI lineage: Eukaryota > Metazoa > Chordata > Lepidosauria > Squamata > Dipsadidae > Erythrolamprus > Erythrolamprus reginae. The sequence continues at coordinate 140,395,900 of NC_091951.1, forward strand.
AAACATCGCATAGACACTCAAAATATTACATGGGGCAAAACCCGAACTCAGAACAATCTACAATGGAGAAAATGTAAAGCTGGCATATATTTTCTGATTTCCTTCTGTCTGTATCAGTGTTTTTCCATGTAATGGGAATATATCTCTTGCTTCAAGCATTCTTCTGGTGTCTCTGTATAATACTCATTAAATCCTGCCTCTGCCCTTCTTTTGCTGCTCTATGATGATTATAAAGAAGTCAATTACTTCTTTGTGTCCAAGCAACTCTTTGTAACAATATTTTACCTGAAGAATTTCTTGAAACTAAATTCAAAAAATGTGCTAAATGAAACCAAAGTGAACTAAAGCCAGTTGCATCAGATGTTATTCAAACTGACAATGAATGGAAACACAAACACTGCATTGGAACCTATGTGCCAAAATCTATGGTTTGTTTATCAGTTTTGCCAGATCAGTTGAGGACATGGGCATTTGATGAAGTGGCACAGTGGGGAGATCTTAATTGCATTCCTTGAAAGATCTGAGACCTGACAGGTCTACCTTATGAATGGACTAGGGTCCATTCAATAATAATTGGAAACTTACAATGACTTAAATATGCACTAACCTTATGAGAAGATGTATTTTATTTCAGATATGCAGCGGAAAAGATGCTAGCACTGAACCTCAAAGATCATTTTCAGTATTATTTAAAGATTAAAGATACGGAAGCAACAGGACCATGGATAGCACTCAGTGACATGAAAGGAAAACAAGACTATGAAGGTGCAACAGCCTCTTGGCTTTCAGGAATTTATTCACCCATCATAATTCTAGTTTGGCTGCTAAGACTCTGACCAATAATTCAGCAAATTAGCCTCTATATACTGAACATTACAGAATATATGTATCCAACATAATCATGAGAGTATACCAATAATTTAAACTATCTAACGTAACTCTACATTTACATTTCATCATGCATGATTCTTTCTATTTTGCTGGAACAAATAATGCTAGAGAAACGAGGTAACATTATTATGTCTGTTATCTGGCCTCTCTGCTGAAAACTCAAAAAGAATTTCAAAGACATTATGTACACGCAAACACAGACAGTAAAAAAAAGATCTCAGTCTGCTAATGTACTGTTCTCATATTTCCTCCTGTTTTTCTCCTCTTGTTCACAACTTATATATAGTAATTTAGGAATACTATAGTCCTAATGTCCCAATTACACTAATCTGTTCCCTAAGCAAAAGATACATGAAATGTGAGAAACGTCTTATTTGATTTTCAGTCACATTATAGAGTTTCTGGTTTGTATGTCAAGATTTTTTTTTATCATAAAAAGCAATTTGAAATAAAGGTATGTTAGTTTGTTGATTTACAGTTTATTGATTTGCTCTATCTATATAGCCACCCATCTTGCATGAGATCCCATGACTCTAGATTTTTCTCACAGTTAAAAATAATAAAACAACACAACACATGTAAACAAAACAATATCAAAAGACATTAAAGCAAATTAAAAGCAATTAAGAAATTATATAGAACTGAAGCATGAGAAAATAACTATCTACTGAGTATTTGCATCATTTAAATGGAATGAATCTTCAAAAACCAAGGTATTCCCAATGGCAAATGAACAAACCAAACAAAATTATGACTATTTCAATATGTGAAAACAAGCAACTCTATGTCAATAATCTGTATACTGACCATGAACAAAACAGAGATATACAGAGGTCATACAAAGATGCCAATCAGAGAAGAGATTCTTCAAACAGTAAGGTATCATACCATTATTTCTGGTTATAAATATATTTATAATTGAAGGCGGTGTTGGTCCTACCTGATACGCCTCTTCTACAATGGTGGATATAGCAGCCATGCATAGTTAATTCTGCCTGCTCAGTAATTGGACTGAACCTGCCAAAGCTTCTAGTGATGTTGCTGTTGCTCCTCCTTGCTCCAATTCGGCTCAAATAAGTGAAGTGGCTGACTGTGGTGCTACAGCCAGAACATTTTACAACAACTGAAGACAACATATATACCTGATATCGGAGGGGCTGGCTGCTACTTCCAGCATTGTAGAAGAGGTGTGTCAGGTAGGACCAACACCCCTTCTCCCTCATGGTGGATATAGCAGCCATGCATAGGATATACCCAAGCTGAATGTCCATTGGGAAGGGCCCTATGAGTTGGCAAAGTGTCAATCTCTCACCACTTGCTGAAGAACCCTCCGACTCAATGATGCATAGATGTCAATTTTATAATGTCTCACAAATGGAGTGGGGGTAGTCAAAGTTGCCACCAGGCACATTTCCTCCACAATGCCTGGATTGTCCACACCACAGAAATAGCTGCACTCCTCATCAAATGGGCAATGAGTCGGAAGGGAGGCTTCCTGGCTTGCATCTCAAATGCCTTGGCAATGGTGGACCGAATGCATCTGCCAACTGTAGGAGACACCTTGTGTCCCATGGAAGCTGGTTGAAATAAAATTATCAACACCTCTGACCTGCTGAACTCCTTTGTGCATTTAATGTAAATACACAGTGCCCAACCCACATCTAAAACATGCCAACACTTTTTGTTAGGATGCACTAGATTTGCACAAAAACTGGGTAAGACAATGTCCTGTGCCCTATGAAAAGTAGAGTTAACCTTCAGTAGAAAGGTGGGATCTAAGTGCAAGACCACTTTGTTCACATGAAAAATGCAAACATTTTCCTGTACTGACAAGGCCACCCATTCTGACACCCACCTGGCCAATTTAATAGCCACCAAAAAGGCTACATTGCATGCGAGCAGGCATAAGGAGGACTCTCTGAGTGGTTTGTACGGTGCTACTGTCAAGAACTTCAGGACCTTGGACAAGCCCCAAGATGGATTTTTATTACTGTTCTGTTCGGGTCGTATGTGACCCGAAGCCAAGTTTGAGTCCCTGTAAAAATTTTTCCCTGCATATCTGAAACTTGAAATTTCATGACTATTTATCATTTCAGGGGTTCTCTCTATGAGAATTTTTTTTGGGGGGGGTGGGGGGCTTAGTTTTTGCTGGGCAAAAAAAGTTACAAATCTTCTGTTCGGGTCACATACGACCCGGACCGAAAACTCTTCATTTGCAGTGCTTATGTTTGGTCTTTTTGAAAGCTTTTTTCACTTGGAAAGTAGTCTGAACATTTCTGCACACAATGATATGAAAATTGAAATGAAAAAAGTAAATCTTATTGGTTTATTTTGCGGATATAATGCACGCCCCCCCGTTTTTGTGAATTTTTTTTCAATTTATGGATAGTTTTGCTTGCAAAATGCATTCTATTTTACTAAGGTTGGTGTGAGATTGGTAGCTTGAACATTTCTGAATATAAGAAAAATATAAAGGAACTGAAAAAAATGATTCTTATTGGTTTTTTAACATCAGAAATAAGGCCTCCCCCCCCCTTGGCTGCTTGCAACCATTTTCACTTTTTATTTTTTTATGCTCCAAATCCGAAATATTCTTTAAAATCTTAGGCATTCATTTACTCAATTTAACAATGCTGATCATCAAAAAATATTTTTGGGGTGGTGGCTAATTGTTTTCTGGGCAAAAAAAAATCATAACTTTGAATCTGTTTCTGTTCGTATGTGACCGGACCAAAAATATTTTTTTTAGGTACTTGAATTTGATCTTTTTGAAAACTTTTTCAACTGGAAAACTAGTTTGAACATTTCTGAACATAATGATATGAAAATTGAACTGGAAAAATTGAGACTTATATTTTTATTTTGATCAAAAAGCCCCTCCCCCCATCCTTTTTAAATTTCGTGTCAATTTCTATTTTTTAAGGCTACAAATCCCTAAGGAATTTTCCCCCAAGAGGTTTGATATACTAAATTGAACATTTCTGAATATAAGAAAAATATAAATGAACTGAAAAAAATGGTTCTTATTGGTTTATTTTTGCCACAAAAGGGCCACCCCCCCTCGGCCTTGCTGTGTGCCATTATTGTCACTGTTTATACATATTTGTCTAGAAATATTTGGAATATCCTTTTGAAAATCAACCACATTGTAGCCAGAGAACTAATTTTATGAAACAAATCCATTTTACTAAAAAAAAGTATGTAAGTTTGAAATTAACAGCATAATTTTTATATAAATTGAAATAATTGAGGCATACTTTATGTGCAAAATAAACCAATATGCATCAATTTTTCCAGTTCAATTTTCATATCATTATGTTCAGAAATGTTCAAGCTACCAATCCCACACCAACTTTAGTAAAATAGAATGTATTTTGCTAGCAAAACTATCCATAAAGTGAAGACTATTTAAAAAAAACGGGGGGGGCATGCATTTCATCAACAAAATAAACCAATATGCATCAATTTTTCCAGTTCAATTTTCATATCATTATGTTCAGAAATGTTCAAGCTACCAATCCCATAGCAACTTTAGTAAAATAGAATGCATTTTGTAAGCAAAACTATCCATAAATTGAAAAAAATTTCACAAAAACAGGGGGGGCGTGCACTATATCCGCAAAATAAACCAATAAGATTTACTTTTTTCATTTCAATTTTCATATCATTGTGTGCAGAAATGTTCAGACTACTTTCCAAGTGAAAAAAGCTTTCAAAAAGACCAAACATAAGCACTGCAAATGAAGAGTTTTCGGTCCGGGTCAGGGTGACAAATGTATCTTTTTCTTTTATGTATGCTGAGAGCATATGCACAAAGACAAATTCCTTGTGTTTCCAATCACACTTGGCCAATAAAATTCTATTCTATTCTAATTAGAGTTGCTGATAGAGATCAGCTTGCTGATTGGATTGGCCACTTGTAATTTCACACAAGTTCGCAACCATAAAGTTGCGAGAGAAGCCCCTGGGAGCCCCCAGAAATGATGGAACAAGGGGTGCATGGGAGTGCTGTTGGAATGATCTCCCACTCCCCTTCCTGCAGTGTGGGGAGATGCCCGAGCTGTCACTGTCTCCCCCACTATGAAAGCTGAAACAGACTCATGTTAGGGAGACAAACAAAATTCCAAATCTCTTTTCACGAAAACCTTTAGACACAAAAAACCCCCTCTCCAATCTGAAGAGCTGTAGCACAACGATCCTAGCTGAGTGACTGAGAAAACAAAACTGGAGCAAGGAGGAGCAACAGCAATATCACTGGAAGCTTTGGCAGGCTCAGTCCAACCAATGAGATGACAGGATTAACCCATGCATGGCTGCTATATCCGCCATGAGGGAGAACCTGCATATTTCATTAGCTACCACCACAGGAGAGAGCCATTTTGTAAACAATTTGCTGCTGATTCAAACAAAATGGTGAAAATGGTGGTTCCTAGTCTATTACAGCATAAAAGTGTAAGAAAGAAACACAGTTTCAAACCACAAGAAATAGAATGATCCCAAGAGTACTATATAGAAGCTGATTTTTGTCATTAGGTCAAATTGTATCAGAAATCAAGTTTACTCTTCTATCCGACCCTCATCTTTGGCTTCAAAAGAAGAGGTTTAAAAATCTTTTGAGATCCATTGTAGTGACTTAGAGGAAGGCCTGAAACTGTGTAAATGCATTCCAATCAATATGGGCTTTTTGCTCTTGACCTTGCCCTGCAAAAGTGAGAGGTTATTGGACACAAGGCCAAACAAAGTATATAGCAAGTAGCTTGCCTTTAGCTTGATGTGCAGAAGACAAACTCACTTTTTTTGTTCTGAAATTAATTGAACACAATGATTTGAACCATTTGAGGAGGTATGTATGCATTTCCTTCCCTTTCTACTGAAAACAGAAAGTATCAATATGCACGCAGAAGGACAAGAAGAAGGCATAAAAACTCAAGCCTAACACTCTTCTCCATAATGGGAAAAAAAGATTTGTTTTAGGTCTGAATCTGCCTTGAAAGTCAGTAAAGTTAGTGTATCAGGAGAATTTCAGTTATAATTAAATTGTTGCTCATTCCAGGGGGAAATACGTATTTTTCACTTTAAAGGTAGTTATGGCAAATTTCGTAGCTCAAATGTTATAATTTCTACATGTGTGTGTGTGTGTGTGTGTGTGTGTGTGTGTTTGTGCGTGTGTGTGTGTGTGTAGTCTGTCTATCTATTATATCTTTGTCTACTTTAATCATACAAAAAGAATGAATTGCTAAGGAACATCTTAACAGGATAATAACATGTTTTGAATACAACTAGAAAGTGTGGTGAACATACAGGATGACCTTAAAAGATGATCCATTACTAAAGAAACAATCTGATAATAAGGTTTGAGCCCAGATCAGGAAAATACTTTACAAAAAACCATCTGAGACATCCCCACCCCAGTTTGCACAGTAGGATAAAATGAGGAGAAAAGCAAGAAGATACAGTTCTACCATATAGGGCTGAAACAAAATCTTATATGATTGAGCTGAGGTGTTCTAAAATTAAAGTCCCGGTGTTCTAAAATTCTGGCAGAACACACCCCACCTCCACAGCTTAGCCTTCTAATGCTCTAAGTCCAGTTGAGTAAAAATAATAGCAAAGAGGTATATTATTATAAAGCTAAAATCTGAAATCTGTGATATCTTTGGAGAAGTAAGCATATGTTTCATTAATACATAAAGGATACTTTCATCCAAAGAAACAGAAACATGGTGCCTTATTAAAAGATAAAGCGTTATTGTAGTCAAATATTTTAGGAATATTTTTATTTTCAGATTAAGAAGGGTTAAGAAGAACTGTTCATATCCTACTTATTGGATTCCATGTTCTGATTTATTCTATATCTTATCCACTTATATGATGTTTATGAGATTTAATCAAGAGTTTATGTGCTAGTACACAATTTACTCCAAGGAGGACTAGCGTTTGAAAATCTCATCCCACATTTCATTAAAACTTCAAAAAGAAAAAACATACACATATTGTACATCATGCAATTCTTGCTAGATGTGATGCTGAGAAATAAATTTAAGGAAGCATGCTTCATACATAAAATGACTGTATGCAGATGAACTCTGTAACTATATGTTGCGATTTGTTCTTTCTATTGTATGTGTTGATTACTGATTGAAATAAAAGAGTATTATGTTTAAGCTGTGGCGAGCTGCAGTGAGATGGGTGGCAAACAAATTTAATAAAATAATAATAATAATAATAATAATAATAATAATAATAATAATATTAAAATTAGTCATGTATCTATCTGTATATTTCATTGCCATATGAGTTAACTGCTTACAATGTGCCACCACCTCCATATATATTATAAACATCTTGAACAGAGAAAGATGATCACTTTTAAATTATCCTTCAATGCATCTAATTTCATACTCCAGAGAATGATAGCATTGTGAGCCACCTGAAAAAGCACAATGCGACATAATGCAGAGCATTTTGTTCGTAAGTATCCAAATTCATTGCTCTACCTTTTAGCAAAAAAAATATCCTGTTGTAGGGAAATCCTCCTCTTTTATATTGTCTAAGCTCAAGCATATTCCTATCTCATGTTTAAAGAATACACTTCACAATATTTGATAGGCTGAAATGATGAATGCGATCACTGGTCCTGCAGGGTCTCACATCAGAGGCATAAATCATTCTGTTCTACATCATTGACCTCAGTCTACCTCTTTGGTATTCACAATAGGGAACATGCCATAAAACCAGTTTTCCTAACCCAGAATCTCCATTCAGATTTGCTACTCAACTCTAACAGGGCAACTACATCAATGAAGACAGCAGGGGAGGGGCCAATGATAGCATCCTAGCATCACAGTCACTCAGTGCTAAGTAATTCAATTTTAAGCAAATAAATACATTGAAGCATGCGTGATAAAGGCATAATTTCAAGCTGTATTTTTATGGTGGAATTTTTATAGTTAATTGCAATAATGCTTATTTCCTGAAGGCATAGTTACTTTGACAACATAAACACCTCTGTCTCAAGGTAATAGTTTAAAAGGTACATCACAGGTATTCTGCAAGCAAGACAGTACTTGTGTGTATAATTGTATCAGTCCTAATGTAAAAAATAAAGCACTTTTCCAATGTCCCGAGATGTGCATTCTTCAGCTCCCCATCACATCTTAATTTCCATATTTTTAATGCACATAATACAGCATACATTTTAAATCAATTGAGTAAATGGAACTTCCATAGTCAATTAAAAATATCCCATAGACTTGTATTTTGTTTCCAGCATCATCCCTAGGCTTCTTTAGGGAGTTCACCAAGAATGGCTGTTTACTTGAAAGCACTCAAACAGCTAAGTTAAATGACCATCTCCACAGCAAGGAAACACAGAATGTAAAGCTGCCATGTGATATTTTTATGCAAGAATTTGCCTTCTTGAAGTGAAACCCTGTGTACTAAATCCTCAAGGAAATAAATAACACATATTGTGATTTGGATCCAGAATCAATTATGTGGAGGACAACTAAAGTGAATGGTATCATCTACTTCAGAATCAAAACATTCAGTCCTTGGGATGACTTTTGCGTTTTTTAAAAAAAGCATAAACTAATCTTTTTTTATTCACACATCTGTAAATTGAATTTTTTAAGCTTTCTTCATTGGTCAGGATAATTGATGAAAATAAACTTTCCAATACAAAGTTTGGAAATAATAACTACAATTAATTCTATTACTCTAAAAAAAAAATCAGCCAGGGTGAAGCTGGGGAAGGGAAATCAATTCCAGAAAGGCTCCTACAGTAATGAAATAGTAAAATATGAAATATTGGATAGCGCTCAATAGTGAAAGTTTGTTCATTACTTCCCTACATTGCTTGTGGCCATTATCTCTCAACATTTTTTCTTTTTAAAAAAATTGTCTTCCCACTGCCTTTCTGCCCTGCCTACTAGGCATGCATCTTTAAAACAAAAATCCCTTAAGCTGATTGATTGTGGTAACAATGTAGGTAATATCTGGCTATAAACAAACCAAAATATTTGGAACAAAAGAAAAGATGCTTCTAAATTTGTTTCTGGTTTTTTTAGACTCCATTGGAATGTCTCAGTTTGCGGTTTTCTGACAGCAAGTTCCCTTGTTTGATTAGAATTAGAAAAAACCTGAAAAGGGTAATTCAGAAAAGATTATAGAAGGGTTTTTTTTTTCCCTTGGAAGGTCTTTGTCCATACACTGTATCCACTTCCCCTTCCATTTTGTATGCTTTCTTCCATATTGCATCCTACACCACAGGACAACACAATCCTACGGGCTATGCCTCCACCTCAATAAACTTTATTTGAACACACAAATCACAGACAGTACACACATATAATGGTTTTTGTTTTTGTTTTCTGTGACAGTTCCACAGAACTCACACTGCTTTGGATGACATTTTTTAAAGAAAGCTTTTCTTCCATTGGTTAAACAGCAAAATAAAAATCAGAGCAAGAAAGGGGAGTTGGTTGTTTTCGTTTTACAAGTTGTGAACGATTAAACATCCAAGAAACATCAACAAGAATGGATATATGAAACAATATGCCTTCACATACAATACAGTGTTTCTATAGAAATAGAATTGTATCTCCAAATACATGATAAAAATGTTCAACAGTCTACAAGTAAGTCAGCAAGGAACAATGTTGTGTCATCAAGGTGGCTTCAGTCTGCCCTTTAATGCACTAGTGTGGCATAGAGTGAGGCAAATTCCCAAAAAGACTTGATGGTTAGCTAGCTTGGAATCTGTACAACAGATCCAATGAGAGGTCCAGCCCTACTAAGACTTTCTCTCCTCTCAAGTCTTTCTAGGAAGTTGGCTCATTCTTCAACAGTCTGAACGCAATAAAATGACACAACTCAATTTCTCTTATAAATAAAAAAAGGTCTTGCTTCATTAGAAATTCACCCAAAGAGACACCAGAATTATTTTTAAAGAGCCATCCTGGTTTGGGTAGCAAGACACTCCTGTATATCAGTTATGAGGGTCATCATAATTGCTAGATGGTTATGGTCGGTATCACCTGCTATTACATCAGCACATCAGCACATCCAGCATTGTACTGCATATACATTATGTTACACAGAACATACACAGTGCAGGATATGGATATTGACATGTTTTTTAGATTTGTTCAATAATGAGTATGTGTCTGTGTGCATTCTCTTTCTCTGTCTTACATACACACACACACATTTCTCACAAATTAGGTAGACAGACAAAAATGTATTAACCTTAAGCACTTTATAAAATGCTTACAATATTATATGCGTAGGAAGGATAAATATTTAAACACAACACACTCTTGTTATACTGAATATGCTGATGCAAATTCAATAGAAAATGTGAATAATATGACCGGTAGCTATATGGCACAATCAATAATGAGCATCTCTTTAAGAATCTCATACAAATTTTGGAGAGAAAAATCTAGAGGAGATGCAAAAGTGATCCAGTTTAGTGAGCCACTACGTGGCAGGACCACAAATCCATTTTCACTCTACAGATAAGTTTATGCAGTCCAGATTCCAACATACAATAAGCAAATAACAAATAAAACACAGATTCAAGATTCATGTATGAGCACCAAGAAGCAACATATTCCAAGAGGGAATAAAACTAGGCACAACAAAATGAAATTCCCAAGATCTTTAGTCAGACTGATCACCAAATTGCTTTCAAAGAAGGCAAAAGTCAGTCCCACTCCCAGGCTTAACTGCATTGCTTGGAAGTACCTTTGGGCTTGTTTGCAAACTTATATGTTTGCATAACATACCTATGGGAATTGTGAGCTTTTTGTCTCATTGTGCAATTCCTACTTTTTTCAGTAGGTAAAGGAGTTTTTATTAAATTAGACCATAATACAGGTTTTTTTTTCTCTCTCTGTAGATGTGATATAAGCACACCAAATGGGTAGATATATTTATTTATACAGTTTTAAGTCAAATGATCCATATTCTAATAACGACATCCCACTTTGGGAGTGGGGTCACCATTTTATCCCATAATAACTTTATGTATCTTTCTTTTCTTTGGCAAATGGTAGCAAGACAGGAGGCTTCCATTCATGTAGCTCAGTCCACCTGTCTTTCTGCCATTCTGGAACCTTCTCCAGATGCTCATTCCATGTCACCTTCCATAGGATTTAAAAGGCCACTGTTAACAATTTATTAAACTTGCAGCACTATGTTCTGGCATAAGCCTATGATTTTCCACACGAATACTGTTATCTGATGTCATACATAACAACACTTTCAAGTGAGAGACTGTTCTCAAGCATATATTTTCTATTCAACAAAAAATAGTTTCCACTGTACCCTTGTTGTGTCCTCTTCCTAGTGTGACAAACCCAGAAGAGATGAAATTATGGAAATCTGGACCTCCACTTCGATAAATATCCTTTCCATAATGACCTGCCAAGGAAAGATGAGAAACAGTGTGTCATTTTATGCAGTTTAACCACAATTCCATTTCTAAGCAAACAAGAATGCAAAAAGGAAGCTACGGTGTTCACACAATGCCTGTGGAACATAATTTATTTAATGTATATTTATTTATCCAACTGACCCATGCTACATCACAGGATTGATGTTCCAGAGTAAAACAGGAAGAGGGAGCATAATGCTTGGTGCTCTACCTCTTGAATGAAAAGTAGAAGGTTAGTGGAATAAATAAATAGGTTTCTATCCCACTACTAACTGTGTTAGATGCTCAGTGGCATGCAATAGAATAGTACAATTAAAATATCCATAATGCAAAATATTAAGAGAACCAGCTTGGTGTAGTGGTTACACACCCTGCAAAAAACTGAGATACTATCAGTTCCAGCCCATTGTAAATATACAATCAGTTAGATGACCCGTCATTCTCAGCCTTAGAAAGAAGACAATGGCAAACCACTTCAAAAATCTTGCCCAAAAAATCCCTGCAGAGATGCATCCAGGCATATATCAGGAGTTAACGTGAGACAGAAACAAAGAAACAAATTTACAAGAATACATTCAGTGAAAAAGCAGCAACAATTCAATAGCAAAGAGGTGAACAGGCCAGCAACCTGCTGGAACCACTTATGAGCCTGCCAAAGCTCTGGAAGATCTCTGTATTAAGATCTTCTGAAAGATCATTTATATAGGGGCTAATCTCCATGGGAGATCCATTTGTTCCAAAGCAGGGTCATTAACAAGAAAAGTCACCCCGGCTATAGCCTCGCCTTATTTTGTGGAATACAAGTTGTTTATTCGAAGATATGTGTACCAGACATAGAGGAATGGAGGAAGTTTCCTGTAATTACTTCTCAAAACCCACCTCTGTTGTCAAGTGTGGGGGAACTGAGACATCTCCCCCTGCCTATGTAGTATTTGTGTATGTATGTTTTTATATATTGGGGTTCCTTGTTTTTAGACTTTTAAATGTATTATCGTTATTTTTAGATTTTAATTATTAGATTTGTCATCATGTACTGTTTTTATCCCTGTTGTGAGCCGCCCCGAGTCCCCGGAGCGGGGCGGCATACAAGTCTAATAAATCATAAATCATAATCATAAGGGATATATATATTTAAATGCTTAAAAACGGAGACCCCAAACCCTCCTTATTTTATGGGGGACCATCAAGAGTTTGTTCCAAGATGTTTGTATCAGATAGGTTGCCTCTGGAATGGCTGTAGGAAGTACCACCACTTGAAATGAGGATGGGAGTGAATTGAGCCTAGAAGTGTAGAAACTAGAAAACGCTATTTCATAGGAAGCCATAGGCCAAAAGGCGACCTAGCTAATATGACAAGATGATAACCACTGATGAATCTGGGCAACAGTACTGTGCAGAATGGCCAGAGCTTCCCAGTGAATGGCTGTATATCAGAGTTCCCCAACCTTTTTGGCTTTGCAGACCTGTGTGTGAGGGGCGGCATACAAATCTAAGTAATAAATAAAATAAAGTGTGTGTGTGTAAGAGAGAAGGGATCATTCTGTGCAAGCAGCGAGCAAGTGTGCAAGTACTCACCACTCACATAAATTAAGCGCACAAACCCACACAAGTGGCAATGTACATGCACTCACCCGTCACTTCCACAGCCTAATTCTGAATGGCTCCAAAATAAATTGCTCACTCTAAATAAGATACAGCCAAGATCATAATTAAGGAAACATACAAATTTTCTTCCTTATTATACTTCAGCTTGTACATGGCTTCAATCACTTTTCATCTTGCTCCATTAGTGCTCTAGGCACTGCTTCACCTTCCAGACTTCCTCAGTAAACCAAAGAAACATCTGGGCTTGATAAACAGATGCTGCTTGGAACAATTATCTCAAGAGCCCGAGTAATCTTTTAATCAACAACAAACCTATAAAGGGATATCTGGTTGAATGAGGAGAATGAGAGGAATAGATGCTGCCTAGGAAACAAACGAGGCAAGGGTCCCCAATGGCTTGCTAGAAAACTCCCCAAGTATCCACTGTAATCCACCCAAATGCATGAAATACTATACATGGAGAAGATGTCTAAATCGGCCCATTTTCCTAGTGGAGATTTTGGGTAGAATTAGTTTTTGCTGATCCAGGAAACAATCTGACCACCAAAAAGATCTGAATATAAATCTCTCCATGTCCAGAGTTTCTAACATCTGCTCTGAGGCAAAACCAAGGTCTAGCAAATGCTGCTTTAATGTGTCAAGAAAGAAATCAGCGTGGACAAACCTGGGATCCCCATGGAGGCTATGAACATCTTCCAATAATTGCACTATCAACCTCAAGCACATCACAGCTCGCCTGATGATCTAATTCCTAAACTTTCCCCTCTCTTTCTCTTGGTGGGCAGAGGTTTTGCTGTACTGGATCAACTTGATCTAAAATATTCTAGTTTTGGGACTGCAGTTCTCAGTATTCCCAGCCAGTGCAAACAGGCTCAGCAGTTTGGGAGAACTATATTGTAATCACATATGGACTTAACCCCTTTTCTTGCAGTTCCCAGATTTCCAAGTGGAAATTTTCAAGGGAGATGTGTCAATCATAGAGAGAGAAAGAAAGAAAGAAAGAAAGGAAGGAAGAAAGAAAGAAAGAAAGAAAAAGAAAGAAAGAAAGAAAGAAAGAAAGAAAGAAAGAAAAAGGGAGGGAGGGAGGGTGGAAATTATCTATATTCCATGTCAGATCCCAAGAAATCCTAGGTTTAACCACATAGGCATCATGAACACATCCTCATGCAGAAAGAAAAGCTTGTCCTTTTGACTACTTACTGCCAAAATAGTGCTTGCCTCTGCTAGAGGCAAACAAATAGGTGCTCTAAAGAGTTAAGATAATATTTACACTTGCAATAAAAAAGGAAAAGCATTACAGTATATAGAAAAGAATGTGATGGATAATCTGTAGAAAAGATGTAAGCCTGTGGTTGTTTTTTTGTTTGTGCATTGCACTGTATAATATTTTATTATGCTTTGCTGATGTTTATTAGGATTCCAGGCACTGATGAATTTCAATTATTGTCCTGTTCATTATTTTAGGTTTTACACCACTGACCAAATTCATAAAACTTGTTCTCTGAAATATAATAAACATACATTTTTCCATGTCTCCAATGTAGCTCTGGGCCTTGCCTTTCTCGTATAATTTACCATTTTTGACTTGCTAATTGAGAGATGGTCTCTAATTGTAGGTTACTACCTAACAGTCTTAAAGTATTAGATGAATTCCCAATATGGATTCATACATTCTATTTGGTTCGTGTTTGTATGCATAGTGCATTCCATATACAAGCAAAAAACTGTAAAAGAGTGTACAATCCATTGCCTATTCCCAGATAGAGTCACATCTGCACATTTTGTCTTTTTTCCCTTTAACTCATTTACACATGTTCATCTGTAAGTATATTCATCAGGCATCTTCATACATATGGAGATAAAGTTAGGGTATTGTACTACTCTCTATGGATGAGATATCACTATTTCTTTTTTCAACCTGTAAATATTTTTCCTTGAACAAACTAGGTCAGCCTTAACAATAAAACACATAAAGCTGCCCCATACTGAAAGAAAAAATATGTTTTAAAACAGAATTACAAACTTTCTCCCACCTCCGAACAGCGGTCCATTCCATTTTGATCACATTTTTAAACCCTGCTGCTCTGTTCGAGAAAACTCCCTAATCTTATGTTCCCGGGTCTATTTGACCCGGACTGCAAATTGATCATTTTAGGTACTCATATTTGGTTTGTTCTCCTGACATCAATTCCATTCATATTTTCTGTCTTCCATTTCAAAAGCTTTTAAAAAACCAACAACTTGAAGACAAGATTCCAGGAAATTCTAGAAGACAATGTGCCACACTGGAAAAATAAGGGGCTTTTCCCTACACGATCTTGTTATTTTTCAAATAATGCAATCAAATCACAGAGAAAATGAGTCCAAGTCCTTTTGAAAGCTGACAAATCTGCATATGAATGCGCATTTTGCTTGCTGTACAATAATATGCAACTTTATCGGGACTTTCAGCTGAAAAGAGACAATCCATTACACAAATATATACACCCAAGGTAAATTGTTTAAGAAATTAATATGTGATACCAATAAAGGAGAATATTTGTAGCTCAGGGCTGAAATGAGAGGTCCCTGGTGTTATCTGAGCTTAGTTATTTTCTTGCAGAAATTTGCAGGAAAACACATAGAAATCGGAAATTAGTATGTTACAAATCTTAAATCGTAGCCTTCAAATAATGAAATTATTAGAGTTGAACTGAACTATCATTATGTATCTTTCACTCCTAAATTTACTCTGAAACTTTTACTCCTAAACACAGATTTTAAAATAGTGAGTTCTTTGGATATTTAAATTGCAACTTACACTTCTGGGTTTGTGTGATGTTAAAACTAATATTTGAATCTTCTACAAAACAGAAAAAAGAACTGCTCTATACTTTCAGGTGCTTGTCCCTTCTTTTATTTGTATGCTTTCAATTGCTTGAGACAAATTAGTCACTTGAAGTTCTTCGGGCTCTTTGAGGTTTGATGTTTGTTACAGGTATTTCATTACCCAACTAAGTAATATGAGAAGTACTAGTGAGTGCCAATGTCAATCAACCCATGATAAACACCCCCCCTCAAGAGAAATTTCTATGATTACTTGTATATAGAAATGAATTCCTTGGGAAGTACAGTATAGGAAGAATATTTACTTCTACTCACAGGCTATCAAGGCTGACTAGCAAGTCTGATTCTGTGCCATCTGGAGAGGGCTGAATATTGCAGCTTCCCTTCCCTTGTTTTTCAATCTGAATTAATATCTTTCCACGTTTTGCTTCACTTCGCTTTGCTTGTAAGAATTAATCAGACTACACAAGGAATCATTAGGTTTATTTGCTGTTTAGAATCAGATAATTGCAGCTGTGTTTTTGCATAAATCTGGATAGCAAAGTAAATTTTTCTTCTCTTATTTTCTCTACTTTTGCTATTCACTTCTGTTCCAGTCTCCCTAACTGACTCAATGAATTTTAATTTAATTTAATTTAATGTAATAATTTAATTTAATGTATTTTTATGCCACCCAACTCCTGAAGGACTCTGGACAGGATATAGAAAATACATCTAAAAACATCATAAAAGATTTAAAAACAGTTAAAAAATCACATTCATACACATCATTCCTACATACATATCAAAAATTGCGAGATCAATGGCTCCAAGCCTGCCGGAAAAGCCATGTCTCCAATGCTTTCTGGAAGGCCAATAGAGTGGGAGCAGTCTGGATCTCAGGGGGTAGTTGGTAGTTGGTTCCAGAGAGCTGGGGCAGCCACAGAGAAGGCCCTGCGGGCCCGCCAGCCAACACTATTTAGCTGATGGGACCTGGAGAAGGCCAACTCTGTGGGATTTTACCAGTTGCTGGGAACTATGAGGTAGAAGGCAGTCTCAAAGATAACTTGGCCCTGAGCCATGTAGGGCTTTGAACTGAGCCTGGAGACCAATAGGGAGCCAGTGCAGCTTGCAGAGGATTGGTGTAATGTCAGTGTACCTAGGTGCACCCACAACCACTCGCATGGCTGCATTCTGGACCAATTGTATTCTCCGAACACTCTTCAGGGGTAGCCCCATGTAGAGTGCATTGCAATAATCCAACCCTGAGGTGATGAAGGTGATAAACCCATGAGTGACTGTGAGGAGGGCTTCCAGATCCAAGTAGGGTCATAATTGGTGCATCAGATGAACCGGTACAAAGGTCCCCTTAGCCATAGCTGTTAGATGTTGGTCTAATCTTAGCAGTAGATCTAGGAGGACACCCAAATTACAGAACTGTTTTGAGGGGAACAATTTCTTCCCCACTAGAGCCAAGGATGGCAGAACCCACAGCTTGTCTTGGTTAGGTCTGAACTTGTTGACACCCATCCAGAACCTCACAGCTTCCAGGCACCAGCACATCATGTCTACTACTTCACTGAACTGACGGGTGGAGATATACAACTGAGTATTATCAGCATATTGCTGATACCTCACCCCAAAATGTCGGGTGACCTCACTAGTTGTTTCATGTAGATACTAAATAGGAGGGGAGAGAGAACCAAGTCCTGAGGCACCCCGCAATCAAGGGGTATAGGGGTTGATCTCTGTCCTTCTGCCAACACCGACTGTGAATGACCAGAGAGATAGCAGGAAAACCACCACAGCACAGTGCCTCCCAACCCCAGCTCCCTTAATCATCCCAGAAGGATACCATGGTTAATGGTATCAAAAGCCGCTGAGAGGTCAAGTAGCACCAAGATAGAGGAATGACCCCATCTCAGGCTTGCCAGAGATCATCAATCAGCATGACTAAATCAGTTTCAGTGCTATAGCCAGGTCTGAAGCCAGATTGACAAGGGTCCAGACAATCTGTTTCATCCAATAACCATAGGAGTTGAAGTGCCACCACTTTCTCTACAACATTTCCTACAAAGGGAATGTTGGAGACTGGACGGAGGTTCTTTAATTCTGCTGGATCCAGGGAAGACTGCTTGAGGACCTCTCACTCAAGGATTTGTTAACTAAAGCCTGAAACCAGCCTCGTGTCACCTCCCTGCTGGTCTAAAGCAGCCAGCAGGGGCGTGGGTCCAACAAACAAGTGGAGGAACTCATCACTCCCACAGCCGCCCCGAGTTTTTGGAGAATCAATCAATCAATCAATCAATCAATCAATCAATCAATCAAACAAACAAACATTAAATAAATACATACATACATACATACATACATACATACATACATACATACATACACACATACATACATACATACATACATACACACATACATACTTCCTCAGGAGTCACAGGCTCAAATTCATCCCATATAATAGGACTATGACCTGCCCCTGTCACCTTGGTCAGAATTGCCCAATCAGAGTCCAGGTCCGTCCAAATCTGAGCAACTTTATCTAATAGAAACTGTCCAAACTCCTCAGCTCTGCACTGCCGGGGCTCCTCTGTTTCCCCTACATTAAGGAGGGAGCAAGTCACCCTAAATAAGGCGGCTGGGTACAAATCAGCGGATGCAATAAGTGTGGAAAACTATGAACTTTTGGCCGCCCATATCGACACTAAGTTGTAATAAAAGCTCTTAAAAGTGTTTAGTCAGACTTGGAGTTACTGGTCCTCCAGTGTCATTCTAGAAGTCTCTTCTAGTGCTTCAACTCCAAGAGCTCCTTGGTAAACCAGGGAGCTTTCCTTGATCCATCGCTGTGGAGAGGTCGCAAAGGTGAATTTGATCCAGTGCCTTTAATGCTGCCCTATTCCAGGCAGCCCCCAGGGAATCAGCCGGATTGTGGACTAGGGAATCCGGTATCACCTCAAGCTCCTTCTGGAACCCTTCTTGGGTGGAACCACTTAATTGGCTTCACCTCCTTGCAATGAGGGAGTAGTTTCCTAAAGTCTAACCTCAGCAGGAAATAATTTGACTATGAGAAGGGAAAAGAATCTATACCTCTTAATTCCAGATCATCTCTCCACTGTCCCAAGAGGAAAACCAGGTCATGTATGTGTGTGTCCCCCTATGAGTCAGACCCTGAACTACTTGGGTCAGGTCCATGGTTGTCAGGGAAACCATGAACTTCTGAGCCACATCCGAGGGATCACCAAGTGATGGCAAATTGAAGTCCCCCAGCACCATAAGCCTGGGGAACTCCACTGCCAACCCAGCTACTGCCTCTAGCAATGTAGGCAGAGCTGTTGTAACATAGCTGGAAAGCAGGTACATTAACAACAAGCTCAACTGAACCCCTGAGTCCAGCCTCAAGAGGACCTTTAATTTTTTCACCCTCATGTTTTACAACTTCCTTTATCCCATCTATATTTTTCTCATCATTTCGTTCCTTTATTCTTTCACATCTTCTGCTATTCAACAGTTAATGTGACAGGCTATCATCACAGCAGCTCCAAAAGCTGAAAATAAAGGATCCCCTGAAATTATTTCCCACTCCATGCACACAGATAAATCAAGGTACAATTATAGCTTGAGTTATTCAAGGTCACAGAGAAAGTCTTTAAAAGAATAAGGATGAAATAGGATTTCATCATTGTTCCTTATTTCTCTGTTTTCATTTATGGCTAAATATTGGACATGATGTCCAAAGAAAATGATACACTCAAAGATAATGAAAACAATAATATTTAACATTTATTTATGATTTATAAGTCAGACTTAAAACTTTAGGTCTTAAGTAGTCTACTATAATGTATTTATACAACTTATTTATTGCTTGAATCTTGGAACAAAGTGACCAATTCCAGAGAACAACAAAGCTCCAGAGCTTTTCAAAAATCAAGTGAGGAGTAATAGTGGGGCCTGGGGTAGTTTGAAGCAGACAGGAAGCCTTCAGGGATCCAAGGATGGGGAAAGGCTTGCAGAGATGTGTGTGTGTTGTATGTGTGTGTTGTATGTGTTGTGTGTGTGCACACGCACACCAAGGTTTGCAGGGATTTGGGTGGGAAGGGGCAGAAAATGAAGTATAGGAGGTTTTATGCAGTGAAGGTCTACCAAAATTTCTACTACCACACTGCATTTTCTTTCAGATTAGATTAGATTTATTGGATTTATATGCCGCCCCTCTCCGCAAACTCTGTACATCTTTCTGTGCAAACTGGGTACTCTGGAGAGGAGCTCCATTTTCGCTACCCCACTGCATTCCCTCCATCCGGGCAGCAACCCACCCCTGGAAACACAGTACATACATATATATGTATATTTCACACACACACACATGCACACACGGCAGCATGCAAGTAAAATGGAGAAAAAACTCAAGCAATTCCAGACTTTATCTTCGTGGGCTTAAAAAAAAAGTCACAAGGACATTAGCTACTTGGATGAACTCTAACAAACAATATTTTATCTAGTGCAAGAGAAATTACACTGAGAACAAAGTTGTATACTGCATTGTCAAGGCAACAGTATTCCCAGTCTTAATATATACAATGAAAGCTGGACCATCAGAAAGGTTGACTGGAGAAAAATCAATGCCTTTGAATGTTGGAGAAGATTGTTGAGAATACTTTGAACTGAAAGAAGAGCAGATAATTCAATACTAGTTGAAGTAAAACAAGACTGTTCACTGGAAGCACTAATTATGAAGTTAAAATGTAAATATATTGTTCACATAAGGCAGGAACAAGAGTCTTTGGTGAAGACCTTGATACCTGGAAAAATCAAAGGCAATCAGAAGCCAATAGAAAACAAGGTGGTTAGATACAATCTTTCATTACCCAAATAAATATAAAAACATTCAAAGAAACAGTTAATGATGGAAAATTCTGGTGAATTGCCATCATACAAAAAAGAGTTGGTAGCAACTGAGTGACTAAATGGCAGCCCTGCAGTGAGTTGTTCCTGGTTCGACCTAGCTCTGTGAATTGATCATGACAGTGGTGGGAGTCCCTGACCACTGAGTGCACACACGAACTGGTTTTAGAACCCACTACTGAGCCCTGTTGCTTGGTTTTTAAATAACAAGAAAAATCACCTATAGAATTTTAAATTGTCCAGTTTATAAAAATTGTAATAGACAACCTACCAAATGTGTGGTAAAATTGACAAGTTGATAAACAAAGTTGATGTGCTGCCTTAATTAAATTTGTTTCTCTTTCTGTAATTGTAGTATTCCTTTTGTGCTTTCTGCAATTTCTAGAAGATATTACATTTGGAATTTATAGTGTTTTCTAGGATTAGGGAACAAACAAGCCAATTTCCAATCTTAAATAGATTTTTATGCTGGCAGAGACTCCTTGGCAATTATAGCTATGTGAATATCAGGCCCATTTAGCTAAATATATTTGTCAGGTTTGTTCATTTTCTTGGATGTTATCTCACCAAATTCAAATCAGTATGTAATTAAATCTAAACCTCAGAATTCTCTTTTGCTTGCTTTGTAGAACATCGAGCAGCTGAGAAAGCAGAAAATATTTCCCAATAAAATATTAATATTTTGGTTTTGTTATTTATTACAGTAAACATATGGTACAACTGATACACCATCTTTATAAGCTCTAGAAAAATGATCTGAAATGCTTTTTAATGCTTTAAAAAGTGTTTGTATGTTTCTGGGTGTATATATGAGATTAGGAGGGAAATACAAGATGTAATGGTATAAAGAAAAATCTCATCTGGATTTTGAAAATTAGTAATATCATGAAACAATCATAAAACCTTATTTTTAAAAAACATATTTTTTACACATTTGAATGGCATGTCAGGAGTTACAATCAGGAGACACAGCCAAGACAAAGATGGGGCTGAGAGGGAATGAAGTTAGTTAGAAATTGAATTTGATTTAAAAGTAAATTGCCTGAATTCAATAGTTAAAATTAAGCCCCTCATCTTAAAAAAAAAAATACTTCCAATACATTAGAATAACAGTGTGGTGTCAACTTTTGGAGAACTTGAATTAGTCATGCCCAAAGCCTACAAAATAGTGGCAACTTCAAAAGATTGCTTACTTTCCATTATTTTTTTAAAAAAAATACATTTAGCACTATTAATTATTAGTAAGAAAACAAAGGCAGAGTCACTTTAAAAAATCAATTAAAAAGAAGCAGGTATAGAGAAAATCTGCTCAATGTAACACATTCAGTTGTCCGATAATCAGTGTTCATGTTCTTTAAAAGAAAGATAAAAGAGCCCAGGGTAGAAAGCTGCACAGTAAAAAGGACAAGAAGATATACAGTACATTGACAAGTGAAATATCAATCTAATGGTAAGTCCTATAATAATTTTCAGCAGAACAGCAATTACTTATTAGTGGCAAAGGACATGGAACCTATCTCTATCTTTATTGTGGCTCCCTGGTTCTCCACTGCAAATCCAAAGAATGCTTTACACAGGGATTTGGCACTGAAATCTGGTGAGCTGCTCATAGTATGTATTAAGTAAAGGACAGCATTTTAAAAATCAATTTGCTTGATTAATTTAAATGAGGCATGACCCTCAGCTCAATATTTTAACAGTACAGAAGGAGAACATTTATGTGAAAAACAAGGGAAAGTACAGTGGTACCTCTACTTACGAACTTAATTCGTTCTGTGACCAGGCTCTTAAGTAGAAAAGTTTGCAAGAAGAAGCAATTTTCCCCATAAGAATCAATGTAAAAGCAATTAATGTGTGCGATTGGGGAAACCACAGGGAGGGTGTTTCCTCCCAGGAGATTCCTAGAGAGACCCCATGGAGGCTTCTCCCCGCCTTTTCTGGCCCTGTTTCCTCCCAGGAGATTTATTTATTTATTTATTTGTTTATTATTTAGATTTGTATGCCGCCCCTCTCCGTAGACTCGGAGATTCCTAGAGAGGCCCCACGGAGGCTTCCCCCTGCCTTTTCCGGTTACAGTTTCGGAGGCTTGGGTTTGTAAGTGGAAAATGGTTCTTGAGAAGAGGCAAAAAAAATCTTGAACACCCAGTTCTTATCTAGAAAAGTTCGTAAGTAGAGGCATTCTTAGGTAGAGGCATTCTCTACAACCAGTGTTGTACAGTCTGTACATGTGTACGGAGACCATAATCACATTGTCCAAGACTGTACAACACTGGTTGTAGAGAATGCAGGACACGTGATCATATTCAAATTTTTGGCACATAAATACAGGACATGAGAAAATGCCTTTACTTAACCTGAGGCATTTCAGTCTTAAAACAGTAAGTGGGACGGGGAATTTTAGCAGGTGTCTGTCATACAAGCATGAGAGAAACTGCACCTGCTGAAATTCCCTTTTCTAGGCGGCTATCAAACACACTGGCATCCTGTCTCACTTTGGTCCTCGTTGCACTCTAAAGGAAACATACAGAAGGCATTATCCAAAGCTTGGCTCCACGAAAAAAGGATACAGTACAATGAACATGACAGAGCTATTGCCAAATATACAGCACAGGATGTTCTGCATTTTGTTTGCAGTGTCTCAGTTGCTTCCTGTGCATAGCAATGCATGTGCCAGCTTGAAAAGGGACCTCTGTGCCTGCTGAGAAACTGCAAACGGACTCTCTACGGCCTTTCATGTTCAGTCACATTCTTGTGCTTCCAGAGCAAACAAATACATTTCGTGAAATTTCACTTAAAAGCCAGACACAGAAATGTACGCTCCCAATAAAAAAAATAAAAACAAGACACCAGTGATGTAGCAAGCCTTTTTTATGCAGCTAGCTTGATGCAGTACAACAGTATATAAGCTCTAGGCATAAATCAGAGTATCACTAACAGCTTCAGAAAGTTAGTTGTTGCTCAGCCCAAAAACACAGAGTGGGATCATGAAGACACTACAGGCAAGGTAGCAAGTTGAAAATAATAATAATAATAATAATAATAATAATAATAATAATAATAATAATAATAATGATTTATTAGATTTGTATGCTGCCCCTCTCCGAAGACTAGGATAGGATTCCTGCCATTTTAATTATCATGAAGGAATGGGCACTTTAGCAGATAGTGTTCCTTAGGCGAAGGACATCTGCTGAAATTTCTCATTTGGTTCAATTGTTAACTGTGTGGGAGCACTGCCTCCTTTTCTATATCTCTATTTTATTTTTCTCTATAGGCCTATTTTATTATTCCATCAAACAGGAGAGGCAAACATGATCAAGAGATTTGAGACATCCGATATTTTGGTCTGAAGACACAGATGAAAAAGTAATCTGCCTGCACCTACTAGGTTGCAGCCAATGCCAGCCATCCTATCCTATTACAGATACTAACATGGAAAATACAGTCTTGGCTTCAATAGGATTTAGGTGTCTATTAAAATATTAATGAAATCACAGCAATCATAAAATATAGACTTGGAAGGTGCCATTTCGGTCATTGAACCCAACCCCTGACAGATGGCTGTCCACCTCTTCTTGGACTCTGTCACTGCAGCCTTCTCAAACTGTTCCTTTTCGCCTGCCTTTCCCCTGGTGTTTTAATTGCTTTGATTGTAACTCTAAATACACACTTTTATTTCTTTACAGAATGGAATAGAATAGAATAGAATAGAATTTTTTATTGGCCAAGTGTGATTAGCATACATAAAAGAAAAAGATACATTTGTCAAGAATCATGTGGTACAACACTTAATGATTGTCATGAAGAGACAATCAATATTAATAAAAATCTTAGGATACAAGCAAAAAGTTACAGTCATACAGTCCTAAGTGGGAGGAAAAGGATGATAGGAACGGTGAGAAAAACTAGGAGAAATAGAAGTGCAGATTTAGTAAAAGGCCTGACAGTGTTGTGGGAATTATTTGTTTAGAGTTTTATAATTGCAGCAATACCCGAATATAGCTGAGCATTGTAGTAATTAGGATGGTTAAAATCATACTAAGGGACAAACCCTTAATTTTGTCTTAATGCCCTAAAATGTACCAGTTGGTATCTCTCTCTTTCTGTCTCTCTGTCTCTTCCTCCCTCCCTTCCTCTTTTCCATGAAGATGGATGTAAATAATAAATCTCCCCGCTGCCTGTCACCTTTGCCATCTTGACTTTTTTCCTTGCTCCTTATCTATTTAAAGAAACTTTTTTTGTTATCATTTTTAGCTTTTGTTGCAAGTCTTAGTTCATTCTGAGCTTTGGCCTTCCTGACTCTGTCTTTGCAGATTTGGATTATTTGCTGATGTTCCGCTCTAGTTATATTTCCATTTTTTTATACTGTACTTGTCCATTTTGTCCCTCCGTTTGTCAGAGAGCTCTCTGTGCAGCCATATTGGTCGCATCTGGTGTCATCATTTTCTCTCTCTGTGGTATTGTTTTTGTTTGGTCTTTATTGTCTCACTTTTCAGAGTTTCTCAAGCCTCCTGAACTATTTTTCCCTCTAGATTTTCACCCACAGAGGCAGGGGTGAAATTCAGCAGGTTCTGACAAATTCTATAGAACTGGTGGTAATGATTATATGCAGTTCAGAGAACTGGTAAATTGCACCACTGACTGGCCCCTCCCCGCCCTTCCCACTCACTCCTCTCCGCCTTTTTGGGCTTATATACACAGAGCAAACATGAGAAGGAGTCGAGAAGCAGTCAGGTTGAATGCTAAAAGACTTGGTCAAATGTTTGTCAGTTCTGTGGGTGTGACTCGATGGGGTGGTGCCATCCCACTTTTCCGTGAATGACATCAAGTTGTCCATGCTCACTCAGTCACATGATCCCACCAAGCCACGCCCACAAAACCAGTAGGGGGAAAAATTGAATGTCATCCCTGCATAGAGGCCTCTCACTCACTTTGTTGAAGTCAGTTCCCTTAATGTTTAAAACACTAGCCTAACTATGTTCAGTTGTTCAGTGGCTGCATTATGATGAATTCTAGTATGACACAGTTATTCTCCCCCAAAGTTCCCATAAAGTCCACTCTCTCAATCATTTCATCCCTATTAGTAAAAATTAAGTTCAATATAGCTGATACTGTAATATACAGTAATAGCAATATCATTTCCTTTTAACCTAATACTCACCCAAATATTTTCAAGCAGGCTTTCATCTTGGTATCATGTGTTTTTGCACAGCTGTACCATAGTAATTTACATACATTGCAAATCCTCCTACTCCTTTGTTGGGTCTGTTTCTTTTGAACAAATTATATCTTTCTAGTAATATATTCTAATGATGGGTTCCATCCTAATCAGCCACAAGGAAAGAATGAGAACCACCGCACAATGCTTTCCATTCCCAATCTGGAAAGTCAAGCCAACAAGATATCATAATTGATGGTACTGAAAGCCATAGAAAGACCCAGGTACTGTTTAGGGCAACTGCCTTGCCCGCTCTCAATATTTATGAGAACTAGGGTGGTATAGTACATAGAGGAGTTAAACTAAAAGTAAGGCTGAATTGCTAGAGAAACTACTAAAACCACATTCAAGCATCTATTAACCTATCTTACTACTTCAAAAGACTAGGACAGCAATTGGTGGGAAATGATTTCAGTTAGCCGCAATTTTATTGAAAATATAGCAGAATGAAACCTCACTTTTTTTTCCAAAATCCTTAGAATTTCTTCTAAGAAATAGAGAACTTTCTGTCAGTCTGAACAGGAAAGGGTAAGCCGAATGGCTCAAGTGAATCAGTAACTATATCCATATGTAATCTTGTAAGTATTTTAATCACTTCCAATAGACAATGTTTGCAATAGAAGTGTAAAGAGATGCACTGTCTCAGTCAAAGGCAAAGGGATACAAGCTGAATAATACACTGACTTTACAGTAACGAGAGTGATAGCTCAAAATTAGACTGTATATATACATATTTTTTTCTCTTGGCATAATTTTCATAGTTGGGAGGCCAGTAAGATAATTATAATTAAACTTTGCCAACTAAAGATTACACCTCTCTAAATCAGCAGTCACCAACTGGGAAAATTTTGATGGTCCACAGAAAAATTATTTGCATTTTTTAATATTGCAGTAAACCAGTAAACTATGCCCCCTGGGATAGATGTGTGCAATGAATCTTTGTTTGCTGCAAAGAGTCTCCGCCTTTGTTATATTTTTGCGTGAGTCAGAGGGGGGCAGAAATTCTGACTTGGGGTTTGCTTCAGCCTCTTGGCGTGGGACTTTGGATGAAAGTTGGAGGGAAATGCCATTGGTGGTAAAGATCAGAGGGCCTTGTTCTAGTGGGACTGAATCATGGCTTAGAACTGGCTGACCATCTCAGCCTTCTGAGCTTCCAGGTCTCGATTCCCAGCCTTCCACTCCCACAGATCTTCCCTCTTCGTGGAAAGCCTATGCTCCTAGTACTCAGTGAGGTGCTTCTGCTGAGCCTTCTTCTCAGATCCAATTTGAACTGAATCAGCTGTTTTCCCCAATCTTTCTTGTGGTGGCTGCTTAGCTCAAACAACTGCTTCCTGCTGGGGTTCTAGGGAGCCTGGGCAAGAAGGGGAGGGGAGTAGACGCTGGTGAGGTGCCCCTCGACATGAGTGACATCATGTTGGCCATGCCCACCCCCTCACATGACCACCTAGTCATGCCCAGCCAGCCAGTCATTAGGCTGATTGTATTAGTGGTCCATGAGATTTAAAATTATGAATTTAGTGGTCTCTGAGGTCTGAAAGGTTGGTAAACCCTGCTCTATATTACATTACATTATTATATTACATGGGTTTACATTAGGGACTTCTGGAAGGATGAAACAAAACACCAGTTCCAAAACTGACTTTCCTTAGGAATTCCACTATGCCGAAGACTCTTCACCCTTTGGGTCATTTCAGGTTGATTTTGGCTCTCAAAGCTCATTCATCAAATTAAGCTTAGCTTAATTTATTCATAGCTATGGCTTTCAAGGACCAGAAGGTTATACGTGCCAGAAGCGCTATAGCACTAGCTGTCCCTTGGACTGACATGCATATAGATCTTTAGAGTACAACATGCCTGCTTCAAATGCACTTGGGATACCTGTATCGAACAAACAAACAAAGAAATAAAAATGTTGGAAATTGTTACTGCAGCTGCATCCTATAGTTTTGGACTATCCATAAATTTTGATATAGGGTTACAAGTGTCTCCACATTATACCCATTCAGATGTAGAAAATTGCCAAATATAGTTGCGTTATGAATGTAATCGGAGTGCAGAATACTTTAAACATAAGACTGATGTAAGCGAAGAGTAGACACAGAATATGCAGAGGTTGCTCTGGATTCTTGCAACAGGCAAAGCATACAATTTGTTTGATTTAAAAGCAGAGGAAAGTCAAAGGCTCAATAGCACAAATTCAAAATAAGCAATGAGACTTAATGAAAACTACAAGATGCAATCAATGATCTTTGTTCACAAAGGCACCAAGAAGATGAGGTAGGTGTGTGTGTGTGTGTGTATCCTTTAGCAGCTTAGTGATGTGAGATGGGAAATTAGAGCATGCATTCTGCCCTCAAGTGTTCATATCAGGAAGTAGCAGAAAATTCCCTCAGTACTTGACATAACATCCATATTTGAAAGCCAAAAGTCTAGGATGTGTTACATTTTTACTCTTGATTTACCTGGCCTTTTCAAGGCATCTAAACCCCAATGCTGTGTTTGCAGATAAAGTGTCCTTCAATTCAGCAGCAAAAATACTGTATTCCCATTCTAAATCTTCCCAAATGCTGCAGATTGGCTCATCTAAGATGAAAATAATAAATACATTGCCAGAAGAGAAACTCTGCACTACTTTATCTAAAGACATTTAAGTCATAAAAAATGGAGGGAGGTCTATAATCTGTATATAATTTCTATATTATTAGACTAGGGTGATTGACCAATTCTAAGGGCTGAATCTTTTGGTCCAGTAAAAGTTCTGCTAGGCTGTCACATGAAAGAGACAAAAATTAATTCTCTAATGGGGTTTAAAGTTACAGTTGGACAGCTCTCGCGGAACCATAAAGTTGGAAGGATTTATTTATATCACTGAATCCAATGAATAAATAAAGTATCCAAAATAAAGTATCCTAAATAAATGACTGTCTTCTGCTGGAATACATGTACTGAAGGAGAATCCATTGCCTTTCCTGATCATTTGTTCTATAATCAAATAATTAGCCGGGGTGGCACAGTGGTTAGAATGCAGCACTACAGGCTACTTCTGCTAACTGCTAGCTGTGGTTCAGCAGTTCAGATCTCACTACCGGCTCAAGGTTGACTCAGCCTTCCATCCTTCTGAAGTGTGTAAAATGAGGACCCAGATTGTTGGGGGGAATATGCTGATTCTGTAAAACGGCTTAAAGAGGGCTGCATGAAGTGGTATGTAAGTCTAAATGTTATTGCTATTGCTATTACTAACTTCTGTTGCTGTTAGGAAAGTTCTTTCCCGCTCCCCAATCAGAATCAGAACTAATTTAGAACTGTAACTTAAGCCCATTATGCCATGCACTTGTACTCTGGAATAAGAAGGGAAAAAAACCCTAATAACCTATCTATATTTAGAAGAAACTATTGTATCTCACTCCCCAGCAATCCTTTCTCAGCTTCTCCAGTTTTTCATCGTGTGGTGTAATTTCTAGTTACTTCTTTATCTTTATTCCCCATCTCTAATTTCTCTAAAACCTTAAAGTATAGTTTAACACAGTAGTCAAGGAAAGGTCTGGGCGAAGCAGAATAGAGTGAAACCATTTCTTCCATGACTTGGAAATTACATTCTGTATCTGATGAAGCCTAAAATTGTATTTCCATTCTTTGCAGCCACATTACACTGCTGGCTCACATTCAGATTGCGTTCCAATATCGTTTCCAGTACTATGATTTCTAAATCAGGTATACCACATCCAACACATCCACATCTGATTTTCCTTTCCCAGAGTACAACTCTGCATCCATATTTATTTATTTTTTAATGTATCAAATTTTATAGGATTGCCCATTTGATAAAAAGCTATCCTGGGGTGGTATCCAACAATTAATTCAAATAATAAATACATTAAGAACTATTATTAAGAAAATAAAAACCATCCGGCACAGCAGGTAGTGAACATCAGCCACAGTGATGGAGCCATTGTAACATTTCACCAATCCCTCGGGCCCCAGGCTGATGGCAAAACCAAGTCTTGAGGGACTTCCTGAATATTATTGGAAGTTAACCTCACTTCAAGGGGGGGGGGGGGTGTTCCATAAGGTGGGTACCAGAGGTGGGATTTCAGCAGGTTCTAAGCAGTTCTAGAGAATGGCAGCGGAAATTTTGAGTAGTTCGGTAAACTGGTAAATATCATCTCTGACTGACCCCACCCCATCTATTCTCTGTCTCCTGAGCCCCAGCTGATTGGGAGTAAATGGAGATTTTGCAGTAACCTTCCCCTGGAGTGGGGAGGGAATTTATTTATTTGGATAGATAGATAGATAGATAGATAGATAGATAGATAGATAGATAGATAGATAGATAGATAGATAGATAGATAGATATAGCTGATATAGATAGATATAGCTGATATAGATAGATATAGCAGATAGATAGATTAGATTGATAGATAGATAGATAGATAGATAGATAGATAGATAGATAGATAGATAGATAGATAGATAGATATCGCCCTTCTACAGGGGATTCAGGGGGGCTTACAAAATAAAATTGATACAAAATACAGAATATAAAATTATGAAACCCTAGCCATAAAAACTAAATCTTAAAATCCCAGACATTAAAAACCATTCATCCAATTTCATCCCGATCACTATCATACTATCAGCCGGAGCAGAGTTCCAACACTCAATGGCCCCAGGCCTGCCAACAAAGGTGTGTTTTTAAAACCTTACGAAAGGCCAGAAGGGTGGGAGCAGTGTGAATCTCTGGGGGGAGTTGATTCCAAAGGACCGGAGCTGCCACAAGGAAGGCCCTGTCCCTAGGCCCTGGCAGGCAACTGGATAGACAGGCTGTATCTTTCAACATTTTTTTTACTGCTTACTGTAATAACATGTCTCAAGTTCTAATAAACTGAAGATTAATTTCTACTTTCTATCTCTTTAGGGTGAAGTAGTTATCCTAGAAATAGGTTTTATATAGGCCTGTGGGCAATATTTTGATATGAAAAAGGAATGTGTTTTTTTACTCCTGCATCTATCTATCTATCTATCTATCTATCTATCTATCTATCTATCTATCTATCTATCTATCTATCTATCTATCTATCTATCTATCTACCTACCTACCTACCTACCTACCTACCTACCTATCTAATCTATCTATCTGCTATATCTATCTATATCAGCTATATCTATCTATCTATCTATCTATCTATCTATCTATCTATCTATCTAATCTATCTATCTATCTATCTGCTATATCTATCTATATCAGCTATATCTATCTATCTATCTATCTATCTATCTATCTATCTATCTAATCTATCTATCTGCTATATCTATCTATATCAGCTATATCTATCTATCTATCTATCTATCTATCTATCTATCTATCTATCTATCTATCTATCTACCTACCTACCTACCTACCTACCTACCTATCTAATCTATCTATCTGCTATATCTATCTATATCAGCTATATCTATCTATCTATCTATCTATCTATCTATCTATCTATCTATCTATCTATCTAATCTATCTATCTGCTATATCTATCTATATCAGCTATATCTATCTATCTATCTATCTATCTATCTATCTATCTAATCTATCTATCTGCTATATCTATCTATATCAGCTATATCTATCTATCTATCTATCTATCTATCTATCTATCTATCTATCTATCTATCTATCTATCTATCTTTTTTTTTTAAACCGCTTCATTGATGCTTTGGGCAAATGCTTTTGCACTGTTTTTTTCTTAAAGTGACATATTTTTCCTACCAATATGCAGTAAACCTAATCAATCAGGAATTGCTTTGCTAACATGAGTTAGTGTCACATAGCCAACTTCATTCATCTTGTGATACCTCACAAACCCAGTACATAGTCAGTGCCTTCCTTCCATTTCTATTCCCATTCTTGCAATCCCACACAATAATGATTTCTGGTTGGCAACAGTGTGATACTGTCATGCTGTGCAGGCAATCAGGCTTAATAATGTCATAATATCACAAAACTGGTTCAGAAAGTTGATCTTGTTTTAATCCTGTCCCTTCACAGGAACTAGAAAGGGAAAACTTAGGAAGGTGAAGCCTTCCCCCCTTTTCTAATTAATTGTTTCTGCTTCTCCCACATTTCTTGCACTGCCTTGATTTATGTTATTTATTTCATTCTTTCCTACTTACATATTGATCAGGATAATTCTTTTAAGCTTCTACTCATGAGCATTTCTATGCACCGTGTTTCCCCGAAAATATGACATGTCCCCATAATAAGGCCAAATAGCCTTTTCAGCGCAGGAGCTGAAATAAGCCCCCCCCCCCCCAAAAAAAAAAATAAGCCTCCCCAACTGCTTGTGCATCCTTGATTCCAGAAAGACTGGAACAGCTGAGTGACCTTGTCAACAAGCACTGCACTGCCATCCGTATAGACCTCCAGTAGAGGTCTTAGATTATTAGATCCTGGGGCCTTGCCACTGCTGATGGCCTGTAGAGTTTCAGTCTTTGATGGTGGGGAGTCCAGGCTATGGTTGATTGCCACCTGTGGCATTCTATTGATCCCCTGATTGTTGATGGAAGATGGGTGGTTCAGTACAGATTGGAAGTGCTCAGCCCATCACTGTAGAATCAGAGTCTTCTTGTCTTGCACCATCTGAGTCCAGTAGAGGGAAGCTCCCTGAGGGCTGAGGTCCATACAAGGATCTGAGGTTTTGTAGAATTGTTTAACATCATTTCTATCAGCAAACCTTTGAATTTCATCTGCTTTGATACTTAACCAGGAGTCCTGCATCTTGCGAAGCTTGCTCTGTATGATTTGCTGCTGTGTTGGGGTTGCTCAATTTACTCAGATTTTTCTGTTTCATCCAAGCTTTGTTTCCCTGTGAAGGTCTCTTTGGCTTGATGTGAAAGCTTAATTTGGAGATGATGAGTCTATGGTCTGTCCAAAAGTCAGCACTTGGCATGACCTTGGTCACACTTACGTCCTGTCTGTCTTTCCTCCGCACAATGACATAATCAATAAGATGCCAGTGCTTGGAGCGTGGGCACATCCAGGATGTCTTTTTGCGAGTGGCCATGCAAAAGATGGTATTGGTAATGATCAGATTGTGAGACGCACATGTCTTCAGTAGTAATAGGCCATTGTTGTTACATTTGCCAATTCTATTTTTTCCAATGATGCCATTCCAGGCAGGGTGATTGGATCCTACCCTCGTGTTAAAATTGCTGAGTAGAATCAGCTTGTCAGTGTGCTTCACGGATGAAAGTAGAGTATTGACATCTTCATAAAACTTGTCCTTTACTTCATCCGAGTTCGTCATTGTGGGTGCATAGGCACAATCTATAGAGGAGACTATCTGTAGTTCAAGGATGAAATGGAGTGGTGGGGAGCTTTGTGTTCTCTGAGCTTGTTTTCTTAAAGACTTTTCATTGCCCAAATGTTTGGATAATGAAATGCCTGCAAGAAAGCAACCAAACTCTAGAGAGCACTAAGAAACCTGCATACCAATTAATCTATAAGTAATGACAATAGCTATTTGAAGAAAAGACTACCATAGGTCTTTTAAAAAAAACACCTAACTTGCTGAATTTCCTCTTGGAAAGACTGTGGGTCAATTTTAGCTAGACCTATATGCCCTTGGCTTGTGAATGCCTTCTGCTGTTCAGCATTTAGGTAACAAAAGCACTTATCTTGAAAACCCAGTCAATTACTTTGACTCAGATCTCCAGACAGATAAATACAACCCCACCTGCAACAAACAATATTTAATACTTTCCAAACAATATCTTAATAATTGCCAAACAGGAAAATTTCAGTAAGAAGCAATAAAACCAGAAACTGCAGAAGACGTTCCTATCAGATTTTCTCTATTTAGAGACAGTTGCTCCATAGTGCTTTAAATCCACCTTCTATCCTTCTTAAATTCCAGTCTTCATGGTAAGATATCTCTTCTGAGCTCAGGGCCAAGTCCTACCACAGGATAGAAGGAGACAGTTTCCTGTGATGGCAGATATTAGGGATGTAAACAAGAGCTTCTCCCCATGCTCCAATCATTCCTTTGTCTTGGAAGACACCATCTTTTCTATCCTTAACTCCCTAAAGTAGTCTGCTGCCCTCCAGTGTCACTCTAATGATCCCACCACCAGGAATAAAATGAAATTCAATGGTCTGTATTTCTGTACATGAAAACTGGAGTGGGATTGGGTGCAACAAAGAAGGGAGAACTAAGCTGTTGGGGAAGAACCAAGAAGTAGCAGAAGGGGCTGGAAGAAAGAAAAAACAGCCCTAGCCAACTGCTGCAAGTAGATCTCGCCCATCTGATCTTTTTTTAAAAATCAACGCCCAAAACAGATTCCATTTCTGCTTAACAGATTGCATCCACAGAAATTTTTTACAGCATCTGAATTGAGAAACGCAGAACATAATTAATATCACTTCTGACAATATGACTCATGTTGTCTGGCTCTATGGTTATCCTGGGTTGGACTAGACTAGTTACAGAAATCAGATGAAAGATAAATTTCATCTCTTTGCTCACACGGCAGATAGATTCCCCTCCTGTCACCTCCAGTCTAAATGTCTACTTGTTATAAAATGCAAAATAGAAATTACACAAAATGAATATACAGTACTTAGGCTTAGGACTCCATAATCCAAACCATATCAAAGCAATGTTTGACCCCATATCTTGAACTTTTCCAACCTCCCCTCACCCACCAAAATGGAAAAAAAAAAATCTTTTTTTGGGGGGGATTAGCTACTGGAGTAATAATTCCTCTGGTACTTAACATCTTGTTAAGAAAGCAACCCTAAAGCAAACAAGTACAAGGAAATGGAATTGGGTCATGAAGTAGGAGTAGAAAGAAGACGGAAGAAATAGCACAATCATGATAAAGGTATGAGGGGCAGAGAAAAAAGTAGAATAAATATAGTGGAAGTGAAATCAAAACATTACCCAGCAAAAAGTAACTCAGAAAGCAGATATAAAGGAGTGTAACCTTAACAAGTTCTGCTTCAATACATCTCCCACAAAATCAGCTCTGATTCTATAATAACAGTCTTTATTCTGGCACAGAGCCAATCCTTCAATGTATTTGACTCACTAAGCAGCATTGAAATCGCAGCATATATTTCTATCTGCAAACATTTGGGGGAAAATTGTAGGCAAGTGCTACAAGTGCAAGTGTAGTTCATTTTCACATGCATACTTAAAAGGCATCTCTCCACTGACTGCTTTCCTCTATTTACTACTCCAAATACAAAATATGGAGGATGAATATTCTGTTTTATACTATTTCAGCTGTCCGCAGGACAAGATGTAAATTTTTTCATGCATGCATCTAACTAACTCTGCACAGGTAATGTGTATATATACATATTACAGCACGCAGAAGTGTGTGCATAGACACACACATATACAAATCTCTCACATTTTAATCATTCTTTAACTACCTAGATTGGGCACGATAAAACGTTTAAAGGTTAATGCATTCCTAATAGATCCACAGCGAATAATCTTGAATATATCCTCTGGATATCATTTATCCAGATCATTTATCTGAAAGGATTAGCCATGTGTGCCCTTTGAGACTAGGTAAATCTGGGTTGTATCCAATGAATTTTCTCACCTCTTTTGGTCAACTCATTTGTCACATCCTAATTCTGTTTATCCTACAAACCTCTTTGGCTGTTAACAAATAACAAAACAAAGACAGACAGCAGATATTTGTTTATACTACCTGAAATACGAAATCTTTCTTTTTTTTTTCAACTGCCACTAAATAAATGGTAATGAATGTTGCAACTCAACACATCTAGTTGGGAAATAATTATTTACAATATATATTTAAGAAGAAACCATACATTTCACCAAAAACAAGATAAATATCATACAAATATTTCAGGACTGAACCCCCAAATTTGGGAAATAAACATATTTATGATATTAATAATAACCCAGACTGGGCATGAAAAGAATATTTGCAGATCATAGTACATTCTTGATAGCGGCCCAATTCGAGCTAGGTTTCTGTGAATTTATCTTAATATCCATTCATCCATACTGACAGTGCTTGGAATCTGATTGAAGGACGGTACAAAAATAACTTAAGCAAATAAGCAGGTATAAAATAATTG
This sequence comes from Erythrolamprus reginae, assembly GCF_031021105.1. Classification (NCBI taxonomy): domain Eukaryota; kingdom Metazoa; phylum Chordata; class Lepidosauria; order Squamata; family Dipsadidae; genus Erythrolamprus; species Erythrolamprus reginae. Next base: position 140,431,885 of record NC_091951.1, read on the forward strand.
CACTCACCCTGTGATTTAAACCAATTTAAGCTTCTTCGATTGTAATTCAAGCCATGCATTCAGCACACAGAATTAATAAGCCATTATTAGACTTCTAAATGCTATTATAATCAAAAAGATGTAGGCCCTTTACAGGGAGAACTAGAAAATCGAAACACACACTGTTGCTATTTCTATTTTGTTTGCAAGCATGGGGGAAGATATATATTTTTTGTCCTTCATTCTCCTTTCATCCTTCCTTCTCCAATGTTTTGCTTCTGCCTCCATTCACAATACGTTCCTTCTTTAATAATTTCATAATCCACTCTAGACTTAAACGGGAACTGGAAGCACCAAGATGGTCTAGATTACATAATGTATAAGCCATGTAATACTACCAATACATATTAGAACTATTTTTTTACAAAACCTAACAGAGGCATCCAAGCCGCCTCTGCAATGCACATAGATTAAGAGGTATGTAGCTTACTTTCTCCTCAGTGTTCACCTCTCTCCTTCCCCATGTTTTCATTTGCTGGTTGATGCTAAATGGAGCTGGGAGGATTTGGTATAAATAGTGATAAATGCAAGGGGGAAAATACAATGGGCCTTATAGATGTAAGATTGGAATTACGCCTTTGAGACCATCATCACCTGCCATTTCTTGATAAAATACTCCCAAAACACAAGAGAATGAATCTCCTTCACAAATCCTCCACACTAAGTATATGCTCTTGGGGGTATTTTTCTGTAAACCTGTTTAAGTTTGTGTGTGTGTGTGTGTGTGTGTGTGTGTGTGTGTACTGCCAGCTTCAGTAAACAAACAAAAGCAAGATTTCATATCAGAATTCTGCATCAGAAACATGCTTCAAAACAACATGTGACTGGATGCATAGAAGGCTCACAGGGATGGCCTTACTACATTCAGATAACTACAAATACATCTGCAAAACTAAAAAAAAAAACCAACTAAAATCTGCATAAGTTAATTATATATTTATAATTAATTATACAGTGTTCCCTCGATTTTTGCTGGTTCGAACTTCGCAAAAAGTCTACACCACGGTTTTTAAAAAATATTAATTAAAAAATACTTTGTGGTTTTTTCCCCTATACCATGATTTTTCCCACCTGATGATGTCATATGTCATCGCCAAACTTTCGTCCGCCTTTAATAAATATTTTTTTAAATAAAATTTAATAAATAAACATGGTGAGTAATAATCTAAATGGTTGCTAAGGGAGTGAGAAATTGTAATTTAGGGGTTTAAAGTGTTAAGGGAAGGCTTGTGATACTGTTCATAGCCAAAAATAGTGTATATACTTCCGCATCTCTACTTCGCGGAAATTTGACTTTCGCGGGTGGTCTCGGAACGCATCCCCAGCGAAAATTGAGGGAGCACTGTATAAGCTAAAAAGCCAATTTGATGTAGTGCTTAAGGAGCAGGCCTGGAAACCAGGAGTCTCTGAATTCTAGTCCTGCTTTTAGCATGAGGGTCAGCTGGACAACTTCAGGCCCAACCTTCTGTCTCAGTCCAACCCACCATGTTGTCTCAAAGGTGTTTTTTATTCCCCAAAAAGCAATTGAACTTTCTTGGGGCTTTTTTTTTTCCTTTGAAAACATTTCACTTCTCATCAAAGAAGCTTCTTTAGTTCTTAACTGATCTGGGAAAAATAGGAAGCGGGAGAAGTATTAGATATGTTTACCACCTTGAGTTAATTACAAAGTAATTATAGTGGGATGAAAATCTAATAAATAATAAATGAAAGCAACACACAATTAGCATATAAATAGGTATGTATTCCAATTCTACTGCCACCCATATATTTATGCTCATTCCCAAATCATTAGTATAACTTAATCAGAGACACTGCACCTCACATTTATGGGGACTACTATGACTTTTTAACTTGAATGCTTGGCTATTGAGTCTGCTGCTCAGGAGCTAATTGGATGAGCTGCTTCAAGACTTCTGTGTGGTTTGCCTTTGCCTTTATACTTTGTAAAGGAATGAGGTCATTCTCAGGTGCTTCAGAACTTCATACATTTTGGCGAAAAAGTGAAGCAACACGTTTTGGAGTCTGTCACAACGTAAGAAGAGAGTGATACACACATTTGATGCTCTACTTCAGACAGCAAAACGCCTCGGGGCTGACATTGAAGTTTGGGGAGCCTCTGCCATTTGCTAGCTCTCTCCATTTTGTGTGAACTTTAAGTCGATTCACTTGAGTGTGAGAGAGCAAAATTAACATCGAGTTCTGATATGCTGAGGCTGCTAAGCACAGAGTTACACTTTCTTCCGCTTTAAGGCAAGCATGATTTTGTACAAGTGGCAGCCAAACAATTCCATTACAGAAGTACAGTGTTCCCTCACTTTTTGCAGGGGATGCGTTCCGAGACCGCCCGCGAAAGTTGAATTTCCGCGAAGTAGAGATGCGGAAGTAAATGCACTATTTTTGGCTATGAACAGTATCACAAGCCTTCCCTTAACACTTTAAACCCCTAAATTGCAATTTTCCATTCCCTTAGCAACCATTCAGATTATTACTCACCATGTTTATTAAAGTTTATTAAAAAATATTTATTAAAGGCAGACGAAAGTTTGGCGATGACATATGACGTCATCGGGTGGGGAAAACCGTGGTATAGGGAAAAAACCGGCGAAATGTTTTTTAATTAATATTTTTGAAAAATCGTGGTATAGACTTTCCGTGAAGTTCGAACCCACGAAAATTGACGGAACACTGTATTCCTCCCTAAAAACAGACATAACACCCATACACTCACACACAGAGTGCACAGTTCAAAAAGATTCCTACTGAGACAAACATGGTTGTCGGTTTTTTAAATATTTATTCTTTGTGGAGTATCCTTTGTCTCCCAATGGTGAAATTCTCACCGTCCACTTCTGGTGCTCTCTGTAACTTGCTGTGTGGCACAGAGCGAGATGAGCGTGCTGTGATGTTTTGTTTCAAAGCAAAGCTGTATTCTTAATGCTTTTGCACACTCACTTGCTACTTTTATTAGTCCCTCTTTTTTATATAAAAAAAGATATTGTTACCATAGTAACCCACGATTTCCTGATATCACTGTGGACGAGGAAGCCAGGATGCCAGACTTCAAAGCTCTGGGCTATACTCTCGAGTTTTAATGCTAAATCCCATGTAGCTAGAAACCCAAAAAATGAACCCAAACACTTAAATAGTCCTCCACAGCCCATAAATGAAATCATCCCTGATCAGATGTGTTGAACCACCATCATTTTCAGCCAGCATGGATACTGGCCCATATAATAAGAGTTGCAATCAAACGTACTTAGCAGCAACACTTGTGTGGCTAGGGGGAGCTGTTCCATTGCAGCGTGGCATACTGGATGATTTCACAGCATAGTGACTTTTGCTTATCAGTGGGACTTTATAAAACCCAGGAGAGCATTTGAAGTTGTCCTGAACCAGTGTTTCATTCTATGGCTACCTGGAGTTTGCAGGGAAAATTAAGCACAGCAGGCAAAGGTAAGGCAGAGGCTGTCTTGCGAAGCCAAAGAAGGCAGCAATAAACATACCCTTAGATATCTCAAGAGAGTCCTAATGGTTGAGGGTTTTCCCCCCTATTAGATTAATCTGCAACATCCTAAAGCCTTGCATAAATAGGATCTGCTATGAGATTAGCCTTGCCTTCTCTAGAGTTATTGTCTGGATTGCTAGGAAAGCCTTCATCCAATTTTGCATATAAGATGGATGTTGGAAGAAAATGAGTCTCAAGCCTGAGGAAGATAGATATGGAGTGAACTGATATTACTTTCACAACACACCTGGAACAGCTGGTTCCTCCAACATCAGCTGCTCTCCACCTTTCTCCATAGCTGAAGTAGGAAATGACAATTGCAGGGGAGCAATGGGGAAGAACTCAATTATGCCATCAGGCTTGGGGTTATTAGATTCTTGCCTCCTGGCCGAAGAATGTGCTGACAGAAGGTTGATTGAATGGGAATGACTGCTTTTTATGGCTTGAGTTTTTAGATTTTTAGATTTAATTAATTGGATCTAAAATGTTATATATTGTTTTATTATATGTTGTAAGCCGCCCTGAGTCCTTGGAGAGGGGCGGCATAAAAATCCAAACAAAACAACAAATAAATAAACAAATAAATGTGCACACTTGGTGTCTTGTACCACATACACACGTCACCCTGTATCAGTTAGTAGCAAGCACTGCCTTAAAGCTACCAGTGACCTAAATTAAAAGATTATTTGAATATGCAAGCATTGATAAATTAATAATGTACCTGCAGTTTTACAGCGATGCATTTTACTATGTGTCTTCTTTAAACTTGTCATCAACAGAAAACCATTTCAACTCCAAAATCTTATTTCCATGCACATTACAAAACGCATAATGTGCTCTCAGAAGAGAAGACTCCCCCTCTCTTTTGCCCATCAATCTATCCTACTCTCCTGTTTCATCACTTTTTATACCTGATCCCTAAAATTAATATAAACCACTGTAGGAGGATAGAGGAAAACACAGAAGATATAAATATCAGGTAACAATGGAAGTAATAAGTAGATTTGCTGTTCAGATATTTGGAAAAGAGTGTGTGGGTTTGGAGCCCCAGTGGAACATAATACAGTGGTACCTCTACTTAAGAACGTTTCTAGATAAGAACTGGGTGTTCAAGATTTTTTTGCCTCTTCTTAAGAATCATTTTCTACTTAAGAACCCGAGCCCTGAAAAAATTCCCAGGAAATTTGAGAATGGCACAAAGGCCCAGCCAATTGCCTGCCATTCCCCCTTTAATCCTGGCCATCTAGGCCTTTTCAATACTGCCAGAGGAGCCTTTTGGTGGCACTTAAGGAGGCTTTGGCAGTCCAGAGCGAACGAAGCATTTTCCTTTCTCTGGGTGCTTGGAGAGGAAATAAATCTCTGCCAGTGCCCAGAGAAAAGAAATGCTCCCTTCACTCTGGGCAGCCCAGAGTGAACAGAACATTTTCCTTTCTCTGGGCACTTGGAGGGGAAATAAACCACTTTGTTGTGGTGACTCCCTTGCGCTTCCTCCCATATACCTGGCTTGAGGTTGCCTCCCAAAGTGTCTGGGCGCAGTAAGGCAAAAGGGGGCACTTTGCCCCGGCCAGATCAACTCGGCTTCAGCCAACCGAGGAGTCACCACAGTGAAGGAAATGCGCCAGCTACAGAGCGAGCAAGAGGAGAGGGGAGCCCTTCAGCATGGGAAGGAAGAGGAAGCAGGTAGCAACAGCAGCAGCCACCGCCTTTTGGTCAAAGGAGCGGGAGGCTCCCCCCTCTCGCCTCCCTGCATTTCTCTCTCTGGCACAGTGTATGGGAGGAAGCCTCACGCCGGGTGTATGGGAGGCGCGTGCTCCTCCTCGCTGCCTCAGAGTCCCTCTTTTTTTAAGCCTTAAAGAAGTTTCTCACCTTCTTCTTTTGGCAGCGACTCTCCTCCTCCTCTTCTTCCTCCTCCTCCTCCCACCCAAATTCTGAGCTTTTATTTCTTTCCTAATGGTTTTGCACGCATTATTTGCTTTGACATTGATTCCTATGGGAAAAATTGCTTCTACTTACAAACTTTTCTTCTTATGAACCTGGTCACGGAACAAATTAAGTTCTTAAGTAGAAGTACCAATGTAGTGTGAAAATATGTCTCTCTCTCTCTCTCTCTCTCTCTCTCTCTGTGTGTTTGTTATATTATGTATAATATATAAGCATTGATATATGGAAGATACCAAATGGATTCTTCTAACTTGGATTTCATGTTTTTGCTGCATCACAGCAAGCCACATGATCAACCAACCAAGCTTTTAATTTGTTATATTTAGTCTTGTGATTTTTAGAACAGTCTCAAAACTTAGAGAGCCCTGGGCCACAGTGTAAGACAGATAAAAATACAAGTGTTTCCCATGGCTTGTACTTCAGGCTGGTCATCGTGGTGAAGTGCTTATACTGGCTGAACATGAGCACATATATATTAAAATAATGGCCATTGGTTTTTCCTCTATAATCACTAAATTCAACCAATGTTAAATAACATCTGGACTGATATAACTGTCTTATTTGTGTTGCTTAGTTTTATAATGATAAGATAAGAGAAAGTACTTCATCTAAATTTGATGTCTTCTAAATATAAATTGCTAAATGTATATTTTTACTTTTTCTGAATTATTACTGATGATTTTCACATCCACCTACTCAAAAGTCAGCCTCTCTTTGGAACATTGTAAAAAACCAACATCATCTCTGCAAAACTAGCCACTCAAGTTATATTCTTCTTATTCCATTTGGGGTGGAATAAGGGTTTTGATCTTACTGTGAAGAAGAAAGCAGAGGCATTTGCTCTTTAAAACAGGGCAGCTTACTGAAATATATAAACAATCATCAATGATGTCTCTATATTTATGCTCAAGTCAGCAGTAATGGTACAGATCAGCTGCATATTACATTGAATTTAATTCAGCATTGATTCAAAATAAATCAGCAATGCAGCCCTGCCTTAGCCTAGATCTCAATTGTTATCATTTCAAGGCTTCTTTTACACTGAAGCATCTTTCAGGTATATTTATTTTGGCTATTTAACAGCTTCTTTAAAATAGGATATTACTAATAGCATGATTCCTCATGTTTTGTCTTTGATTTGTTGTTTTTTATTTCTCTATACCAGTGATGGTGAACCTTTGCCCCCTCGATGCCAAAATAGTGCATGTGTGCACAATTGTATGTGTGCGCATGCCCACATATTCAATACCTCTCCACGTGCCCACAGTCCCCCATTTCCTGAATTCCAGTGGGCCTGGTAGGCACATTTCCCCCCTCCCCAAGTTCCAGAGGCTTTCATGGAGCGTGAAGAGAGCAAAAACGTCCTCTCCTGCCCCCCTGGAGGCCCTCTGGAGCCCCAAAAGGCCCTCCCAGAGCCTCCATGCAAGCCAAATATCAGCTGACGGGTGCCCACATGTGCGCTGGAGTTGAGCTAGGGCAAAGGCTCACGTGCCAGCAGATATGGCTCCCTGTGTCACCAGTGGCATGCGTGTCATAGGTTCGCCAACATGGCTCTATACTATATACTGAAGGAATAACAATTTGGGCTCTGAAGTCTCGAAGAGAACCTGTGACTTTGGAGCGTTCTCTGATGGACTAGGACTAATTAGGTACCATAAAATTAAGCTGTATTGGGCCTGGCAAATACTTGATTGTGAGACTACAAGGAAATTCCAGGGTGATATGCCAAATGGATATAGAGTAGCCCTAAAGGTTTGAAGAGGTGTTAGATGAGGTGTGGAATTTTGAAGGATTTAAAAAGATGGTACAATACGTATTTCAAAAGGTTTTTCTCCTTTTTAATCAAACTATTACTAAAAAAAACATAGCAAAAGCTCTTTCATTTATCTAACCTCAGCTCTGAAAGTAAGAATTAAGAGTTTCTTACTGCTTTATATACCAATGTGAACAATTGTCTCTCTCTTCAGTTAAAAGAGATTTTCAAAAGCACAAATGATACTTTTTTCTGATCTTTAACTTTCAGCTCTAGTCAATCCCAAGTATATATTCTAACTGTTCTCCCAAAAGCTAGAGTTAAGCAAGGGTTTATAGGTATCAGTAGCCAGATTTTTAGCTGGCCTTGTTAGTTGATGATCACTCATCAAATAAACGCCATGAATGTCTTTCCTTGCATCATCTTCAACCCCATTAAAATCCTCTGTGATGGGTAATTGGGTAAGGTACTGTATCAGTCATCAGGGGTTGAGATCAGTTAAAGATACTTCAGTATGCGGCATAGGTCAATATAACTCTCTACAAAATAATTTTCTTCTGCCATCTGCCAAGCCAGAGACAACTGACATTAGCTTCCAAATCATTTCACATCTGCATAAAGAGGATTAAAACAGAATATTTCCCATGGTGCTGAATCTTCCATTTGGCTAGACACATTCATTAAAACTTTTTTTTTTTTAAGAAAAAGATCAAGGGCATTTTCTGCTCTTGTTTTGCATGCAAACTGAGATCAGAATATGCCCCCAGGTAGAAGGAGTTGCTGAAAACAGCACTTTGAATGTATTCACATCAGGAACATTCTTTCTTAAATAGCTTATTAAAAACCTTCTCCAGCTATATTCAAACTAATCAGAGGTCTAAACTGTGTTGCTTGCTGCATTCAAAGCTGCAACAAAGCTCTTCATACTCTATATAAATGACCTTTGTGATCACATTATAAGCAGCTGCATTCTCTTCGCTGATGATGTAAAACTCTTCAACACCACTGATCGACACTGCTACCCTCCAAAAAGACCTTGACTTTGTTTCAGAATGATCAAACATCTGGCAACTCCAAATCTCGACCAGCAAATGCTCTGTCCTACACATTGGCAAAAAGAATCAGAGCACCAAATACAAGCTGAAGAGACAAGACCTTACAGACAACCCTCTGTGTAAAAGACCTTGAAATACTCATATCAAATGACCTAAGTGCCAAAGCCCACTGCAACAAGATCGCCAAAAAGGTTTTAAGAATTGTTAACCTAATCTTATGTAGCTTCTTCTCCGGTAATATTACACTACTAAACAGAGCATACAAAACTTTCATCAGACCAATCCTTGAATACAGCTCATCTGTCTGGAACCCATACCGCATTTCGGACATAAATACTATATTTTTTGGTGTATAAAAAGGTCAAAAAAGTGTGCCAAAACCTGGGTGCGTCTTATACACCAAATGTTGCATGGGGGGGGGAAGTTGGGTGGCAGTCAGCACCAGCAGCGGCAGCCTTCCTGTGCCTGTCCGCTTCTCCGCAGTTGCCGCCATGCACCCCGCCTCAGCTGCCCAATGGTGGGCGTACCTCGTGAGGTCAGCAGGGACCCCACAAGGAATGCCCGATGCTGGACAGGTGAGGTGGGACGCACGGAGGTAGCTGCAGAGAAGTGGAGGATGTCTGCGGAGTGGCCCTGATCATCCGGCAGGAGGGGGCTCGGCTTCATCAGCCCATATCCAACCTCCTGTCTTTGGGGATGCCTTTGGGAGGGCGCGGCAGTCAGTGAAAGGTGCTCCGAGTGAAGCTGCCTCAGCCGGGATGAGGTGGCACCTGCCCAGCCCCTGCCACAGCCGCTCATCTGAGCCACTTTTTTCATCCGGAGGCGTTTACTGGGAGGGGGGGAGGTAAGTTTCATTTTCCATTATGTGAAACACTGGAAGAGGAAGTGAGTTTATGAACTGGCTTTCACCCTCCCTACGGCCGTTGCGAATTTTCTCTCTTAAATTCCAAAGGAGTTCAATGACATTTCTTCTCCAATTCCGTTTTGAGAAATCACAGCCTTTATAATCGCATTTTACCCTTAACCTGTCAAACATGAACGAACTTGGACAATGTGCTAAACCTCCCAAATTGCTGAAAGCAAGTGAAAAAGGAAAGATCGAAAACAACAAACCACTATGGATCTTCAATTAGAGCACAAATAATAGTTCAAAACACCTAGCAATCCCCTAAGGAACTCTTAAGCATCTCTGCAAAGGAAAGTCACCTTTAATGGTCTCCTTGTTTTAAATGGCCTCTTGTCGCCTCCAGCTGATTCAACCGCAATGCCATTTTGCAAGAAAATGCAAGGGTCTCCGGTGGATGGGGTAACAGGAAGGAAGGGCAAGGGTCTTCAAACCTGGCGAGATTAAGGCTTGTGGACTTCAACTCTAATTCCTGAGGTAGCATGACTGGTGGAAGAATTCTGGGAGTTGAAGCCCACTAGTCTTAAAGCTGTCAAGGCTGAAGACCCCTGAGTTAGGGCTAGGAGTGCAAGGGTCATCAAACCTGACAAGTTTAAGGCTTAGTACCCATCTCATGTATATAAACAGTGTTATATCTATGTATAGTACCAATACATACTTGAGTGAGTGAGTGAGTGAGTGAGTAAGTAAACAAACAAACAAAGAAAGAAATACATAAATAAACAAACAAACAAACAGACAGACAGACAGACAGACAGACAGATGAATAAATAACATCAATAAGTTCTTCAGATGCAAAAGGACCAAAAGATTGATAACATGGATTGAAAAAAACATGGAGAACAGTATTACAGGACTCTGTTCGGATTTCCTGACCCTTCTTATACTATACTAGAAAAGGGAAATTAGTGTGCCTTGAGAATGGTAAATGGTAAACCAAGTCAGATCTCTTCAGTGTACAAAATCTTGATACGAATAACAGCATTGTGTTATTCCTATATCGTTGATTTCTTCCCAAAATTCTGTCTGTTATTGATGGTGTAATGTAATTAACTTGCTTTTGGGAGGAAGAAGGATATTTGAATGGAACCTCAGTTACCAAATAAATAAATAAATAAATAAATAAAAATGCTATGCTATTCTATGCTATTCTAATCTACTATCACTAATGGAGCCTACCATGACAGTTGTAAAATGGATCATCATATGACTAACCCAATATTAACAAAAAAAATTCTGGCAGCCATTCATTAAGTGAAATCATTGTTTGCTATAGGACATTTTGGTTTAAAAAAAAAACATCACCAGAAAGAAACTCTGGTTTTCAGCAAAAGCATCATATATTGTGGTCACCTGAGTTCAGGACACTGCAAACAGCTATGTAAAGACCAGTGGCAAAGCACCCAAAATCTTTTCATGTGGCTAAATGCTGGCAGCTTTGAAACTGGTTTATGTAAGTACCTTTTGGGGTACTTACCCCAGATCTGTCATGATTTAAAATGGTTGAAGACTACTTGTACACATAGCATGTCCAACAACTCATCTCAGAAATTGTAATTTTCCTTTCTGCCATTTCTTTTTCTTCCTGAGAAGTTTGCTATAAGAAATAATAGTTTAAAACAAAAATATTAAACTTTGCTTAAATAATTTCTGTCCCTTGTGAACAATTTTACCATTTCATGAAATCCAAACACTTAGAATGGAAATATCTGCCAGAGTAGAAGTACTATATGCTTGCAGATAGTAGTGGGATATCAAATAGTTGGGATCCATATTCCAAACTATCTAACAGATGCTTTAGAATTTGAATAAACTGCATTGGTATTTTGGTATATTTGCATCATGCGTGTGCTGCCTGACCTCTCACAAGATATGCTGTTCAGCCCCCACTCCTGCCACCAATTGTTGATTTAAAAAAAAAAATCAAACGTGGGAAGGAATGGTTGGCTAGATAGAATAAACTTATTTTAAACGTGATTAAATTTTCAGAAAATGTTATTCTAACCCCAGGTTGAATGCATTTTTCCCTACTTATTAATTTGATTTACTGAATTGATAAGCCTGCCTAGTTCACACAATATGATTCTGGGTGGCATACAACAACAGCAACAAAACAAAGAATAAACTGAAAAAGAACCACCTAATATTAAGCATATATTAACATATAAATACAAATACGAAATGCAAATTATAAATTGGTGACCAAGCACCATAATAAAAACAACAAAAAGGAGAATCCATTTCACTGGCCTTAAATGCATGAGGGGAAAGGGAGGACTTAATTCTTGGACAAAGCCCATTTTACTGGTCTCTTACCCATACATTGTAGAGTCCCCAACAAATTTTACATATGGACTCTGAGTGAATGTAATTCAGCAATATCTGAATAGCCATATTCTCAATCTGTATGATCATTTTGTTAAGTTGAAAACTTAAGACTTCAGCTGGTACAAGTAGTCTTTTACTTACAACAGTTTGTTTAGTGATTGTTGGAAGTTACAACAGCACTGAAATGAAGTGTCTTATGACATTTTTTCACACTTATGTCCTTTGCAGCATCCCCATAGTGCGGTGATCAAAATTCAGACATTTGGCAACTCACGCACATTTATGATGGTTTCAGCATCCCTGGGCCATGTGATCTCCTTCTGCGACCGTCTGTTAAGCAAAGTGAATGGGGTAGCCAGATTCACACAACAACCATGTTATTAATAATTGCAGTGATTTGCTTACCAATTTTAGCAAGAAAAGTCATAAAAGAGGAAAACTCACTTAACAACGGTCTTCACAGCATCAGAAATTTTGGGCTCATTTGTGGTCATAAGACTACTGTAGATATTGAGAATTCTTCCATACTTCTGGGCATTATAGTAGCCCCATGTTTCTCTTGTTTTATTAAAAATATAATTTTTATTAGATTTATTTACATTTAAAGACAACATAGAAAAAGAAAACACAAATTTTACAAACCATTCAACTAACATCACAAAAAAGAAAAGAAAACCTCCACAAATGTTGTCTATACTGACAACTAAAATATAATCATTTATTTCCATTGATATCTAAATTAAAATACCAATACTAATCCTAATTCCATAGATTTTCCTCGCAATTATATATTATATTTATTCTTTTAATTTCTTAATACTAAATTCCTATATTTATATTCATACACACACACACACATGCACTATCTATTAGAAAATAAAAATATTTTAAGTTCATTATATTCAGCTTCCTACTATTTCCTTTTTTGCTAACCATTCATAAAATATGTTTCAGACCTCATAGAATTTCCCTTCATCTTTCTCCTTCAGTTCCAGTGTCATATTATCAAGTTCTGCACAAAGATTTTTTAAAATTATTATGCTATCAATAGATATAGTTTCTTGTTTCCAATGTTGCGCAAGGCAGATCCTTGCTGCAGTCAAGTTATATTGTATAATATAATAATAATAAAATAGTTATATTGTATAATATAATAATAATTGAAAAGTGTTCGGAAAGTTCAGGTCATGCAGAATGTGGCTGCGAGAGATATCATGGGGTTACCTAGATTCACCCACGTCTCTCCAATACTCCGTGATTTGCACTGGCTGCCGATCAGTTTCCGGTCGCAATTCAAAGTGTTGGTAATGACCTTTAAAGCCCTATATGGCATCGGACCAGAATACCTCTGGAACTGTCTTCTGCCACACGAATCCCAGCGGCTGATAAGGTCCTACAGAGTTGGCCTTCTCCGGGCCCCGTCGACTGACGGGCCCCAGGGGAAGAGCCTTCTCTGTGGTGGCCCCAGCCCTCTGGAATCAACTCCACCCAGAGATCAGAACTGTCCCCACCCGCCTTGTCTTTCGCAAATTACTTAAGGCCCACCTGTATCGCCAGGCATGTGGGAATTGAGATGTCTCCCCCAGGCTTGTATAGTTTTATGTATGGTATGCTTGTGTTGTATGGTTTTTAAATGATGGGGTTTTAGATGTTTTTTTTAAAAAAATATTAGATTTGTTACATTGTCATATTGTTATTATTATTGTTGTGAGCCGCCCCGAGTCTCCGGAGAGGGGTGGCATACAAATCTAATAAATAATAATAACAATAATAACAATAATAACAATAACAACAACAACTACAATTATTATTATTATTATTATTATTATTATTATTATTATTATTATTATTATTATTATTATTATTATTATTATTTCATTTTTGGTCCATAATTCCTAATAGACAAAGTTCCAGTTTTAACTATAATTTTTGCTTTATCATTTCTGTTAGCCAATTCCCAATTTTACCCTAAAATTTCTTTACCTGTGTGCATGTCCAGCACATATAAAAATATGATCTGTTTCTATACCCACATTTCCAGCAATTTGAAGGTAGGTTTGGGTACATTTTTGCCACTCTTGCCAGTGCTAAATGCCAGCTAAATGCCACCTATTATAGTAGGTTTCATTCACTCAGTCAGCCAGAATCTGTCTTCACATGCTCGGAATACACAAGTCCCTATCTCACCAACCGCTGCTTTCAACCTGGTTCGGCAAGCCTGTTGTCCAGGATGTGGCCACTGCACATGCTACAGCTATAGGAGTCACAAGTGAGAGCTGAGTGACAGGTGAGGACCAAAGGTGAATGAACTGCCCTACAAGCTGCCCTAAAATGAGCTGCTGTAAAAGGATATAATATGCCCTACACCAGAAGTGCTATCCCTCCCTGAACACCCCATATAGCCTGAAGCAAATTCTACTAAATATAAGGAAGAAAGGAAAATATAGATATAGCCTTAACTGTACCTTTTATTAGGCATTCAAAGCACTAGTTAGTCTATAGCACTCATATCTGTCCCCAAGTAAACCACATTGATATGGCCACAAGTTATCACTGATTCACATTCAACCCCCCCCCCAAAAAGGATTGTCTATTTTTCATGGTTCCTTATTCCAATAATCACAGTCAATTTTTCTTTATTTCCCTCCTTCACTCCCATCTGAAGAAAATAATTCTGAAAAAAATGATTAGAATACTTATCAATGTATAGTTTTTGCACTGGGAAGCAAAATCCAAGTTACTCACAGAATCACTTTTTTCTTTTTCATTTGGCAGCTGTGATCATTAAACATACTAACATAATCATTCCAAGCAATCCCATATCCCTCTAGAAACAAATGAAGAAACTAACTTAAAATATACCTCAATTGCTAGTAGAAGACAACTGTTAGAATTACTAGGATATTTTATTAGTTAATTCTCAGGTTTCTAGAAAATTTAAAATCCTCCAGATAAGCAGCATTTTTCTCAGTCTTTTATGACATTGAAACAATGATCTATTGATAGGACACAGGAGAGCCAATTTGGTATAGTTGTTAAGGCACTGGACTAGAAATTAGGAGACCGTGAGTGCTAATAGCCACCCCGAGTCTTCAGAGAGGGGCGGCATACAAATCTAATAAACTATAATAATAAACTATAATTCTGCCTTATGCCTGAAAGCCATTTGGGTGACTTTGATCTAATCCAATGATGGTGAACCTTTTTTGGCCAAAAGGATTTGTGTATGTGCGTAAGCACACATGCACACGCCCACACCTAGGTCCTCCCTCCATGCATGCACACGTCCCCTACGCATGTGCGCTACCCCCCATGCATGGAAGCAGGCCTCACAACGGACTCCTGAAGCCTGGAAATGGTGAAAAAATGGCCAAACTGGCCAACTCAAAGTTTGGAAACAAACTTCCAGTTGGTCCATTGGGCTGTTTTTCACAGTCCCTCGGCTTCAGGAGGCTTTTCTGAAGCCTTGGTAAAGTAAAAATGGCCAGAAAGGTAAAAAATCAGCTGACCAGCATGTTCATGCACACTGAGTTGGCATAGGGCAATGCCTCACGTGCCCTCGTGTGCCATAGGTTCAACGTCAGGGATCTAGTCATTCTCTCTCAACCTGACCCATCACACAGGGTTGTTGTTGGGGGGGAAATAGAAGGAGGAAAGAGTATTAGGAATGTTACTTGCCTTGAATTGCTTATATGGTAATAAACATGGGATAAAAATCCAATGAATACATAATACTTGTACAATTGATGCCATTGTTGTTTTTTAGGTAGGGATCTGAGGCTACTCACACAGGATTCTATATCATTTATTTGCTGACATGGTTTATATAGTCGGTGATGAGGGATGCTATCTCTTTAAAAAAAGATCTTGGTATGTTTGAAAAAATAAAAGGAAATCCGTATCAAAATAAAGTATGTCTTTCATAATGCTTTTTTTAACCCTGCTGTTCTGTTCGGGTCGTATGTGACCCGAAGCCAAGTTTGAGTCCCTGTAAAAAAATTTCCCTGCATATCTGAAACTTGAAATTTCATGACTGTTCATCATTTCAGGGGTTCTCTCTATGAGAATTTTTTTGTGGGGTGGGGGGCTTAGTTTTTGCTGGGCAAAAAAAGTTACAAATCTTCTGTTCCCGGGTCACCCTGACCCGGACCGAAAACTCTTCATTTGCAGTGCTTATGTTTGGTCTTTTTGAAAGCTTTTTTCACTTGGAAAGTAGTTTGAACATTTCTGCACACGTTGGAATGAAAATTGAACTGAAAAAATTAATCCTTGTTGGTTTATTTTGCACATAAATGTGCCTCCCCCCGTTTTTGTGTAATGTTTTTCAATTTATGGATAGTTTTGCTAGCAAAATGCATTCTATTTTACTGAAGTTGATGTGGGATTGGTAGCTTGAACATTTCTGAATATAAGAAAAATATAAAGGAACTGAAAAAAATGATTCTTACTGGTTTTTTAACATCAGAAATAAGCCCCCCCCCCTCGGCTGCTTGCAACCATTTTCACTTTTTATTTTTTTATGCTCCAAATCCAAAATATTCTTTAAAATCTTAAGCATTCATTTACTCAATTTAACAATGCTGATCATCAAAAAAATATTTGGGGGGGTGGGGAAAAAATTTTTTTTCTGGGCAAAAAAAAAGTCACGTTTAGTCTGTTCGGGTCATATAGACCCGGACCAAAATGATTTTTTTTAAGTACAGTGGTACCTCGAGATACGAGTTTAATTCGTTCCGGACCTGCGCTCTTAAGTCGAGCAGCTCTTATCTCGAACGACTTTTCCCCATAGGAATTAATGTAAATAATTTTAATTGGTTCCAGCCCTCAAAAAACTCACAAAGTTAGTCTAAATTATGCAAAAAGACATTGCAAGAATAAATGTAACTTTACTTATTAATAAGATGATAAGCTGAGAGCTTTCCTTCCCTTCCTCTTTTTACCCAAAACAATCAACATGGCAAACTTTTATTTTTATTCATTAAACTGTAGTTATTTATTCAACTTCACTGCCACCCAATCCTGTAGAGGGAGGAAAGAAGGGAGGAAGGAAAAGGAAAGCAAGAAATGGAGGGAGGAAAGGAAGGAAGGAAGGAAGGAAGGAAAGAAAGAAAGGAAGGAAGAAAGAAAGGAAGGGTGAAGGGAGAGGAACAGAGGAAGGAAGCAAGGAAACTTATGAAAGGGGAGAGTAACTTCACTGCCACCCAATCCTGTAGAGGGAGGAAAGAGGGGAGGAAGGAAAAGGAAAGCAAGAAATAGAGGAAGGGAAGGTAAAAGAGAGAAAGAAAAAGAGCAAGAAAGAAAGAAAGCAAGAGAGAAAGAAAGAAAATGAAAGAGAAATAAAAATAGAGAGGGAGAATGAAAGAAATGGAAGGAGGGAAGGAAGGAGAGAAAGCAAGAGAAAGAAAGAAAGAAAGAGAAAGAAAGAAAGAAAGAGAAAGAAAAAAGAATGAAAGAGCAAGAGAGCAAGAGAGAAAAAGAAAGAGAGAGAGAAAGAAAGAAAGAAAGGCAACTTCAAAGAAAGGCTCACTGAGCATCTCTCACTCTCTCTCTCTTTCTATCCCTCTCTCTTTCTCTCCCCCCTCTCCCCCCCTTTCCCTCTCTCTTTCTCTCTCTCCCTCTCTCTTTCTCTCCCCCCTCTTCCCCCTTTCCCTCTCCCCCCCCCAGGCCGGCAGCGATGTTTTAAAACAGCCGCACCGTTTGCGAGCTAACTCCTGAGGTGCGGAAGTTCGCCTTTGGCATTTGGGCCACTCGGAATGTGAAATTCAAAACAGCGTTCGGATCCCCCCACCCCCAGCAGAAGCCAAGGACCCCCAGAGTGGGGCGGCAGGGGAGGCGACCGCCTCTCCACTCACCAAGTGCCGGGATACGAGCCGAGAAGAGCCGGGCTGGCTTACTTTCCTTCCTTCCCGCGCTGATGCAGAGCCACTCGAACAAAGCGTCACGCCCCCCTGACGCTTTTGGCGGCAAAAGAGCCCAGCGTCGCTTCGGAAGCCACCGAAAGCATCAGAGGGGCGCGACGCTTTGTTCGAGTGGCTCTGCATCAGCGCGGGAAGGAAGGAAAGTAAGCCAGCCCGGCTCTTCTCGGCTCGTATCGCGGAGAGGGGCGGCATACAAATCCAAGTAATAAATAAAATAAAATAAAAAAATGTCTCTCCTCTCCCAGCTCTTATCTCGAGTAGCTCTTAAGTCGAGCAGCTCTTATGTCGGGGTTCCACTGTACTTGAATTTGGTCTTTTAGAAAACTTTTTCAACTGGAAAACTAGTTTGAACATTTATGAACATAATGATATGAAAATTGAACTGGAAAAATTGAGACTTATATTTCTATTTTGATCAAAAAGCCCCTCCCCCCATCCTTTCTGAACTTCGTGTCAATTTATATTTTTTAAGGCTACAAATCCCTAAGGAATTTTCCCCCAAAAGGTTTGATATACTAAATTGAACAATCCTGAACATAAGAAAAATATAAATAAACTGAAAAAAATGGTTCTTATTGGTTTATTTTTGCCACAAAAGGGCCACCCCCTTCAGCCTTGCTGTGTGACATTATTGTCACTTGTTATACATATTTGGCTAGAAATATTTGGAATATCATTTTGAAAATCAACCACATTGTAGCCAGAGAACTAATTTTATGAAAGAAATCCATTTTACTAAAAAAAAGTATGTAAGTTTGAAATTAACAGCATATTTTTTATATAAATTGAAATAACTTTATGTGCAAAATAAACCAATATGCATCAATTTTTCCAGTTCAATTTTCATATCATTATGTTCAGAAATGTTCAAGCTACAAATCCCACACCAACTTTAGTAAAATAGAATGCATTTTGATAACAAAACTATCCATAAAGTGAAGACTATTTCACAGAAACGGGGGGGTATGCATTATATCAGCAAAATAAACCAATAAGATTTACTTTTTCCATTTCAATTTTCATATCATTGTGTGCAGAAATGATCAAGCTACCAATCCCACACCAACTTCAGTAAAATAGAATGCATTTTGCAAGCAAAACTATCCATAAATTGAAAAACATTTCACAAAAATGGGGGGGAGGCACATTTATGTGCAAAATAAACTGATAAGGATTAATTTTTTCAGTTCAATTTTCATTCCATTGTGTGCAGAAATGTTCAAACTTGTTTCCAGGTGAAAAAAGCTTTCAAAAAGACCAAATATAAGTACCTAAAATGATCAATTTGCAGTCCAGGTCAAATAGACCCGGGAACATAAGATTGGGGATTTTTTCTAAACAGAACAGCATTAACTGCTTGATAACCTAGAATGAGAAAAGTGTACCCATCTTTACTGTACTGGCTATTGTCTCAGTTACTTTCCAAGTGGGATGATTAACCATTCTTACTGAAGGAATTTAAGAATATTATAACAATAACATCACTGCCAGTTACTCTCATTACATTGTGCCATAGACTAATCATTCTCATCTTTACAGCAACCTCCCAAAAATCTAGACGCAGATAATACAGAGTTACTACTTATACTGTTATCCTACATTCAGTGTTGAGTCAGATACTATTTTGACCTACTCACAACTATAATTTTATGAAGGATGAAAAATCACTTATTTCAAGCCTACAGCTCTGACCTCATTTTCATCCTAGTACTGTGCTTTCCTGGCAACTTCCACCGAGTACCCAGCAATAATGTATTCTAAATGTTCTGATTTTCAAGAGTGTCTTGTTTTGACTGTGACTGCACATGATGTACAAACAACATGCATTTAAATTTCAGTAGTGTTCATGTTAAGAGACAACAGCTTGAACAGAAGGTGTATCACAGATAGCTAGGAAGGCACAGGGTTTAATAATTCTCTCATCTATTGGCTTAATACTAAAGTTCTCCCATACACAAGTATACATCTTCTAAAAGAGCACCACACTTATGTTTTCAGGCACAAATAAAAATTGTGAATTCCACAGAAGGGAAATCACAGTAGAGTTAAATACACACATTGAACTTGGGGGCTAACTATGACTGATGAATTTCTCAATATTTTTTTTATTTTTTCAGTTCTGGAATCCCTTAATTTGAGTTGCGTCCAGGTGGCTATATGGACCTGAGCATTTACTAGCCAGATGCCTTTCCTAACACCTATATGGAGTTTGCAATAGATATTTTGTCTTTGTGCCCAAAGAGCGAAATGTTTGCTGCTACCTAGAATTGAATTCTCAACCTTCTGAACTGCGTCTTCACCACTAGGCCACCATTGTGCTCTGTGAATGTCTCAATATAAGGATGAAATCAGTTGCACAGTGCCTCCTATGGGTCAGTAGCCAATACATTCCCTTCTGCTATTTCTCTGCTGAAAATCTCCTTCAGCTGAAATATTTTCCCTTCAAATACATATGCTGTGAACATAGCCCGTATGCCAGACTGCAGGCACAAATGTGCATCCTCATGAGTGAACAATGGCTATTACCGAAGTACACAGATACCCCAGACACTTCCTCTGCTAATCCCTATAAAAATATGGAAGAAATTCTAGAAATAGCCTTAAAGCTTTAACTAACAATCTCTAAGTAAAAATTACTGAACATGCAGTACAGTATATACTTAAGTTTGGTCCTAAAATTTTTAATTTCTGTTTTGTATTACGCTAAATCTCATTTTGTTTCTCTCTGAACAAGTCCCTAATGTTGGGAAAATTGGAAGTAAAGGGAAAAAGAGGATGACCAGTAGAAAGCTGGATGGATTTAGTTACAGTAGCAATTGGTGTACTCTTGAGACACCAAAAGACTGGATTAGAAATACATGATTCTGGAAAAGTCTATCTAAATGGTTGCCAGGAGTTGACAGCACTTAATCAATCAACAAATTGCAAAAATGGATCTTTGATTTTGGCTTCTTAAATCTCTCAGGTTATGGTCATTGTTCTTCGAGGAATCTGTAATATTTTGGGCAGACAATTCCTCATTTGTTTCTACACCTGCACTCTCTTTTATTCTCTCTGGAGTTTTGTGTTTTATTTTGCATTTTTTCCTAAGTAATTTGCATACTGCTATGTTACCATAATCTAGGCAGCGCTGTAATTATATTTTCCCATTGAATGGTTACATTTTAACATTTACAGGTTTAACAAAAGTCTTTAAAGTGCTTTAAAAAACCTTGATTTTGTTTATTTCCTATGAGTTTGATTTATCTGCCAACTGAGAGGGAAAGGGCTGAATCCTCTATCACCATGTCTCTATTGCTTACATGTTCAGGAAGTGGCACCAACAACATGATTTCAATTACTGTCTTTTGACATTTTAACCCAACCCCAGTCCACATTGGGGTTAAGACATGGATGTCAAATGAGATTTCACTATTTTTTATTTTAATTTTATTTTAATTGGATTTGTATGCTGCCCCTCTCTGAGGACTATATAATAGATATGACAGCAAAGGAAACTAGCAAACCGTTACATCAGTGCAGAAGATGGAACCATTGGTGTGGAGACCCAGAGGACTTCTGGGAGAGGAGATTACAACTTCTAACATCTTATCTCATAGGCCTCAGTTTGAGTGTCAAACTCAATTGCATCACGTGACATATCATGACTTTTTTGCCTTTGCAGAGCCGGGTGGGCATGGCCCGCCCATGATGCATCCAGCCCAGGGGCAACCAGTTTGACACCCCTATATAACATTTAAATCTATTTGTTTCAATAACATATAAATCTATTTGTTTCAATAGCCATCCTTTTATTTTATCATAACCTGTTAAATTTGAATAGATCCCATTTCAGATCTTTCCTATAACAACTCATATGTCAAGTGCTGGGGAAGTTTATTGCAAGCTGAACCTCTCTACCAAAATCTGAACTATTAGTGTTTGAGGGAAGTGAGTGGAAATTAAGAAAGGAATTCAAGGTGGGCTGGACTTAGATCTCTTGTGGGCACGCAAAGAGTGGGCACTATGAGGGAAATGGGCAGTTTCAAAATTTGATCAATAACGATAGATAGATAGATAGATAGATAGATAGATAGATAGATAGATAGATAGATAGATAAATAGATAAATAGATAAGCAAGCAAACAAACAAAACATAGACTCCTCCCTCAGGCTCAACTTGATAATCTCCTACATCTTATATACAGCGATCCCCCGAGTTTCGCGATCTCGATCTTTGCGAAACACTATATCGCAATTTTTCCACCCGATGACGTCACTCCCTTCCTTTCTCATCTTTCTTTCTCTCTCTCTTTCTCTATCTTGCTTCTTCCTCTCTCACACTCTCTTCCTCCCTCTCTCATCTCTTTCTTTCCTTCTCTCTCTTTCTCTATCTCTCCCCCTCTTGCTCTCGAGCGGCGGGTGGCACCCAGGGAAGGTTCCTTCGGCCGCCCACCAGCTGATCTGCTCGGCAGCGCAGTAGCAGCGAGGAGCCGAAGATGGGGTTTCCCCTTTGCGTGGGCAACGGGGAAACCCCATCTTCGGCTCCTCGCTGCTACTGCGCTGCCGAGCAGATCAGCTGGTGGGCGGCCGAAGGAACCTTCCCTGGGTCTTTAACTCCCAGAGCGGCGGACAAGCGGAAAAGCGGCGGACAAGCGGGCAGGCAGGCGGCTCCTCAGCTGCTGGGTCTTCCCAGGTGCAGAAGTAAAAACACCATCTGCGCATGTGCGGCCATGGAAAAAGGGGCGCGCATGCGCAGATGGTGTTTTTACTTCCGTACCGCTACATCGCGAGAAATCGATTATCGCGAGGGGTCTTGGAACGGAACCCTCGCAATAATCGGGGGATCACTGTATAGTAAATACAAATTTATTCAGATCCAAATTGAAAAATCTCTGAAATATCATAGGAGTGGGTATCTTAAATTCGCATTGCCTCCTACAAAATATCTAAACATCCTCTTGTGGAAATCAACTGCTTTGACCTCTCAGATAATCAGAGACAGGAAACTGCACCCAATGATATGTTATGCCCTATCACTTCTGACTGAACCAGGACAGCTTATTCTATATGACATGCTATTATAATTCTAAAGGCTCAAGGATTGTATGTCTTATTTTCCAGGAAAAGGAGATCAGGGGGCACGAGTGAAGGCTGTGCTTGAATGAAGATTTGGGTCATGTTTTTCAAGCAGACACATGTTACACAATTCATTTGCAATTCATAATATCTTCTACCTCCTAAACATGTACAATTTGCTTGTTGTTGCTGCTGTGCCTTAATTTCTCCTAGCCTAATAATGATCTTATTGCTGCAAAGATCATAACAGAATGCCTACTGGCTTTATCAATTTCATGAAACAGCTAAACATGACTCAGTAAGTCATCATATCATCAATAGGACCACAGTGAGACGCCCCAGAGACTTATGATCTTCTGTCTGTGGCAATCTCAGTCACAAAACCGTCTCTAAAAATGTATTGTTTTTATATTAGTCTTTGTGTTAGTGATGTCACAATAAATTATAAATATACGCTTTTGGTTTTATTTTACTCTTATGAATAATGTTGGGTTTTCCTAAAAGAGAAATGACATATAAGTATCAGTAGGAGAGTCATTTAACAAAAGAATGTACACTTATTTAAATGCAACTACATCTTCAAATACAACTCAAAAAAGTTCCTCAGTTCACAGATCCAGTATATATATATTTATTTGTACACCATTCAGAGCTCCTCTACGAGGGAAATGGGCAGTTTCAAAATTTGATCAATAACCAAAAAAAAATAAAATAAAAATAAAATAAAATAAAATAAAATAAAATAAAAAAATAAAATAAAATAAATAAAACAAAACAAAATAATAAAACTAAATAAAATTAAATAAATAAATAAGCAAGCAAGCAAGCAAGCAAGCAAACAAACAAACAAATAAAACACATACACACACACACACACACACACAAATGAATGAATAAATAAATAAATAAATAAATAAATAAATAAATAAATATATCACTAATAATATTCTATTGGTCACTCAGAACCCATACATAAGTCACTTAGTATGTTAATACAAGGCTGGAGAAGTGCCAGACTTACCTGGGTTGGACTTAGAGGTACGCACTGGCGTATAGTGGTTTTTCGAAGATGTTCGGATGGGTGTGTTGTCTTTGGGGGAGGTATCTATAGCCGAGATAGTCTCTCTTTCACAGTGTGCTATGGGGATTGGTCCCTGCTGCCGGAGGATATCAGCCAGAGCCCTAAAAGGAACAAAGATCAATCATGCAACACTTTTATAAAGCAGCAAGTGAAAATGAGTAAACACCTCTCTGACTTTTGATTAAAATTAAAAAAGGAGAATATTATAGTAGTCACATTTCCTTTTGCCCTTTCGTGTGTACAAAACTAGATTTTGGCTGACCTTGAAGGAAACAAATAGGGGCCATAATTGCTTAGTTTTTATATGGGACAGCACTACGAAATCCCAGAGTTATAAAGTAGAGAAGAAGAAAAATTAAAAGAAGAAAACTATCTCCAAAAAAAAAGTGTGGAAAACTATTTCTGAGTTGCGGCAAGAGAATTAGATGGGTGTGTAAATTTAGGCTCAAACATTTTCAGGATTGCTGACTGTAAATATGAAATAAAATATCATCTGCCATTTGGCAGAAAGACCATGACAAAGCAAGAGAAATAGTAGAATGCAGAGACATCACAATGACAGCAAATTATATGTTGCCAAGCCATGGTTTTCTCACTATGGCTATGATATGTAGACCCTCAGAAAGGCTGAATGAAGGGAAAATCATGCCTTTAAATTCTGATACTGGAGGAAATGGTTGACAATACCTTGAATTGCAAGAACAACTTATTAAGTGTTAGGTAAAGTAAAACTGTTTGCTAGGAGACCTAATGATTAAATGAACCTTAAATATTTTCGGCACATAATTCCCAAGTGACAGGTTATTGTTGCAGAGCAACTCTACATTGACAACTTGTTATTCTTTATACATAAAAAGGAGCTAAAGTCTCAATTTCAGCTACTATCTGTACTCATACAAACTCATCCCACCACACTTGAAGGAAGTGATTGGTGATTTCTTGTTATCTACTGATGCTGGGAAGGAGAAGAAAATAAGCTAGTAGAGTTTAGCAAAAGGTACTCTTAAACCATCCCACATAAAGTTCTAAGGACAGAACAAACTGAAATTCTAACTACTGAAGTACATTGGATCTTAAGGCATCAGGGCAGCACAAATCATGGTAACATATTTTTCTGCCAACACAAGATCTCAAGGAATATATATTCGCATGGCTATCAAGAAGACCCCCAAATCTCTTCTAGCTTTCTAAGTAGTCTGCTACATACTCTGCTTTACTTGGTCAGGAAAACACCATTCATAGTTAGGCTGAGTAGGCAAGTTCTTGTGACATACCATCTTGTGGTATTATCTGGAAGATGTTTGAAGAGATGGACAGGTTCCTTGGGACTGTTAACTCAGCCACCTGTCCTTTAGATAATAGATAGATAGATAGATAGATAGATAGATAGATAGATAGATAGATAGATAGATAGATAGATAGATAGATAGATAGATGATATAGATATAGAGAAATTATATGATAAAAATAGATGAAGGTGATATAGATATACTGTAGGTATAGATAATAATAAAAATAGTCACTAAAATACCAATGTTTAATATAAAAATAATTTAAGATAATTTAAAAAAACAATATAACTTAGATCGGAGGGGCTGCTGGGGGTTCTCAGGGGTTCGGGAGGACATATAGCTATGAATCTGTACAGTTCGGAGAATCCCCAAATCCCACTCCTGGCTGGCCTTGCTCACTACTCCCCTCCCCACATAGGAGTCCTCACACAGCCCATTTTTAATGCAGATAAATGGAAAGCACACACGGAGACTCGGAGAGGGTGAAAAACAGACCTACCGGAAGTTTTGAAAGGCAAGAAACAGGCCCATTTCTGGCTTCCAGAGGGTCTCCAGAGCCTGGGGAAACAGTTTTTGTACTCCGAAGGCTCAAATAAAGCCTCTGTAGGCCAGAGAAGGCAAAAAGCCCCCCCCCCCCCCCCGCCTCCATTGTGCAGGAGGCTGACTAGGCCACATCCACCCAGCAACCGGGCAGAGAAACCCTTGCTAAAATTTTTGATCAAGGATAACCTGGGCATATGTCAAATACAGTGATCCCTCGAGTTTCGCGATCTCGAGTTTCGCGAAACGCTATATCGCGAGTTTTCTACCCGGAAGTAACACCACCATCTGCACGCATGCGTAGATGGTGGAGTTTGCATTACCGCCGGGCAGATCAGCTGCTAGGCGGCCAAAGGAACCTTCCCTGGGTCTTCCCGCCGGCATGGGGGGCTTCCTAGCACCCCCCGAACCCCCAACCCGGGTTTGGGGGGGTGCTAGGAAGCCCCCCATGCCGGGGGAGACCTTTTAAAACACCCGTGCCGCTTCCCAGCTGAGTCCTGAAGCCAAGCGCAGAAGTTCGCCTTTGGCGCTTGGCTTCAGGACTCAGCTGGGAAGGGCGCGGCTGTTTGAAAAGGTGGCAGTCGGCCTGGGGGGCTTCCCAGTACCCCCCCCCCAACCCTGTCTCCTGCCGCCGGTTTAGCCAGGAGAGGAGCGGCAAAGTGACTTGGAGGAATGGGAAACTCAAACCGCCCAGTTTCAGCTTTCCATTCCTCCACGTCACTTCGCCGCTCCTTCTGGCTGGTGGGGGGGGGGAGTTAGGAAGGTTCTACTTCTCCCCCCCAGCCAAAAACTCAAAGCCTGTCTCCTGCCACACAGTTTAGCCAGGAGAGCAGCGGCGAAGTGACTTGAAGGAATGGGAAACTCAAACCGCCCGGTTTCAGCTTTCCATTCCTCCACGTCACTTTGCCGGGGGAATCTGGGAGGGAAGATGACGCGCCGGCAGCACAGGGGCGAGGGGTGGGAGGCAAAGCTCTGCGGGTACAGCCCCTTTCGGCCAAGCCTCCCCCCCCCCGCCAAGCAGCCAGGGAAGCCGAGCCGGGCGTGGAACATCGGCGCGGGAGGCAGGAGACGATCGGGCGACCGGAGCAGCAGCGCCGCCGCCGCCACGCCCGGCTCGGCTTCCCTGGCTGCGTGGCCGGGGAGGCTTGGCTGAAAGTGGCTGGAGCCGCAGAGCTTTGCCTCCCCCCCCCCTGTGCCGCCCGCGCGTCATCTTCCCTCCCAGACAAAAAGGCCACCCTTCGGCTCTGCAGTTTCAGTGGGGTTTCCCCGTTGCCCAGGGATTCCTGAACACACCACAGCCACCTCCGTTCGGGCGAAGGAATCCCTGGGCAACGGGGAAACCCCACTGAAACCGGGCGGGTTAAGCCTCCTTCGGCGACTGCGGAACTGCTTGCTGTCAACTTTGCACTGGGCAAAGAACTCTTCACCTCCCGCCAGGCACGGACGAAAGGCGTGGAAGTCTATTGTAGCAGCTGCTACAGCGGAGACATTTTGGGGGGGAGGCAGGAGGCAGGAGATCTGGCCCTTCACTTGCCCTCCCAGCAAAAGGCAAAGCCGCGCAGCTCCCCAGCCGCCAAAGGAGGCTTAACCCCACCCCTCTGTCCCACCCATCGCCCGTGGCCGGCAGAAAAGCGGGGATAGGCAGGAGGAGGTTATGCCGACCACGGGCGATGAGTGGGACAGAGGGGTGGGGTAAAGCCTCCTTTGGCGGCTGGGGAGCTGCGCGGCTTTGCCTTTTGCTGGGAGGGCAAGTGAAGGGCCAGATCTCCTGCCTCCTGCCTCCCCCCCCCCAATGTCTCCGCTGTAGCAGCTGCTACAATAGACTTCCACGCCTTTCGTCCGTGCCTGGCGGGAGGTGAAGAGTTCTTTGCCCAGTGCAAAGTTGACAGCAAGCAGTTCCGCAGTCGCCGAAGGAGGCTTAACCCGCCCGGTTTCAGTGGGGTTTCCCCGTTGCCCAGGGATTCCTGAACACACCACAGCCACCTCCGTTCGGGCGAAGGAATCCCTGGGCAACGGGGAAACCCCACTGAAACCGGGCGGGTTAAGCCTCCTTCGGCGACTGCGGAACTGCTTGCTGTCAACTTTGCACTGGGCAAAGAACTCTTCACCTCCCGCCAGGCACGGACGAAAGGCGTGGAAGTCTATTGTAGCAGCTGCTACAGCGGAGACATTTTGGGGGGGAGGCAGGAGGCAGGAGATCTGGCCCTTCACTTGCCCTCCCAGCAAAAGGCAAAGCCGCGCAGCTCCCCAGCCGCCAAAGGAGGCTTAACCCCACCCCTCTGTCCCACCCATCGCCCGTGGCCGGCAGAAAAGCGGGGATAGGCAGGAGGAGGTTATGCCGACCACGGGCGATGAGTGGGACAGAGGGGTGGGGTAAAGCCTCCTTTGGCGGCTGGGGAGCTGCGCGGCTTTGCCTTTTGCTGGGAGGGCAAGTGAAGGGCCAGATCTCCTGCCTCCTGCCTCCCCCCCCCAATGTCTCCGCTGTAGCAGCTGCTACAATAGACTTCCACGCCTTTCGTCCGTGCCTGGCGGGAGGTGAAGAGTTCTTTGCCCAGTGCAAAGTTGACAGCAAGCAGTTCCGCAGTCGCCGAAGGAGGCTTAACCCGCCCGGTTTCAGTGGGGTTTCCCCGTTGCCCAGGGATTCCTGAACACACCACAGCCACCTCCGTTCGGGCGAAAGAATCCCTGGGCAACGGGGAAACCCCACTGAAACCGGGCGGGTTAAGCCTCCTTCGGCGACTGCGGAACTGCTTGCTGTCAACTTTGCACTGGGCAAAGAACTCTTCACCTCCCGCCAGGCACGGACGAAAGGCGTGGAAGTCTATTGTAGCAGCTGCTACAGCGGAGACATTTTGGGGGGGAGGCAGGAGGCAGGAGATCTGGCCCTTCACTTGCCCTCCCAGCAAAAGGCAAAGCCGCGCAGCTCCCCAGCCGCCAAAGGAGGCTTAACCCCACCCCTCTGTCCCACCCATCGCCCGTGGCCGGCAGAAAAGCGGGGATAGGCAGGAGGAGGTTATGCCGACCACGGGCGATGAGTGGGACAGAGGGGTGGGGTTAAGCCTCCTTTGGCGGCTGGGGAGCTGCGCGGCTTTGCCTTTTGCTGGGAGGGCAAGTGAAGGGCCGGATCTCCTGCCTCCTGCCTCCCCCCCCCCCCCAAATGTCTCCGCTGTAGCAGCTGCTACAATAGACTTCCACGCCTTTCGTCCGTGCCTGGCGGGAGGTGAAGAGTTCTTTGCCCAGTGCAAAGTTGACAGCAAGCAGTTCCGCAGTCGCCGAAGGAGGCTTAACCCGCCCGGTTTCAGTGGGGTTTCCCCGTTGCCCAGGGATTCCTGAACACACCACAGCCACCTCCGTTCGGGCGAAGGAATCCCTGGGCAACGGGGAAACCCCACTGAAACCGGGCGGTTTGGACTTTCCATTCCTCCAAGTCACTTCGCCGCTCGTGTCCTGGGTAAACCGGGCGGCAGGATACAGGCTTTGAGTTTTTGGCTGCAGGGGGAGGGAGTTAGGAAAATCCTACTTCTCCCCCCGCAGCCAAAAACTCGCAAGGTAAGGTTCGGGGCGGGGCGGGCGGGGCCCTTTTGTGCCAGTCGGGGAGGCGGCGGCGGCTGCAGCAGAGGCGGGCGGGGGAGGCCGGCCCGCCGGAGGGGCGATGCTGGCGGCGGAGACAGGCGAAGTCCCGCCCGCCCCCCGCCCGCTTGGCCCCGGGGGGCTGAAGGGAGCCAGGCGGGGGAGGGCGGGGGCTACTCGGTTCTTCCTCAGCCGGGGGTAGCCGGAGCGCCGGCCAGGCGGGGGCGGGCGAGGCGAGGGCTGCGGGGCGTGCCGGGCTCCAAGTTGCCGCGCTGCCTTTGTAAACCTGCCCGAGGGAGGCGAGGGAGCCCCTTTGTTGGCCGGCGGCCTGGCCGGCCCTTGGCGCGCGGTGCCCGCGGGGACTGCTGCGGCGGGGACTGCCCACTGCCTTCGCCCAGACCAGAGGCATCGCTCGGCTGGGTTTGCAGATCCGCGGAGGCATCGCCGAGGGCGGGCTGAGCGGCGCTGTGTTGGGAGCCCGTGCCGTGGGAGCGGGCGGCTTGGCCTCGCTGCGGCGGCGGCGGCTTTGCGGGTCCTCGCTGGCGGCCTCGCCGGGCGGAGGAGGCTGCGGGGCTTTCTAAAGGGAGGAAGAACTTGCTATCGAGCCTGCTAATGAAATCCAACCGGCGGAGGGTCTGAAATTCCACCCGAGGGGAAATGGGGGAAAAAAGCCCAGCCGGGAGCGCGGCGCCAGGCATTGTTCTCCGGACCCCTCCCGCAGCCTGGAGAGGGAAAGGGCCGCTGCGGGTTGGATTTCATTAGCAGGCTCGATAGCAAGTTCGATAGCGGCGGGCGAACGAGGCGAGCGGCGGGCGAACGAGGGGAGTGGGGGGCGAACGAGGGGAGCGGCGGGCGAACGAGGGGAATGGGGGGAGAACGAGGGGAGCGGCGGGCGAACGGGGCGAGCGGCGGGCGAACGGGGCGAGCGGCGGGCGAACGGGATGTGCGGCCGCCGAACGGGGCGAGCGGCAAACGGCGGGCGGGCATCAGCGAGGATCCGAGGCGGCGGGGAAGACCCAGGGAACGTTCCTTCGGCCGCCCAACAGCTGATCTGCTCGGTAGCGCGGCAGCAGCGAGGAGCCGAAGATGAGGTTTCCCCGTTGCCCAGGCAAAGGGGAAACCCCATCTTCGGCTCCTCGCTGCTGCCGCGCTACCGAGCAGATCAGCTGTTGGGCGGCTGAAGTAACCTTCCCTTGGTCTTCCCCACCGCCCACACGCAAACTTCACCATCTGCGCATGTGCGGCCATGAAAAAATGGCCGCACATGCGCAGATGGTGTTTTTACTTCCGCACCGCTATATCGCGAAAAATCGAGTTTCGCGAGGGGTCTTGGAACGGAACCCTCGCGAAACTCGAGGGATCACTGTATTCAGGGATGAGTCGATCTGGTATATCTGCCCATTCTCATTTTTGTGGACCGCCTCAAGACTATGTTACCAAAATTTGGTAGGTTTGTGTTTAACGACAATAACTTAAATTAGAAGCCTTCCTTGGATGCTTAACATTTGTCTGTTGACACATCAGCACTATTCCCCCTTTGGTTCTTGGCGATTAAAAGAACAAAAATAATTTTTAAAAGTGCCATCAGTGATTACAAAAAGGTTTCCAGCCTTTCTCTACTTGAAAATCTCTCTCCCTGTGTGTGTGCATATATGTAACCATATTACAAGCTAGGAGAGCTTGTAACTATATTGCAAGCAGGAGTCTAGAGATGTTAGAATTGAGGTTAACAGATTGCCTGATTACTGTCATATCCACTGCTGTATTTATATTTATGCATTTACATGTATAGATTAATATCCATCTGCTATTGTCTGCCTTTTCCTCCTTTGCTGATGATGAGGTAAATGTGTATGTTTTTTCTTGCACACCAAGTCTATCATTCCCTGAAAAAAATGAATTGCTGTATTCTGCTCTCATTCTCTATATTAAGAAATGGTTTACAACTTATTTTAAAAAATGGGGACGGGGAGGGGAGTTTTAAAAATGAATGTTTCTGTATATACTACAAACAGAAAGAAAAAAGCTCTTGAGTTCAGGGTTAGACATAAAAAGAAAGCTGAAATGAGTGTTGCAGAACCTGAGGGCAAATTGGATTGTCCTACACCTGCACCATGCTGCTCTGCATCATAATATTTATTTATTAGTACCTATATTTGATAGGAAACACTTTCTAGAGAAAGGTTTAATTAGAAATATCCCCATAGGGCCAAACTATACCTGAAGTATTCTATTTCCACCTATGGTTTAGGTTTGTTTTCTTTTCTTTTTTTAATGAAAAAAAAAACATCTGCAACTAGATGTAGGCTTGAGAAGAATAACAACATAAGGAATGTTTTTTAAAACTCTTTTCTTTCCTTCCGTTTAGATCTTTATCCAAGCTACTTTCCAATCTGTACAGAAAAAGATTATTTATCTTTTTTCCTACTCCAGGAGAAAATGAGTTGAAAAATTTGAAGAAGATACAAGCAAGAGGAGAAAGAATTAAATAGACTCTTTCCCAATCACATCTTCCCCAAACTGCTTTTCTTTTTTATAAAAAATAAAAAAATAAAGCAAGTATTAAGCAGAGAATGGTGCAATTTTTGTCAAGTCTAGATTGGATCTTAATAAGAAGAATTAGCCCTGTTCACCAAGGAGCTCTAATCATGCGATACAATCATACTAGAAATAAAATCAGTCAAGCATCCTCCATAAATAAGTGTGCATTGGACTATAGCTTTATCAACTTCCTAATGCAAAGGATTTTCCCATCTGTGATTCACTATAATTTTACCTTTGCAGCAAGCACATCTCATTTTCTTAGAACTGGGTATATTACAGCATTTTCCTGGAAAATTGTGATCCTCTGCCAGGTGGATTATTGAATGTGAAATTGTTTTTAGCTTTGCTCAATATTCCTGCAACATGAATTGCACAAATGGCAAAACTTTTCCTTTCTCCATGCTTGTGTCATTCTGTAAATCTTTGGAAGCTAAATATATTATTATTTAATGAACAATTTCTCTGAGCGTGGCTGTTTGCTTACAGATGTTTTATTACTGAACTAGTGAGTGTGAGGTTTGCTCCCCATTTATATACAGAAGCAACTGTATACATTATACATGTACACAATACTTATACAGTACAACATATAGTACATATGTAGCTGTAGTTTATGTAGCTATATCTGTAGCTGTTATAGCTATTGTAGTTCTGTGGCTACTATATATAAAGAAAGAGCAAACCCCATCCTTACTATCACTGATGATGTTACCTAGCTGGGTAATGAAACATCTGATAGCAAACTGCCAAGTTCAGAAAGCACCAAGGACTCGATAGTTCAACCCTGAGTTATATTCTTTTCTATTGGGGCAATTTCTTACTGTACTTCTCCAACACAGAAGCTCAACAAATCTTTAAAATACTTCATTTAAAACTAAAACTAAACTTCATTTAATTTTAAAATGCCTGTCTTTCCTTCACAAAGCTGGAACATCCTCTGCTCTGATTTTTCATCAGAGCTAAAAGTTACCTCCTGCAGAAAGACACCCATCTGTTTGTAATGATCAGGATGTCATGTTTTGCGTTAAATGTGGATTTTAGGTTTTGTACAAATCCTAAGAAAGACAGGCGTATATGCCCATTAATTCCTTGTGACTAAGGATCCAGTCACTGTGTGGAATGAATATGACCATATTGCTCTATCTATGAAAAAAAGAAGTTGAGATTTTTTTCCAGTTTCCATGAAGCAAAAAAGATGGGGCTAAAGATTGATAGGAGTTGCAGGACAGATATATGTGTAATCTAACTATGTTTACCCTTATAATACAGTGGTACCTCTACCTAAGAATGCCTCTACTTACGAACATTTCTAGATAAGAACCGGGTGTTGAAGATTTTTTTGCCTCTTCTCAAGAACCATTTTCCACTTACAAACCTGAGCCTCCGAAACTGTAACCAGAAAAGGCAGGAAGAAGCCTCAGTGGGGCCTCTCTAGGAATCTCCTGGGAGGAAACAGGGCCTCCACCCTCCCTGTGGTTTCCCCAATCGCACACATTATTTGCTTTTACATTGATTCCTATGGGAAAATTGCTTCTTCTTACAAACCTTTCTACTTAAGAACCTGGTCACGGAACAAATTAAGTTCATAAGTAGAGGTATCACTGTATTTTGTTCTTCACCTTAACAGTGAAATTATAATTGAATAATATAATTGAAGGCATGGAGACTTTGCTGAGTTAGTGAGGAATACTGAACTGGTGTCAGAAGAATTCTAAGTTATGACCTCAGCCACATAAAAGCCTTATCAAACTGAAGTTCTATGCTATCTTCTATGCCATGTTTTTCCTAACTTTGCAATATTCTGTGGCAGAATCATGAATGTAAAAATAACTCTATTAGTTTTTAAGAGAAGTGCCCCCAAAAGGAGGAAAAAAAGAAACCAATACTTTCCCTTGATATTTCCCTTCACTTATTTGTTGGAGATGACTATTCTACTACATACGCAACACATGACATTTCAGCTGGGTGCTTCCCAACTGCAAGGGAGAGGAATGACGGACTTAATCTTGCCAACTTCTTCTCTAGAACAGCCAAAGGCATCCTACTCATTTGCGTAAGAGATGTGTAGGCCTAGGCTGATAATGACACAGTGTTGATGCCAATGATAGATTTTTTTTTTTTTAAACCTTGCCTAAGAGTATGCTTCACCTATCTGAGCAGATGGGAGAATTAGGTTGGTCTTGATATAGCTTCCTATCTCCAAATGCAGCCAGTTTGGACAAGATTATCTAGAGGCCAGGATCCAAACTAATTATGCCAGCTTAAATAGAGTTGCTCCAAAGTGCACAGGTATAATTGACAATGTGTTCGATCCAGTTCATTGCTGCAGGTTACAGTACCCTCGAAGATTCATATCCGATTTACCACGCAAGAAAAAATGATAATACCAAGATGGTTAACTACATTGAGATTTATACGGACATTGTTTTGGACGAATATTCAAACTTATGGAGGATGCAACGGCACTGTATATGGTGGGATTGTTGGTGTTTTTGCCCCTTTATGATTCCAATCAATAAAAATTTTGGATTTTACTGTCTAATGTAAGTAGTTTGGTTCAAGTAATAAAGAATAGGACTGTACCAAGCTTTCAAAAATCAGATACTTCACAAAATATCCTTGCATGAATGAAGCAACAAAGCACAACCTTTGCAAGAACTGCACAGATACTTCAAAATCTGTACCTCCACTAATAACTTTCACTGGAACTGCCATGCCTGTATATATGCATGCACACGGAAACAATTGGAGATAACTTTCATAGCAGCTACAAGACCCCCCCCCCCCAAAAAAAAGTTGTTATTTTAACACATTAAGAAGTACATTGTTCAGGCTAATGTTGAGAAGCATGTCTTTCAAAAGCCTCCCATCTACAAACTACAGAATGTCTTGCTAACTTTTAAAACATATGTAATTTTAAATCAATTTTATTTTATGGTTTTATGGTTTCTATCCAGGACAGCTAAGGAAGTCTGAAAAAGCCTCTGAGAATCCTGATTAAAACTCTTAAGTATCTTGTTTTTCCTAGGATCATTTGAAAAGCATAAAAGGAATTTTAAGCAGGTAGGTATGTAAGGCCATATACGTGTCCATAGATATAAACATATATATATATATATATATATATAATTATAATAATTAAATATTTTAGACCACTTTCCAGTGTGGGAACCACAGACTGACATGACAAGACCCATATATGGATTGTTTGTTGTAGCATTCTCATAAGATTTATGCTATAACCCAGAATCCACCTGCATAAGCAGTTATGTACTCACCATGGTATGCACATACGACACCTCTGTTTATGAATGTACACTGTTCACCAGTAGGATTCCAAGATCTGGTAATCTATGGAATACCCTTTTTTAATTGTCTCTACTTGTCCTACAACAACTGACAGGGAGAAGATGGTCCAGGACCATTCAGCAATTAAACTGCCATTTTTCAAGATCCTGAAAATTGCCTTCTATGGCACCACTTCTGGTCTCTGAAATAATACATATTGTCCCAGTTAGCCCCATCCCTATTCCACTTACTTTATTTTCCCCCCACATTTGCACTCCAATGGTTTGCTTTTATTGATTTATTTAATGTATGTTGGCACGAGTCTTTCGAATTTGGCAGCTGTATATATAAAATAAATAAATAAATAAATAAATCATTATGTGCTTCGGATTTGATTTAGGAGCAGCTATTACAGTTAGGGTTTTGTTTTGTTTTTTTTAAAAAAAATATTTCTTTCTCTAGATTCACAGCTTACCAGTTCTTGGCATAGGCGCTCAGTAATTGCCTATTAGGATTCTAGTGCCTTGAGACTCTCTATCATATATTATCGTGAGTGATTGCTCCGTCTCGGTGCTAGAATTGCCTGATTTACAAATAAGAGTTCAGGAAGAAATAAAACTAAAACATAAAGTTATCTTAACTGATGTGTTTTCAAACTCAACCTCCCAGAAATCGGAGTAGCCCTTTCATTAAAATTAAAATATATTAGGCCTAGATTTAGTGATGAGGTTTGTGCTGAAAGTTATTAAAACCTTTAATGAGGTAGCTATGGTTTCTACATTCCCTTTTTTAATTCTGCCTGGAGAAAAGGAACAAGGCTATCAGAAGCTACTTATGCAGAGAGCAAGGCAGGTCCTTTGAAAAACAAGCTTGCCTTGGGACATGGAATAGGAGAAGGTGAGTTCAGACCATCCAGATACTACTGAGCAGTCTCTCTGCCCTTCATTTGGTCATTCTACCATTCCTCTTCCGGTGCCCTTGATTTGGTCATTCTGCCATTCATTGCCCGAGTGTCATAGAAATGTCAACATGCTGTCCACAGGCAGTCATCTCTTAAGCAGAAACTGGATGGGATTCTATCCACTATTTTCTATGCTATTTTTAACATCACCATAGCAAAAACACCCTAAGTCCCTGAACGCCTGCCACCCTTAGCCAAAAGTCACAGGAAATTAAACATCTGCAGTTCAAGATTATATCCACTGTCAGTTTCTTCTACCTTCCATTCAGACTCAGGCAGGTTTATGTCACTTTTGGAACATCGCAAGGATTGATATGGGGAACCACAGCCTGACATGACAAGATCCACATATGGATTGGTTGATGTAGTAAAAGATTTACATATGAGTGTCTGTGATGCTTTCTGTGTTACAGTATATCCTCCTAATGGCTGTGGATCAGCGCACATGCATGTTGATGATTCAGAAATATTAAAGGGCTGAAAGTCCAAGGTTTCAAATGTCTCACACCTATGGATCATAAGACAACGAGCAAGCATATGGGAAACACAATTGTAAAGAACCCAGGAAAGAAGATATAAGCATGCCTGATAACCACCTGAAACTGCTTTTCTTTGAGAGATGCCAATCTCATCAACTCCCCACCAACTTTACTTTCAGGAGATGTCTGATGGGACTTTCAAAAAGATTTCACATCTGAAATTTAATTCTTAGGGGAGAAAAAAAACCTGTCCATCTGAATAGTGAGGAATATAAGTAGCCAGTAGTGGGTTCCTACCAGTACAGATAATTGCACGCAGTCCCGCAGCTATGGTGCGAAAGCATGCATTTAAGCAAAATTTTGCTTCCTGTATAGGTGCAGGAAGCAAAATTTTATTTGAACACATGCTTACGTGCCAGAGCCATGGAGCTGCATGCAATTAGCCCTACTGGTAAGAACCACTACTGTAGGTAGTCCTCGCTTAATCGCTAGTCACTTAGCGACTGTTTCAAGTTATGACAGAGCCCCCTCTAAAACGGCTTGCAACCCAGTGCCAGAATTTCAAAGGCTGTTTATAATTTTTGATAGAGAGTTGCATGTTCTGGATGTATGTAAACTCTAGTGATTTCTATATGGAATTGATAGTATACCAAATTTGAGATAAATA
Source organism: Erythrolamprus reginae (assembly GCF_031021105.1). Lineage (NCBI taxonomy): Eukaryota > Metazoa > Chordata > Lepidosauria > Squamata > Dipsadidae > Erythrolamprus > Erythrolamprus reginae. The sequence goes on from NC_091951.1 coordinate 140,468,808, forward strand.
AGATATAGAAGGTATAGGGAAGTAAGGAGGCATAATTTGACCTGCAATGTTCAATAAGTCTTTTGAAATTAATAACAGCCTCAAATTGGTTGAGATTTTCTGAAGACTATGAAAACATATACAGACAGTATGTAAAACTAATCCATATATACAATTTCTAAAATTTGTATATTCCTTAGTGGTTTTGAAGTTTAGGGGAGAGACACAGAACAAGAAAAAGGGCAGTGCAACATTAAATTATTCTGCAAATATTACTAATGGATAAATCCATTTTCTTTTTTTTCCCTTTACCATCTGTTAAAAGACCAGGCAGGTGTTTAATTAATTATGTACATTTTCAGATGTCATTCCAGGAAGTGTACATTAAACAAGACAGAAGTCCAAGTTCCAAGGCAGGCTGAAACAATTTCGAACAGAAATTCTTGTATTCAACCTGCCGTGATCCAGGCAACAGGGTCCCATGAAACATACTTTGAAGAAAGTGAGCACCTTGCAAATTGCATGGATGCAGTCGCTGTGCTAAAACCAATCTACTAAGCTTTGTTGCTTGTATAAAACTCCAGGATATGGAGGGAAGAGTGAAAGAGTAGTAGCTACCATTATAGACACATCTTCTCCTAAATCAGGATTGACACTTGTGATTAGCTCACAGACAGACCACCCTTGACTGCCACAGTGATTTTGTTTTTGTTTCAAAAGACATTGTATCTCAACAGTTCCTTAAAGAGTTTCTGAGCTGCAATAGCTAGAAGACCAGGACTAGCAATTGATTTATTTTATGGGATGGGGAGAGGAACCACAGAAGGATATGTTCTATAACTGTAACTATATGTAGCTGTAACTGTCTCTGTAACTATCCCTTACATTTTGCCTGTACTTCCTAACAACCAGCTGCTTCCATATTCAGGAAAAAGCAGTATCATTCTTCATCACCCTCTTATCTTTTTCACAAAACCTTATATTTATATGAAATTTGGCAGTGATATAGCCACCAGAAAGAGATTCTATAGCTGTAAATGTTGGCACATTGTATTTCAAAGTAACTATTATTATTTATTAGATTTGTATGCCGCCCCTCTCTGAAGACGTGGAGCGGCTCACAACAACAAAACAGTACAAATCCAATGATTAAAACAATTTAAAACCCTTAATATAAAAACAATCATACATCTCATACAAACCATACATAAAACGGAAGCGGCCCAGGGGAATCAATTTCCCCATGCCTGATGACAGAGGTGGTGGGTTTTAAGGAGTTTGCGAAAGGCAAGGAGGGTGGGGGCAATCCTAATCTTTGTTGATTCCAGAGGATTGGGGCTGTCACAGAGAAGGCTCTTCCCCTGGGTCCCGCCAGATGACATTGTTTTGTCGACAGGATCCGTAGAAGGCCAACTCTGTGGGACCTAACCGGTTGCTGGGATTCGTGCGGCAGAAGGCGGTCCCGGAGTTATTCTAGTCCGATGCCATGAAGGGCTTTATAGGTCATAATCAACACTTTGAATTGTGACCGGAAACGGATCGGCAACCAATGCAGACTGCGGAATGTTGGTGTAACATGGGCATACCTGGGGAAGCCCATGATTGCTCTCGCAGCTGCATTCTGCACGATCTGAAGTTTCCGAACACTCTTCAAAGGTAGCCCCATGTAGAGAGCATTATAGTAGTCAAACCTTGAGGTGATGAGGGCATGAGTGACTGTGAGCAGTGACTCCCAGTCCATGTAGGGCCACAACTGGTGCACCAGGCGAACCTGGGCAAACGCCCCCCTCGCCACAGCTGAAAGATGGTTCTCTAATGTAAGCTGTGGATCAAGGAGGACGCCCAAGTTGCGGACCCTCTGTGAGGGGGTCAATAATTTCCCCCCCCCAGGGTAATGGACGGAAAGATGGAATTGTCCTTGGGAGGCAAAACCCACAGCCACTCCGTCTTATCAGGGTTGAGCTTGAGTCTGTTGACACCCATTCCGACCCTAACAGCCTCCAGGCACCAGCACATCACTTCCACTGCTTCGTTGACTGGACATGGGGTGGAGATGTACAGCTGGGTATCATCAGCATACTGATGATACCTCACCCCATGCCCCTGGATGATCTCACCCAGCAGTTTCATGTAGATATTAAATAGCAGGGGGGAGGACCGACCCCTGAGGCACCCCACAAGGGAGAGACCTAGAGGTCGACCTCTGACCCCCCCACTAACACCGACTGCGATCGACCCGAGAGGTAGGAGAACACTGAAGGCTTAAAAAACTATAGGCTTAAAAAAAAATCCAATGAATTTTAAAGGAGCTAGCTCACTAAATTAACCACTAGAACATTAGCCTGTTTGCAAATCTAATTCAGTTTGTTGAAAAGCAAAATTGTTAACAGCCATTTGGGATTTTCCCATGTATTCTTGTGGGAGGACTGATCTGTTTTTTGGAATCATCCTTCAAATTTGGTTGTAAAGTTGGATTCAACTACCCACACACAAAGCTAGAGCAGATCGGGTTATTTCTGTAGCACTGGTTCAGGCTCCTTGAAGTGAATCAGGTGGCTTCTGCTTACTCCTACATATTATCCTCTGCATATTATATAAACGCTGAAAAATTGGAGGTGGGGAACATTAATGAGAATAAAATTGCCACACATACTCAGTGCAAATGGAATGATTCTCATTAAGCAAGGTGTGCATGTGTGTGTGCATGTATAAGTAAAGCATGTATAAGGGCTTTTAGTGGAAAAGCAAGTTCAAAGATTCAGATAACTAAGGTTAGTGAGGGATGAATACAGATTAAAATATTGTTGTGTAAGTGGAAGACAACACAAATTCCAAAGTGCACAACAGCATTATACATTACATTCTAGTGACAGAAATGAAAACACAGCTGGCATTTAAAATCATCTCAGCAATGTAATGACTGTGGGCAGTAAACTGGAATTACAATCCTCTTGCTTACAACTCTCCGCCCCCCCCCCCCAAATAAATATAAATGGCCAAAGATTTTGTTTTGCATTTCATGTCCTGATCCAATTGGCCACAGAAACCTTTGCCAGCAGGCTTGGGGATATTGAGCATTGACATCTTGCTCCCACCGATAGTATGATTGGGATTGGACGAGTTTGGAATTTGTGGACATAATGTTGGAATTTTTAAGTCTTGGGTTTTAGGGCGGGGTTTATAATTTTATCTGTAATTTTGTATTGAATTTATCCTGTAAGCCACCCTGAGTTCCTTGGAGAAGGGTAGCCAAGAAATTTGATTAAACAAACAAACAAATATGACCAAGACCCGTTCTAATATCTCACCTACAGCTAATACCCAAATGTGAAATAATAACTCAGACATGATGTATATTATCTAAATAACTAGATCCGGAATGAACAATATGTGGGCCCCTAAATATTGTTGAACTGCAATTCCATCAGCTCTAGTCAGCAGACCAAATGTTAAAGAATGACAAGATAGAAAGACCTGTACATGGACCAGAGAACAGATGAAAGTATATGATATCATCAAGAGAGTAAAAGAATTTAAATGGATTGGTCGCATAGCAAGAACAACTAATGGCAAGTGCACCAAGGCAGTCATAGAATGGATCCCCCTTGATAAAAAGTATCTATGAAAAGAGACCTAAAATAAGATGGATAAAATAAGATATCGGCAAGTACAGTGGTACCTCAAGATACGAACTTAATTGGTGCCGAGAGGAGGTTCGTAAGGTGAAAAGTTCGTAAGGCGAAACATTGTTTCCCATAGGAATCAATGGAAAAGCAATTAATGCGTGCAAGCCCAAAACTCAGAAACCGGGAAGCCGGCCGCCACCACCAAAGGAGGCTTGAGCCTCCCTTTGCCCCATGCTGCTTCGCCCTGCCTGTTGTCCTGGGTGAAGTGCTGGGGGGAGGGAGTCAAGAAGGTCCTCCTGCTCCCCTTCCCAGCCAAAAACACAAAGACAGGCAGGGCGGAGCAGCGTGGAGCAAAGGGAGGCTGAAACCGCCGGCGGCTTCAGCTTCCCATTGCTCCGCGGGAGCGGCAGACCGCCTTTGTATTTTTGGCTGGGGGGGGGAAGCAGGAGGCGCAGGATCGGGCCGGTGGCGGGCGCGCCGCGAGTTAGCAGGTCAGCATCCTGGGCGGCTGGGCGGCGGGCGAGGAGGCGCGGCCGAGCGGACCTGGCTCCGGCTCCGGCTAGACCTCCAGCGAGGATGGGGTGGGCAGTGGGCGCGGCGGCAGCGGTAGCGGTGAGGGTGCGTCCGATTTGGGGCTGACGGCCCCCGACGCAGTGGGGAACATCGGCCCGGGAGGCAGGAGAGGACCGGGCGACTGGAGCAGCAGCGCGGCTTCTTTTTGCCTGGGAGGGAAGGTGAAATGCCAGCGGCTCTAGCAGCTACTACGAGCGGCATTTCACCTTCCCTCCCAGGCAAAAAGATGCCGGGGAGAGGGGAACGCCTTCCGCCTGGGAAGTCCGGCCCCATCATCCCAGAATGCCGGCATCTTTTTGCCTGGGAGGGAAAGTGAAATGCCGCTCGTAGCAGCTGCTAGAGCCGCCGGCATTTCACTTTCCCTCCCAGGCAAAAAGGCCGGCATTCTGGGATGATGTGGGCCGGACTTCCCAGGTGGAAGGCGTGCCCCTCTCCCCGGCATCTTTTTGCCTGGGAGGGAAGGTGAAATGCCGGCGGCTCTAGCAGCTGCTACGAGAGGCATTTCACAGCCGGGCTGGGGGGCTTCCCAGCAACCTCCCGAACCCCGAACTTCCGGGTTCAGGGTTTGGGGGGTGCTGGGAAGCCCCCCAGCCCGGCTGCGACCTTTTAAAACAGCCGCGCCGCTTCCCAGCTGTCTCCTGAAGCTGAACGCGGAAGTTCGGCTTTGCCGTTCGGCTTCAGGAGACAGATGGGAAGCGGCGCGGCTGTTTTAAAAGGTCGCAGCCGGCCTGGGGGGCTTCCCAGCACACCCCCCGAACCCAGGTTTGGGGTTCGGGGGGTGCTGGGAAGCCCCCCAGGCCAGCTGCGACCTTTTAAAACAGCCGCGCCGCTTCCCAGCTGTCTCCTGAAGCCGAACGCCAAAGCCGAACTTCCGCGTTCGGCTTCGGGAGACAGCTGGGAAGCGGCGTGGCTGTTTTAAAAGGTGACAGCTGGGCTGGGGGGCTTCCCAGCAACCTCCCGAACCGAACCCGGGGTTCAGAAAAATTTTGCCTCTTCTTACGAACTTTGTTCGAGTTACGAACCGGCGTTCGGGAGGCTTTTGGGAAGCCCCGCTGCCCGGCTGTCACCTTTTAAAACAGCTGCGCGGCTTCCCAGCAGTCTCCGAATGCCAGTTCGTAACTCGAAAAAAGTTCGTAAGAAGAGGCAAAATTTTTCTGAACCCCGGGTTCGTATCACGAGTTGTTCGTAAGACGAGGGGTTCGTATCTTGAGGTACCACTGTATTGCAAAATAACACATCAGCACGTATTGCAAGCCCAGTTGGCAAGAGGAAGATCAGAACTTTATTGGTTGAAACATGCAGAAGAGATCTTAATCTTGTAGTGCAGGGTGCAGGGTGTCAAACTGGCATCCCATTGTCCGGATGTGTCATGCGCAGGCCACGACTACCCCAGCTCCACTAAGGGGCAAAATGTTGTGAAACTTCACGTGCAACATGATGTTGTGAGTTTGATACCCGTTCTGTAGTGGACAGACGGTGGCTAAAATGATGATGATGATGATGATATGTTGGTTTAGATAGAATAAATAAGTACAGGCAAGTTAAACAAATCTACAGAATGTTACATTCCTCAGCAACCATGGAGAATATTTACTAATGCCCAGTAAGTTTGCAAGTGTGCCTTTACCAATGGCACGAGAAGACCACAAAGTTGATAGGTAAATCAAACAGGAAATGAATCTGGGATGGTGGAACACCTATAGGTTCATATCTGAATGTCAACTGGAAATAATGTGTGCTGTAAGACATCCAGCAAAATTCCTGACAGTGCAAGAGGAGTGTAATGAGGGATATCAGTGCACATCTATTATAAAATGATCTGTAATTTGCCTTGGAGCACATGCAAACTAATGTAAACTGAAACAAACTGAGCTTATGGGGACAGAAGATTTGGATGTGAGAGAAATTTCAGAAACAGAAGCTAGTCCAAGGGAGAGTTACAGCAGGAATTCCATTGTAACAGAAGAATAAAGAAATAATCTAGGGTACTGACTCGGAAGACAGCAAGAAATAAAGCTGACACATTTCAGGAAAACACTTGAAGTATGAAAACTCTATGAGCATGTGTTTATTCCACATCAGTACCAAACCTGAAATCTGGGTCATATCCTATTTGTTAAGCGATGCTGGAATATGATAAAATACAAGTATGTGCCAACAGTAATCCAATATTTATTATTTTTGCATCAAAATGCCAAATTTATCACCTGCAGGTAGTTCTCGCTTAACCATTGTCTTATTTAGTGACCGTTACAACTTGAGGTTGTAGAATAAATGAAGCTACAATGGTGCTGAAAAAGTAACTTCACAATCAGTCCTCACATTTACATCTTCTGCGGTGCCCACATAGTCACATGACTGAGATTCAGGCACTTGGCATTTATAACCAATAGAGCATCCCATGGTCATGTGACTACCATTTGCATACTTCACAGCCAGGTTCTAAGAGTCAGTGAAGAGCCTGGCAATGAAATACAAGTCACAGTCACATGATATCTCACTTAATGACTGTGAAGTGATTTGCTTAATGGCTGCAGAAGAAGTGAGGTCACAAGTCCATTGCAATCATGTTTTTCACTTAACAACTGTGTTGCATAACAAGAAGTTGATGGTCCTAACTGTAGATGTTAAGTAAGGACGACTATTATTATTATTATTATTATTATTATTATTATTATTATTATTTAGACTTGTATGCCGCCCCTCTCCGGGGACCCGGGCGGCTCACAACATACAATGCAAACAATATGTATACAAATCTAACAGTTAAAAATATAAACTAAAAGCCCATTAATTTAAAAAACAGTCAATTTACTCAATCACACCCACGCATAACATTAATGGTCAGAACAGAGGGGGGGGCATATAATAGTTGTCCTACGCCTGGTGACATTGATGGGTCTTAAGGCTTTTGCAGAAGGCGAGGATGGTGGGGGCAGTACGAATCTCTGTAGAGAGCTGATTCCAGAGGCCCGGGGCTGCCACAGAGAAGGCTCTTCCCCTAGGCCCCACCAAACGACATTGTCTGGTTGACAGGGCCTGCAGAAGGCCAATTCTGTGTGACCTGATTGGTTGCTGGGATTTATGCGGCAGACTACCTACATATGGGCTCATTTTCTTCAGATTTGGTTTCATGTTGTCATCATTCAGTCACCAATGTTATTATGTAGTTGTCATAGATTGATTTGTATATATGTTCCTATATGGATTTGTGCCATATCATTGTGTAAAGATATGAACGAACATCTTTAATTCTATTGGAAGCTGGCCATACATGCAAAATAATATGTTCTGCTTATGCAGTATCTGAAAGAATACCAGAACAAAAACTTTTGAATCTAAACAATAGGGATGGTTCTCAAAGCAACAGAAAATTCTCCCAGGTAGGAGAAAGAGGAGTGCAATGAACCTCCTCACAATTCTCTCTGTGACTTAATTGGCATCATTGATGGGATCCAAGTGTAAGCACTAGAATAAATTAAAGATGAGAATGTTAAAGTTTAAGAAAACAAATTCCAAGGATTCCATGCAAGATTCAATGGCAGAACAAACCCTACCACCTCCATCCCCAATGCTTTGACTGATAAAGAGTACTGCCAGGACAGATACTTTACAATGGGAGAAAGGTGGTGCCTAACATTCCAATCAATAACTAGAAAAGCATAGATATTACAGTCGAGTTTCACTGCCAGCCTAAAAGAAATGGAGTAATTAAAAGCAACTGACTATGTTTCGTCCACATGTGCTTAGAAAGGCTGGGAGACCTGTGAGTGGTGAGAAGGTGATATAAATTCATAAGGGTTTTGATTCTTTTTTTGGGGGGGTGGGGGGGGGTTGACCTTGTGTTTTAACAGGATATTTAGGATCCATATAATTTTAAGGATGGTAAGAGCCAGAAAACAACTCACAACAGACATCTAGATTTACAGCCATAGTCCACAAAATGTTTAGACTTGGGTGAACAGTCTGTTCCTGTCCAAAAAGCAAACTGATATTCAAAAGTGCACCCTGATAAATATAATAAAATATACTCTGATTATTTTCAAAATAACGGTAACACTCAAATCTAGCCTGAGCAAGGTGGGTACCTCAAACAGATGTTCCTAGGGACCAGTAATGAAGTATTGAAAGCAAAGCCCTAAATATTTCACACTACCCTGTGTGCTCTCAGCTACTTTGCTATCTCTATGTGTGATGCAGAACACTGCTCAATTGCTGGCATTGAAATGAGAAGCATTGTGTCATTTTTATCCTTCAGCACTAGGTTGAAGGATATTTCAAAATCTATAACAAATAGTTGAGACAATTTAGCAAATGCTAGAGAAAAACTGTACTATCACTTGTTAAAACAATATGAAAATATTTACTCTTACCCACATGAATAAGTCAGGTACATAATTGTTCTTCTGCTACTAAAATTAGCCTTTTAAATGGTGTTATCTTTGTAATAGATCAGTTCAAGCAATTACAATGTCATGGTATCATTTACTTGCTATACCTTATTTCTCTGTGTTATTTCCTCAGTAAAAATAATATTAAAAATCTTAGTTCACAATTCCAATACTTTGCTGCTTTTCTCTATATATTCAAGCCTCCAACAATGAATTGTTCAACACTTGTATCATTTTGTGTTTTATATGTAAAAAGTGTCAAAGTGAAATGTTAGCGACAAAGTGAAATGCGTACAGACCAATATCAGCAGTTCTTAATCTTAACATTTCAAAAAGTCACCATAACTGTCAGCGGACAATGATACAGTTAAATGTTGAACATGCTGCTTCTTTATGACACACAATAATACTTTTCTTGGAAAAACTGTGAATCACAAAATCTGCCAAAAATATTGGTCCTATCACAATATACTGCAGTTATGTCTCCAGCAATAAGAGGCCTTTACTTAAAAATCCTTTAGACTGAGCTAACATTGTTTCTCCTAGAGTCAAATAAGAACCATTATAGTATCTATATATGCCCTTAGAATATTTTATATACACGACATCCATTATAATTTAGAATTGACTTTATTCCCTCTGAAATAGGTAAAAATATCAACTCACCTAAAATCTGTTATTTAACTCAAAACCGCTGATTTCCCTTTAATGCCAAACAGTTTATTTACTATACCCTCAATTCTGAAAATTCAGCTTAAAGTTGTAAACTGAGTACCTGATCCCAGATATTAAGCTTAGCCTAATATAAGTGTTTGGAGACAAATGTATTTCCATCAGCCCCAATTTTTCTTCCCAGATTGATCATCCCAAAACTAGTCTGCACAGAGCTGAAAAATCCAAAAAGTATGGAAATATCATCTCCTCAGTCTTAAGAACAAATTATCCTGACCATAAATGATTTCATTCTTTTAAAAAATAAATAAGAAATACACTCAAATGTGAAAAGTAGGGTCCGTGACTTTGTGGAAACTACGAGCATTCTTTTGACAGCTCCCAGAGTAGGCTTTAAGAGACTTGACAGGACAAAATAGATTCTTTGGGATTTGAAAAGTTGCCAATTAGCAATATCCAAACTGTCCTTACAATCTTAATTTTTCCAATTTATTTTAACATATGTATTTCAATCAAGCCATCAGAACTTGTGCTTTTGAAGTATGGCACTTGATATGCTGTACAAGTCTGAGTAACTCTTTTCCTGGCAAAAATTGAACATCCTGCGATAAACCATGTATTTCCCTAGTAACTTGTAAATGGCTTTTAGAATTTAAATATTTACCAAATTTGATGAAATGTAGGTTAAATGTCTCTGAATGATGTAATCTTTTGTCATCTGCTGTACTGTAATAATAATTTTTTAAATCCATGCTTCCCAAGATCTATTTCTTCCAAAACACAATTGTTATTCATTTCTTTAGATCCTTCATCTCCATACATTTTATTTCAGCGTTTAAAAACATATTTTAAAAGTGAAAAGAACATCTAAGAATAGAATTGACAAGAGGGAGTTTAGAGAGGGCTGATAAGGCTTCATGTGATTTTGATGAGATTTTGTAATGCCATTATTCTTGGCATTATAAAAAATATGGGGAAAAGGAGAATATGTGTGTGTGTGTGTGTGTGTGTGTGTGTGTTTGTGTGTTTGTGTTTCCAGATTCATCAAGAATGTCATTTACCTACTAAGATGTGCTGATCTTAGCAAAAGTATTAATGAAACAAAAAAGAGGTGTTGGAGTCCCATAAGACGATATTCTCAATTCTTCCTATTATTTACTGAAGTTAATGCAGTAATATTTCAGTGTTCAGTAATATTTCATAGTATTGCAGACAGAAGTTTTAAATGTTATTACTATGTGTGTATGTGGTATGTATGCCGCCCCAAGTCTGCGGAGAGGGGTGGCATACAAATCTAATTAATAATAATAATAATAATAATAATAATAATAATAATAATAATAATAATGTCTCTCTGTATGTATGTGTGTGTATCCACGTATGCCAATACTCATAAGGTACTGACTAAGAGCCAAGTGCATTGAAATTAAAATTCAGTTTTAGCATACCCCTTCACATTCAAAGCTTAAGATGTCAGAAAAATTTGATTCAGTGTGCATACCAGCTGATGAGTTGCCTTCATTGTGTATAATATAGTAGTGAGTAAATGAGAAAAATGAAACAAGAGAATATTTTCAAGTTTTCCAGATTCGCTTTTATGGCAGCGGGTGGTGTGGGGGATAGATGTGATAAATTTGGGCTTTTTTGTAGTCTTGCTTGGGATTTTACTGAGTAGAATGCTGATACTGTATTCTATGCACTGTGTAAAATACACTTGCTTTTCATTTAATAAGCTGGTGTCAAGTCTTTCAGCATACACAATATTTAATTGGTGATTTAAATGAAAGATAATCATGCAAAGGCAGCTGCTTCTCTCTGTCATGATTGCTTCTATTACATATTTTCAAAAAATTGCTCACTACAAATTAGCTTACTTACACTTGAGTGACACATGCACCCCAAATCCTACATTTGAAAGTCCCATCTCAACAATTCATGTCAGATGCAAGAGTACTTGTCATTCACAGAGGTAAAATGAAGAGTATTTGACTTTTAAAACATATTTCTGCTATGCAACATTTGCACAGAGGGGGAATAGTTTTCTTTTGTTATTATACTTAGAGACTCCCCCCCCCCAAAAGTACCAAGTACCATCTTAATCATTCAAATGTTAACTTAGATCGCCTCAAAATGCTTAAAATATAAACATGGAGGACTTCCTAGCTCTAGTAGAATCAAAAAGAAATGACATGGGCATGCTCTCCAGAAGAAGCTGGCTTTAAAAAAGAGATAAATCTTTTTAGAGGTGCAAGGAAGAAATGTTCCACTTTCTGTAGCAAACTAGCAGGATACAAAGTGCAGGAGAAAATCAGGCACCATAGGAAGTGTGAAAGTTCTAGGCAGAATTCAGGAATGGGGTGAAAGTGAATATGCAATTGTAGAAGCATACTTTTAGTTGGGTCAGTGGAGGAGGATGCAAAATTTACAGAAGTTAAAGTGGAGGAAAGAGAATCTTAAGTAGGGATTTAAAAATATAGGGAAAGTGTTATAGCCTTGGGAAGAATAGATGGAACTTGTAGAAAATAGCCCAGAGAGTTTTTGTGCAGTTTCATCAATCGGGAAGTGGGGGGGACTGTTGAGTGTTTAACAGGAAGATGTGATAAGTACAAACTTTAAGAGAGAGAAATGGAAAGATCCTGAGTAAGATTTGAAGCTATATAAAAAGGTGTCTGATGAACAGCAAACAGAACAGTCTGAACTATTTTGAAAGCTACAAAACAACACAGAACCTAATTCTCGCAGTTTTAGAAAGAATGATAAAAAGATGTACTGCAATGAGGAATGAGATGTCTCCTTCATTTCTTTGAGGGAAAGAAAATGTTGAAAGGTTTATATATTGTTAAAAGTGAACAACTCTTTTCCTATTTTAAGCCTGCTTGATATTATGTAATTATGTGCTTTGTTGTTAGGGTAAAATAAATTGTTAGTGCCTAAAGGATTTCAAGGTTGTATGAAAATAGAAATAGAATAAAGATTAACATTTGTTAAAAGTTGTCAATTTCAGACCTCACTAAGAGGTTTGTAGCTAAAACATTTAAGATTTATTTTTTAAGAAATCATAGGGCAATATTTTTTCAAAGCTTATGGAGTATGATCTCCAAATTTGTTAGCTGGTTGTGATAATTGGGCTATTAAATAATGTTAGTTATTAATACAGAATTCAGCCACCTACACCTTCTATTTAGAGGGTGCTCTTCAAACTGTAGCAGGTTTTAGATAACTGAGTTTCTGGTAAAATTCACTGTTTCCTCTTCAGCCTGCCTAATTCAAAAGAAATGGCTCATTTATTTGTTGAGTATAATTTGCCATAACCTGAATCTTTATTCAACTTGATGGTTGGGTTTTACTTTATAACTCTTCATAATCCACATTTGAGCAAGTTATTTAGATAAAATTATTCTTCTGTGCCTTCGATGAAGAGCCACCCTCTCAGAGAGGCTTTTAGGATGTCCCTACACATTGCAGGGAGATGGATTAGAAGATCTTTATGGTCTCTTTCAACTCTATGATTCTACGAACTAATGAAAAATATGGATTAATTGGATTACTTAAAAATATGCTATGTGTACGATAGTACTCAGCATTGTAGCATTGTAGCATTGGCATCATGTCTATTGTTAATAACGTTACCTTTTTCAGAAAGAGATATTAAAACGTACTTTTCTCAATTGTTCCTATTAATAAAAAGAGGAGGAATAGAAAAGTATGGTGTGAAATTGCTGATACCTTCTCTAGGGACAAAATCTCCCACCACTGAAAACAATTTGTCATAATGGGTAAAGAGTTTTAGTCCAAAATTTCTGGAGGATGCTAAGTTGGGGCAAGGCTGGTACAGAAGAGCTACCAGGCAAATTCTGAACAAAATAAATGTTAAGATGAAATGAGAATCTCCATGATACCAGGAAGTGAGACAACTTGTATGATGTTTTGCACATTTGTTTCCCGAGAGAAACAAAGATCCATTGAAGGTGACAATGTCTCAAGTATCCTAAAGGAAACTCCTTTCATTTCCCTTAGGAAAACAGATTGCATGGGGGAACAAGAAAATCAACCATCCCATTTGTGAGACAGTAAAGTGAGGTTTACTGTCATAAGCCAACCTGGGAAAGGCAGCGGTGTTCCTGTGAGGCAGAGGATTTCTCCCCCAGTCACAGGATGATAGTATTTGGAGGGAGAATATTTCACTCACATCAGGGCACACTCATAGCTCATGTTGTGGAAAGTAGAAAAAAGGCATTGGGGTCCACACTCTGTTCTCACCTGTGGATGTTCATTTCCTGTGGTGGTTGTCGTGCTTTGTCGTATGCCACCTTAGCAAAAATGCCCGCAATGACAACAAAGGCGATGGCCCCACATGAAATGTAGACGGTGGCGTTTGTGTTGTCCTCATTAGGGTCATACCCATTGGGTATATCTCCAGGTCCATCATTTTTGGTGGCAGGGGTCATAGGATCTGTGCTCGGACGGGGCTCCTGATTTCGGCACCTTTCCTGATTGAGCTTCTTGGAGCGCTTGTTGCAGCAGAAGCGGAAAGAGCAGGTGCCACAACAGTAACGGAAATCCTGCTGAGTATTGTTGCACTCAAACTCTTTGTCCCACTGCCCACTCACATCATAGTAACCCATGCATGTCTCATACGCTGGGCTGGAACTGCCTGCACTGCTACTGCTGCTGCTGCTGCCGCCGGAGGGCACTTTTGCTGGCCCTACCCCAGGACTGCGTCCACGGCTTCCTCCACCACTGGCTTGCACAGAAGGGGCCGTGCTGGTTAAGGACTGGTTCAGTTGCTCCTTGGCTGGCTTGTAAGGTCTCCGGGAGGCTCCCGCCCCCTGTGTCCGGTTGCCCTTGGGCGTCCGTGGGGGCCCAGCTGCCTGGGTGGTCAGAAGTAGTGTCAGGACATACAAAGCCAATGGTAGAAGCAAGAGGAGATGCCTCCACCCCATGGTGAGTTGAAAGCACAGAATAGGAGGAGGTGGAGGGCTCTACCCAGCCCAGTCCAATCAAGAACCTCGGTCCTGCCACTCCATGGATCTGAAGAGGAGCAATTTGGCACTTCACTTCATCCTGATAAGAAACAAGAGGCACTACTCGGCGGCTGCTTCAGGGCACAGACGGGCTCTTCTCTGAGTCCTGACCTCCTTGTCACAGCTCCTCCAGTGATGGGCTACAAGGAGAGAAGGAAACATCAGAGGCTATCTGGCCAAGCAAAAAAATTTAAAAAAAATAAATGAGAAGGGAGAAAGAGACAGTGCTAAGGGACGCTGGAGTTGCCCCCAAGGGGGCCTAACTATGACTCCGAATTGAGGAGGGAGGGGAGAGGCAGAACTATCCAGAAGACACGGAGAAGGTCTCTTTGGGGCAGGGACCAAAAAAGAAGAAGAACCCTCTCACTCAGACCAGGATCGCGGCATGGGAAGAAGAGGGGGGCGGGAAATGGCTGCTCCGCCGTCGGGATTTAGCCCCACTCGAACGAAGCTGTTCGGATACCAATTCTGGGAGGGAATTCCCTCGCTACAATCCCCGGCGAGACAGAGCAACTACGGGCAGTAGCCACGCTCGAGCAGAACCTGGCTGCCAGCAAGGACCGCAGTAACCCCCCCCCCGCCCCCTTCTCTCTCTTTATCTCTCTCTCTTTTCTCGCCCAATGCCCTTGTCCCGTAGCCGGCATGCATTCCTTCCTTCACTTACCATGCCGGGGCGGAGCAGGAGCACTGCGGAGGCGCCGCGCTGGGCATCCGTGTCGCCGCGCACTGGCCGGAGCTCCCTGCGCCGCCGCTGTTGCACACCCGGGCTGGAGAGGAGCTGCCGCTGCTGCTGTTTGAGCGGGCGGGGACAGTCAAGGCTTCAAGAGGAGTGGCCACCGCCTCCCTCGGCCCGCCCAGTCCCGGGTCCCCTGCGAAGATATCGCAACCTGGGCGGCCAAAGGCCGAAGAAAGGCAGTGGGGTGGGTGGGCGAGTGAGTGGGAATCTGATATTGGTCACTTAAGCCCACAGGCCGGGTTTAAAGATCCCCGTCCCGCTCGGAGACTCCACACAAGAGTCACGCTTTTCGGGTTGCACGGCTGCGCTGAGGGCTCTTCCCTCGTCTCGCCTGAGGGCGACGAGAAGCCTTGCTCTGAGGCGAGAAAAGAACCGGCGTAAACGCCTCCGTCTGAGGTGGGAGACTTCTTTCTCTCCCAGAGTGTGAAATGAGGGGGACGGGACGACCCTGTTTTGTCACACGTTCAAGCGTTTGGCATGAAGTTGCGGACTGAACTCGAGGCGCCCAGAAAGTGCTCCCGCGAGCAACTGTGGCGTGGAAGTTTTGACTGCGCCAATAGGTTCTGTTTTGGAGATAGCGGCGGTCTTTACATGCCATCATGCGGTGGTGGGGGTGGGCGGGACCTCATTCCTTGGCATTATCAGGTCGAGGAAGAATTTAGGATTTTGCCTTTTCGCCCATAACAGCTCTTATAGTCTTCCACTTCATCTTTAAACCGAACACCGGAGAAAAGGAGGGGAAACCAAAGATCTCCAAATATTACGTGGGCGTTCATTGAAATGAAGTGACAGGCAACCTCCACGACCAAAAGATCTGAGCGAAGTCTTGATGTGTTAGTAACACAGGAGAAACCAGGGTACCGTTTCCTGGGTTTGCCCACTCCTGGCGCAAATCCAGGTGAATGGAAATAGCAGATGCGAAAAAAAGGATTGCAGTAGAATTGTGATGACAGAATTTGGACCGTTTGTTAAATCTCTGGGGGTTCTCGTATTTCCGAGTGTGTCATATGTTTGGAAGAATTTGTCAGTGTACCGAAGGAACAAATCCTTGCTAAATTCCCAGAATCTTCTAAGTACATTAGCATTAATTTAAAAAATAATAACTCCTTAACTGCTTTTGGAATTGGCGCACAATGCAGAATTCCAACCCCTTAGACTGTTTCTTTATTGTGATTGACTGCACGGTGGTTTATATATATATATAAATAATACTTTTAAACGTTGCTGCTGCATATAGTTTAATTATCAGCAAAAATTGAAGAGGCAAACTCTAATAAGTATGGGCACAAAGTTAAAATATTGTGTCACTTTTCTTTGACAGTCACTTATTATCTTTACTTCAGATGGTGTTAATGATGAATAGTTGGGGTGCATGTGTGTGGACGGAAGATGTGCAATTTTATCTCCACAATTTAGGTAAGTTAGGGTTATGTATGTATGTATGTACGTACACTGCTCAAAAAATAAAGGGAACACTTAAACAACACCATATAACTCCAAGTAAATCAAACTTCTGTGAAATCAAACTGTCTACTTAGGAAGCAACATTGATTGACAATCAATTTCACATGCTGTTGTGCACAACTTTGTACAGAAGTATTCAATGAGAATATTTCATTCATTCAGATCTAGGATGTGTTATTTGAGTGGTCCCTTTATTTTTTTGAGCAGTATATTTTGCCCACCTCCCCAATAAGACTCCTCCCCTATAAGGTTGAAAGAGTCGCTGGTGTAGTTACCCACTGAGCTTCACACTTCAGCAAGGATCTGACTCCTGGGTGCCCTTCATTCAAGTCCAGCAACTTGCTTAACTCTTAATCAATACACCCTTCACTCAACACGTCACCTGAAAATCTTCACCTATAAAAATGAGTGTAATCTAATATGGCTATCTAGGTGTATTAATCCCTAGGCAGGGATTATATGTGAGGAGCTGTCACAAAGAAGAAATTTGGTTATGTTCTGCCCTGGGACTCTTTGGAACCGCTGATTTCAGCTGAATAGAGTTTGAATCAACATTAGGAAAAAATTCTTAACAGTGGACAGTTTGTCTTATAAAACAAATCCTTTTAAAAATGATGGGTTGTCCCTTTCTGGAGCTTTTCAAGACCATTTCTAGAAAGTGTGTTTAATGAGATGACTGATATTGAGAACACTAAAATTCTAGATTTTCTTTATTAAAGATGGGGTCTGCCAGGCCTCCTTCAGCATGAGATCTTCTATGTTAAGGGCTCTATAATTTAAATTGGACTGGGCTGGGCTGAGTAGAGGAAAAGTATTGTATGCTTTATTTATAATTACGAGGGTTATCTGAAAAGTAAGGTTGCAAGGCACATACTGTAGTTCTCACGGAGAATGTTCACAGGGGAAGTTGGTATTACTATTTTGTAGCAGGAAGCCATTGGAAGAGAACTAGCAGTCCCAGTGGTCAGTAGATCATCGACTGGCATTGTGGTGAAGGTTAGAGATGAGCATCCTCATTCCATTTCCCTCCAAGTCTGAAGTGCGCTCTGTAATACCTGAATGCTAAGAGTATGAACGCTGCTGCGATAGGTGCCCAAGATTTGTGTATGATGGGTGCTCAAGATTTTTCTTGCCGATTGCTGAGTTTTGAATTTTTTGGCTGAAGGAGAATGGGTATGGCGCCACTGCGTTGATTAACGTTAACTCTCCGGAGTATGATGATGAGCCCAAATTTCATCTCCAGTCACTATACAGTTGAGAAAAGTCTCACCTTCAATCTCGAAATGCACAAGAAATTCTCGGGCAGCACCAACTCTGTTGATTTTGTGTGCTTCAGTAAGCATCTTTGACACTCATCGCACCAGCGTTCATGCCCTTAGCAGTCAGGTAGCGTATTACAGCACAGACTTTTTCCTTAAGATTTAAACATTATAGTAATTCCACCCAGAGGTGGGCTGCTAAGGTGGAACGGTGACACATGCTCACCCTCATGGATCTGAGTGCTAGTGGAATCCAGCGCAATTATGCTACTGCACCTGTGCAGGTAGCAGAATTGTGCACAGAGACGCAGGTGCGCTCTGTTTTGGTGCATTTTTTTGCTTCTATAAAATGGGGAAGAAGGAAAGACAAATCTAATCAAATTGTGGTCAGATAATATAAACATGCTTGATATTTCTTTCATGTTTCAGATTATGAAAGCATGGTGATCTGGATCTGGATTTTAAAAAATAAATCAACTTTAGCAATAATGAAGTTAGCAGTATCTTTTGAGCAGCTGCCAATGGGATGGCCCTGTTCAGAAGAAGTTTTGAAGGCAACTGCCATTTTCTACTCCCTTTCCCCAATTTTAACATTGACATCTGAGGACAAACTTACCTGCATATGTTAAGGAAGAATCTTAACCAATATCAAGAATTGAGAAGGTATTTGCAAATGGCCACAGATTATTTGAAGCTCCCTTAATTCCTCTGACTACTCAGAAATTTAAAGTGACTCTGAGTATTTACAGGAGAATTTGAAAGAGATAAAAGCAATCTATCTCAGGTTTTTCTTTTTAAATTCTTTCCCTCTAAATCCCTTTAGTGTTGCCCCAGTTATTTAATCAAATTTTAGGTTTGATTTGCTGACACTTGTCAAAATGCCAGAGATATTATTTATTTGGAATATTTCTATCCCACTTTTTATCCTTTATTAGCAACCCTTGAGGCTGAGAAAGTGATTAACTCATAATCATTGAGTGAGCTCACGTTCAAACGGGATTTGAACCTGTCCAATGTTCAATCCAAGTCCAACACTTAAATAGTACATTACTAATTACTGGGTGTCGAGCAAAGTGTTATTCCTTGTGTTTGATAGAGGATGAGCTTGAAACAAAGGATGAGTTAGCCCCAAATTTTTGCTGCTATGGCAGGGATAAAATGCTCCCAGTTTGCTTGTGGCTGTTGGTCGTCGGAGACCCGGTTGCGAAGGCAGTGTGGGGCTCCACCCACCTACCCAGATGCCACCATTTGGGTTCTTTTACCCTCTGTGCATGCACAGAATGCTTTATGCATGCATGGAGGGTAAGAAAACCCAAATGGCGGTATCTGGGTGGGTAGGTGGGCGGAGCCTCGCACTGCCTTCGTGACTGGCTCTCCGATGACTAACAGGCACAAGCGAACTGGGAGCATTTCTCCCCTGTACTATGAACTAGATAATCACAACTCATTGCAATACATACAGTACATACACACAGAGTGATGGTACTGTTCCATATCATAATTGGTAGCAACTCAGCTCCTGAATACCATGATGCAGAGAGAGAAAATATTTATAATTTACAGAATGTGTGGCTTTTACTTGGAACTGCTATGAATTCAGCATTCAAAATTGCCACTGCTAAATCTCTCATGAGAATGTGTACAAAGAAGCAAAATCAGCTTGTAGATGAAAAATATGCATGCACACAGACGTTTTCTGTGAGTGATAAGGAGCATGTGGCTGCGAGACAAATAAATGGGGACTAATATGGTAACTATATGGAGTCGCTGTGTTTTGCAGTTAAAAAGGATTGGCTAGGTGGAAAGTTGTGGCTTCCTGTAAGTGTTAAAAATCAACTAGCAATATAATATCTGACAATAGGGTCTCACCTGTAATTCCTGTAGATCACTGCAAAGCAAATGATATGTTTTAGGGTTGGAGACAGCAGGAAGTGGCAGCCATGGTTCCCTGTTTGGCTGGGTCATCTATGATTTTGTACTACCAGTGTTAAAAGTTTACACCAGAGCAATAGCAGTGACAGCAGTAATGGGCTCCTACAGTTACGGTCAGGTACGCAGAATCGGTAGAAAAATTTTGAATTTTTTTCTTTTTCCCCCCTCTGGGCTCTGGGTATGTTTTTCCTATCAAAGTAGATGAGGTTGAATGTGTATAATTTTAGAAGAGTTGTGTGTGTGTGTGTGTGTACATACACATACAGTTTATATAGTAGATTTATATTTCTATGTGCCTGTGTGTAATATGTATGTACACATATAGCATATATACATAGAATTAAATAGTATATTTTGGATGCTCAGTAATAGTAAGGGAAATTGTATCTCTTTGGGATGAGGAGAGGCCAGGCACACTAACCCAAACCCTTGACGTGAAGGACGTTAAGTTGGCCACCTTTAAGCCACCCACAGTCACATGATTGTCAAGCCACTCCCGCCTGGTCACATGGTTGACAAGCCACACCCACAAAATAAGCCACACTCACAGTGTGGTAGTAAAAATTTTTGCAGCCCTTCACTGAGTAACAGCAATGCCATGTGAACCTAGTCAGTGTATGACACCAAGAGTGGGTTTTTGCAGTGAGAGCTTTTCCTTACTGAGAAAGACACACATCAAATGTTGAACCAGTAGGGGCAACCTCATTCCTTCCATACTTGTGTAAGAAAAGTTGAAGAACGGGGAGGGGGGAATGGAGTAAAGCCTAAGTAAGCTCTAACTGGCAGACTTGTTCTGTTTCTGTCTACTTCATGTACATTCCTTTTTCCTCTTGAAGTGCAGGTTGAACAACAAGCAATGCAAACCTGTTCCTATTGCAGGAGTGCCAGCATCATCCATTTTTATTTGGTTCTCTTGACTGCCACCTTTCTGCGTTTAGGGGAAATGATGAAGTGTAAGCCACATATAAGAAAGGATTGGTGGAGAACTATAAATTGGTTTAGCAAGTGGGATTGGGTTTTTGCCTTATCCCTGTCCTTTAGTGAGAATTGCCAGTGATAAATAAAGATGCACCATTTGTTGCCCATTGCTTTAACAAAAATTGCATTGGTTGAATCAGAGGTGGGTTCCTGCCGGTTCTATAGAACCAGTAGCTGGAATTTCCCATTGCTAGCCAAACCGGCAGCAATGACTGGCTGGATATGCCCCCTAATTGGTTCTCTTGGTGCCACTATCTGTTTTTTTTATGCCACTTGGCCATAAGTGCCACCATGTTATTTTAGCACTACGCATATGTGCACACCTGCACAGCGTGCCCACACATCATGCAATGCACATGTACATGTGTGGCATGTCAGGAAGCGAACCAGCAGCAAGGTAAGCCAGAACCCAACCCTGGGTTGCATGTCAGAATTTGGAAAGGTAACGGTTGGCTCTATTCTCACTGGGAAGCTTTGAAGCTCCATGATCTGATATCAGCTTTTATATTTCTCATTGTGGCTCAGGTGCAGAATTGCTTCTTTTCATATTTTAGCAAACAGTAAATGTTCAAGATTTTTTTTTTAATCTAATAACTGCAAGTGAACAAACAAAATGCTAATCTCAGGGCCCTTGGGAAGTCTTTATTAAAAAGTTTCTCTAAGGAAACATAGATGTTAGAATTCTTATAAAAGTCATTTCTATTTGTTTATTTATTTGTAATAATGTAACCCTGATTTGCTCCAAATGACTCAGAACAGAGTAGACATGATCTCTACAGGTTTTGAAGCTAAATTTTCTAAACCTCATAGTAGAACTACATTATGTTTTTTAAAACTAGTTCAAATACTGTTCTGATATATATTACTGATACCACTTCAGTGAACAATTCATAATTTTATTGATCGGTGGGATTGGATAATGATAGTATAATTCATATCTTTCACCGGACTTAGTTGGCTAATACTAACCACACCTTCTCCATTTTGAAATGTGCCAATGCTTTAAACTACAAGTCAGGGATGAAATGTGAAATTTTCTCTACCAGTTCTGTGGGCGTGGCTTATTTGGTGTATGTGTCTTGAGGTCAGGAGAGCATGGCTTCAGTGGGGGTGGCTTCATGGTCAGGTGGGCGTGACCAACTTGTAAAATAAAAATGTGGTGAAACTCAATTAACACTTGCTTAGCAACCAAAATTTGGGCTCAGTTGTGGTCATAAATTTTCCCTTCCTTCCTTCCTTCCTTCCTTCCTTCCTTTCTTTCTTTCTGTCAGCAGTACAAGGAAGAAAATGCTCTGGGAGGGTGGGCAGACTGGCCCGTCAGCTGTGCATGCATCATGCTGCATGTGGGGTACAGGACCCGAGGTGAAGGGAAGCTTTCCATCAGGCCTGGTCCGGTGGAAAGAGCAGCCCTTCCCAGCACCTTCAGGGGTGCTGGGGAGCCCTTGCTGTCCACAGTGAAGACATATTAGCATTGCCACCACAGGCATTCAAAAAGGAGGAGACATCCAGCTGCCATGGGTGGTTTATTTATTTATTTTTTATTTATTTGTCCAATACACAATAATACACAATGAAGGTTATAGAGGATATAGTAGAGAAGAAATACGAGATATAGGAGAGACTATATGACAGGGGATGGAAGGCACTCTAGTGCGCTTATGTACGTCCCTTACTGACCTCTTAGGAATCTGGAGAGGTCAACCGTGAATAGCCTAACGGTAAAATGTTGGGGGTTTGGGGATGACACTACGGAGTCCGGTAATGAGTTCCATGCTTCAACAACCCGATTACTAAAGTCGTATTTTTTACAGTCAAGTTTGGAGCGGTTAATGTTAAGCTTGAATCTGTTGCGTGCTCTTGTGTTGTTGTGGTTGAAGCTGAAGTAGTCTTTGACAGGCAGGACATTGCAACATATGACCTTGTGGGCAATACGTAGATCATGTTTAAGGTTTCTGAGACTGTACCCTCATGGGAAAAACTGGTGATGAATGACCAACCGGCAAGTGTGGCGTGGGGTGCCTGATGCTCCCTCCTTCCCATCGCTGCATCCAAGTCTAGTGCCAGACAGGACACCCTCTCAACCAACCCTCTGCATGGCCGAGCATCCTCTTTCCTTCTCTTGGCAGCGGGAGAAGGAAAAATGTGCTCTGGATGGCACTTGGCTTACTTTCCTGGTGAGGCTCGGACACCACCCAGCATGCCCATCCACCAGCCTGAAGGCCGGCGGATCCCTGAGGCTGGCAGAGCTACGTAGATGCACATCCCAAAGTTTCCCACCCTGTGAAGATCACAGAGGCAAAACCAGGAAGTTGAGATGGGCAATAGCAGTGACAACAGTACTCCATCCTGGCAGTGGCACATCCCGTCAGGTGTCTGGTGCTGCCTGGCGAGCCAGTGGATGGTGTGCAGTGACCGGGGGAATCCAGGGAGGGGGAGGGAAAATAATCCCCAGGGACACAAACATGAGCCCGGGGATGAGGCGCTGTTATGCTAGGCTGCAACTGGCAATGCTTACCTTTTTGAGTAAATGACCGTCAGCGAGGCATCCAGGTAAGGCAAGGCATCGGCGAAGCAAGTAACCGAGCCCATGTGGCAAAGGGGAAGCAACTTATATAGGCTGAGGGTGGGCTGGAAGTGCTGAGATAGGTGTCAGGAAAAGGGAGCAAGGCGGAAGGAAGCAGAGAGCTGAGTGGTGGGAAAAGCGTGGCAAGAAAAATGGTCAATTTTAAAAAAGGAAAGGTGGCAAATGGGAATAGCAACAACCTGGTGAGCGGGAGATTGGGTGGATATGGGCAGCAAGGGTGCGGGAACCAGACCAGGTTGGAGGTGTGGCCAGCTAGCAATTGCTATCAGTATGATGCCAGCCCCCTACAGGTACACCGTGCGGTCTGAACCTGGAGCCTTTCACCCCTGCTACAAGTCCTATTCTCTGCAGTCTGAATTACTATTGTGGTTAGAGATAAGGAGAATTGTAGCCAAATGAATTCAAGGATTTTTAGATTTCCCAGACTGGAAAAACCACAGAAGGGTAGATATTAAAATCTCCCCACAGATTTTGCTCAAGATTTGCTGTTTGCAATTAGCTATGCCAATGCCTTATGGGACACAGCCTTCTTTCTGAAATCCAGATGGCCCCAATCCTGTTAGCCTTTTGTAAGGCTTTGAAGATCAGATCATCCTTCTGTCCTCAGGCATTTGGCCTGAATGATTAAGTAAGTTCTGTTGTTGGTTTTTCTGACTGGGATTGTTTTGGCTTTTCCAGATGCTGTCATTTTTAAAAATCCCTACATGCTGCCCAAGGACTTTATTGTGAGATAGACAGTCATATAAATTAAAATCAACAAATATTTGTGAATCAGTATTTTGTGAGAAGTTGATCCCACAAATCTTAGGTGAACCATGAATAGGGATTCAGTGCAAAAGCAGATTAATTATCCTATATGCGTTAGTAGACTTACATTAGGCAACCTTGAATGAGGACACAAAAATAGTTGTACCACTTAACTGCTTCTATCTGACTCCATAAAATGCTTGATTAGAATAGTTTCCCTATTTCCCCCCTTTTTCTCAAACAACATTGCAAGTCATTAGTAAGGATCAGATTTGTACTTAGAATTTCAGCTTTCCATGCCAATTGAAAATATTTTTGTCATTGAATTTTAGATGCTTGCATTTTGAGAAATATTTTTAAAGATAATTTGGAACAAAAAAATAGCATTGGTGCAGTTTGCATTGAATTCACTGGGTGGCATCTAATAATGAGCTTAGTTCTTAAAATGTAACTTTTAGTAACTGTCTTATTTAATAACAGTTATGATGGGAATGGAAAAAGTAACTTTGCAAACAAACCTCATAATCTTTGCAGGTCTGTTAAGGAAAGGAAAGCTGAAGATGATAAGCACATTTGCAATTTCACTTAGCAACTTCTTCACTTAAAATCCAAGTTGCTAGTCCCTGTTGGAGTCAGTAAACAAAGATTGGGTTAGACGCCAACAAGAGAACGAAGTTCTTTCCCTGTTTACATTGATTTACTGAATACAAGTATAGTGCTCTTCCAAAATGTCTTTGTTTTAATCTAGGGTTTTTCGAACAGCACTAAACCAGTAGTGGGTTCCACAATCTGTTGCTACTGGTTCTCACATGCACTTGCGTGCACATGCAACACTTCTGTGCAGGTGCAGAAGCTTCCCAGGTGGGTAGGTGGGTACTGGTTCACAGAACTGGGCCAAACTTGTAGTAACCCAGCACTGCACTAAGCCCATATATTTAAGAAGCCTGTGTATTGTCTGACGAGCACTTTGTGAATGAATGTTATAACTGAATGGTTATTTTTTTTCTCCTAAAGAAAAATACACTGGATCAAGGAAGAGGGAGTAGGAACATCCTTCTCTTACTCTCTTCCAAGAGTATACAAAGTATTTCCAGTCTCCTAGCCATTCTCCACAATACGCACATTTTCAATTAATGCAGTTCTTTTTTATTGTGTGTAATTTTAACTTATAATTCACTTTCTTCATAAACACACCGAATTTTTAACTGTGCCTTCCTTGTTTTGTGTCTTCTTCTGATAGGAACATACTTGCTGCTCTGTGAGGTATGCCATTGTTGAAATCCTGAGAGTAGAACAAACTCAAACAGAGCCTTCTGAAAGCCTGCCTCTTACCTTCTCTCAATCTGAGAAGATAATTATTACTCCATTAGAAGTTTTACTCTAACACTGAAGCTGCTTTCAATGCCTGTGCTAGCTAGACAGGTACAAATTAATGCAATAAGTTTGATTATCGCAAGGATAAATAAAAGCCACTGTGAAATAGATTCACATTTCCTTCTAATCCTCCAAGTATGTACATCGTCTGAGAATGAGGGACTGTCCCTGCACAATTCCATCCAGTTAGAGCAATAGTGTGCCTTAATGTGTGTCAATTGTTGATGCCAGTGGTAAATTGGGCATTAGTCTCCACTCATGTAATAATAACTTTTGCCCTTATAAGTATGAATTCAGCCGGGCAACACTAAAAGCAAGTGTATATGTGGCTTTTGTTCCACTTCTTCATAATCTGAGCACATGTATTAATGGTCTGATGATTCTGCACTATATTAACCCAATTTTCTATGCAATAATACAGTATCTTTAACTTCCAGGGCATTTCCTTATTTGCATTTAAGCATGAGACAGACATAGTTTGGCGACATCATTTTTCTGCTATGTTTAGTTTATCTTTAGCTTATCTTTAGTTTCATCTTCAAATGTACTGATATTAAGGAGCAATAGCAATAGCACTTAGATTTATGTACCACTTCACAGTGATTTACAACCGTCTCTAAGCTAAGGTTTATAGAGCAGTGTCTTCTCTTCTTAAATTAACAACATCCAAAAAATTATAAGATGTGTAAAATCTGTCACACCTCATCATTCATTACCTAAGTCTATCCAATGCAAAGTCAAATGACCAGAGGCAGATGGGATTTGGAGAGCTTACTCTTGGCTATTGCAGGGTAATGTGGGGGTTTGTTGCCCAAAGTCACTTGGTAGCGAGATGGGAAATAAGTAAAAGTGTGCCCCCTTCTGTAGTCCTTGGTCCACCTCATATACTGACCGTATTCTGTTATTTTTCTTAAATAGACTGGACACAGCAGCATAGAACCAGTGGGCCTTCTCATTGTACAAGACTAGTCAAGCTGTATTTTTTTTAGCATATTTAACTGCCCTTTTACTGGTTTAGATGAAAAAGCAAAATAGTTAATGGGCAGCCAAAATTTTTACTGCCACACTGTGGGTGTGGCTTATTTTGTGGGTGTGGCTTAATGGTCATGTGACTGTGTAGGAGTGGCTTGCTGGCCATGTGATCAGGTAGGAGTGCCTTGAACTATCATAATCCTTGACTTACAACTTTACCAGTGTCGCTTGTTGTTTCCCACACTCTCCTTCCTGGATTGCTCCCCCCTGCCTCAGTCTGGGTAGCTAGGTGGATGGGTGCTGCCAGAAGCATAAATGCTGCCACGCCGCTTCCACCCACACCTTCTGCTTGCACCTCAGGTGGGAGGGGGCCGCGTGAGGGTGGAGGGGAGCCAGGCAGGAGAGAGGGAAACTCATCCGAGGCCAGGAAGGAGGAAAGAGAAAAAAGCAAGGACCGCAGACACAGCAGCAGCAGCAGCAGCAGGGAAAAAAGGGAGAGCTGAGCCAAGACCAGTAATCCAGAAAGTGACAGCCGCCTGTGAAGATGTACACGCATCTTCATTTCCACCGGTGGAACTGCATTCCACCCCATCCTGCCTGCTGCCCACCACTGGGTTAAATGGTTAGCCAGCCATTACCTTACAGTTTCACCCAAAGCACCACTGCTTGCCTTCTAAACAAAGCATTAGAAAAATCTGGAAACCAGTGTGCTGAAAATGGAAAGGAAAAATATCTGTACTACTAAAATTTCATGTCTGTGACTTTTAACAGGGTGAAATGGTGCATCACATGGCAAAATATTTTCAACTGAGGTTCTTCAAATGGGTTAACTTACAGATTGCATCAAAAACTGGGATCTATGGCTCCTGTGGAATTGGAATTTTGCAAATTTTACAAAATATTAGATAATATAAGTATAACCATAAGGCGTTTTATGATATAATATAAAAAATCATAAACTATCACCTGTGGCCAACTCCTGATATGTGGCTGTGCTAATCTGGGTTACTTTTAAGGCAGATATCTCTCCGAATATCTCCCCGAATTTTTCGTAACTTTTAAAGTTAAAAGCATTGAGGAATCTGGTAAGGAAATATATCTGAAATGATGACCCAATGAGTTATGACCTAGTCCTAAATAAATGTGCTATATATGATTGTAGTGTCTCATATTTATTTTCTAAAATTTGTTCATTCTAGTTATAGTAGAATGGAGAGTAAGAGAGGGACACAGGATCAGTCAGTCATATAGTAAGACCAAATCCATTCCTGATGAAGTGGCATGACTGGCAGATGTTCTTCCCACCAGATGATGACATGCTGAAGAGCACAGATAGTAAAGTCAGGGGACTGAAGCAGTTACTTTGCTGATTACTCAGAAACAAGATGGTACCATATAGCAGTGATTTGGAACAGATGCAATAGAGCAGGATAGGAATTGGCTATGCGAGTTATACATTTCATGCTAGGATCATTTCCTCATAACCTGAAACTGGGTGGATAGCGTTTTAACTCAGCACTGAAAAAAGACCTGTAAATAACTATATTTATTCATATGGTTGTTGGAGTAAAAGCAATTGAAGGCCATTGCACTGGAAAATAATTGTTATTGCTACTGAATGAACAGACTGAATGGACTGAGCTCAGAACTTGTCAAAGCAAAAGAATGGAACTTGAAAACCCAAAGCAATGAAATGGTTTTCAAACTACCCAGAGTACAGCAATACATACTTTTTATTTTGTTCCTGTGATCCACTATTTCAATATAATAAAAATCGCTGTGTGTGCATGTACATCAAATGCATATATTCTTTGTAAACTTCCTTTGTATAACCTGCTTTGAATATCATGTAAAAGAAAAACCAACCAGATGACTTCACCTGTTAGAAATATTGCCTTTGCTATTTATCTCTTTTTAAAAATTAAACATTCCAGAGAAAATAAAGAGGACTAAACACAAAAAGACTGAAGAAGTAAACAGCAAATAAACAAGAGATTTAAGATTGGTTAAGATACTATAATTTTACAGTATATAATTAATTAATTATGAATTATTGCATAATGTATGACAGCCAGTTTTGTGTAGTAGTTAAACCCGCTAGATTAGAAACTGGAAGATTGTGAACTCTCATCGTGCCTTAGTCTTACTGGGTGACCTTGGGCCAGTCACTCTCTGTCACGCAAGCATAAACTGCTCTTGAAATTTGTCAGGAAAACTGCAGAGCAATAGCAATAGCATTTAGATTTACATACCGCTTTATAGTGCTTTATAGTCCTCTCTAAGGGGTTTACAGAGTCAGCATATTGCTCCCATCAATATGAGTCCTCATTTTATCCACCTCGGAATGATGGAAGGTTGAATCAACCTTGGGCCAGTCAAGATCAAACTGGTGGTAGTTGGCAGAGTTAGCTTGCAATATTGCATTCTAAACCCTGCACCACTGCCGATATTGAGGCCTGTTGCTACAAATCAAAACTAATTCTAAGGCAGCAACCAAAAAAAGGGGGGGGAAATATAATACATCATTTTACTAAATTAAAGATCAAAGTTATAAGCAATAATAAACATTAAAAACTGTGATCAACACATTATGAATCATGGATTTTGACACACTGAGTCAAAAAGAGAAAATCTGTTCTGGGTTAAATATCTAATGAAATAAGACATCCACAACTCTGAAATTAATAAGGATATTGCAGGTTGAAACAGAAATTAATCTTTTAAAATTGGTTTCATTCTGGTATGAATCATTTCCCAAAACTGTTGAGCTTTACATTAATCAAATATGGGGGAGCAAAAAACCCTGATTTTATATTTCTTTAAATTTCCAGCAATTTTAGAAAATGAGTTATTCATTTTAGCAGTCATGAAATACAAACAATAAAACATAACACTTTTCTTTAAGTTTAATATTTAGCATAAATTAATATTTTTCATTTAAAATTGGAATTGTTGCATTACTGCATTCATAAATGTGGGATTCATTTCATTATTTGATTTGTTTCTATTCTGAGTTATTTTATCAATTATTTAAAAATTAAGCCTAATAAATGTTCTGAATTATGTATTATAAAATGTTTGAATTTAGTCAAGTCTTTGAAGGTTCCCTTTTGTTTCTGTAAATCATTTTTTTACTCTGCTACTAATTTGAAGATACTGGGAAAAACAAGTAAGTTGGATTATTATGAAATTATATATTTAAAATATTTAGTCTTTATCACATCTATATGCTACTAAAATTCTCACTGTTTTTAACTGTTGGCCTCTTTATACCACATTAGCTCAAATGGTGCATATATAACAATAATTTTTGAATGAAAGGATCTAAAATCTGCTAAATTAATCACAAAAAATCTGGGACCCATTACTCTTGTGGAATTGAAACTTTGACAATGTTCAGACCAGCTTTATTTGCAAAGTTTTGACCATTGCAGCATCCCTGCAGTCATGTGATAATGATTTCCAATACTCCCTGCCAGCTTCCCAAAAGCAAAATCAATGGGGAAGCCGGTAGGATGTCTTAAGTCACTCCCATTCCTGCTTTTTTTTTGCCTGCCTGTTTGCTTTCCATTTATCTGTTTAGGTAGGTAAAAACTGGCTTATTATCATTTCTGACTAGAATTATTTTTGTATTTATGAAGGGTACTCTTCTTTGATGTTCACAGGGCTGTCCGCGGGGTTAAAAAAAATATGGTGAATCTAAAATTTAATGTTTATTCTGGTCACATCAAACTACACTACCTTTTTCTCAAAGAATGACCCAATGGATCACAGAATTATCTAACAGATAATTAAATCTTGCAATCTAAATGCGTTATTTACTTTGTAATGAACAGATGTTTTATTATTTTCTTTTTCGTAAAAGGAAACTTTGAAGAGCAAAGGAAGAGGGGAATCAGGACTTATTATTTTCCTGACCTTGTCTCAGAGATTTAATAAATTATTTTGTATCATGTGAACTTTTATTTATGTCTCTTTAATCAACCCAACTATATTTTATAGATCATCTAGAACAGGGGTGACAAACTCAAGGCCTGTGGGCTGGATCCAGATCTGGACCATGGGGTTGCCCTGGAAACCAGCCCTTTGTGTCTCTGCCAGTGAAAATGGAGCTCAGGAGACATGGACCTCCAGAGCTCCATTTTTGGCTGCGATGGCCTCTTGCAATCTTCTGCCAATGAAAACGGAACTCAGGAGGGCCACTCACGGCCCATCTCAGCTCTGTTTTCACTGGCAGAGTGCTCAGGCCTCCCAAGGTCAAACACAATTCTCAATGAAATGGAGTACGAGATGCAACATATTCTAAGACCCACACTAAGCAGCTATCAAGGTAACCCAGCTTGAAACTGAGATCTTGTATTGTTAATACAATTAAAAGTCTTGGTGGTGCAGTGGTTAGAGTGCAGTACCGCAAGCTGCTTCTGCTGACTGCTGGTTGTAGTTCACCAGTTCAAATATCACCAGTTCAAATCTCAGGCTCAAGGTTGACTCAGCCTTTCATCCTTCTGAGATGGGTAAAATGAGGACCCAGATTGTTGGGGGCGATATGCTGACTCTGTAAAAACCTCTTAGAGAGGGCTGTAAAGCACTGTGAAATGGTATATAAGTCAAAGTGCAATTGCTATTGATAAAAAGTCACTTGTGTAAATCAGCCTATAGCACCTATGGTCTAAACTAATGTCAGCATATTTTAGTGAAATTTTAAAATATATTTTTTGTGTGTGTGTAGAACTTGTGAGACAGTTAAAAATAAATATATTCCACTCACTAAGTTTGTTGAGTTTTTAATAATGTGGTTTGTTTAATGGTCAAGAATTTTTAACTGCAGGTTGCTGTTCCAGTGAGAAAGAAAAGTCAATTAAGCCATTTTGAATTGTCTTTCCTGACAAGCAATGATATTTAAGAGAAACCCCAGGGCCTCCTGTCATATTTGATATTTAGCAGTTAGGCTTCAAGGGCGTTTCATATTAAGTAACAGATTTGCAGCACAACTGTGTTTATTAGGCAATATCGCTAGCATGACTGTTATTTGGTACATGGGTAACTGTTGCTAGAAATGTCAGTATTTGACAGCTTATGCCACCTGGTTAAAAACTATAAAGACACTACTAATAAATGACATCCAAATAGGTTCAAAATCCACAAAGCATACTACAATCTCTCCACTCCAGTCAAGAAAAGAGTTCCATTGCTTTAATGGATGATATATCCTTCTCAGGGAAAAGGTATTTCTCAGGACAATAGAAATAAAATGGTCAGTGACATGGGGAAAAAAATGATTGTTTTCATTTTCATGAAAGCCCGGCTAGCTTTGACCCATGATTTATTAATTGCCTTCTGTGGACAAAATAACAGATCATTATTTCTTTAGTTCCAGTTTTCGTATATTTGTTGGAGCGGGGGACATTTGTTTTCTTCCAATAGTCTTGCAGCTGCTGGTCTGGGTGCTCAGCCAAAAGGCCTGAGTATAGTCTATTTGTCACCAGGAGCAAAAACAACCTAGCACACTCCTTATTAATCTGGGTGATGATAGGTTAAGGAGGTTGAAGGTTTAAGGTTCAGGAGGGAAATGTTTTTAATAGGAAAGTGAACACAAGAACAAGGGGGCACAATCTGAGGTTAGTTGGGGGAAAGATCAGAAGCAACGTGAGAAAGAGTAGTAGATGTTTGGAACAAACTTCCAGCAGACATGGTTGGTAAATCCACAGTAACTGAATTTAAACTTGCCTGGGATAAACATATATCCATCCTAAGATAAAATACAGTGATACCTTGTCTTACAAACTTAATTGGTTCCGGGACAAGGTTCTTAAGGTGAAAAGTTTGTAAGATGAAACATTGTTTCCCATAGGAATCAATGGAAAAGCGATTAATGCATGCAAGCCCGAAATTCACCCCTTTTGCCAGCCGAAGCGTTCATTTTTGCACTGCTGGGATTCCCCTGAGGCTCCCCTCCATGGGAAACACCACCTCCGGACTTCTGTGTTTTTGCGATGCTGCAGGGGAATCCCAGCAGGGGAATCACAGAATTGCAAAAATGAGCACTTCGCTGGCAATGGAAGTCTGGAGGTGGGGTTACCCAGCGAAGGAAGCATCAGTGAAATCGCAGCATCGCAAAAACACCAAAGTCCTCGAAACCCCACCTCCGGACCTCTGTATTTTTGCGATGCTGCGATTTTACTGAGGCTCCCCTCGCTGGGAAACCCCACCTCCGGACTTCTGTTGCCAGCGAAACACCCATTTTTGTGCTGCTGGTATTCCCCTGGTGGTATTCCCCTGCAGCATCACAAAGACATGGAAGTCCAGGGGTGGGATTTCCCATGGAGGGGAGCCTCAGTGGAATCCCAGCAGCGCAAAAATGGGTGCTTTGCTGGCAACGGAAGTCCAGAGGCGGGGCATCCCAGTGGCAGCGGTGGGTTTGTAAGGTGAAAATAGTTTGTAAGAAGAGTCAAAAAAATCTTAAACCCCGAGTTTGTATCTCGAAAAGTTTGTATCACGAGGCGTTTGTAAGACGAGGTATCACTGTATAAGGGCATGGACCACAAGGTCTTTTTCTGCTGTCAATCTTCTATGTTTCTATGTTTTTATAATTGAACCGGTGTGGGGTTCTTAAATGACATCTCCACATATTCCTTAATAGCGAGACATGCTTTGTCTGGCTCCTTTGATGACTCTTGTCCAGTATGGCATAGCTCTCATCTTCCTCAGAGCACATAAGCCTCACAACCACATCAAGGTAGTGCCTCACTGGTTATGTTTATTATTACATATAAAAACGTATACATGTAGGCTAAAATAGGAAGCATAGCTGATTTATTCCTGTATTGCCATATTAAATTGTTATAAACAATTTTCTTCTCCAATTCATCACCTTTTTTTTAGTGTCCTCATGTTTAAAAAGTAATTCAGTAGTACATGAAAAGTAATGGATACTCTCCAGATTTCTCTCTTTTTCCAATTCATGCACCAGAGAATTATCTATGCTGCCCAGTGGCCACAGCCAGAGTTTTCTGGGGTCTGTAAAATAGGTATTAGGCAAAGAAATGAACTTACACATGTGCAATAAACTAATTCAGTACAGGTATGTTTTGCATTCTGATGGGAAATGTCTCAGTTTGTCCAGGCTTTAATTTATTTATTTTTTTAAAAATCTTTTTGTTTTCGCAACAAAATGATCTCTGAGAGTTTGCATCCAAACACATCCAAACGTTTCCAGGGAAAGGTTAGGTTAGTGACCAGGGCTCACTGCTGGTTCGCTCCCACCTGCACCACATGTGAGCACATGCGCTTCGTGTGGGTGTGCATGTGCAATAATGATAAACAAACAAACAAAGCCAAAAAAATAGATGCAACTGCATGCTCAGTGCTGGAGCTCGGCTTTTGCACATGCTCAGAAGGAAATATTTTTTTAATTTTAAATTTATTTATTTTTTTAAAAAAAGATGGAGGTACCCATGGACCAACCCTGATCCACACTGTATCATCATGATGTCACCAGTGGGTTGCTCCATTTCAGGAACCCACCCCTGTTAGAGACACATATATATTGGACAGTAGTTTAGGCAGGTGAGCATGCACATAGCAACCATCCCTGAGTAGAAAGAAGGGCAAAAGAAAGTGCCCAAAAATTTAAACAACGCATACCAAATAATACAGGTCATCATACACTGAGTGTATCAGTACAACACACAGATATCTTTGACAGAATGAGGGTACCAATTTCTGTCTTGTAAGGTAATCTTTAGAGTAGACATGTCTATCTGTGTGTCTGTCTATCTGTCCATCTGTCTGCCTCTCTCTCTCTCTCTCTCTTTCTCCCTCCCTCCCTCTCTTTAATTAATATGGCTGCCTATCCCACAGCAGTGACTCTGGATGACACACAAAGATTTGCAGATAATAGTATTAATATGATTGTGTCCATTGTAAAATTAAGTTATTCTTGTATTTATGGTATATTAGCCAAAATATGTCAAAATGGATTGGTATCACCCATACTGCTAGCAAAGAATGCTATATGACTAACACTCCTTTCTGTTCATCTTACTAAAAAGAGTTATGTGAAAGAATGCAAGCTTTTGTGTTTCTGCAAGAAACACAAGAAAGGGGAAGGAAATTGGACAAGTGGGAATAAACGTAGCTCAGGAGAAAAAGGTTATTCTCTCAGGTGTCATGAATATATGTGTGGGAACAAGATGACAGACTATAGGGGCTTTTTTTCATTTGGAAAATCAGCAGTAAATAAGAATGATGACTATTGGGTGATTTTATTAGAAAAGGGTCTGCTTGATTAAATACGTGGTTTAACCGTAAGTCTGTTTACAAATAACATTGGCAAAGTAATCAGTCTAAAAGCATGACTGAGAGAGTTAATGAAGGATACAAGGGTGATGAGAAGTTCTGATAGTGGGACAGAAGATGATTTGGGAGTATCAAATGGACTGTGAGAGATTGTGATGGGCAGTGAAAATAACCTTGAGAAACGAGAGAAAGAGCAGCAGCCTAGGCAATGGTTTGATAAATAAAATCTGAGCCCAAAGCAGGGGTGCAATTTATTTATTCATTTTCAGCCTGTTAGGAACCAGATCATGCAAGTGGTAGGAGAATACACAAAGCTCTATCTGCACATGCATGTGATTAGGTTGCATATGTGAAACCATCCTCTCCTCATCCCACCTCTGCACCACTCCACCAGTCTATGGAACTGGAAAGGTTGGTGGTTGCTTTTTCATAAGTAAAATGGAGTCCCACCCCAGAGCACCCAATTTGCACTGAACATTGAGAGAAAATGCAGGGGGTCCTGCATAAGCCATGCCCACAGTGTGGTTGTAAAAATTTTGTATGATCCTTAATTAGTTTTAAAATAGGAAATAATTAAATAGTATGTTTTTACCCATAAATGCTTTAATCATTTTAATCATTAGCTAGAACTGAACTTTTATAGCAGTTAAAGAAAATTGAGCTACTTGCCCAATCTCTTATCATACTGAACCTTATGGGTTCAGTACAAAACCTTAAAATGTTACTTCGCTCCTCAACAAATAATGCTGTCTTTCATTTGTCCTTTTTGTGGCTATTCAAATAATGTGACTTAACTGAAAAAGAGTCCAAGTACCTATCTGAAAACTTATCTTGGTCGGTAAGCCACTCTTACCCAGTCACATGACCTTTAAGCCACCCTGGTCACATGATTGTCAAGCCATTCCCACTGGTCACATGACCATCAAGCCACACCCACCCAATAAGCCATGCCCACAGCATAGTAGTAAAACATTTTGCAGCCCTTTACTGGCTAGAACTTACCATCTCCTGGGTTCTAGGCTAATGTCTTAACCATTCAACCAAATGGGAATGTGACCTACCCAAGTCCTTTTTTGTGACTTCCTGGATCTAGCCTCTAAAATTAATTGGTAAACTTCTAATTCTTTCTTTCTGCACATATTAAGCCTTCAAATATCTGAGAGAGTCAACATGCCTGTTCTGTTTTAACCTCCTTCAATCTTCCTGAATAATAACAAAGGACAATAATTTCAGTGTGAAATGATATCACTAACACAATCTCTATAGTCCTTGATGGTTATTCCCCCCCCTTTCTCTGTTTTCTTTTAATAAAAGGAACATATGTCCTCTGATCATAAAAAAGCTACCCACTCCCAGTGCAGAGGTTCAGAGGAATGAATAATTATCTTGTGAGATGGGAGGTCATGTAAATGGGATTCATAAATAAATAAAAATTTGTAGTGCACATCATAACAGAAGTTGGTAAGTACTGCTTTGCAGAAACTAAGTTGATTCCTGCCTACACTAAATAAAAAAAATCCTGTCTCTCATGGTTACTGACAAAGATTCAACGTTGAAAAGAACAGTCCTCTGCTACATACTCAACATTCAATGGAATGCCTCTGTTCAGCTGCAGCAAAGCAAGGTAAACAGCAACTTGCATAACTACAACACACAAACCCTACTCTTCATGGAGGAGAATTCCCAGGCTGGAAAGCTTTTGGTAGGATCTCAGGTTCCTTTCTGGGATTCCAGCAGCCAAAACCCTGCTGCATTCTGCTGCAATATTTATCTATTTGCATTAGAGGTTTTTTGGGTAGTTCATAAAGGTAAAGCTATATAAAATGCAATATTAGAAAAGATAAAGCTGTACACATGTATGTGTGCATGCATGTGTATGCACATGCATGCACAAAAACACGTTCTCCGAAAATGAAATCCTGCAAAACTAAAACAGTGCAAAGAGTGCAATAAAATTCAACATCGAAGCTCACCAATATAAAAAGATGGAGAGAAATAAAATGGTTCTTGCACTGAAGCAAAGCTAAAGAAAGTGCCAATCAAATGACATTGGGTATGAGAGTACTTCAAGGGCTATAGTGATGGATTACATTGTTGGCAAGAATAAGTCCATGTGATTCTTTCAGCAATCTATGTCTGCTGGTAGTAAAGACATGCAATGCCAGACATAAACTGAACTTTGCTTTTGGGAACAGTTTTGACAATGGTGAAAGCTGCAGTTGTAGATCTGGTCACAATTTGGGCATTTCTTTGAACATATATTTGCAATTAGTGCTTCTACAGGACAGGTAATAGAGACGTATTAGCTAGAGCACTATAACAATATAGATGGCAATAGCAATATTACAGCAATCACTTTCATTTGCTTCCAAGACTGTGTAACATACTCACTTGCTAAATTGTTCCTGATAGACTGGAATCTTTCAAGGGAGAAGAACATATGTTGTGTATGAACAGATAGACAGAGGTACGCAAAGTTGGCTCTTCTATGACATGTGGACTTCAACTCCCAGAATTCCTGAGGTAGCATGATTGGCTCAGGAATTCTGGGAGTTGAAGTCCACAAGTCATAGAAGAGCCAACTTTGCCTACCCCTGACATGAACCATGCTATTTCATTTTGCTGTAAGCATAAGCAACATTATGTGGTATGCAGAAAAGGAATAAGAAACTGTAGAGCAAAGAAATTAAAGTCATGCAAAAAGAGGCAGAAAAAAGGAACTCCAGTTAAAGCTAATTTATAACCATGCCATCCACTAAACTTCTATCCTTGCAAATCATTCCTGCTCCACAACTTGCATACACTGCCTCATACATGTTTTTGCTGCTTTAAGCTTCTTTTTTCTCTGCTTTTTCATCAATTCCACTTAATCATGATTTTCTCAGTCTTCCCCTTCCTAGCCAGCCATTACTATGCATTATACATTTTGTTTGTAATTCCTTTCTTCTTTATATCAGCTATATGACCACTCAACTATATGATAGATGAAAGGGGGAGTGGAGAGAGGGAGAGAGGAAGGGGAGAGAGACACACACAAAGTAAGGAGTATTTTTGCTGACAATAACAACTATTGACCAGTACAACAAATTGCCTTTTGGCCTGGCAGGCATGATTGAACAGCTGTTTGTCTAGGTTGGACAAATATTGGACAACTGTTCATCTAGAATGGTCACCACCTCGACTCTTTTTAATTGGATGGCTATAATAAATAAAATACATAATAAGTTTTTAAAAAATGGTCTGAGGATTCATGTCCAGGCAAGAGGACAACTTTCACTTCCACATAATCATGCTCTTAAATTTGCAAATCACTCGGAGTAACTTAGGTGAGATGGGAAATATAGAAACTTGATAGACAGGCTGGTGACAGATGCATAAAGAAATACAACAATTTCAATTTATTTCAACAATCACTCATTCTTTGCATGCAACAAACTACTCACAGCTTACCTCTTATCATTTTTGCGTGTCTTAAAATATATCTACTCCCCCCCCAATTTAGTAAATATTATAACATGATAAACAAATTCATCTAGTTGCCCTTTTTTACAAACTGTATTACTGTACAATTTGTTATCACTGACTCCATTTTCCATTCAAACAACAATATCTTGGAATAATGTTATAGATATATTCCTTGTTTCACTATACAATCTATCAGTCACTGCAAATCATACAGATTCTCAATCAACATCAGCACACAATAACACATGTAGGATTGTAACCAACATCCCTCTAATATCACCGCAAACATTCTTCATTAGTGTTGGGCAAACCGAACCTGCACAATTCGGGTCCATACCAAATTTTGCGGTGTTCGGCATACTAGACCCATAAAAATAAAAAATGATGGGATTCCGGGGGCAGAGCTTTGACGCCACAAACCATTCGGGTTCGGCCGAACTTTGTGTGAAGTTCATCCAAACTCACCGAACCCGAACACTGTTGGGTTCACCCCTCACTATTCTTCATATATTTCTCCCTAAATATACTAAATAACCAATGGAGCACCACACATTTTTGTCTTATTCTCTGCTCGGTACTGAAGTATTTCATTTATTCTTATGTATTGTACATAGAAGATCACAGGTATTGATTGGTAAAGCATGAAAGCAGAAAAACATGAAAGCATGAGAAAGAATATTGAGGTTAATACTGGGGTGGACTGGACTAAACTATAATATTCTTTATTGGCCAAGTGTGATTGGACAAAGAAGGCATTTGTCTCTATTGCATAGGTTCCCAGCATACATACATACATACATTACATGTGTGTGTGTACATTCATGTATACATACATATACATATACATCAAGACTATTTTGACTATCTCTGGTATACAGGGAGGGAAAGGGAAGCCTGGCCAGACTTTCCAGATTCTGTTACTAGTGCTTGTATAAATATAGTTTTAGTATTTCTTGTGTCTCTTTTCTGACCTGGATAACTTTGAAGAGCTGATACTTTATTTCCATCATTTGCTGTCTTACCACGTTATTCAGTAACCAATCGTCAACTCCACATATTCTCAAAATATTCAGTGATTCCAGTATCATTCTCTGAGTCAATAAATGTACAATAAACCTGTTTTCTCACATTCACATATTGCTCAATATTGCTCACTGCTGAAAAATTTAATTAGCAACCATCACCATCACTACCCCCAACCTGACATCTAAATCGACAATGATTTCCCTAATGTCCTTTGTCACCTCTTCTATCCTTTTGATCAGAATTCTATCAAATGCCTTAATCCAAACAAATTAATCCTCCCAGAGGCATTCATTCCAAAACAGAGAGATATCAAGATGATGAAACATGTGCTGTGGTGGCTGACATAGGCTCTGCATTTTGTTCTTGTGTCAGATCTCATGAAAGGGGTGGCATAGTTTGTGCTGCAATTTGCTAACATGCATTCTCTTTTATTTGCTTCCCCTTACCCTTTCTTTGGGAGACATAGGGATCTGCAATTAATGTTTGCATTCACTCTTGTTACTTTCCTATGGTTAAGGGGGGAAAAAACACCATTCTTCCATTGAACAGGCACAAGTACAGTCTTCATACGTGCATTAAACAAGTCCCACAGCCAATCCACAAGCAAGGCATATTCATATTTTAACATTTCTCTAGTTTGCCTGTGCTACACACACACGCGCACACTTTACTCCTCTTACTTTCCAAGTAACCATCCATCTATCATAGTCATTTCTAGGTGGGTCCATAAAGATTAACCAGCCACAAGGCTTAGGTCAAATTATTCAAAAGGTAGAATATTTTATAAACTTCAGCTGTTCCTCTTCATTCCCTAATAACATTGAGGACAGCACTAGTAAAATGTGACACATTTTGTCCAAAATATCCAGATATAAACCTCATTAAGTCAACATGCCATCAACTACAAGATATTTATTGATTTGATTTGATTTGATTTGATTTGATTTGATTTGATTTGATTTGAATGTCGTCCTTCTCCGAGGACTCGGGCTGGCTCACTGCATATAATATGACAATACAGTACAATGGCAAATCTAATAATTTAAAATTACAATCTAAAAATCCAATATTTAAAAACAATTCTACCAGTTAAATCATACAACAAATATCTCATTTTGTTGGCCAGGGGGCTGAGATCTAATTGCCCCAAGCCTGGCATAGGTGAGTCTTAAGACTCTTACGGAAGGCAAGGAGGGTGGGGGCAGTGCGAATCTCCAGGGGGAGCTGATTCCAGAGGGCCGGGGCCCCTAGAGAGAAGGCTCTTCCCCTAGGCCCGGCCAAGCGTCATTGTTTGGTTGATGGGACCTGGAGAAGGCTGACTCTGGGACCTAACTGGTCGCTGAGATTCATGTGGCAGAAGGCAGTCCTGCAAGTAATCAGGCCCGATGCCATGTAGGGCTTTATAGCTCGGTACCAACACTTTGAATTGTGTCTGGAAATCAATCCCCAGTCAATACAGTCTGTGAAGTATTGGAGTGAACTGATGGATACTTGTCAGTACCTGGAGGCTTCCAGAGTCCAGATAGGAAAATACAGCCTATAAGTGAGCCCTGGCCAGTTAGAATTGCTGTTGATACATCAGTTGCAAGAGTTTTCTAGTGTTCCGACTAACTTCTTGATAGTCCCATCAGAGGGCAAGTTCATGATGACTGGTGGGGAAATGTCTTTCTGAATTCAGGTTTTCTGCAGAGTCAGCAAATGGAAGCCATGGCAAAAAAAGAGTAATTCATGCTTTCATCTTCACCCAATGAAAGCATGATAATACATTCTACTTGGGGCTATTCTTAAAGAGCACTTGGAAGCTCCAGTTGATTCGTAATGCAATGGCTTACATGCTTTAAAGTATCCCAATACTGATTTTTGAATTTTTAGGTGCTGCATTGGTTACTGATTGGTTTCTCAATCCAATTTAAGGTGCTGGATTTGATTTATAAAGTCTTTCATGGCATAGCAGTCACCTGTAAATCTGCCTATCCTGGCCAGCATTGGCCAAACTGGTAGATCTATCAGTACAAAAATGCCGTAAATACCACACTTTGGGGGTGTTTGGGGGTAGGGAATGCAGTGATAAAATCCTGCTTCTCTGTAGCATGTTACAGGGAGATTAAGCTAGTGTTGTGGTCTGACAGTGGCCAGCAGAGCTGGCAGCAGACTCAGACAGTGAGGAAGTTGGGGAGGAGTATGGGTCAGTCCTGAAGTCTGGGGAAGGGTCTGATGAGTGCTCTGCGTTGGAGGCAGAGATGGGGCCAGGGCTGTCTGATAGTTATCAGCTACCTTCAGAGTCGGAGATAAACAGGGTAGAAGAACAGTTGGAACCTGTTCCTTTTTTTTCTAATACAAAAAGTTTTATTTATATACATATACTGTATACATAACACACAAAACAAAAGACATTTAAAAACATTGGACATTTGTGTAGCAAATCTGTGATACATTTCTTATTGTACTCACAACCTATTATATTACTATTTTTGGCATATTATTATAAACAAGTCATATACATTGATCCTACTTCTATGTCTAATCCTATGTCTATTTTCCCTTAACCTATTTGTCACCAAGGAATCGTTCCAGTTAATAATAATAATATTAACTGAAATTATACATTTATTACTTTTTCCTTTTCTGCAGCCAGCAGTAGAACTTGCCCCAACATTCCTAATCTTCCTAATTTTTCTTATGTTTAAATTCCAATGTTAATTTATCCATCTCCGCACACATTATTATTTTTTCTATTCTATGGAGAGGCATACATATCTAATAAATAATAATAATAATAATAATAATAATAATAATAATAATAATAATAATAATAATAATAATAATAAAAAATAATTATTATGTCTCTGTCTGTTGGTACATTTCCATTTTTCCAATATTGTGCAAATATTATTCTTGCTGTGGTTGTTATGTGCAAAATTAAATATATCTAGCTTTTTTCAAATTTTTCATGTACTATTCCCAATAGAAATAGCTCCGGGTTTTCTTTCCAATTTTTTCCCCTTAAAATTTCTTCTAACCAGTTTCTAATTTTTTCCCAGTAGCTCTATGCTTTTTCACATTGCCACCATAAGTGAATCTATTCCTGATGTGCTCATGCACAGAGCTGTTAGGAGTAGGGACCAATTAAGGAACAGAGGTTGACTCAGGAGTAAAGGCACAATGGGATGCTGAATGGCCCCTCCCATATGAAATAAATAGGGGTGAAAGAGAAGTGGTGTTTACAGGAGACAATTGGTTGGTTTATTAGTGTGAAGATTTGCTTATCTGAATTGTGCCTCAACGAGACTTCTTACCAAGTATTTCCTTGTTCAGTGTTGTGCTTGGAAGCCATTGGCCTGGCAACTCTTCAAGGACTGATAAGGTCTGTGGTTGCAATTCTCCCTTGAAAGACTATTTGCCGGGACTTTGCTGAATATGAATGCTGGGAATTCACATTAGCCAAATAAAAAGGGTTTTTTTTGGGAGGGGTGGGCAGGAAGTAAGAAGTCTGTTTCATGATTTTGTGAAGCCTAGGTCAGAATATCTAGTTTCTTCTTTGTGGGCTTTACATTAAGGTGTGAAGACCACGTTATTTAAAAAAGAAATCCTTTCTTGATTAAAGTGGCCATCTTTATATTTTTATCATTTCCACTATTGTATTGCTTTGGTATTTTTATTTATTTACTATGAACGTTTTAAATTACACATTTCTTTGTAAGCCTCTGAGATTTGTTTAGATTGCGGTGACACAGAAATGTATATAAATACTTTGAATAAAAAGGATTGCCATGCTGAAATCACAATGAAAATAAAATAAAGACATATGGACAATTATAACAATTTCCCCATTAAGTAAAAATGTAGCAGGACAATGGAGTGTAAGGAAACTATTGAAGCACAACCAATTCGCTAATTCCCATAGTTGCTGAACATTTCTGTTATCCAGCCTAAAAGCTTGGGACCAAGCCCTTGTGTACATAACTTAAAATTATTGAATTTTGGCATTTACAATCTGGTACTATTAGGGTAGTGGTATGTCATTGAGAAATCCTTATGTGCCTAGGTGTGGAAGATTGTAATAAGGTATTATGGGAATGCAAATTACATGTTATGGCTTACCCTGCAACTGACACCGAATAAGTTGCTATATTTTTCATAAAATTGCTTTAGTTCCATGCACAGTAGAAATTAGAGAAAACAGTATGTGAGCCCAAAATTGGTTGGGCAAGGTGGAGAAGGTAAGTGGGAGAGGGAAAGACAAATATAGTACAATCTGAAAAAGAAGAATTAAAAATAATAAAAGGAAATAAATGCAACTTGGCATTCACTCTGGACACTATAAAACCTTTCTTGTGCCTTTCTTCATATATTAGCAGCTTTCATTCTTTTTTTTAATGATAAATCAAACAGATCCAGCAGGACAAATATGCCTTTGTCATTACCCTTTAAGGAGAACTGAAACTATATCACTCCCACAAGGGAGTCGCCCAACCCAGCTTCTAATGTAAGATCAAGCAGAGTCTTTTGAAGATTCCCCCTCCCCTCGTTGATTTGGGGATAATTATTTTCCTTTTATTATTATCAGGAACATTCTTGTTTTCCTTCAGTGAAATCAAACAAATCCAAATTGTAAAACATTACAGCTAAGAGTCCCAAGGTGCTAAACAAAAAGTGCCTTTCAACCTTGGTTGTCATACACTGGTTGAATGTCAATGAGAAATGCTACCCAGCCCATACTTGGGAGGAACAGGAGGTGCTTTTAGTAAGATTCTATTAGACAGAAGGGTGGTAATTGCTAAAAGAATAAATAAAAAGAAAAATGCATTTTAATATACCTGTATAATATTGGGAGTTCAGCAGCTTCTCCAGGTTTCCAAGCTACCCAACTCTACCTATCCATAGCAGG
The DNA here is from genome assembly GCF_031021105.1 of Erythrolamprus reginae. Taxonomy (NCBI): domain Eukaryota; kingdom Metazoa; phylum Chordata; class Lepidosauria; order Squamata; family Dipsadidae; genus Erythrolamprus; species Erythrolamprus reginae. Next base: position 140,512,796 of record NC_091951.1, read on the forward strand.
TTGTCTTCCATATTCATAGTTGGCATTATTCCTCATAATATAATTATATTTCTAATAAATATAATTATATTTATGGGGGGGGAATTACTGACCCCCTCAGAGAGGGTCTGCAACCTGGGCGTCCTCCTCGATCCACAGCTCACATTAGAGAAACATCTTTCAGCTGTGGCGGGGGGGGAAGGTGTTTGCCCAGGTTCGCCTGGTGCACCAGTTGCGGCCCTATCTGGACCGGGACTCACTGCTCACAGTCACTCGTGCCCTCATCACCTTGAGGCTCGACTACTGTAATGCTCTCTACATGGGGCTACCTTTGAAAAGTGTTCGGAAACTTCAGATCGTGCAGAATGCAGCTGCGAGAGCAATCATGGGCTTCCCAAGGCATGCCCATGTTACTCCAACACTCTGTAGTCTGCATTGGTTGCCGATCAGTTTCCGGTCACAATTCAAAGTGTTGGTTATGACCTATAAAGCCCTTCATGGCACCGGACCAGAATATCTCCGGGACCGCCTTCTGGCGCACGAATCCCAGCGACCGGTTAGGTCCCACAGAGTTGGCCTTCTCTGGGTCCCGTTGACTAAACAATGTCATTTGGCGGGACCCAGGAGAAGAGCCTTCTCTGTGGCGGCCCTGACCCTCTGGAGCCAGCTCCCCCCAGATATCAGAGTTGCCCCCACCCTCCTTGCCTTTCGCAAGCTCCTTAAAACCCACCTCTGTTGTCAGGCATGGGGGAATTGAAAATTTTTCTCCCTTCCCCCTAGGCTTCTAGAATTTATACATGGTATGTTTGTTGGTATGATTGGTCTCTTAAATTGGGTTTTTTTAGATTACTTTTTAATATTAGATTTGTTACATTGTTTTTTATTGTTGTTAGCTGCCCCGAGTCTTCGGAGAGGGGCGGCATACAAATCTAACTAAACTAAACTAAATAAATAAACTAAATGCAGAAAATCAGTCAAGGGGGCACGGGTAGCCAGCACCATCGTGTCTTAAGGGTGTCACAAAAACCTTATATCAGGCCAAAAGTGTGATAAGAACCATCATGAGGAACCTGACAGGTTGGTCTATCAGTAGTAACGTAGTAAAAGCAATACATTTGGATTCATAAATCATAGTAGTGCCCAATATGCAAAATGAGACCCAAACAAATCACCTTTTAACTTAATGGGCATTCAAGACAAAGACTGCCATTGTCTAGGTGTAGGTGAATTCAGTCCGATTCTTCCTTTAATATTGTTGGTAGTCTAATATCTTCTCTTACATGTAAGAAGAACAGGCCTGTTTAATGAATGCAGAATAAGCTGTGTGGCACACAATGCTCTGTTCTACAACATCTTCCAAGCCAATTACAAGGATCTCCCTATTAGGAACAAATGTTGTAGAGCACTTGTAGAGTACTTGGTCTTCCAAGTCTAATTATTTTGGCGGGGGAACATATTTACACATAATATGCTCTCTCTTTTCTCCAGGGAATACAAACTCAAGCTCATAAAAATTAGACTTCTGATAGGAGGAGTGTTCAGTGCTCTGAGCTTGGTTATTTCCTTATAGACATTTCATTACCCAAACTTTGTAACTTCATTAGATGTTAGCCCTGATGAAGTTATCTTGTTTGGATAATGAAACACCTGCAAGAAAACAACCAAGCTCAGAAAGCACCAAAGATCTCTCATTTCAAACCTGAGCTACCAATGTTCTCCTTTATTGAGACTTCTGATACTACTGCTAAAGAATTTGCTATCAATTTTAAATTGCTGTCACTTAAATCATCTATTAGAAGCCGTAACAGGAGACTGTTGGTTTTTTCTTCTCAACCTCAAGCAACTTGCTACTCTTGGGGTCTCTGAAGTCACTAACTCATATGGATTAAATTCACAATATTATTATCGCTCATACAAATAAATAGATTTTTTGTAGCTTTTTTATATTGCTTCCCTCAGTAATTATTTTATTCTGCTATGAGATTATACCTGCATGCCTTTACTTGTTGACAGTTTGTTTTAATCCCAATAGCTTTATTTCAAGTATTTAATGAAGGTGTTTATTTTCAAACTGTTTACATGAATTTGTTTTGATAGGTTAGACTTGTGCAGAAAATGGGATTAATTAGTTTCATTTTGTGCTTCTATATTTATGCAGGAAAAATGTTAACTGGTATAAAATAGGCAATAAAGAAATTCTTCCTATAGCTGTGGAAAGTGAATAACGTTTTCTGTTGTGTTTGAGGCTTTGTCAATACTATTGTTGATTGTGATAGGAAAAACAGAAAAAAAATCTGTACTTATTTGTACTATTTCAGGTGGCTCTGTGTTCAAGAAGCTATATAAAAATGACAGAAAGATTGGAGCGAGAAAATTTGGTCTTTTTCTACTGACATTTAACCATGGTACAGGTGTACCCCAAAACATCCCTTAGCCATGTTTTCTCAAATCCGAAATGGAATGGCTTGGTAGATAAAAAGAGCCCCAAACCATCTGAACTTGGTGTTACTGTATTTGAACATGCTAGGAAAGGACATTGAAGTCACATGCCATTTAATTACAAAGGTCCTCAGTGAAAATTGAAATCCCCTAAAGAAAAATTGAGATACCAGCAGGTTGTGTGGAAGAAATTGGTCTTAAATTCCCCTAGTCTTAAGCCATTTGGGTTTTAAAAAATTATAAATTTACCCCAAAATTGGTCAAGGTGCCAATACAATGGCAATAGGTTTAACACTGATATATAGCTATAATGTATGTAATTTAATTTCCAAGTCACATGGATGGAATGTCAAAATATAAACAACTAGGACTCCACAAATTTTGGCTCAGATGAGACTTTAGCTGATCTTAATGCTATAGAAGTCAGTTGAGCTTTTTCAATAGGGCTGTTCTGAATTTGTACAAAACCAGTAATGCAGAAATTATTGATGCCATATGCATTAACCTTGCTGTTGTGTTCACATTTACTATACACTTATACTGTTTTGGGTGTAATGAAATGTAACAGTCAGCATGTAGCAAAAAGTAAACAAAATGAAAAAAACCCACACACATAGTAAGAAGCCCTCAAAGGAGGAAAAGTCAATTAATCACAAGTTTTGAGATCCACATGACAAATGATATACAGGGTCTCAAATTTAATTTTGGGTCGTATAGACCAGAGCATAGGAGCAGGGTTAAACATGTGAAGCAGTTGGAGGGGAGTGGTGGGATTCAAATAATTTAACAACCGGTTTGCCCAGGGTCAGGTTGGCTGTTGTGCAGTGAAGGGCTACATTGATACAACCTGGGTGTGGGAAGACAAATTTATTATTTATTTATTTATTACTTAGATTTGTATGCCGCCCCTCTCCGAAGACTCGGGGCGGCTCACAACATGTAAAAACAAATCATAAGCAATCAGGCAAATTTAAAATATTTAAATATTTAAAAAACCCCATATGCTAACAGTCACACACACAGACATACCATGCATAAATTAAACGTGCCCAGGGGGAGATGTTTCAGTTCCCCCATGCCTGACGGCAAAGGTGGGTTTTAAGGAGTTTACGGAAGGCAGGAAGAGTAGGGGCAGTTCTAATCTCCGGGGGGAGTTGGTTCCAGAGGGCCGGGGCCGCCACAGAGAAGGCTCTTCCCCTGGGGCCCGCCAACCGACATTGTTTAGTTGACGGGACCCGGAGAAGGCCCACTCTGTGGGACCTAATCGGTCACTGGGATTCGTGCGGCAGGAGGCGGTCTCGGAGATATTCTGGTCCGATGCCATGAAGGGCTTTAAAGGTCATAACCAACACTTTGAATTGTGCCCGGAAATTGATCGGCAACCAATGCAGACTGCGGAGTGATGGTGAAACATGGGCATACCTAGGTAGGCCCATGACTGCTCTCGCAGCTGCATTTTGCACGATCTGAAGTTTCCGAACACTTTTCAAAGGTAGCCCCATGTAGAGAGCATTACAGTAGTCGAACCTCGAGGTGATGAGGGCATGAGTGACTGTGAGCAATGAGTCCCGGTCCAGATAGGGCCGCAACTGGTGCACCAGGTGAACCTGGGCAAACGCCCCCCTCGCCACAGCTGAAAGATGTTGTTCTAATGTGAGCTGTGGATCGAGGAGGACGCCCAAGTTGCGGACCCTCTCTGAGGGGGTCAATAATTCCCCCCCCAGGGTGATGGACGGACAGATGGGATTGTCCTTGGGAGGCAGAACCCACAGCCACTCCGTCTTATCCGGGTTATACATTTTACAATTACATTTTACAGTAGAAAAGGGGAAACAATAATAATAATAATAATAATAATAATAATAATAATAATAATAATAATAATTTATTAGATCAGAACAACAATAGTAAAATACAACAAATCTAATATTTAAAAAACATCTAAAACCCATCATTAAAACCATACAATGCAAGCATACCATACATAAACTATATAAGCCTGGGGGGGGTATATCAACTCCCCCATGCCTGGCAATATAGGTGGGTTTTGCAATTAACGAAAGACAAGGAGGGTGGGGGCAGTTCTAAACTCTGGGGAGAGTTGATTCCAGAGGACCAGGGCCACCACAGAGAAGGCTCTTCTCTTGGAGCCCGCCAGATGAAATTGTTGTGTCGACGGGACCCAGAGAAGGCCAACTCTGTGGGACCTTATTGCCCGCTGGGATTCCTGCAGCAAAGATAGTTCCGGAAGAACTTTAAAGTGATTTAGATGTGATCAGATGTGAACCCTGAACCATCTGAAATTATGCCTCCATTTGCTCTCCCTCAGTGGCATTTACTATCATCTCAGATCCCAACATACAGGAGAATATTTCTAGAGCAAACATATATTGAACAGATGTTGGTATCTTTTCAATATAGAATCATGGGCTTGCTGATGTAGGTAAGCTGTGTTTACCTTAAAGATCCATTTTTACAATACAGATCAATTTTTATCATATCTGGTTAGATACTCAAGTCAGTTTGAGTTCCACCTCCATTGCGGTAAAGTGATCCAAACGAAATAGAGAAAAATGGTGCTACCCAGAGCACACCACTTTTTAGCTGAATCAGTCTTTTCATCAAACACTTTTCAGTAGCAAAATCATGCAAATCACAAGCAGCCCATGGCTATTTCCGCACCATAGCAGAGTTTAGTTTGGGAAAGCAATTGTTTGCTAAGAATAGTTCAACCAGCTGGGCCATTGCTACTACCCCAAAACTTCCTGCAATTCCAACTAAACTTTGGGCCTCTGCTAGTTTTAATCTGTTGATGCAGCGTGACATTCAGGATTTGGGCTTTCTGGACCACAGCCAGTGGTGCTTCATGGAAAAAACTGCCAGGGGTCTGGATCTCATTAAAGAATCAGCCATGAGGGAAACGAATGAAAAGTGACACAAAGATGACCTGAATTGCATGGAAGTTTATTATAAGAGGTAGTGTGGGAAATGGTATCCCAGAGTAATTAGAGAAATCACTTCATAGGGAAAAAAAGTTTCAGCTTCATTTCTAATTCCTATTCTAAGGGGAACGGGGAAGGTGCTGCAAATAATTGTGAGAGGGACATTCTTTTTTCTCAGTACTGTCTTTTCTTTTAGATACAATCTTTTAACTTTCTGTTATGCTTCTCTCTCCTCTTTTTTCCATGCAACCCGCTGTTAGGGAGAAAAAAGATCACTCTTGTTGATACTGATGGTTTGCAGGGAGCTCTTGAAATGAGGTTGAAGACTATATGCAGTAATGAGCAGCCAAAAATTTTACTGCCGCACTGTGGGTGTGGCTTATTTTGTGGGTGTGGCTTAATGGTCATGTGATTGAGTATGAGTGGCTTGCCGGCCATGTGACCAGGTGGGAGTGGCTTGAACGATCATCATCGTTCAAGTAAACTGTTAAGTCCTTGACTTACAACCTTACCAGTGTCGCTCACTGGGGTGACAATTTGCTTCGAGTTTCCCACGCTCTGCTTCCTGGGTCCCCCCCCCCTGCTCAGGCTGGGTAGCTAGGCGAATGGGTGCTGCCAGAAGCATAAATGCTGCCAGTGCCACTTCCACCCCTCGCCTTCTGCTTACACTTCAGGTGGGAGGTGGCTGTGTGAGGCTGGAGGGGAACCGGGCAGGAGAGAGAGAAGCTCATCCGAGGCCAGGAAGGAGGAAAGAGGGAAAAAGCAAGGAGTGCAGACACAGCAGCAGCAGCAGGGGAAAAAAAAAAGAGATGAGCCGAGCCAGTAATCCAGGAAGTGACAGCCGCTGATCAGCTGGAGCTTCACACACATCTTCATTTCCACCGGTGGAACTGTGTTCTACCCCATCCTGCCTGCTGCCCACCCCTGGCTGTATGTAGTTCTAGGACAGTGATTTTCAACTTTTTTGAGCCGCGGCACATTTTTTACATTTACAAAACAGTGGGGCACATTGAGTGGGGGTGGGGGGGGCGGCTAAAAAAACTTTGGACAAAAAAATTCTCTCTTTCGTTCTATTTCTCCCTCCCTCTTTCTCTTCCTCTTTTTTTCTCTCTCTCTCCATCCCTCTTTCTCTCTTCCTTCTTTCCTCTTTTTTGCTCTCTCTCTCTCCCTCCCTACCTCCCTCTATGTCTTTCTCCCACCTTCCCTCCCTCTCTTTCTCTCTCTCTCTCTTGCTTTCTTTCTCTCTCTTGCTCTCTTTTGCTTTCTTTCTCTTGTTTTCTTTCTCTTTCTTGTTTTCTTTCTCTCTTGCTTGCTTTCTCGCTCTCTTGCTCTTTCTGTCTTTCTCTTTCTCTCTCTCTTGTTTCCTTTCTCTCTCTGAGCTTCGCATCACACCTGACCATGTCTCGCGGCACACTGGTGTGCCACAGCACACTGGTTGAAAAACACTGTTCTAGGACTACATGTTTACGTCTCTATTTTAAAGATCCATTTATAGAATTTGACCAGTTTCTTATAAGTGCCTTCTTAAATTTCAGTATAGAGATTCTTAAACATTTTGAACATGAGTCTTAAACAAACATGCTTAAACAAATAACTATGTACATAAATTGTTGGAGTTTTTATTGGTAGCATTACTATAATTTAAAATAGTCTTTCTGGTAATTATTTGTAAGACTTGAACATGTCTCTGACCAGGATCCAGTCCAAATTCTCACTGCCTTGATTCAGTTGGGAGTCCCTCTCAACTGTCCATTTATAAGATCCTTGAATTGGCAAAAGGAAGATCTGCAGGATCTTTGTGGTAGAGGGGGTGGATATAGTGTGGCAGCTCAATAGAGTGGAATGGCTGAATTGGGCACCTAATTTCTGCTTGGAGAGAATAGATTAGAAATTCTAGATAGGTAATCTGTCCACATAGACTACTAATACCAAGAAGACAATATCCAAATTTGAAATGGGTAGTTTGAAACACTACTTCAAGCACTACTTCAAAATATAAAATAAACTTAAAACATGAATATGCATTTCATTGGTCAATGGATCATTTCAAAGTACTCTACATATTCCCACTGATGCAGACAGGAGACAAAATTGAGTTAACGGTTACAAGCTTGATATAAACTACTGTATAAAGAGAGCTAGAATATATTATGGTATCATATGAAGGGAGTTTGATATTAGTTTCATCTTAAAAAATAGCGCCGGCAGACTTACCCGCCGGCGGCGTTTGCGGGAGGGGCCGGGAAGACACCGGACCCCATGGCGGCTGCCATCTTTGTTCTCGGGCAAAGTCTCGCGATGCGAGACTTCGCCCAAGAGTTGGGCCTGCAGAGGCGCGGCTGCTGATTGGTCCGGGCGGAGCCTGTTCGCCCTATTTAAGGGCGAGCAGGCCCGAGGCTCTGCCTTTTCGCCCGGACCATCGCCCCGAGCAGACGCTTGTCAGTTCTGCTCGCTGCGGCCATTTTGGGTGCGGCCTCGTGCGCGGCCGCCATTTTGTGGCCTGTTTGGTGGGCGAGAAGGCCTCTCAAAGTGTCGGCGGCATTTTGGGCGGCAGGAGCTGCTTCTTCAGTGGCGGAGCCAGCATCGGCTGGGCTCCGCTCTGGTTTGACCCTCCGGTTGCCCCCGGGATCGGGGGCGTGTGTGGGGTGCCCTTTGGGGGGTGCGGCCTGGTTTCCCCTTCTGGTTGGGGGGGCGTTTTTTCGCGCCATAAGGGCCATTAGGTAGGCTAGTTCCTCCAGGCCCCCTTGCTGTAGCGGTGGGCAGTGAGGCCTTGCTCCCACTGCTGGGGGGTGTGTGGATTGGCCTTTTTTTGGGTGAGGCCTACTGGGCTTAGGCCGGCCTTGCTTCCCGGCTCAGGCCTTTTTTTGGGTCAGGTTATATTATTGCTTTGTATTAACTGTGACGGTATGGCCCCAAAGAAGAGGCAAGCTCGGGCCCCCCCCAGCCCAACCGGTGGTGCGGCCTAGGAGGGCTTTGAGGCCTTCTGCCCGGGCTCGGGCTGGTATGGAGGGGCCCCCTGGGGTGGTCCCGTCTGAGGGGGCGGTGGGATTTAGGCCCACAGCCCCTCAACCCGAGGTTTCTCCCTTTCTCTCTTGGGCCAGGGTCCTGGAGAGGCTTGATGACCTGGAGCGCTGGCGGTCCGGAGCGGGCCCAGGCAGGCTCCCCCTGGCTGCATCGGCGGCCTGGGGAAGGGATCCAGAAGAAGAGGCAGCCCAGGCGAGGCAGATGGCCCAGACCGGGCAGATGGCCCAGACCGGGCAGATGGCCCAAACCGGGCAGATGGCCCAAACCGGGCAGATGGCCCAGGCTGGGCAGATGGCCCAGTCGGGGCAGATGTTGACATTCCAGGGCCCCGCTCATGTGGGCCCTCCATGGATGTCCTCCACCCCATATGGGGCAGGTGAGGTTGCACCACACTTAGCCAATACATCGCTCTTCCCCGTGCGGGGTCCGGGGTTTAGCCCGCCTGCATTGGGGAGTGGCAGTAGTTTTTTGGGGTCCGCTTTAGGCACATGTGGTCAAGTTGGGCCCCGCCGGCCCCGCCAGCTGTAGCTCCGGGGGTGGCTTTCCCACCTGGGGCAGGGGTGGATCCCTCCTGCTCCTGCTATTATGCCCCTGCCCCCTTTGGTGTATCCACCGGGACTAGGGGTGCTGGGAACGGGGGTCTCCACCATGTGGGACCCGTTCGCCAGCATCAAGCCCGGGGCTATCCCTTGTGGGCTGCCTGCTACACCCTTAGGGTACCACCTCCACCCATCAGTGACGGAAGCAATTTGGCGGGGGGAGTATGTGGACCTCTTCTCTCTATTAAATAGGGAGGTCCCCATGCAGGACAAAGATGTCGTGCCCGGGGAAAAGGTGAAGAAAACGAAGGTCACAAAGTGTTTCAGCTCTTGGCTGTACGCTTTCTTGACTTTCGCATCTGTAGTGATTCAGAGGCAGCCGGCTAGGGCTGCTGCTCTGCTTAAATACATTGATTTGATTGCCAGGGCTAACTTCGAGTACGGTGGTACCATTTGGAGGCATTATGATAAGGGGTTTCGGATGCGCATAGCCCATGACCCCTCCTTGCCCTGGGATATGGTGGTCTCGGACCTGTGGTTCCAGGCCACTTATATGTCCGTCAAGGAAGGTTGTGACAGGACCGACAGCGGTCACTTCATGGAAGAGGAGCCCGTGTCTTCCACGCCAGCCAAGGCAGCTGCGGGGGGCGGGGAAGGGGTTTTCCCAGGTGTGCCATGAGTTTGCCGCAAAGGGGGCGTGTTTTCATCCCTTTTGCAGGTTTAAGCATGCATGCGGTAATTGTGGGGGGAACCATGCCTCTTCCGTGTGCCCCCGCCCCAAGAAAGGGGCGGAAAAGAAGGGTGGGGGTCCTCCAAAGCCTCCCCCACCAGCTGGGGGAGGCCCAATTAATTTACAGGTGCTTGAGGGTTGGTTAAATGACTACCATCCTCGCTCGAGAGTGGCCGCTCTCTTGCTAGGATTCTCTAAGGGATTTAGGATCCCTTACGTGGGGGTTAGGAAGGCCTTCATGTCCGACAACCTCAGGTCGGTTGTTGGACATGAGGACATTGTTAGAGACAAGATTCGGAAGGAGGTGGCTGAGGGCAGGGTCCTTGGGCCCTTCCCGGAGCCGCCCTTCCCGAATCTTAGGGTGTCTCCCTTAGGTGTGGTCCCCAAAAAGGCGAGTGGTGAATTTAGGTTGATTCACCATTTGTCTTTTCCAAAAGGTGAGTCAGTGAATGACTACATTCCTGACGAGCTTTGTTCAGTCCGGTACGCGTCCTTTGATTCTGCCGTGGCTATGGTTAGGAAGTGTGGGGTGGGAGCCCTTATGGGTAAATGCGACATTAAGTCGGCATTCCGGCTCCTCCCCATACACCCAGACGACTTTGAGCTGTTGGGCTTCCATTTTGAAGGAGGTTATTACGTGGACAGAGCTTTACCCATGGGTTGCTCTGTCTCGTGCTCTCTTTTTGAGAGTTTTAGTACCTTCTTGGAATGGGCGCTCAGGAGGCACAGTGGTCTGGGTTCGGTCGTTCACTACCTTGATGATTTCTTGTTGGCGGGGCCTGCGCGTTCGGAGCAATGTTTTGCTCTAATGCGGGACTTCAAAGCCCTTTGTGCTCAGCTAGGGGTGCCTTTAGCCTCTGAGAAGACCGAAGGCCCCGCCACCAAGATTACCTTCCTCGGTATTGAATTGGACTCAGAGGAGCAATCTTCAAGATTGCCCCTCGATAAGTTACTTAAAATTAAAGGAAAGCTCGATGAGGTTCTTGGTTGCCGGAAGGTCACTCTCCATCAGCTCCAGGAACTAGCGGGGATACTCAATTTCGCCTGTCGGGTGGTGGTCCCGGGCAGGGCTTTTTCAAGGAGATTGTACAACGCGATGAAGGGGCTACGTTTGCCCCATCATCGTACCCGCCTCTGCGCGGGGGTCAGGGCTGACCTCCGCGTGTGGCGGGAGTTCTTGGACAGGTTTAATGGCTTGTCTTTTTGGAGGCACGAGCTTCTTTTGGAAGCTGAGTTGCAGCTCTGCTCCGATGCCGCGGGGACTTGCGGTTTTGGGGTAGTGTTAGGTGACCAGTGGTGCTGGTTGGCGTGGCCTCCGGAATGGAGTGCCTCTTCTCTGGTTAAGGACCTGACTTTCTTAGAGCTCTTCCCTTGATAGTGGCCTTAGAGCTTTGGGGGGAGCAGTTTAGGGACAAGACTGTGCATTTTTGGTGCGACAACCTAGCGGTTGTCCACGTGGTGAACGCCCTGTCCTCTAAGAGCGACAGGGTCATGCGGCTTGTCCGCCATTTTGTGCACAGGTCCTTGTCCCTAAACACGTTGTTTTTGGCTAGGCATGTCCCCGGGTTGGATAACGGGGTCGCTGACGCCTTGTCCCGTGGTCAGTTGTCCAGGTTTCGGACCCTGGCCCCATGGGCCCGAGAGTCGCTGGAGGCGTTCCCCGGCCACCTTTGGAGTCTGGGGGGGCTCCCGAGCGGTGGAGAGACGAGGCATCCAGGGCAATCTCCCTATCTGTAGCGCCCGGCACCCTCAGGGCATACCAGCGTGCAGGTAAGGAGTTTGGGGATTTCAGGCAGGGTAGGGGTTATCCCCTTAGTTGGCCTGCCCCTGTTGAGCACCTGGCAGAGTTTTGTGTCCAGCTTAGGCAGCGTGGCTTGTCAGTTAGGACTATTAGGTCCTGGTTAGCCGGCCTCGCCTTTCTGTCCAAGGCGGGGGGGGGGGGGTTTGCGGATTTTTCAGGTGACTTCCGCATCCGGAAGATGCTGGAAGGCTGGATGAGGGAGCATGTGGGGGCCCCTGCTGACACTCGACGGCTCTGACGGTTCAGCAGCTGTCTTTGATTAATGGGGCTTTTGACAGTCTGTGTGCCTCCTTGTATGAGGCCCGTCTTTTTAGGGCTGCGACTTGTGTCATGTTTTTTGGGGCCCTCAGGGTCAGTGAGGCCATGGCATCGTCTCAGGCTGACACGTCGCTCCGCACCTTCCAGTATGCTGATCTGGCCTTTAGGCAGGGGGGGTTATCCCTTGTCATAAGGCATTCGAAGATGGATCAGCTGCACAGAGGGGTTAGCATCCAGCTTAGTGCGGCTGCCGACCAGTCGGTGTGTCCGGTGGCCGCCTACGGCTTTATTGTAGCTTGCGAGGGTCTGGGCAAGGGTACCTTTTTAGGCATTGGGACGGTACCCCCCTGACCCGTTACCAATTTTGGGTGTTAGTGTCCAGGGCAATGGCCCAGGTAGGCATGGATCCCGCCGGTTATGGAACGCATTCGTTCCGTATCGGCGCCGCCACTAGCACGGCACTTTCTGGTTTTCCGGCCCATCGGATTCGGGAGATCGGCCGCTGGCCGCCAGCGGCATATTTGGGTTATGTTAGGCCCGCTGAGAATTCTAGGCAGGGCTTAGGCTAGGTAACCTCTCTGTGTGTGTCCTCTTGCAGGTCCCCATGCCAACACGAAACCGACGGCGCTGCTGTGTGGCCACAGCATGATTTTTTGGGCCGGCCGCTCAGCAGCCAGAAGCGCCATCAGGACCCAGTTGTCATTGGGACGGTGGGTCGCTGTCGTTTGGATGGGCCGCAGAGGTATGCGGTGGGAGGGACTCCTACCGTCTTTGCTGGGAGGGTGGCATCCTGTGGCTGCGCCCAGATGGCTGGTCTTGCACTTGGGTGGCAATGACCTGTGCCTGCTTGGGGGTCTACCGCTGATCGTCCAGGCGAGCGAAGACCTACGACGGCTTCGCGATGTGTGGCCCACCACGCAAGTGGTGTGGTCAGAGATCCTCCCAAAGATCATGTGGAGGGACGCCCTTTCCCTTAGGGCCATTCACCGGGTCAGGCGTAGAGTGAATAAGGCCCTGGGACGGATAGTTAGGGAACTAGGTGGGGTTGTAGTGGCCCATCCCCTCATCACTGTAGATCGGCCGTGGCTTTACTGGGCCGATGGCATTCACCTGTCAGAACAGAGGAACGCCATTTTCTTACAGGACCTGCAGCGGTCTCTGCGTGAGCTGGCGCAGCTAGAGGGGGGAGTCGGGGGGCCAAGATAGAGATCTGACCCCCGCTCCGTGGCAGGTTAGGGGCGGAAAACTGGGGGGTGGTCTAGCAACTGGTGTTCTCCCTTGGGCATCTTTGGGGATGATTGACAGGTTCTCTCCAAGCTTGTGGTGGAAGCGACCTGAGCAGTTGGGGGGAACCTGTCTTTGGGTCACGCACCTTTAAGTCCCCTGTTAGGGGTTAGCCGGCGTGACCCCCCTCATGCAAGGCATGGCAGGATCTCAGGTGAGGGAGGGGTCCCTCACCTGGACTAGCATCGAGCTACGCCCATAAGTTGCCCAGGAAGTTTATGTGACGTAACTTTTCCGCCCCAGAAGCAATTGTTTGACCCTGCAGGTCCATTGTTTGGGCCATAGTTGTTATGCAAATTTTATGCTGATTTATGCTAATTTATTTGAATAAATTATGCTAATTTAATTTAATAAAAATGACCCAGTTAAATCCAGCTCTTGTGTCCGTGTCATTACTCCGCCTCTCCTGCAAACAAACAAACAAGCAGCAGAATGCCCCCTGCTGAAGAGACCATCTCTTGATCCAGCCATGTTTGACAACTTGACTTCCCTTTATAGTAGAGACTGTAGTTCAGAAAGATCCTAGAGAAATTCTGACTCCAGTTAGAGTTCAGACGCCCTTATTCCAAGACAAACTTCCAGTTATCCAAAATGTGGGGTTTTGTTTTCCCTACAAAATCTGAGAGTGACTGGCGTGACACCAGAGAGGCAGGATAAAGATACAGCATCCAAGACATCAACTATCGACTGGCTCAAGAATGGATGGAGGAGCACTTCAACTCAGCCCAGCATAGGGGAAGACCCCTAGGGTTTTAACAAAATGTCCTGTGATCTGAGATCATTTCAAAGCAGGCCACTAGAGGGCACATGCAGACTTCTGAGGAACAGCAAAGTGAAGTTATAACCTCCCTGTCTCCTGTCCAGAAAGTACCAAAATTCCCACTTTGTGTTGCTCCGAATCTGCCTTCTGCAGGAGATATCCTGCTTCGTGTTTGTAATCAGGAGAAGCACGACTACCCTGCAGAACAGATAACAGGGCAAAAGTGATACTCTTTCTTTCTATGTATTCCCCTCCCCACTTTCCATTCCCATTGTCAGAGATTGAGGAATGCTTTGGGGGTCCCTATTGTGAGTGTGGCTGGAAGAGCTTCTTAGAGAACTTATGACTGGAGCAGAGCTTCTATTTAAAACTACAGTGGAAACTTTACCTACAAAAGCCTTTACTTACGAACTTTTCGAGATAAGAACCGGGTGTTCAAGATTTCTTTGCCTCTTCTCAAGAACTATTTTATACTTACAAACCTGAGCCTCCGAAACTGTAATCAGAAAAGGCAGGGAGAAGCCTCTGTGGGGCCTCTCTAGGAATCTCCTGGGAGGAAACAAGACCGGAAAAGGGGGGGAGAAGCCTCTGTGGGGCCTCTCTAGGAATCTCCTGGTAGGAAACAGGGCCAGAAAAGGTGGGAAGAAGCCTCTGTGGGGCCTCTCTAGGAATCTCCTGGTAGGAAACAGGGCTGGAAAAGGGGGGAGAAGCCTCTGTGGGGCCTCTGTAGGAATCTCGTGGGAAGAAACAGGGCCAGAAAAGGAGGGAGAAGCCTCTGTGGGGCCTCTCTAGGAATCTCCTGGTAGGAAACAGGGCCGGAAAAGGGGAGAGAAGTCTCTGTGGGGACTCTCTAGGAATCTCCTGGGAAGAAACAGGACCAGAAAAGGCGGGTAGAAGCCTTCGTGGGTCCTCTCTAGGAATCTCCTGGTAGGAAACCAGGCTGGAAAAGGCAGGGAGAAGCCTCCATGGGGCCTCTCTAGGAATCTCTTAGGAGAAACAGGGCCTCCATTCTCCCTGTGGTTTCCCCAATTGCACACATTATTTGCTTTTACATTGATTCCTATGGGAAAAATTGCTTCTTCTTACAAACTTTTCTACTGGTCACGGAACAAATTAAGTTCGTAAGTAGAGGTACCACTGTATTTTAAACTATCCCTCTCAATCTTCTTCCCTTTTACATCAGGGAGATCTATGCTCAAGCACATGCTGGGTAGACAGCAGATACGTATATGATAAAGACCAGTAATGGGTTGCAATTGGTACAGCTGGGATCGCATGTACGCATGCTCCTGCATGAGATTTGGCTTCCGTGCATGTGCAGCAAGCGGAATCTCACACGAGGATGCTCTTGCACATGTGATTTCATTGATTTTTGCCTCTCTTTTTTTGCTTCTGCGCATGTACGCCCATGCCCATGACAGCGAGCGTACCGGTAGCAGCTGGTAAGTGTAACCCCTGCCTGATAGAAATCCCCATTTAGGCTTCTAGAAAGCTGCTTCCTAGATTCTAGAATTATTAAAGAGTGAGCCATACAGTAAGTGCAGTATGGTACATACCAGTTTCTACCTTCTTAGTCTTTCCCCAGGAGAGATTGTTAGGATGAAATGCAGAAGGGATTCCCAGTGTAGAGAAAAATGCACAGCCAAGTCCAGCCAGCTCCAATCCAATGAAGTTCCCTTGGAGATTCATTAAAAACTTTTCGCTAAAAAGTATGTTAAAACAACAACAATTTTAATAACTGATTTAGTAGGCGGACATGCCTTAAAAATTAACTCTTAAAGTTACGTTTGCTCAAAACCATTGTTTGCTATTTTGAGCTAAGATGCTTTAAAGTCTAAGTCTATTCATATAAATAAATGCCTAACAATTCAGTCAATGGCAATAGATTGCAACAGCATCACCTACTCAAAATGACATTAGATTATGCGATATTAGATTGCCTCTTTAGAATGTCTGCATTGCTACGCCTGTCTAGCTTGATTCAAACATTACTATGCTTGCCTGATCAATTCCTTGGCCAATTGGTAAAGAAGCAAGACCAACAGAATCACATTCTTTTTTAGGTATGGCCTGACCACAAATTATAAACGGTTTAGTCCCAAGCATCTAGATTTGAGGAGTGAGTAGTGAGCTTGAGGGAATGTCAAAATTGCCTTTGAGTTATACTAGAAGAAACCAGCCTGTGAATCAACCGTTTATTGTTCTTCCCCTTGAATTGGTAAATCACAAGTTATTGCAACTGGATATACAGTAGTTCCCTTTTCGTTATTATGGCCAAAACATCACTTACCTCTTTAGTTATTGGACAGCTTATTATTTGAGTGCATAAATCAGTACAGTCTGCAGAGAGGCTCTCCCAGAAATGATTGGGAAGGAGCACAGGGCAGGCAATGCTTAATTTATATAAGTGTGTACTGCTTTATTGGCAATAAATAACTGTAATGTGTTTGATCCTGGAAAGCACATTAAGGTGGTGTTCAGCACAGGAGATAAAAGGAGAAAAATGCCAAGAAAACAGCAGTTACAAGCTAGTGGCTGCTGTGTCTAAGTTGTCCAGCATGCAAAATCCAAAATGCGATGGGGTGGGGGTGGGGGGGTGAAGGTAATTGTTTGCACAAGACAAGCTGCCAGAGCCTTGACTGTTTTTGTTGGCCAGGAATCACAGCAGGATCACTCACAATAGTAAAGATGCCAGAGCTGAGTTGGCTGGCAATAACAATCAGGTTCAAGTGCTGTTCAAGAGGAGAATATAGAATATTCTTCTCCAGATGGGCTGGAAAAGGAGGGAATTACAGTTGTACACATATGGAGGGAGATCATCAGATTGGGAAAGGGTAAAATAAAGATTGGTGGCACTATAATATCAGAACTATCTACACAATCCAAATGAAGCCACAGAGAAAAGAACAGAAGTCTATTTTAGACTTTATTAAGACAGCATCTCCTACATCCAAAAGGATGCACAAAAACTTACATAAAAAAGTAGGGTCAAATCCTTTAAGAAGGTCAGTTTGATTTAGTGTTAAGCTACCAGGTCAGAAATCAAGAGACATGAATTCTAGTTCTGCCTTCAAAAAGCCAGCTGAGTGGCCTTGGGCCAATCATTATCTGTTAGCCCTAGGAAGCATGCAATGGTAAACTACTTCCAAAATCTTGCCAAGAAAAATGCATGGACTTGTTCAAGAGTCAACACTGACTCAAAGGCACCTCCCCCCCAATCTCTTAAATTAAAGGCAGAAATTGAGCCTCTGTGAATATCCATGTTTAGAAAAGGAGATTTTTAAACAAATGACATGTTTGGATGACAGCATAATGGAAGACTTAAGAAATTACTCAAGAAAGATAAATAAAAAGTATAGAATAAAAAGAATGAAATAAGATCATGAAAGAAAAAGGACCCCAGAACTTAAACAATATATTAAGAATGAAAGGATATCCACAGTATTGATGCACAGTATTGAAAACAGTTAAAAACAAGTTGACCAATGCTGTTGATTTATCACTAAGAACATTAGGCATTTTAGTGAGAACAGTTCCAAAATAGCAAAGGAAGAGAAATGCCTATTTTTATACATAAAGCTAAATACACACCTGCTTCATCTGATATGGAGGGTTTTAAAATGCAAATTATATTATCTGGGACCAGGGATTGAGCACTAATAGAGGAGGGAATTTAACCATTTATTTCCCTGCTGTGGGTAGGAGACAAATTTGTTTTCTGAAACAAATAATATTTTGAAGAAGGAAATCTCCATTGGCGGCAGTAAAATGTAATTTAAGTATCTTTCTCTTCATCAAGAAGAAATGTATAAATATCCCAAATGAAACCTCTGCAGTTGGAGTTTGCCTGGCATTCAAATTGACCTATCACCCATATCCATGCAGCCACCTCTGATATCTAGATGTGGAAACTCTAAGCCCGGAGCTGTACTTTTCTTCTGTACAAGATGCTCTTGTTGGTTGTGTTAATTGCAGTAGCTGTCTCTCAATCTTCAATTCAGCCTGAATTTCCATCCTTTTCATCTGTTGAATATTGTGCTATTTTTCACAGACGTTCTCTGTATGCAGAGTACACTTTGCCGTTTCCTTTCCTTGCAGCTGTTCATTCATGACTTGCCATTGATCTGAGCTTATGTGGAGGAATTTGAGTGAATCTCCTTGTCTATGGTTCTGTCTCCTTCGCCTGTGCCAAGTAATTTGGGAAGCAGCAGGTGTCTTGTCCCTTGCTATTTACATGGTAGGCCTTAAAAAAAAAAATTATTTAACAGCCTACCTGCTGGGAAAGCCAATCTCACCAACCAGTGACTGGATAACTATTAGGAATGGAACAACCAAGGAGAAACCATATACTTACAGGAAATTCAATCAAAAGTTATAACTGTATTAACATAGCATAATATTGCTGAATAAAAGGAATTATCTGTATTTGGATGGAGAAAAAGAAAGATGCACAGAGCTTTGTAAAAGCAGATGGTTTGCAAGAATTCTCAGGGGCTTTCATTCTTCCAGGACTTTTTAAAAAACCAAAATAGCAACCTTTATATATTCACAAATAGTTTGTTTTAAGGGGAAAATGACTTTAGCTTTTTTTTTTTAAAAAAAAACCACTACAGACCAAAATATTATAGATATCTTTGTAAATGGGTTGGAAAGAACTTGAGGTTTCAGAATCTCAGATGCATTTAAGTAATTTTTTTTAAAAAAAATATCATTTAGTTACTATTGCAATTTTCATTGTTTCTCACACTAATGATTCAGGGATCCAATCCTTACATATTATGATACTTAATGCTTTAAGGAAGAGAGCAGCCCAATAATTTAGATGACACATGTTTAAACAAAAAGAAAAAAATGGCTTCCTTCCTATCTTCCCATCAGAATTTCTCTCACCATGTCAACATATCCCCTCCTCCCACTCTGTAGTAGCAGGTTTTTCCTATAAATTTTACAAAAGATCAAAGTATAGAGTACACTGTTGGTGCTTCTGACCTCTTTGCTTCTTTAAGGGGCCTTGTGGGAAATCAAGACAAGCGATGGAACTCCACTGATTTCATATAAAAATGCCTTCCAAAAATAAAGAGAGAGAAACAAATAAGCTTGTGGGTGTATGTAGCTTCAGCAATGCTACCTTAAGCATTTGATAAATTGAACCCATGTTGTGAGGCCTGAATAATGAAAATAAGCGGTTGCTTCACAAAAAAGAATGGTCCATGCAATCAGACATATACAGAACTGGTAGATATTAGACCAAGCCTTCGTAATTCATCAAGTGTCATAGGAAGGGGGCTTAATCCCTGGAAAAAAATTAATTTGCCACCTAAACGCAAAAATCACATATGCTCCAGATAGCTGGTCCTCAAAAGAAGAAGTCAGATGTTACTAATTATAATATTGACACTATCAGAAATGATGCCTGTTATGTAAGGATAGACTATATTTAAAATATGTTAATGAAGTAATGACAGATGCGGAACAAATTTTATTTGAAAAGATAGAAAAAGTAAAGACTATGGTACTCAAATGACAGATCAAAAGAATTATTTAGAAAATGATGGTTTATGATGCAAACTGGCTGAAGTTTTGAAAGTTAAAAGGGAAGTACAAGTAATATACTAAGATAATAAACTGGAAAATATTTTCTTATTGGATCTATAAAATAGGCTTGAAGAACTATGCAATAGGATAAAGAAGAATTGAAGAGATGGATTTCCTGGGTGATGTCATGATGAGGTGGCACAGAGAAACAGTATTTGTTTCTCTTTGTTGAATTTTCTGTGCTCAAAGTTGTAAAAGGCAGGTTGAGAGTTGAGACTCTGGAGAGGTTGGCCTAACAAAGGGGAAACTTCAGAGGCCGCGGGGTGGAGTGATCATCCTGTTGCTGAAGAAGTCCCCCAAATCCGGCAGAGAAGAGACTGACCTTATAGTCTGGTCTGGAGGTGTGATGACCTCATTAGAGACTGAATGGAAGTGAAAAGAATGGAACAGTAAAATATGTCAAACCAACAAAATTGGATTACAGGAGATGTTGATTGACATATATTTATATTATATTTATTTATATTTATACTTATATTAATTTCCACCAAATTAATCATGTCCAGCAAGCCACTCCTACCCAGTCACATGACCATTAAGCCAAGCCGCACCCACAGTGTGGCAGTAAAAATTTTGGCAGCCCATCACTGATCATATGTATGTATGCCACCTAAAATCCTTCTGGACTGTGGTAGAGAGAAATAACACAAGTACATACATATATTTCTTACTGAAGCTCTTCTTGATTAAAAGTCTGCATGGCTATATCTTGATTATTAGGGTTGACTCATGACTGCCAAGGTCAGTGTTTTGGGCCTTTGGCTAGAAGATTACAAAACACCTTTCTATTTATTTTCTACTGGTTGGGCTGAAGGCAAATTCTTTGATAAAGCAACAAAGATTTCCCCAGTACGACAGACTAGAAGGTGTTTAGGCTAGGTTCAGCCTGAGTGGTAACAGACTATCATAGTCATCTTTTACCAAAGCATCTTTAAAGAAATGACTCTACCAGACACATTCAGAAACATTTGTACTAGGTAGGAAAGAGAATGAGCACTGGAGGGAAAGAGGGTAGAATAGAAAGAGAGTGAAGGAGGATTGTGGTAGCAACAGATGGTGAGGGTGTGCATGATGGGGAGAAAGAGAAAGAGGAATGAGAACTGGGAATACAGATGTGCATGTAGCGGAATCCCCAAAGGAACCATTCCACCCCAATAGTTCTGCTGATTTAATCTATAACCATCTTCATTATAAAAACATAATTCTCTATGCTCAGTGTTGCTGAACTTATTGAAGTTGGGCAGAAT
Source organism: Erythrolamprus reginae (assembly GCF_031021105.1). Classification (NCBI taxonomy): domain Eukaryota; kingdom Metazoa; phylum Chordata; class Lepidosauria; order Squamata; family Dipsadidae; genus Erythrolamprus; species Erythrolamprus reginae. The sequence continues at coordinate 140,533,394 of NC_091951.1, forward strand.
AGAAAGAGAAGAAATGTATTATTTTTTTCCCAAAAAAAGATTTACTAACATTTGTACATTTCTTCATAAATGGGATTTTTTTTAAAAAAAGCTCCAGCTTTTTAAAAATGCAGAAAAAAATAAAACTGATGGATCCCAGGAAATATCTGCCTACAAGGAAGTCTCCTGATGTTTTGCGCATGCTAATCAGTATGACAAGGACTTGTTTTCCTTCTGAAAGTACAAGGCTTTTTTTAAAAAAAAAAATGCAAAGCCTTTCTTTATGATTCATTTCTTCAAATCACTCATATGTTATGTCCTTTTCATTTCTGCTTTGGTTTCTCTTGATCTATTTTCTTCTTTTTCTGATATTGCCTTTTCAATTGGTGAGATCATCCAGAGGCATGGGATGAGGTATCATCAGTACGCAGATGATACCCAGCTGTACATCTCCACCCCATGTCCAGTCAACGAAGCAGTGGAAGTGATGTGCCGGTGCCTGGAAGCTGTTGGGGTCTGGATGGGTGTCAACAGACTCAAACTCAACCCGGATAAGACGGAGTGGCTGTGGGTTCTGCCTCCCAAAGACAATTCCATCTGTCCGTCCATAACCCTGGGGGGGAATTATTGACCCCCCTCAGAGAGGGTCCACAACTTGGGCGTCCTCCTCGATCCACCGCTCACATTAGAGAACCATCTTTCAGCTGTGGCGAGGGGAACGTTTGCCCAGGTTCGCCTGGCGCACCAGTTGCGGCCCTATTTGGACCGGGACTCACTGCTCACAGTCACTCATGCCCTCATCACCTCGAGGTTCGACTACTGTAATGCTCTCTACATGGGGCTACCTTTGAAAAGTGTTCGGAAACTTCAGATCGTGCAAAATGCAGCTGCGAGAGCAATCATGGGCTTCCCTAGGTATGCCCATGTTACACCAACACTCTGCAGTCTGCATTGGTTGCTGATCAATTTCCGGTCACAATTCAAAGTGTTTGTTATGACCTATAAAGCCCTTTATGGCATCGGACCAGAATATCTCCGGGACCGCCTTCTGCCGCACGAATCCCATCCCGATTAGGTCACACAAAGTTGGCCTTCTCCGGGTCCCATCGACTAAACAATGTCATCTGGTGGGTCCCAGGGGAAGAGCCTTCTCTGTGGTGGCCCCGACTCTCTGGAACCAGTTCCCCCCGGAGATTAGAACTTCCCCCACCCTCCTTGCCTTCCGTAAACTCCTTAAAACTCACCTCTGTCATCAGGCATGGGGGAATTGAGGCATTCCCCACTCCCCCAGGCCTATACAATTTATGTATGGTATGTCTGTGTGTATGTCTGGTTTAATAATGGGTTTTTAATTTTTTTTAAAATTTATTAGATTTGTTATGAATTGTTTTATTGTATGTTGTGAGCTGCCCCGAGTCTATGGAGAGGGGCGGTATACAAATCTAATAAATAAAATAAATAAAATAAAATAAATAAAACTCCATTCCATGATCTTCTAGCACTGTTCTTGCGAGAAGCCAATGGTATCCAGTAAGTATCCAGAGTCATCTTTGACAACATGATGAAAATCGAAGCTAGTCCATCGTATCTGTTGGCCCACCTTCCCTAAAACCTCAAGGTTATTAAATATCAAGGAGCAGTGCTACCTGGAAATCTAGTACAGGTTTATGCCAAAGATTTAGAAATGCTATTTTAGTGCTAAAAGGTTATTTTAAGACTGAGCTAATATTTTAAGCAAAACATTTTTGTTTCTAGGTAAGATGGTCTTTTAGCTGGGAATATTATATGTGTATTTCTTACTTACCTCTACTTACTGATTCTATAAGGTAAAAATAATTTTAACTTAAACATAATTTTACATCAAGAAAATAACTATAACAAAATATCAATGCAGTTCTTTCCTTTTCTCCTTTCTCTTTTATTTCAAGTCATTATGCAAACCTTTGGGTATTTATCTTTCTAGTGTAAACAATTACTGGTTATGTTTATGAAAAATGAACTTCCTTTGCCTGTGGTTTTCTTTACTTATCAAATACTGTGATGTGATGTAGGTAACAGAAGGTCAAACTTCCTAATTTAGCTGGGCAGCCATCTCTTATCCAGGGCATCCATTTGCGGCGAAGACGGAATGACACACGGACAAGAGCTGTGGGTTATAATGGGTCACTTTATTAATTTAATTAAATAACACAAACACCTGCAAAGGTGAAGTCAGAGGGGTGGAAATTCCCTTTCCATAACATTTCTTTGCCACTGATAGGCGAAAGCTCCTTGCAGGGCAAGGGGATGGTCCCATCATTCCCTTGCCCCTTTGCCACGCCAACTTTGGTGTGTGGGAAGGCTTGTCACCAGTCTCTTGGAGGCCCTGCCCAGTGAGCCTCAAAGGCATCCCCCCTCCATTACTCAGGCGGAATCTGCCCGGAGGTCTTGGCGAGGGGTAGCCTATCACCATCCAAACGGTGCCCAAACGGAGATCACACAGTTGCTGCTAACTTCCTTTTCCGCCCCTACCCACCAAAGTGACCAAAATATAAACAACCAATTATGAACAGAGCCAATTGTAAACAAAAGCCAATTACGAACAGAAGTAAACTAAAGAAAAGCACACACCCCTAACCATTCCCATCTCTTTTGCACAGTGTGGAGTAGGAGAAAAAACGTTTTTTGCCAAAATGAGGCCAACCGCAAAAAATTCCTACTCGGCCCCAGGGGCGACCACTTTTTTTAAAAAATAAGTTTTTATTCACAAATAGAATAAAAAGAATAGTAAACGATTATTGCAAACATGTAATTAAGAGAAAGAAAAGAAAGGGTAGGGAGAAGAAAAAGAAGGAAAAACCTAGCAAGCGAAGAAAGAGAAACAAGAAAGATGGACAGAGAGAAAAAAAGAGAGAAAAGAAAATAGAATAAAAAGAAAATAGAAAAAGAAAGGAAAATTGTTACATTGTATATCATTTCAATTTTGTTTGCATTCCTTATGGATCAAAAAGCAAACTCTATATATCTCCTTGTTGCTTTATCTAATCCATATATCATTTGTTTACATTTTATTCTGTTATTTATAGTTATCAATTATATCCATATATTATTTACTTGTTTATTAGTTATTTCTTCTGGTTTCAAGCCATTTATAAAGATTTTCCTAAATTGTGTAAAAGTCTTTCTCTTGTTTATTTTGTAGTTCAAAAGTGAGCCTGGACATTTCAGCGCAATCCATAAGTTTCTTTATAATCACTTTTAATCAGACTGAAAAGAGGGAGGGTGGGTGGGTGTCTTCGCCTCCTGGCCGCTGGGAAAAGGAAGGAGCAGTGGCCTTTTAAATCCCCTCGCTGACCCTGCCTCTCCCAGTGACCCATTGGGTGTGCGCACGCGCAAGGCATTGTAGGCGATGTCACGAGCTCTCGTGAGACTGCCAACCAGGAAGGAAAGCCGTCCAGACATGGCACCCTCTGTGTTCCTCCTCCTCGCCGCAAAAGCCAGCGGAGGTGAGTTCTGCCGGCTGGCGATTCTTCTGAATAATTATAAACTAGATGTCCCTGAATATGGGTCTGTCTGTCCTGTACTTACACAAAAGAAGATTTTGAAGCATCAGGAACATATCTATAGTCTTCTCTTTAGCAGGATGATCTATTTCCCATTGCACTTTTTCATTTTAATCATCCAAATTCAATTTCTTCCATTTCACTTCATCCATGCATTCCACTTTATCCATGCATGCCCAAGCAGGATGGACCGGAGCTGGTCCTTTCTAACAAAGACCATTGCCTTACTCTATGTTTCCCCTGCTCGATGTTGTGCCCTCAAAAGCTTGGCTGAAAATGTCAGAATCCCAATTTTAGTGATCATAAATCAGTATTTGTTATGGGAAATTTTTTAAAAAAATTCTCAGGCTCTGAGGCAGCTCTGAAGAATCTAAGATTCCCTGTGTAGTAGGACAGAGGTCAAAGGACCCACCTAAGAAGAACTAAACCTTGTGGAGGGAGAAAATAGCAATATGTGAATATCTTCAATTAAGTCAGACTTATCCTTAACCTTGAATGTTTTATGGCTACCACTTCAGGAATGTTTAATAAAAAGGCTGCACAAAGATAGTTGATGTAAATAAAATTAAGTAACAGAGCAAAAGCAGAGCTTGAAGGGAATGAAGCAGAATGATTTGACCTTACACTTGACTTTAAATTTCTGTAACTCTATAGACTTTAAAAGTAAATCTAGTTGCCAGATTAATGTACTTGAAGCTTATTTATAAAGACAAGTACAATAATTGAAGGATAGCTTTCCTTGGATTACTATATTAGCTCAGGAAATGTGACTCTAATAACTGAAGTTGTTGTGTGATTAAAGTCATTATGTGACTAAATAAATATAATATATAAATAAAACTGACAAAATAAATGTGACTTGAGCATCTCTTGCTCTCAACTCTAAAAATTACAGGATACTATTTTGCTATCTGGAATAGAAGACATTTTCATTCCACCTGGGCTAGCTCTCTCACTTATTCTGAATGTCCCATTCCAAGTAGGAATATGACTAATCAAAGTTCTCTGAGATGCTATTTTCTGAAAATATGTGGAATATGTATACCACTTATCCTATTTAATTAAGACAGGTACATCTTAGAACCGTAGTGACGCAATCATTAGACTGCAGTATTGCATGAAAATTCTGCCCACTGCCAGCAGTTCGATCTTGACAGGTTTGAAGTTGACTCAGCCTGCCATCCTTCTGAGGTCCCAGATTGAGGGCCCAGATTGTTGGAGGCTGACTCTATAAACACTTTAGAGAGGGCTGTAAAGCACTGTGAAGCAGTACATAAGTCTAAATGCTAGTGATATCTCGGTCCGAGAGCCTCACATCAAGGCAGGGATCACTCATCAGTTCTGGACATTTTGCAAATCAACATTTTCATCAAGTACATCTGGTTTGGAGAGACAGAAGAGCAAAGAAAAGATGTTATGAAAAGAAGCTGAATGTGATATTCCTAACATGCAACTGTCCTTTTCAATTTATGGGAGCTGATTGTTTGATAATTTGTTGCCTTGGGGAAAATAATTTGCATTCCTGCTCTAGAGAAGAAGAGAACCCAACCCTTGATATTTTGCTTAGCCTGCAATTAGAAATGACTCTACGGGCAATCCAAAGCAAGAATTATTTCCCTTCTATGCTCTTTTGCTTACTGGATGGAAAAGCCTGCCTATTATTTAAAATGCCCTGCCAGAGTGGCAAGGCCAAGGAAGAGCTGCCTTGTCTGCAACTGATAAATGACTTGCCATATACTGTGCACCTCTGCACCCTCATTGAGAATCAGTACACCACCATAAGCAGGAGGCAGAGGAATAGGAATCATCTCAAAGCAGCAGGCATGCCACGTTCCTATGGGGTTAACTTGCCTGCTCAAAGTGACACAATTTATTAAAAACATTTTTCAGCTGAGGCATACGTTGTATAGCATCCCACTGCAGTGCACTGCGATTTGTTTAAACACACACACACACACACAAAGTTTGAATTGCCATGGTTATTTTTTTTAATTTATTTATTTATTTATTTATTTTTTAAAAGGAAATTAGAAATTTGGAAATGTAATAACTTTCCCTTATGCAAATTTGATTTTTATGAGAGATGAAGCTGAAGGGCAATAAAAACTTACTTTCATTAAGTTTATGACTTTCACATGCTATCGTACCCCACGATTGTCAATTATCAAGGTTACTGTAGCAATAGATAGTTATGGCTACCATGTAATAGGGTTTCTCTTCCAGGCAAGATGTTCAGCTGATATTTAGCACTTACAAATGGGAAGCTAAGGGCCAGAGGTTCACTGGAAAGGTCGTCGGGCAGAGCAAGCTCTTTGTCCTCAAGACAGAAACGTGATCTCCAGAGTTTTATCCAGAGAGTTGATGAACTGAAAATAGTCACAACTGCCTATGGGAAGCAGCTATCCTGGCCTTTCCTTTCCTCGATCTGTAAAGAGCTGTTGGTAGATCCATAAATACATTCTTCATCAGAGGTCTTCAAACTTGGCAATTTTAAGACTTGTGGACTTCAACTATTATTTATTATTTATTATTATTTATTGGATTTGTATGCCGCCCCTCTCCGCAGACTCGGGGCGGCTAACAACAGTGGTAAAACAACATGAACAATCCAATTAATAAAAACAACTAAAAAAAACCTTATTATATTAAAAAAAACCAAAACATACACACAAACATACCATGCATAACTTGTAGTAGCCTAGGGGGAAAGGATAACTTAACTCCCCCATGCCTGGCGACAAAGGTGGGTCTTAAGTAATTTGCGAAAGACAAGGAGGGTGGGGGCCGTTCTAATCTCTGGGGGGAGTTGGTTCCAGAGGGCCGGGGCTGCCACAGAGAAGGCTCTCCCCCTGGGGCCCACCCAACGACATTGTTTGGTCGATGGGACCCGGAGAAAGCCAACTCTGTGGGACCTTAGTGGCCGCTGGGATTCGTGCGGTAGAAGGCGGTTCCGGATGTATTCTGCCCCAATGCCATGTAGGGCTTTAAAGGTCATTACCAACACTTTGAATTGTGACCAGAAACTGATCGGCTGCCAGAATTCTCCAGCCAGAATAGCTCCACAAGTTACCAGGTTTGGGGACTCCTATTCTACATTCTAAATGGCTGCCCCTGTGGGCAAAGAAAGTTACAAAACTCCTATCTGCTACATTACACGAGCCAAAAAGTTGATGCAGCTGCTAATAAAGCAAATTGAATCTAAGGTGACATCAACAGAAATATAACCTTAAGACCAACAAAACTCATCAATCCTAATCTATTTTGTGTTGGTCAGACCATGCCAGTGAAGGGCTACCAAAAATTGTGGGCATGGGTGTGGTGTATGCAGGACACCCTGCATTTTCTTTCAACATCTTTCAGTGGAAATTGGGTGCTCTGGGGTAGAGCTCCATTTTCTCTACCCCTCTGCATTCCCTCCCATCCAGGCAGTAGCCCATCCCTGGACCATGCCTAGAATGTTGCATCCAATTAGATTTTGGGAAGGATACTGGTAAACTAGTCCAAGAGAGAGAATAATAATAACAGAGTTGGAAGGGACCTTGGATGTCTTCTAGTCCAACCCCCTACTTAGGCAGGAAACCCTACACTACTTCAGACAAATGGTTACCCAACTCCGGCATTGGAACATTCACAATTTCTGGAGGCAAGCTGTTCCACTGATTAATTGTTCCAACTGTCAGGAAATTTCTCCTTAGTTCTAAGTTATTTCTCTCCTTGTTTTGTTTCCAACCATTGCTTCTTGTTCTACCCTCAGGTGCTTTGGAGAATAGCTTGACTCCCTCTTCCTTGTGGCAATCCCTGAGATATTGAAACACTGCTATCATGTCTCCCTTGGTCTTTCTTTTAATTAAATTAGACATATCTGTTGCTGTTACTGTTCTTCATATGTTTTAGCCTCCAGTCCCCTAATCATTTTTGTTGCTCTTCTCTGCACTTTTTCTAGCGTCTCAACATCCTTTTTGCATTGTTGCAACCAAAACTGAATGCAGTATTCCAAGTGTGGCCTTACCAAGGCTTATAATGTGGTATTAACACTTTGTGTGATCTTAATTCTATCTCTCTGTTAATGTAGCCTAGAACTGGGTTGGCTTTTTTGGCAGCTACTGCACACTATTGGCTCATATTTAAATGGTTGTCCACTAGGAATCCAAGATCCCTCTTACAGTTACTACTGTTGAGCAATGTGCCATTTATACTGTGCCTTTGCATTTTGTTTTTCTTGCCTAAATGTAGGACCTTACTTTTTTCACCATTGAATTTCATTTTGTTAGATAGTGCCCAATGTTCAAGTCTATCAAGATCCTCCTGTATCTTGAGCCTATCTTCTGGAGAGTTGGCTATTCCTGCCAGTTTGGTGTTATCTGCAAATTTGATGAGTTTCTCATCTTACACCTTGGGATGTGATCCATCTGGTTCTGGTGATTTGAATTCATCTAGGATCCATCTAGGATTGGTTTTAATTTGTGGTGTTTTTAAATTAATTTAAATATTGGATTTGTCTTACATTGTATTGCTATTGCTGTGAGCCGCCCCGAGTCTGGGGAGAGGGGTGGCATACAAATCTGATTAAACTCAAACTCAAACCCATGTATTTTAACTTGTGTTTCTAATATGTTTCTTGTGATGCTGTTTTTTTAATAGCTTGGACTGTTTTTTTCCCCTTTGTGTAAAGACAGATGCAAAAAATTTGTTAAGTAGCCCTGCTTTCTCTCTGTTGCTTGTCACCTTCTTGCCACCTTCTCCCTGCAACAGACCAATTGTTTCCTTGTCTTTTTTTCTTGTTTTAAATATGTTGGAAGAAGCTTTTTTGGTTACTTTTTACTTTTGTTGCAAGCCTTTGCTCATTGTGAGCCTTAGCTTTCTTCACTTAATCTTTACAGGCTCGGGTTATTTGTTGGTATTCTGCCTCAGTTATTTTCCCTTCTTTTCATTTTTTATACTTGTCCATTTTGTCTTTCAATTTGTCAGAGAGTTTTTTTATGCAGCCATGTTGGTTTCTTTGCAGATCTATTATTTTTCTTCTTCATTGGAATTGTGCTAGTCTGGGATTTTAAAGATCTTTGGAGTAGAGGGGGCTGGTAGTGCGGCAGGTCATTAGAATGGAATGGCTGAATTTGGCACCTAATTTCTGCTTGCAGAGCACAGATTTGAGATTCTAGATAGGTAATCTGGACACATATAATAATTTGTTTACAAAGAGGACAGTATCCAAATTTGAAAAGAGTATTTCGGAACGCAGCTGTAAAACAAATATTACACTGAACTAAGCAAGTCATATTGAAATAAAGTAGAATTAGTCTCAAGCACACACGCTGAATGTATTACAACTATTTTTGGTTTACAGTTATATGATTTGTGCTCAGTTAAGCACACGGGTCGCTACCTATCTCCTTTCTCTCTCACTTAGATTCACAAGTCACAGCCAGGAGCTCCTTCCCCCTCTGTGAATTCAAACTGCAATGGAAAATGGCTTTTCCCCACCTTTCTCCTTTTCCTCTCACTCAGACTTACAAGTCCCAGTCAGGAGCTCTTCTCCCAACCTCTATGGATTCAAACTGCAATGGAAGATGTAATCAAGTAATCAAGATTTTAAGGCTTCTGGAAAGAAATCAAGATTATAAGGATTCTGGAAAGGAAAATGTGCAAGAAACCGTTGCCTGCATTGATGTGTTTATTTTGGAGGACATAACCTTGCAGGTAATAATGACAGTTTTCTTCAAGTATCTGAAGAAATGTCATGTAAATGGCAAGTCAGAATTATTTAGAGCATTCCAGATGGATAGAATTATAAATTATAAGGAATAGATTTCAGCTGGATGTGAGAAAGCATTGCTACTGTATCTTCTGCTCAACTGACCACTTTGAAAGGTGTTACAACCTCTGTCATTAGTTCATTTAAATAGAAGCTAGGTGGGCACTGTTGGAAATGCTTTACTTGGATTCCTGCACTGAGTAGGAAGTTGAAATAGATGATGTCCAAAATCCCTTCCAACATTGTCCAATGAAAGTAATAAAATAAGGTTAAAATCAAATATTAGTTGCATTTTCAGCCCTAAATCCTACAAGACCAAAAGCACATTGTATTTATAAATATTTGCTATCAGTAAATCAATTTGATTTGCAAATGTGCAAGACAATGAATTAAGTAGCTGGAGACTGCTTGCTTTATCCAAACAATGAGAAAATGATCAAGCTTATTCCTTATTAGATCTCATATTATGTAACAAAAATAATGCTGTGGGCTTATTGGACCTCAGTATATTTGTACAAAGAAGAATTGATTAAATCTTTGTCCTCTTGGAGCTGCAATCAGAAAAATGCTTCATTAAAACACATGTTTTGTAATTTCCTAAAGTTATTATGTTTTGGGAAGAAATAATTACATGCATTCAACTCTGAGAAAAAATAGTATTTTTAGATACATACATTTGAACAACATATCTGCTGCATTTGATACCTAGACAATGAAATGGATTCTCCATGCCTTTCTTATTGCCAAGGGATAAATTCTTCAACTATTCATTTATTTATTTTTCAAATTTCTAGGATGCTCAATGTCTCTGAACCTTAATTTCTGAGCAGAGGGTACATGTGACAGAGTATATCTACCTCCTTGGTCCTGCCAGATGGTATTGTTTAATGGTCTGAACAGCCAATTCTTACAGATCTTAAAATGTAGGCACAAACCACATGGCCTTTCTTGCCACAGTTGTTAAGTAAAGCACTGCAGTTGTTCAATTAGTAACACAGTTGTAAAATGAATCTAGCTTCCTCGTTGACTTTGCTTGTCAGAAAGTTTCAAAAATATGATAATATGACTGCAGTCGTCATAAATATGAACCAGTTGCTTAATGATCTGGTCCCAACTGCAGTCACAAACTGAGGACTACCTGTATTTTTTTTTCTTTTAATTTATTTGTGTACATTCTTTTCTTTTTTTCCAATTGCAGTGACATTATTGAATCCAACAAACACAAATGATCACAAAAGGCTTCTGGAAATAAAATCAGTAACAAAATAACATTTGTTTGTCTAATCCTTTCTTGGAATATATTTTAAAAATCAAATTATTTTTTTAAACTCACTTGAATATAAAATTGCATCTGACTTCATAATTCACCTTCGTGATAACAGTGCCTATATACCCAGCTTCCCCCAAAGATAGTAATCATCCAAACCAGTGCAGCTTTTTTTAAAAAACAAAGGAATTTCTGCAAACTGCTTGCGTCAGAGCAAAATTGCAGAGGATGAGTAAGAGGAGCATACTAACCTACTGTGAGGTATGTGTGGGGAGAGAAGATGCCTGAGGAATTCAGCCTTTGCCCACCCTCATTTAAAATTACCCAAATTTCTTGTCTGAGTCATGTACAGATCAGAACAACCAGCCCTTCATTTGTTTTGACACCATTCTCTATAATTTTAAATGCATCAAAAAAGAATTAAAAGTCATTTTTAAGATACTCCTTTGAAAGAACATTAAAATAATACAATGTAAGGAGTTAATAAAACTGTTTGTATAAAACTCTGAGAGGCAACAGACTGGAGTGGGGACTGGCCAAAAATAGGTTTGACATTCTTGGTGGGCAGGAACTCCACTCTTATTAACAAAAGTAGAGCATTGGAGAACTTCATAATTAATGTAGTTAAATTATGACAACAACTGATCCATAGCCAAAGAATCTCCAACAAATGGCTACTCAGCCTCTGTTTGATGACTTAGAGAAAACTATGCATTTGACCTTTTGATCATTTAAGCATTTCTTGTGGTCTGGATAATTAAAATTTCAGATGGCCCCCCACTGTGTCAGAGAAACCAATGTGCATCATCCTGACTATTGATTATAGAGCTTATCGTAGAGATTGACCATGTTGCTTGAGAAGCCTAAGTGTCAATCAAGGTCCATATTTCAGAAGAACACCACTTTTTATCAATTTCTTGGAAAAGAAGTATAAATATTTTTGGTATTGACAATCATTTTCAATGTCTAATTAATTTGGCAATTAATTGAAAATAATTCACAGACACACAACATTAATTTGCTAAACAAATCAGCAATATTTTACATGTATTCTTCTAAATGTATACATTACATAAGATGCCAGGGAAGCTGGAATTAATATTATTATTACAAGTGGAGTGATTATTTTGAATACTGAAGAATTTAAAAAATTCTGAGAAGATCATGATTTATTTTTAAAAACCTGAATTGTACAGCATAAACTTACCATAAAAGATTCCTCTTAAATGACTTTGAATATCAAAATTTTTCTTACAAGGATCTACCTACCTACCTACCTTTGTACCTATCCAACCAACCCACCCAAACCCATCAATTCATCCATCTATCTGTCCATCTATCAATCTGATCTTTAATTGGCTGTGAAAGGAATTAAGGTCTAATACAATAATTAGAGAATCATAATGTTTCAAATGAAACCTTTCTTTAGTTTCATTTGATTCTAAGGCATATAGTAAAAGATTGTTACCAATATTCTTATTAGGTATGGCTGTAGATTACAAGATACCAACACCTGTGGATTTCTTCTATTGTATACTATTGAGGGGATATAATTTCTTTGTTTTCATTTAGTTGGATGAAAACTGATCGTTTCTTCATTTTCTGAACAATAGTCTATGATCACAGGTATTTAACACCATGTGATGGTTCTTATACCCAGCTCTGTGGGAAAGAGGGAGGCCCATAAGCCATATATTTTATGTCAGGGATGCAAACAGGAGTCACACATGACCTTAAAAAATTTCCAGCAGAAGTGGACAGAAAGAGGAAAAAAATGCATAGGGAACATTCATATTATTAAAATAGCAAAGATGATCAATAGCTGAAACTGACTCATGGTGAGCACTTACATATGCTGTACACATATAGTGTTTGTGGCAACAATGTCACCATTGCCTTTTGGATGTAGAGGAGTGTGGATAAGTCCTTGAAGACAAAAGTCAAGAATGACTTCATTAAAAAATGGTTTAGCACTCCTAAAAGGAAAGAAAGAAACTCAAGATTGCTTCATCTTAGTTCTCTTTGATATAAAGGGCTGATCATAGAAACTCTGTCAGGCTTCCAAGGTTTTGATAATGCCCAGGGGTGGGCTACTGCCCAGACGGGGGGGAATGCAGTAGGGTAGTGAAAATGGAGCTCCACCCCAGAGCACCCAATTTGCACTGAAAGATGTGGAAAGAAAATGCAGGGCGTCCTGCATAAGCCACGCCTACAGAGTAGTAGTAATAATTTTGGTAGCCCTTCACTGAAATGCCCCTTGCAACATAGTGTTCATGTGATCCTTGTAGAGTCTCTTTCCTGGTCTAACTCATCTCAAAGGTCCAATGTATGACTTTGTAGTTCAACCCAATAATTTTAAATTTCAACCCACATATTTAAATCAAATAACATCTTCAAGTGAGGTTATGCCATTTTCTTCTGTATGACAGAAAATCACAGCACTATCCAAGATCTATTATCAAGATTACTCTAGCCACCAAGTCGGATAATTATGTGATGGAAATCTATTGGTTCTTTTAAAAAAAACATTGCAGAAAGACAATGGCCAGGAAGTAAAATATTTCATAAGTCTTCAGATCTAGATTTGTTTTTCATTCCTGGATATCAGATTTACCTATGGATGAATACATTCGAATCTGAATTTGTGGGCAATTCAGATTTAAGATTTCTGGCTCTTAAATGCAGGTATTTAAAATCAAAAGCAGTTATTATAGCAGAATATACCTTTCTAGGATCTTTCTGAGTTTTACTAGAAGGAAATAAAGAAGTGACATCATTTGTATTTCTTGAGCTCCAAATATGGAACAGTGAAAATCTGGAGCTCTATACCAGTGTTTCCCAACCTTGGCAACTTGAAGATATTTGGACTTCAACTCCCAGAATTCCCCAGCCAGCATTTGCTGGCTGGGGAATTCTGGGAGTTGAAGTCCAAATATCTTCAAGTTGCCAAGGTTGGGAAACACTGCTCTATACAATAATCAGGCAGATCTGTGCCTATTAGTTGACCAGAAGCTGTGACATGGAAGAGGGGATGTATAGCAGATTTCTTTTGTTCACAGAAAGTATTGCTTGCCTTAGAACAGATGCTCAGAGAAGCTATTTACTGGATAGTTGATTAGATCAGGAGTCCCTGACCTTTGGGGGCACATTTGGATTTTTCAGAGTGAATATCTGTTATTGTTTTCAAAATGGTTGTTGTCATGGAGGGTATCACCAACTGCAAAACTACTGTGGACCCAAAGTATTGAAAAGCATCCCCCCCCCCCGCACATTTGATTCTCTCAGGGTGCCTCAGGAGTTTACATTGGGCTGTGAAGCACAGCCAAAATACATTTCAGGCTTGAGCTGGTGCTCTGGTTTGTAGTCTTCCTGTTCACTTTTTAAAACATTTACAATAATCTTTGATAAAATCCAAATTAGGTTGGGCATGCACTTAACAGGTGGAGAAAATGTGTCACCATCCTGGAACAATCAAGAGCCTTTTGATCACCAGCACAACGCATCCAGTATCCCACAGCTTTAAAGGGGAGGAAGTAATTAAGTGACAGATATTTTTTTAAATGAGAAAACAGCAAAATAGCCTGCAAAGAAAAGGTCATTATTATATTGTTCGATACACACTGATACATCAAGTTAGCAATTATAAAATGTTAATTTGCTTCAAATGATTAAACACACACACATGCACATACACACTCTTCCCCTTATGCCACATTTTCCCAACAGCTTCCAATTTTGTATGGAGGGGAAGAGTTCTGCATTATCCTTTGGAAAACTTGTTTTCCTACTTTACTCCTACAGCAAATTTCAGCCTGCTGTTTCAATAAAAATCATGATGTGACTACTAATAGATGTAGAATTTATCTCTGAAATTCACAGAGGGCCACTTATAGCTGCAAACATAGAGTCTTCACTTCTCTAAGATATCAGAGGTATATTAGATTAAGATTCGGCTGCTGTGGGTGGATCCCTCCAGCAGGCAAAGAAATTAAGGATAACTTTGCTTAAAATGTTTAAAATGAAACTTAGACAAATCCTTATACTGTTTGTATGTTTGGACATTGTAGAACAACATGAATGTACATTTTTAGTTAATATCAGTGATTTATTTTGCATATGATTGATGGAAACCTTGCTTGTGCAAAATGAAGTCTTCTGTAATCTCCATACTTGCATATACCCAAAGAATAATATTTTTTATATAAATGTCATAAAATAAATACACATATAAATAATGGATTTCCTGATTTGGTCTGATTTTCTTTATCTTCACAAAAGCTCACATGAAGACAAAATAGTTGGCAAGCAGCTGCCTTTCCTGTGCTTTTTTCCTCACTGTGTGATCCTCAGAAGTGCAGGCTCCAGGAATTGCTTAATTTGTTCAACAATGAATTCCCAAAGCATCCTGCTTGGGGCTGAGAGATAAATAGCATGTTCCAGTTTGGAAACAAGAGTTCAGTCTTTTGGGTGCACGAGGATGGTCCCGAAAGAGAAAAATCAAATCTCTGCATTGATTTAAAATTATGAACTGGACAGGTAGAAAACACTGCACAGGGATGTATCATTGGAAAAATATTTCAAAAATGCACATTTGTAAACTTTTGTTCTTGTCTGCAACCTTGGCAGATATGAATTGCTGGGTGGAACAATATAATTTTTAACTTATTTGTACTAAATGTATATTAGTGATTATCTGTAACCTGAAAATATTTCTGATTTCAGTCAAAGGTTTTGTCCAGTTCATAGAAGCCTTTTCCAATTCCCAGTTAAATTCCAAACTGGCACACCAGCCTATTGGTGATTCTCACAGTGATGTTTCCACATCTTACTGTGGCTACATTATATTGCAGCTGGTGACTTTTATATGATTCATTCCCCTTCCCTTATCATTTCCAGAGTGTTTTCTTTTATTACTGATACAAAGTAAGATGGAGCAATAAGAAAATTTTATAATATGTCAAACAAAAGCATAGTCCTGTCTTGCACTACAATGATGATTTACAGTACATAAGGCATAACGAGACCAAAACTGTGCTTTACTAGTGAGGATATATGACTCTCATAGATTTGTTGCCTTCTTGGTTTATGGGTTTCTTGATATTATCTGTGCATAAATGCAACTTTTAACTATTACTGATATTCCATAATAAAAATTCGTTGCAGATTCAAACTACTTCTGAGATTTTTTTTTTAAATGTCTTGCATAAATCTGTATCTGATTAGAAATAATGTACTTTCCTTCTCACAACTGTTTGTAGTCTTGAAAAGATACAGAAAATTTACCTTCCCAAAGTGTATATGCCTCATGCTATCAAATATGTGTACAACACATAAAAATTGCCAGTTTCTAATACTAACCTTATTTGATAATAAAATTACTTTCATTAAAATAAGTGAAATCATCAGTTCAGGTAGTTCTTGACTTATGACCACAAGCACGGCAGTTATTAAGTGTATTTTAACTCATTTCACAACCTTTTCTGTTAAGTAAATGGGGTTGCTCAGCAAATCCGGCTCTCCCCCAGTGTGTCAGCATTCCAATTAACATCTAAGCTGAAATCAGAGTCCCAGGCAAAGATTTATTCAAAGTTCCAATTTATTATTAGAGCCAACTTGGTACATCTGGGGAAACCTTAATCGGATTTCCCCAGGGGTTCTACTTCCAGTTTAAAGTTCATTCCCCTGTCCCACACCCACAAGTTAGTCACATGGTCCACTAATGTTCGGGCATCAGGTCCGTACACTCCCATCTCCTTCCAGTCAGTTTGGCAAACCACCGGTGGCAGCCTCCGCTGGTATGTCCGAAGCGGTCCAAACTAGGAGCATTTACCCTGGCTGGGGACTGGGAAGCTGCCAGATCATGTCTCTATCTAGACAGAACATTCAGTGTGTGATTTTTAAACTACAGGTAGTCCTTGATATACAACTTACAATTGTCAAACATTAATCAGGGCTTATATGTTGATGTTGGTTGCATGGATACTCCAGGTAGATATGAAAAGTGTCAAAGAACAGGTTTACTATTGTTGTGATTCCGTCTGAGGCCCCTCAGGGAACGGCTGATCCTCTGCCAGCTTCCTGCTCAGAAGGGGAGGATGAGGAACAGGAGGTTCAGGCAGACGGGGAGGAGGAATCTCAGGCTGAGGGAGAGGGAGGACAGCCAGAGTCCCCCGAGAGAGAGCTCTCCCCAGCAAGCAGCCTGGATTCCTTAGATGAAAATGCACAAGCAATAATCGATCTCTGGCAGAGAAGAGCAACACAACGAAGGGGACAATTAGCCAGGTACTTTCAGCACTAAAGAGGCAACAGCTGGGTTTGGGTGTGGTGCTCTCTGGAAAGGCTGAAAAGGCAGACCCACCCTTCCTGGCTTGTGGAGTATTATCTTTGGGAGTCCTGGGACCTGTCTGTGATCTTTGGCGTCTTGGAATTCTGGTTTTTGACTTTGAATACTGAAACCTTGGGGGGAAAAGGTGTGGGTCTTATTCTCTACAGTGGTGGGTGTGCCAGCAAGAAGTCTGCTGTATTGTCTGGCCATCAGGACTCTGCTGTGAAGTCTCATAGCTTGCCTATTGGGAAGAACAGGTTTTTCTCTGTGTTTATTTTTCACACTATAAAGTGCTTTTGCTTTTACCAGCGTGTCTGGCTGCTTTTTCCAGTTGGTGTTGAAGTCTGGGGGCACCCAGACAGAACAACTATGTCTCCCCTTATCACCCAAATAGTTGTCGTTATTGTTTAATTCCTATAGTGCATTTGAACTGCCGCCAGTCCTTTTAGGGGCAGGTACAGGTAATCCTCAACTTACAACATTCATTTAGTGACTGTTTGAAATTACAACAGCACTGAAAATTGTGACTTATGGCCATTGTAACATTCCCATGGCCATGTGATTTATATGCTTTTGCATTGATTCACATTTATGATGTTTTCAGCCGCCCCGAGTTTGCGGAGAGGGGCGGCATACAAATCCAATAAAAAATAATAATAATAATAATAATAATAATAATAATAATAATAATAATAATAATCCTGAAGTCATGTTGTCCTCTTTTGCGACCTTTTGACAAAGCAATGAGAAGACCAGATTCAGTTAACAACTGTGTTAGTAATTTAACAATTTACAATGATAAATTATAGTAAAAAATGTGGCAAGAAGAGTTGTAAAATGGATCAATCAATCAATTTTTCACTTAGCAACATGACTTTTGGGCTCAATTGTGGTCGTAAGTTGGAGGACTACCTGTAACTGATGAGCAAGCTGCACCTCATGGGGCTGTTGAGAACATACCATGGTGGCATTATTTTGTCCTCCTAAAAGAATAGCAGAGTGTAAGTTGAATGAGTGAATATTCTGCTTTGATGATTTCGAATACAGCATGACAAGAATCTTGTAATCAACTAATTATGGAAAGGTTTCAGGAAGATACATGAATAGGAGAGTAGAGAAGTTATTGAAGTTACTTGCTTTACGTTAGACATTATTGCTCTTTTGGTTCCTCGGGCCCAGAATGAGTGAGAAAGGGAAAGTTCTTCTTCTTCTTCTTCTTCTTCTTCTTCTTCTTCTTCTTCTTCTTCTTCTTCTTCTTCTTCTTCTTCTTCTTCTTCTTCCTAACCTCTTCCCCAAGTTTAAGCAGAGCTCCTGAGAAATTGAACATAATCATGGGGGGGGGGGGGATGGGAAGAGAATGAGCCATAGCTGAGCTTGTTTTCATCTGCAAATTTTAAATGAGCATTTCTAGCTTTTGGCTTCACCTTTTGTGTTTTTAGCTCGGTCAAATGTGTCTGTTACAGAGAGAGAGAGAGAGAGAGAGAGAGAGAGAGAGAGAGAGAGAGAGAGAGAGATTCTCCTAACCTCTGCCTCTTTAGTCTATCCCAACTGTTGCTTGGGGTTCCAGCAAGAGCTGAAGGCTTTCAACTGCTTCCTCTAATCATTGTCCTTTCCTTTCCCTGAATCTATCAGCCAATGAAAACGTCCCTTTTGCAAGAAGAAACTGGAGTTCAAGCTGGCCTTTTCATTTCCTTGTGACTGGCCATCAGATGACCTGCGCAGGGCAAGAGGCATTGTTGGAGGGATGGTAGCCTTGATATAATTCCTAATCAGGCCTTGCCAGTGCCTTGTCAAATGGGTGCTGAGCTTCCCATTTGTTGGCATTCAGTGGATCCTTTGGATGCTATTTCAGCAGCAGAATAATTAGTGACTTGCAGGAAAACAGCAAGGAAGCCTTGAATGGTATTTAGTGACAATTATTCTGCCAAACCCATGCTTACTGTTATAAATGGAGCTTATTAGTGCCAAATTGTTTGGATAGGAAGCGGCTGCCGCGGGGAGGGTGGTGGTGGAGAATGGCTGCAGCTCCTTAATATGTTGCGGGCATCAGCACAATGCCACCGGCTGCTTTTGTTCTGCCCGTTCAACACTTCAGGCAAATTCAACCCAGTCTGCTACTATGCATTTGGGGAACTGCTTTCCGTTTGATGCTTCTAGTGCTACTTTCCCCAACCAGGATCCTTCTGGGTGTGCTGGGTCTCTTGCGTCTAAGCGCAGCAGGGCTACTTGCAGCTGAATTCCCAACACATCTTGCTGATACATGATTGGGAAGGTTATCCTAGATGGCTTATGTTTGTAGCTCCATAGGTGGGTCCTGTTCTAAGAATGATGGAGAATGTCAACTTCATGCCTCAATTCCTAATAGATATTGAGGGTATCTCAATAACATCAGGCAACTCAATTCTCAACACATCTTAAGGGCATCTGATTGAGGAAGGTTGTGCTAGATAAATGATTTTCACATCTCTATGTTCTAAGAATGGTGAAGAGCATCAACTTCATGCAGCTCAATTCCCAACATATTTATTTATTTATTTATTTATTTTATTTTGTCCAATACACAATGAGGGTTTTAGTGGGTATACACATAGTACACATAGTAACATACATGATGAAGGTTATAGAGGAGATACTCATAGTAAAATATATTTAAGAAATAGTAAAATATATCTAAGAAATAATAGAAAAGAAGTAATAGAAATAATAGAAAAGAAGTAGTAATAGAACATATCAATGAAAGAATAGAAGAAGAGATATAGGAATAGAAGAAAGGTATAGGAGATATAGGAGAGCAATAGGACAGGGGACGGAAGGCACTCTAGTCCACTTATACTCGCCCCTTACTGGCCTCTTAGGAATCTGGATAGGTCAACCGTAGATAATCTAAGGGTAAAGTGTTGGGGGTTTGGGGATGACACTATGGAGTCCGGTAATGAGTTCCACGCTTCGACAACTCGGTTACTGAAGTCATATTTTTTACAGTCAAGTTTGGAGCGGTTAATATTAAGTTTAAATCTGTTGTGTGCTCTTGTGTTGTTGTGGTTGAAGCTGAAGTAGTCGCCAACAGGTAGGACATTGCAGCATATGATCTTGTGGGCAATACTTAGATCTTGTTTAAGGCGTCTTAGTTCTAAACTTTCTAGGCCCAGGATTGAAAGTCTAGTCTCATAGGGTATTCTATTTCGAGTGGAGGAGTGAAGGGCTCTTCTGGTGAAGTATCTTTGGACATTTTCAAGGGTGTTAATGTCTGAGATGCGATATGGGTTCCAAACAGATGAGTTGTATTCGAGGATGGGTCTGGCAAAAGTTTTGTAAGCTCTGGTAAGTAGTGTGAGATTGCCTGAGCAGAAGCTACGTAGGATTAGGTTTACAACTCTTGAAGCCTTCTTGGCTATGTTGTTGCAGTGGGCTTTGGCACTTAAATCTTTTGTTATTAGTATACCAAGGTCTTTAACTGAGTGGGGATTATCTATGATAATTTGATTATTCAATTCGTATATTTGAATAGCATCATGCAGCTCAATTCCCAATATATGTTAAGGGTATCTGATTGAGGAAGATTGTCCAAGATGAATTATACTGCTCAAAAAAATAAAGGGAACACTCGAATAACACATCCTAGATCTGAATGAATGAAATATTCTCATTGAATATTTCATTTTCACAACTATTCCATTTGCACAACAACATGTGAAATTGACTGTCAACCAGTGTTGCTTCCTAAATGGACAGTTTGATTTCACAGAAGTTTGATTTACTTGAAATTATATTCTGTTTTTTAAGTGTTCCCTTTATTTTTTTGAGCAGTGTATATTTGAAGCTCCATGTTCTAAGAATGGTGAAGAATATCAACTTCATGCAGCTCCATTCCCAACACATCTTCAGGGTAACTGAATATCATCAAGTCTATTCAGCTCAATTGCAAACACATCTTGAGGGCATCTGGTTGAGGAAGACTGTCCTACAGGAATTGTATTCACAGCTCTATAGATTGCAGGTGGTTCCTTTTGTAAGAATGAAATTGCTCTCAGTTAGAAATATGACATCTCCAGTCTCTGGCAAAAAATTACCCATGGATGTAACACAATCTACACTCTACATCAGTGGTTCTCAACCTTTCTAATGCCGCAACCCCTTTATAAAGTTCCTCATCTTGTGGTGACACCCAACTATAAGTTTAGCACCAATTCTTCCAACAGAGCTTTAAGCTGATTGGCAAGAGGTCAGAGGGACACCTCCCTGTAAACGCCTGATTGGTTGGATTGTAAAAATATATCCTGAAATGCCAGAATAGAAGCTTTAGTTGCTAACATCATTGGAAATTTGTCTTTTCCCATGGTCTTAGGTGATCCCTGTGAAATGGTCGTTCGACCCCCAAAGGGGTCCCGACCCCAAGGTTGAGAACCACTGTTCTACATCCTGCATCTAAAGTGGAAAGGGACACTAGTCAGCACATTATAAATGAAGAGAAAATCCTGGATCAGAAGAATGCTTTGGGGGAAAAAAATCTATTTCCCAGCCAACTTGTATATTTTAAGCAATGTGGCATCTTCTACACTGGTCAGTTTGTTTTCTATAATATTGAAAGAGTACTTGTTTTATTGGGAAACATATTTTGTTTCTGACAAATGAATTATTTTAAATTTAATTAAGAACAGGAGCTTTATTCTGGAAGAAAGGATCTAGAAGAAGATTCTGAAGACCATATTGGGCCCTGAGTGATGTATCTCTGAAATATTCCAGAGCCAGAACAAAGAAATCAAATAGCGGAGAAAATTATTTTATTATTTATTTATTTATTTATTTTGTCCAATACACAGTGAAAGTTATATAGGATATACTTTTAGTAAAATATATCAGAGAAAGAATAGAAGAGAAGATATTGGAATAAAATATATCAATGAAAGAATAGAAGAAAAGATATAGGAATAGAAGAAAGGGACGGGAGGCACGCTAGTGCATTTATTCACGCCCCTTACTGACCTCTTAGGAATCTGGAGAGGTCAACCGTGGATAATCCAAGGGTAAAATGTTGGGGGTTAGGGGAGGACACTACAGAGTCCAGTAATGAGTTCCACGCTTCGACAACTCAATTACTAAAGTAGTATTTTTATAGTCACATTTAGAGCAGTTAATATTTAGTTTGAATCTGTTGTATTCTGAATAATGAAATTAATGCTTTCATTAAATTTAGAGTAAATGTAAATGTATTAAAATTAATTAAATACATTTAGTGTGCAATTAATAATTTTCCCCTACTATATTGAAACTTACACATAGGCAGCAACTTGTGAAAGATACATCTATGTAATAGGAGTCATATTCACAGAGCCAAACTTTCTGCCTTCTACTCTAGAAAAATGAATCTCATCTTTTCTCAGTCAGAGAAGAAAACATCTCTTAGAAGATGTTGCCAGTCTGAAATGTATTCATTGTCTTTTGATATATACTCTTTACCATTCTTACAACAGGAACCACCTGCTATCCATAGAGTTGTGAATACAACTCACCTAGGACAGTCTTCTTCAGTCAGATGCCCTCAGGATATATGCATATTTATTTGAACTATTAATTAAAATAGTTTTTGTAGGTAGCAGAATTTAATTGAATGCAATTTGTTTGAAATATTAATATAAGGCAGATTGCTTTCACTGAGTGACAGTAACACTTGTTTAAGATGTACATAATTTTTTATAATTTCCATATTCTTTTCAAAAAGTTGGAAAACACCAAATTATACTTGGTGCACAAATTGCTGAAGCATTTATGAAGTTGGGGGGTTACATCCTTCCTATATACCAAGACAAATTCAACTTTACATGGGAAGAGTTATTGTATTTGATGCTTTATTCTTTGATGTACCGTGGGGATATAACAGAGAAATTGCTCAAATTGTGGTAAATTTTCAAGCTTCAGAGGAAGCATCACAAAGGATGTGCTAATAGATGTCCTGCTTGCCAACTGATGTGATTGCAGTGAGAAGATCAAAATATCAGGTGACTTGCTGGAGATTGATGTCCGGCTGTGCAGAGAAGCCAGCTCTGAAACATTAAGATTTTTAAAAGAGATTAGACAGACATTTGTCCAGAATGGTACGTGTTCTCCTAGTTGAGTTGAGGTTTGGACTAGAAGACATCCAAGATACCTTCTGTTCTGTCTCAGTGCTTTCTAGATTTCTAGGACAAACTGCATTGTTCTCTGTGCTGAAACATCGTGTGACTCCGTCTTAAATAGCCTGCAGGCGTGGCCCAGTAGTCAGCAATGCTACTCCTGAGTAATCACTCATGCTTCCTAGAGGCCCTGCAAATCCTAGCATCAAGAAGAGACTCCTCATCTCCTCCTGAATCACTCATCACAGGAAATGCAGAAGGCCCTGTTTGTTCTTCAGCCTCTGACACCACATCCTCTTCACTGTCGGTCGCGGGTGCCAGAAACACAGGATGCCTGTACCGTGCCTCTACTGCCTCTGAGTCTTTTGGGTCCATTACTAATTGCACAGGATGCAAACAACACCTTTCAACTTTGTAATTCTGTATTCAGTATCGGGAGAATTTAAATTAATGTTACATTAAGAGAAAAAATTATTGCCGTAATGGCTCTTGTAACTTCAATGGCAGCAGAAAGTTGGTGAGGCCTGAAATAAGCACCTTTATCAACTCAGATGTTCAGTTAAAATTGTTGTTGTTGTTGTTGTTTCATGTAGAAGCAAGTGATCACCCTTCAAAATACAATAACATATTATTGTTAGCATCTGCACTTCAAATGGAGATCCTGAGATTAGTTATGACAAGTAACATTCAAAAGGGGGCGGGGGGAGGAAGGAAGATTTCCATCTGGAGCTAATAAAAAGTGTTTCCCTCTTTTCCTTCTCAAACAATTAAAGGGAAATCTTCATTTTCTTTATCTAGTCAAATAGCTTGGAGAAATTCTGGATAAAGTTTTTACAGGCAAGAGATTTATATATTCATCAGAGACCCACAAAGTTGTCGTATTGTTTCCTTCATTTAGTTGCTGTTTTTGGGGGGCAACATTGACATAATATTAAAAATAAGGCCTTTGATACTTACCGGTAAATTGTATTTTAATGCAGAAAAGTACAAATATATATATATTAAAAGGTGCTCTTCTGAAAGAAGGAGAAAGGAAGGAATAGGGCACACAAAATGATGACAATAACCTGAGAAGGAAAGAGCCAGTTGAGTTTAATGGGTAAGCTTTGGTGATATGGGGATTAGAATGCTGTATTGCTGTATTGCAGGCTAACTCACTGCTCATTGCTCACTGCTCACTGCTCACTGCTCACTGCTCACTGCTCACTGCTCACTGCTCACTGCTCACTCAAGGTTGACTCAGTCTTCTGTCCTTCTGAGGTCTGCAAAATGAGGACACAGATTGTGATTCTGTAAACCACTTAGAGAGGGCTGTAAACACGGGTGGGCTACTGCCTGGATGAGGGGGAAACGCAGTGGGGTGACGAAAATGGAGCTCTACCACAGAGCACCCAATTTGCACTGAAAGATGTTGAAACCACGCCCACAGTGTGGTAGTAGAAATTTTGGTAGCCCTTCACTGGCTGTAAAGTACTGTGAAGCAGAATATAAGTCTAAGTGTTATTGCTATTAAGGCACCCACTAGAAACTGGGAGACTGTGAGTTCTAATCCCACCATAGGCACAAAGCCAGTTGGGTGACCTTGGGCCATTCTCTCGGCTCTTGGAAGCAGGCAGTGGCAAGCCACTTCCAAAAATCTCGTCAAGAAAAGTATAAGAACTATTTGAAGGTGCACACACGCATACACACACACAGGCATGTGCACACACACACACCCTCTTTGGGAAGTAGCTTCTCTTTATCCTTTTTATATGCCATCTCCTTAGCTGCTTCAACATTTTGCATGAAAATGACAATGTAGAAAAGCCTCATCTGAAAGCTCCTTTAATTTTCCTTGTCATTTTGCAAAGTTAGCTGTAGCATAGATTACAACTGCCAAAGTACAAAGGGCTT
The DNA here is from genome assembly GCF_031021105.1 of Erythrolamprus reginae. Classification (NCBI taxonomy): domain Eukaryota; kingdom Metazoa; phylum Chordata; class Lepidosauria; order Squamata; family Dipsadidae; genus Erythrolamprus; species Erythrolamprus reginae. The sequence goes on from NC_091951.1 coordinate 140,558,262, forward strand.
TTTGTCATATAAATACTTATATTGTTCTTTATGTTAGAATTTTCTATAATTTTCTGTCATCAACCCAAAAGCACTGACTGATGCTTTCTAAATGTAGATCTAAGACTTTTCAATAGGCAAGAGTTCTTAGATAGACTGACATTGTAGCTTTTCGTAATGAGGCAATTCACTGTGGTTAGGGATGGTTCATATTAATATTTCTCTATTGTTTCCAGCTGTTTGATGTGTTTGATGTGATGTGTCCACAATTATTAAGTGCTATTGTAACTGAAGCTGTCTCCCACTCTAGCAATCATGTGATTAGTGATTACTCAAAACCTAGGAAGAAAAGTAGGGTAAAAATTCAGCAAAATTGTGTGCGCGCATCACAACGCTTTGCACATTTGTGTGCTCGTGTGCTTGTGCACACATCCCATCACAAAATTTTGCTTCTGTGCATGTGCAGAAAGCAAATGAAATCTCATGAGGGGACACTCACGTGTGTGTGATTTCACCAATTTTGTACTTCCACACATGTGGAAGTGTGTGCATGAGCATCCCCTCATGAGATTTTGCTTCCACGCATGCGCAGAAAGCAAAATGGCATCAGACCAGATTACTTGCAGGACCACCTCCTGTCGCATGAGTACCAACGACCAGTTAGGTCCCACAGAGTTGGCCTTTTCCAGGTCCCATCAACTAGACAATGTTGCTTGGCGGGACCTAGGGGAAGAACCTTTTATTTTATTTAATTTTATTTATTTATTTATTGGATTTGTATGCTGCCCCTCTCAGTGGACTTGGGGTGGCTAACAACAGTGACAAAAACAGAATGTAAAAATCCATTACTAAAACAGCTAAAAACCCTTGTTATAAAACCAATCATACATACAAACATACCATGCATAAATTGTAGAAGCCTAGGGCGAAAGATTATCTTAGTTCCCCCATGCCTGACGGCAGAGGTGGGTTTTGAGGAGCTTACGAAAGGCAAGGAGGGTGGGGGCTATTCTAATCTCTGTGGGGAGTTGGTTCCAGAGGGCTGGGGCCGCCACAGAGAAGGCTCTTCTCATGGGCCCCGCCAACCGACATTGTTTAGTTGACGGGACACAGAGAAGGCCCACCGTGTGGGGCCTAACTGGTCGCTGGGATTTGTGCTGCAGAAGGCGGTCCCGGAGATAATCTGTCAGATCTGTCCCAGTCTGATCCTTTAAGGATCAGACTGGGACAGATCTGACAGTATTTAAAACCTCAGGTAATATTCCAAGTACAGTGGAAATTACAGTAAAGTAGAAGGAATGCTGAATCATGGTGCATCAGCAGAATGATGAAATCTGTTCTACGACCTGATTGGTCAATCCTTGTATTATATTGTAATACAGTGATCCCCCGAGTTTCGCGATCCCGATCATTGCGAATCGCTATATCGCGATTTTTCCACCCGATGACGTCACTCCCTTCCTTTCTCATCTTTCTTTCTCTCTCTCTTTCTCTATCTTGCTTCTTCCTCTCTCACACTCTCTTCCTCCCTCTCTCATCTCTTTCTTTCCTTCTCTCTCTTTCTCTATCTCTCCCCCTCTTGCTCTCGAGCGGCAAGCGAGCAGCTGGGCGGGCGGGCGAACGGGCAAGTGGCAAGCGGCAAGCGAGCAGCCGGGCGAGCGGGTGACGGGCAAGCGGCAAGCGAGCAGCCGGGCGGGCGGGCGAACGGGCAAGCGGCAAGCGGCAAGCGAGCGGCCGGGCGAGCGGGTGACGGGCAAGCGGCAAGCGGCGAGCGATCTTGGGGTTTCCCCTTTGCCTGGGCGGCGGGAAGACCCAGGGAAGGTTCCTTCGGCCGCCCAACAGCTGATCTGCTCCGCAGCGCGGCAGCAGTGAGGAGCCGAAGATGGGGTTTCCCCGTTGCCTGGGCAATGGGGAAACCCCATCTTCGGCTCCTCGCTGCTTCCGCGCTGCAGAGCAGATCAGCTGTTGGGTGGCCGAAGGGTCTTCCCCGCCGCCCACACGCAAACTCCACCATCTGCGCATGTGCGGCCATGGAAAAGGGGGCGCGCATGCGCAGATGGTGTTTTTACTTCAGCACCACTACATCCCGAAATATCGATTATCGCGAGGGGTCTTGGAACGGAACCCTCGCGATAATCGGGGGATCACTGTACACCTTTGCATAGGTGTGGTTGGTTTGGTTTGGTGTGGTCTGATAGTAGTTAGTGGTCTGGTTTTGTGGTTTAGTAGTGGTTGTGTTGTCTAGTGTAATAGTTTAGTTAGTTGTTCTGTAATATAGTATAGAATTAATAGTTTTTGATACTATGAAGAAGTAAAAGCCTTATGAAGAAAGAACTCCTACTGTAGTGTCTTTATTAAGGAAACTGTCCAGTGCCTGTTGTCCTCCACATTTCCAAAGCAAGTTCAAAAATTAACTCTGGCAGGTTTCATTGAACACATGTCCATGGCGCTGTGCTATATGTTGTAATATTAATTAATAATATGCTTCTACACTCTTTTGGTTCATCTTCCTCACTTTCTGGGCACTTTCCAGAAGGTAGTGATTGTGATTCTAACAATGGAGAGAAGTGACAGCAGGATTCAATTTCATCAGTGATATACATTCAGTTAGGCATGCGAGTTCTTTAGTTGAATGAAGTTCCTAGTCAGTACTGTGACAGATGGACGCGATCTCTACATTAATTGCCCTATTTCTGCACACTTCTTCTTGCTTTATAGCAGATTTTATAGTCATTTCTACCTTTTCTCTGTTCTGCAAGATTTGTGGGAGATTTTCCATTCATCCAAAAACAAAGAAGAAAAGGCAAAGCTCTCAGCTGCTATATGATGGGGTTGAGTGGGAGCAAGATATACAGCTGCTGACAATGTGTTGTCTCCACACTGCATATGAAAACATCCAATGGATTGGACAAGATCGCTTGGGTCATGAAAGAGCAACCCCTTCTGATATATTTCTTTAATTTCTTCTGAGCTCAGTTGAGTTTCTTTCCATCTTTTTTCCTTAGGTTTTTGAGGACCAGAATAAACATTTTATCACTGTAATAAATAGGGTCAAGCTACTTATTAATGGTAAAATATTAATGTGTGATCCCTCATAATTTGTCAAATGATACAGGTAGTCCTCAATTTACAACTGTAAGTTGTAAGACCCCTTCATGGCACTGGGCCAGATTATCTCAGGGACCGCCTTCTGCCGCATGAATCCCAGCGACCAGTTAGGTCCCACAGAGTGGGCCTTCTCCGGGTCCCATCAACTAAACAATGTCAGTTGGCGGGGCCCAGGGGAAGAGCCTTCTCTGTGGCGGCCCCTGCCCTCTGGAACCAACTCCCCACAGAGATTAGAATAACTCCCCACCCTCCTTGCCTTTCGTAAGCTCCTCAAAACCCACCTCTGCCATCAGGCATGGGGGAATTAAGATAATCTTTCCCCCTAGGCTTCTACAATTTATGCATGGTATGTTTGTTTGTATGATTGGTTTTTATAACAAGGGTTTTTAGCTGTTGTAGTATTGGATTTTTTACATTCTGTTTTTTGTCACTGTTGTTAGCCGCCCTGAGTCTATGGAGAGGGGTGGCATACAAATCCAATAAATAATAATAATAATAATAATAATAATAATAATAATAATAATAATAATACAAATCCAATAAATAAATAAATAAATAAATAAAATAAATTGAGACCAGCATTATGGTTGTAAGTCCTGCTGATTGTTTAGCAGATCATCACATAACTGACCTGAGTTTATTACCATTTTTGAGTTAAGTGAATGCCTAGGTCACTAAGCAAATCCACTGTCTTCAGTGGGCATTGTTTTGCTGGAAACTATGAGTAAATGTAAAAAAAAAGAAGTAAATCACAGTCACATGACAACAGAACACTGCAAAGGGCCTGTAAATGTGGACCAGTTGCTGAGCACCCAAAATACAATCATGTGATTGCAAGGGAGGCCCAGTCATGGGAACTTTGAATCTGCGTAATAAGCACCTTTTTGTGGATCCATCATAATTCTGAAAGGTCACTAAGCAACTGGTCATGTTGAGGACTACCTGTACTGAAGTTACTAACACAACATCAATGAGTCTTGTTCATTCCCAACAGATCCATATGAGACTTCTTGATGGTAGAATCAAAGCTTTGGAATTTCGGAAGTGAGTTTGGCCATTGGCCTCATATTTTGTTGTTTTCTTAGAACTTGGCTGCCTTGTTATAGCAATAACTGATGGTTGGTTATGATTTTCAACTACCTCCAGCATTTTATTTGTTTAATATTTTAAGTTATATTGTTGGATTTGTTGATAGTTTTATTTTAATCTTCTGTCTTGTTTTTAATGAATACAGAATACAGAATAACAGAGTTGAAAGGGACCTTGGAGGTCTTCTAGTCCAACCCCCTGCTCAAGCAGGAGGCCTTATACTATTTCAAACAAGTGAGTGTCCAACCTTTTCTTAAAAACCTCCAGTGATAGAACATCCACAACTTCTGAAGGGAAGCTGTTCCCCTGGTTAATTTTTCTCACTTTTAAGAAGTTTCTCCTTGGTTCCAGGTTATTTCTCTCTTTGATAAATTTCCATTCATTGTTTTTTTTATTGCCTTCTGTTGCTTTGGAAAATAGGTTAACCCCAGGAAGAACTTCCTGACAGTCAGAACGATCAACCAGTGAAACAACCTACCAGCGGACATTGTGAACTCCAATACTCTGGGTATTTTTAAGAGGAGATTGGACTGCCATTTGGCTGGGATGCTATAGGGTTCCTGCTTAGGCAGGGAGTTGGGCTTGATGACCTGCATGGTCCCTTCCAACTCTAACAATAAATAAATAAAATAAATCTTCTTTGTGGCAGCTTTTAAAATCAACTATTTTAAACACTGCATGGTGGAAAGATGAAATTTACATTTGCCTGCTAACCTGGCAAATAAGCAAATCCATGGTAAATGGAAAGGAATCCCTAGAAACTCAAAATAGAGGATTGGTTCCTCTCTAGGCAAAGCCAGAAAATCACAAGGCAATACAGAACAAATTGAAAGGACAAAAGGGGAGAAGAGGCAAGATTAAGAAAACGGTTAAACTATCTGATAGTTTAATATTAAATAGCTCTCAGGAAAGACAGTGATACTTGGTGGCCCTCACCAACCAGGCAATGTTAGGATAAAAATACTTCTTGTTTAAGCCTTCTCATCAATATTACATTAGCTCTAACAGCTTTCAATCATTAGGGGAGCCAAGAGGAGAGCTCTCCTGGGGTGGTTGGGAAGAAAGCCCCATCAATTAATAGCAGATCTCTTTGATTGGGTTGGAGAGTCACAGGGTTTTTATTCTGTGTGCAGAAGCCACAGCAGGTGGGAAGTGCACTGTCTTGCCCAGCAGTTTCATGCAAATGCCAATAGCATAGACCATGAGCCAAGATCAGCTCCAAGGAAATTAATTAGAATGCAAGTTCAAAGGGCAGAGAGGTGGTAAGAATAAATGTCACTGGTAGAAGAGAGAAGAAAATAACTCCTGACTGGATAAAGGAGAAGTCTCAGCAGGAACTGGACAGGTTTTTAACTATTGCCTGTATGATTCTGATCGTTGTAGGTTTAAACTCCTCCCAGCATCTGAATATCTTTTCCAAGGCCATCAGTGCTATTTTACAAAGTATTAAACTTGTGGCATATTTCTTGACCGCTTGTCCCTTTATTGTTCATGGTTGATCCTAAAAGGCAGAAACTATCCATCACTTCTGTATCTTGATTGTCAATTTTAGTCTATCTATGTGGTTTCCTTGCTAAAATGTAGGAGTAGCTTGCCATTGTCTTCTCCCACATAAAAGGAACGGATGCCTCTATAATTAGAAGTCCTCACTTCCCTCTAACACAGTCAGTTATCACTGCTGCACAATAAAGATTCCTTCTTGTTTTAGTGGGGTATTTGGGATAACCTTCATGTCTTGTGTTGCCTCACTAGTTTTATATAGTCTTAAGATATATTCCTAGCATTTTTAATCATTACTGTATTGCCCACTTGTTATAATGAAGATAATATGACAGGAGTTGTGGGAGAGTAGATAAGCTTAAGACACCCTTTCTCCACACAGTCTTATTCAAGTCATTTGTATGGTATTGTCTCTTAGTATAGGTCATGGGTAGGCAAAGTTGGCTCTTCTATGACTTGTGGACTTCAACTCCCAGAATTCCTAAGCCAATCATGCTAGCTGAGGAATTCTGGGAGTTGAAGTCCAACTTTGCTTACCCCTGGTGTAGGTAGTCCAAAGTTTCTGTTGCTAAGCAAGATACAGTAGTTGTTAAATGAGTTTTGCCCCATTTTATAACTTTTCTTGCCATAGGTGTTAAGTGAATAACTGCAGCTGTTTACGTTAGTAACAAGAGTGATTAAGTGAATCTGGCTTTCCCATTAACTTTGCTCATCCAAAGGGCACATAAGGTGATCACGTGATCCCAGGACACTGCAACCATCATAAATATGAACTGGTTTCCACTTGTCCAAATTTTGATCATTCATTCATTCATTCATTCAATCGTTCGTTCATTCATTTGATTGATTGATTTTTATGCCGCCGAACCTCCTAGGGACTCTAGGCAGCTTACAACCGAAGGTATAACATCCAAATAATACTGAAAGCCTATAAAACAGTTTAAGAACAATTAAAATAAAACAGTGAAACCCATGCATACCATTTATGGCTGGATCTCGATGGTTACCTTAATCAGATCAATGGCCCCAGGCCTGCTGGAAAAGCCAGGTCTTCACTGCTTTCTGGAAGGCCAGTAGGGTCCAGATCTCAGGAGGTAACTAGTTCCAGAGAGTCAGAGCAGCCACAGAGAAGGCCCTTCCATGCAGACCCGCCAGTCGACAGGTTTAGTTGACGGGATCTGGAGAAGACCAACCCTGTGGCCCTTATTATGTGGCCACGGGGATGCTGCAATGGTTATAAATGTGAAAAAATGATCATAAGTCATTTTTTTTCAATGCCATTGTAACATCAAGCGATCATTAAAAGAAAGGGTGTAAGTCAAGGACTTCCTGAATCAATATTTGCAGAAAAGTGAACCCCAAAAACCAAGGATGCTAGTTCCATTCTGCACTTCCTATAGTCTGAGTATTACCAGAAGCAAGTGAACTATTCATTGCTTGAGATATTAAATGGATAAATTACAATTAGTTCCTCCTTCCAATGTTTAACTGCCAGACACACCAATGTCAAGTGATATTTTGACTCTGTCTGATCACAATCCAATGGCTCTGTTAGCATGTAGAGAATTCTGAAATTCCCTATTGCCATGAGTCAGGTATCATGTATGTATGTATGTATGTATTCCAAGCAGCAAGAAATAATGCATTTTAAAATGACTATTTCAGAATTACCTTGGGAGGTACACCATCATCCTCATGGACATCACATTAGTATTTTGAGGGAAGGAAATTATTGTAGGAATCAATAGTATCATCTTGATGAACCTAGGAAACTTGTCCACTATTGCAAATGGAAATATGGAAACAGGTAACAAATATATATATTTGTATATTCGGGTTATTCGGGTTTCTTCCCATGTAGGATTTGGAAATTTCTGGCGACGTTTCGACGAGGTCCCACTCGTCATCTTCAGGCTTGATATCCTGAGTAGTTGGAGCTTGCAGGCTACTTGATTGTTTTGCAATGTGTGTTCTGAGTCTGGTTTCAGTTTCTATGGCTGGGATACGTTTGAGGGCTGGTTTCCAGATGTCTGGTAGGTGGGAGGTATCATCCCGCTTGTTCATATTTTGGGGATGTTTTTCTAACTCGATGGCTTCCATGATTATTCTTTTGCTGTAGTGTTCTGTTTTGGAAATTAATTTGATACTGTCAAAATCAATTTCATGTCCTGTGGTTTTGAAGTGTTGGAAAAGGGAGGAGGTTTTTTATTTTTTTCCTTAATGCATTCTTATGTTCTGCAACATGTGTATTTACTCTCCTGTCAGTTTGTCCAATATATGTGGCTGGTCAGATTTTACACGGTATTTGATAAACTCCCTGGTTTTCTAGCTGGATATTGTCTTTGGGGTTTCTTAGGATGTTGGCTATTTTTTTATCTGTACCAAAGGCTGTCTTGATGTTGTGTTTGTGGAGAATTTTACTGATTTTATCTGTGGTGCCTTTGATGTAAGGGAGGAGGGCGATGCCATTGTCCTGTTCTGTGTCTTGGTTCTTGGGGGGTGTCTCTTTTTGGATTAAGTTGGTGATTGCCTCTCTTTGGAATCCATTGGAAATTAATACATTTGTGAGACTGTGTAATTCAGGTTCCAGGTAGTCTTTGTCGGCTAGGCGTTTGGTTCTGGAAATGAGGGTCTTGGCTACGGAATTGATCTGTGCAGGGTGGTGGTGGGATTTTGCATTCAAGTAGCGGTTGGTGTGTGTCTTCTTCTGGTAGATGGTATGTCCTAGGGAGCCATTGGTTTTTTTGTAGATTAGGACATCCAGGAAGGGAAGTTTGTTGTTGGTTTCTATTTCCATGGTGAATTGTATTTTGGGGTGTAGGCTGTTGAGCTGTGTGAGGAAGCTGTCCAGTTTTTTCTTCCCATGTGGGAAACGTCGCCAGAAATTTCCAAATCCTACACAGGAAGAAACCCGAATATACCAAGACCATCATACCTGTACCCGTGAAAATCTACAGAAACAAACAAATATATATATATGAAAATCTACAATATATATATATATATATATATATATATATATATATATATATATATATATGTAGATTGTTCTGAGTTCGGGTTTTGCCCTGTGTAATGTTTTGCATGTCTATGCGACGTTTCGGCGAAATCACATTCACCATCTTCAGGCTGAAGTTCCAATCTTTGTGTTGTTGTAAATGGAATATATATATATATATATATATATATATATATATATATATATATATATATATATATATATATATATATATATATTAGAAACTGTGCGTGTCTGCCTGTCATCTTGCCTAATGTAAGAAAACTAGTCTCTGTATTTAAATGACTAAGGAATTTCCTCTCTTTCTCTGACTCATGGTTTTCTTTTTTCAAGGTAGTATTTAGGAAGGCTTTTCTATTTAAGTATTTCTTAATAAATCTTTTTACTTCAATTTTTTAAGCATTTATAGGTGGGATAAATCCATGCTTGGCATTTCAGATGACAGCGTTATGAACATTTTTTTTTTAATATGTCTTGTTAAATTCAAATATTCAACAACATAAAAGAACAGGTAGCTAAAATAAGAACTCCACACTTTGGAAAATGTTATAGTCTTCATTTCAGTTTCCTTTGGTACTGTTTATTTTTAAATACAGCAGTAGTAGCTTTTTATGCCAGACAAATATACTTCTTTTGCATTATCAAAAATTGTATCCCAATTATCTTCTTATATGCATATTAATTTATTTGGTTAAGTGGAGGTTTTGGTTGGGCAAATACAGAAATGGAGTTGCAGCCTAATTTGTTCCTGAGATAATTTTGTCAACATTCAAATATTCTCTAAGCATAAACAGAAATTCATCTATGAGTGACAGCTTTACCAGATCAAACAGGAGAGGCAGATAAACAGTAGAATGCTTTAACACTGAAGAACTTTGAGGGGGGTAACTCTTAAAAAAATTGGATGGTACATCATAATTTACTGTAGCACTTTATTATGCTTAATGCAGCAGAAGTGTAAGCAGGACTTAGAAGAAATTAAAAACAATTCTATTCTTCTCTCAACAGCAATATCAGTGTGATGATAATTACTCGCTTGTTGCTTCATTGTGAATGTGAACAATTCCAAGGTTGTTAATGTGCCATCAGAGAAAATAAAATTACATATTCAATTTATTCCACTCAAAGACAAATTGCCAAGGAGGAAATTTAGGCTTTATTGGCCTTTAGATGGTAAAACTGTGATAATAAAGGAACGGAGAAAGAAGTTTATAATCAATTGGTTAAAACTCAGCCCTCAGTTTTAGGCATCCCACATAATATAAGTCTATTGGCTATTCATTTCAAGATTTTGGTGGTGCTCGCTGTTTTGTTGTGACTGCCAACTTTGTTCATTTGTTTCAAAGAAATCTAACATGGAACAACGGAAAAGTTCAAAAGGTGATCTTGATAGACTCCTGCCTCTCAGCTTAATCTACTTCACATGATTCAAGACAAGATAAAAGACATGATGTAGTGATGAAATTCTGGGTTGAGACAGGAAAGAAGTTGAAGAAATAAGTGCAGGTCACATTCCTTGAAGAAAGCAGCACAGAAATGCTATGGAGATTGAAGTTGTTTAGGAAAACTCATTCATAATCTCTATGTAAAGTTGGAGACAATATTTCATAACCAAAGAAATTTTAGTTTAAAGTAAGAAATGTCCACTACAAGTCCATCATTTATTCATTCCATATAAATTGTAAAAAACTTCATTCAGTGTTATTAATTGGGACCTACCCAGATGGGCAGAGATGGGATTCAGCCAGTTCGCACCAGTTTGGGCAAACCGGTTGTTAACTTTTTGCCCAGTTTGTAGAACTGGCTAATCCCACCTCTGTCTGGCCCCATCCACCCGCCCCTCTCCTACCATGAGTTCCCCCCCCCCACATGCCCCATTTTGGCTTCCATGTTAGTGTAGGAGGTCATCCAGGCCCAAAACAGAGCCTGGGGGGAGTCACACCCTCCCCCACCATGCCCCGTTTTGCCTTCCAGGGTGATGCAGGAGGCCTGCTCTAGGGTGAGTTGGAAAAGGGAATTTTGCATAATCATTACTGTGGGGTGACTTGGGAATTAGGATTTTGCATTATGATTGCTCATAAGTAAGTAGGAACCAGTAGAAGAAGAATGAAAAAAAAAATCTCTGTTTGTAAATCAGCATTTTTTCAGTCTTGGCACATTGGCAAGATGGGACAACTTCATGCTGACTGGAGAATTCTGGAAATTGAAGTCCATGCGCCTTAAAGTTGCCAAAGTTTAGAAGCATGGTCTACACTAGAGTTTAAGATTTTCCATTCCTGTTTTATTTAGAGTTTGGTGCAATTAGATAAATCAGTTTTGGTTTCGTTAACAAATAGTGATTAAAGCGATATGAACCATAACTGGACTTTTTGTGAGAAACTGAAATTAACTGATCTGAACTTTATATTGAAATTAAAAGTTGATCTGGCCATAATACATAAGGGGTTATGGAAATAATGTAGAGAAATGTTACTCTTAGAGTAAGAGTTTGATATATTTTTAAACTTATATCTCTACCAAAGAAAGTTAGAAGTCATCCTTTTTCAGTTTTCCTTCTTTCCCCCTTTCTTTCTTACACTTTCACTCTTTTTCTTTTCTGAGCCTTTTTTCCCCCAAATCTATTTTTTTATTTGTTTATTCCTTAGCTTTATTTTTTTTTTATGTATGAATGATCAAATACTTAGCCATTGTAACTCTACATTCCTTATTTACAGAAATCATATCAAAATTTGGAATAAAATTCACTGGGAATCATCACATATAACACAGGCTCTGAGACACTCTAACCAAAAAGTGTTTATCGATAGAACAGAATATTTGTAGCTCAGGGTTGAACTGTGGGGTCCTTGGTGCTCTCTGAGCTTGATGGTTTTCTTGCAGATGTTTCATTACCAAACTAGGCAACATCATCAGTACTAGAAGGAAGTGGAGTTTGCTCTTATTTTCATATACTACTATTTTCATATACTCTGTCAGTGTTGATCAGTTCACAAAAAGTGTTTTGATTGATGCCAGGTCTGTACAGCCTTGGGCACAGAAGGCATTCTGCACCCCTTCCTCAAATGTTCTTTAAAATACAGTGTTTCCCAGTATTCTGTTAGGAACCTCCAACATGCGAACTGTGGTTACTCATCCTAAAATAAATCCTCTTTACCTGGAGCTTCAAAATTGGCTGTTTGTTGGGGAAGTGTGTAGCTAAAAGCCATTCTACATTTAGTTTTCGTCTGACTTTGGGAATGTTTCTTCATAACCAAACCAGTGTATTTTCTGTGCAGTTCACATCCCTTGCTCACTGGATCTAGAAATCACAAAGCAAAGCCCACATTTTGTAATTAATCCCAGCATCCCATTTTTGGCTAGCAAAGTGCCCCTGGCCATGCCCACCCAGCCACACCCACCCAGCTGGTCATTAGGGCAGAGAACCAGCTGTTAAATTATTTGAATCCCACCACTGGAGATGGGTGACTATATAAATGTTTTAAATAAAAATCAAATATGTTGTGATGGCTTCACGAAGCAAGTTCCAAACATCTACAGCAGGGCAAATAGTTAATTTGTGATAGTGCTCACCTATTCTTTGATGTCCTATGTAACAGATAAATTATTTGTTACATAACTCACATCTTTCCCAACTGTTCTATCCTGAAAATATCATTGCTAGCTCCTTTGCCAGCATTAATGAGCAAAACACAAAATTGGAAATCTACAATCTGTTTACCCCTGTGTATGACTGGAGCCAAGAATCCTAAGAGCTGCAGGCAGTGCTTATTATCATCATGTAAGTCAAGCAGCAGCAGGAAAAGGGAAAATATCTTTATGAGAGCAGCTGACTGTTCAAAAACCCTTTACACTGATTAGGTGCTGCTTCCTACAGCAGTTAGAAAGTTCTCTGCAGTTTGTTCCTTCGGAACACCGGAAACCAAAGTAGCATGTGGTTTCAAGTTACACTGCGTTCCAATACTTATTATTATTTGAAAAAAATTATCCAGAAGTATTTTTTTTCTTTAATAAAAAAATTGAGGATTTAAGAATTCAGGTAAGTAGAAATAATGGATTTCTTATTACTTTCAATGATGCAGGCCACTAGCAATAATAAAACAGAGTCAATTCTGCATTCACTGATGGAAACATGCATGGAAGATATTTGTTTGTTTGTTTGTTTATTTGATTTGTATGCTGCCCTTCTCCTTAGACTCAGGGCAGCTTACAACATGCTAGTAATAGCACTTTTTAACAGAGCCAGCATATTGCCCCCACAATATGGATCCTCATTTTACCCACCTCGGAAGCATGGAAGGCTGAGTCAACCTTGAGCCGGTGATGAGATTTGAACCGCTGACCTACAGATCTACATTCAGCTTCAGTGGCCTGCAGTACAGCATGAAATATATGCATGAAACATACTCATCTCAGTCGGATTCATTTCTGAAAAAATATGTTTGCTGTGCAGATGTCAACAAGACTATTATCCTTTTTTCTATGTCACACACATAAATATCTCTTTGGGGCTGCGAAGGTTCATGTACAGAGCTGTTAGGTTTGCACTCTTGTTTTACTTTGGGACAAATACTGTTTGATGACATGAGCCTCTACAAGAATATCTTTTAGGAGATGAATAGACCGCTGAAATAAATGTGAGCCAAGTCATCATTTAATGGATTTTTGGGCCTTACGGTGCTATTGGCTCGTATCCATTTACTGTGATTGGTTTTTCCTCATAGCAGGGAATAAAACAAATTTCCCTGAGAGACCATCGACTGTTCCTTCTGAATTCAGCTTGCGGTAGAGCCTAATGAGAGTAAAAAAAAATAACCACAGAAAATCTGCTCCACTCATGACTCATGAGTCGCCATGGGTGTGTGGGCAGCAATATAAATTTTCTAAAATAAATAAATATCCCAAATTTGGACAAAAAAAAAGGTATTCCTCTGCAGACTCCATTCCTTTATTGACAGCTGAGGGAAGAGTCAAGGTCAGCCGGGAGGCAAGGATTTAATTCATTAATTATTCATTAAACCAACTTATATAGCCACTCATCTATCAGAGGAAACTCTGGGTGGTCAATTGGAAATAAAAATACACAATACATGAAAAGAAGAGAGACAATTTTCCCCTAACACCTTTCCATCTTTGCTTGGATTAAGGCAAAGAATAATTCCCAGTGGCGTCTTTCCCTGCTCTTGATGGAGCCTTTAAATCACGTTCATTGAATTGTTTTCCTCTCATCAGTGAGCTCCATTGTGCTTCAAGCAGAAGACAAGCAGAGACTTATCTATTCAGGAAAGCTCCTTACTTAGCCTTACTGGATTCCAGACCTAAAACTATAAAGCCTTCAGTTTCCTTTCAATATTATGGTTTTTAAGATGAGCTTATTAATTAGATAAGTGGAAGAACCGAATGAAAAAAGAAAATATTTGTAGCCCAGGGTTGAACTGCTGGAGTCCTTGGTGGATCTCTGAGCTTAATTGCTTTCTGGAAAAAAATTCATTTCTAAACTAGGTAACATCATAAATGTCACAGAACCAAATGAAAGGCACAGAATGTATTTGTATAAAGACAGAAGTTTTTAATGGAGAACAAGATTGGCATTCCACATTTTTTTTGCATTTACATTATACAACATAATGAATCTTCACAATGATCATTTATTGTTTTCCACAAAAATTTATTAATATTGTATCTTGAACATTCTAAATCTTGAACTATATACCTACAAAAGTAGGGATGGAGAGAGAGAGAAAGAGAGGGAAAGAGAGAGGGAGGGAGAAAGAAAGAAAGAAAGATATAGAAGAAAGAAAGAAAGAAAGAAAGAAAGAAAGAAAGAGTATTTTTCTTAACTACGTAATAATACATTTGACCTGGAAGTGTAAGAAGATTTATTTCAAAGATTATATATTATCTTTTCTGCTCCTTTTAAATAAAAATGAGCTTAACTTTTACCTGGTCAAGGCTCCTATTCCGTAATGCTCAGATAGTTTATCAGCTTTTGAATAATCAAGACACTTTGGAGCCTTATAATTAAATATAGGTTTTATTGAAACTGACAAGGAATACCAGAAGATAATAAATGAATGTTTCCAGAAAGATGAAGGTAGCTTTTTAATAGAGAAACATCGCTTTGTATTTTTTAATGCATGATGGATATGTCAGGTTCCCCAAGGATGAGTATTTTTTGTATTAGTATTAAACACATTTTTACCATACTGTATGTTTAAAATGTGCTTTTCTGTATGACCTATTGTTCCAAAATCTAGAAGATTAGTGATAGTTTGTACATAAAAAGTCTTAAGAGGATTTTTTTTTTTGCTGCATGATATCTTTTACCTGTAGAGGCTTATTGTCATGTTTTTTTATTTTAACATATATAATGATGATTATATACATATATAATGATGATTATTTATTATATATGCTGTCAGATTCCCTGATAAGGTGACTCTGATGGCTGGCTTTCAGATCATGTAGAAATAAAAATACTGTTCTGGAACAGTATTAAAACCATAAAAAACAAGTTTTAATACTGTCCCAGAAGGCCAAAAGGATGCGAGCAATTCTAACCCTATAGTGGCAAGAGTATTCCACAGTTTCAGAACCACAGTAGTCAAGATTTCTCTTGACTCCACCCACTAAAATTCCTTAATAGAGGGGGGTCCATAGCAGGCTTCTTCTGTTGATACAAGTGAGGCAGGCTAGTTCATACGAAGGAGATGGCTGCTCAGATACTTTGGATCCACCCCATATAGGTAATAACCATAATCTTAAAATGACCTGGAAACCAACTAGTAAGCAATGCAGCTCATACAACAGTGGTTTTATATGTGCCATTGCAAGGGGGCCCAGAACTTCATGTACTGCTGCCTTCTGCATTAGCTGTAGCTTCTATATAGTCTTCAAGCATAGCCCTATGTAGAGCATGTTACAGTACAGTAATCCAACTGAGATATGACTCAGGCATGGGTGAATATGTATAGGGCCTCATGATCCAGATAAGAGTGCAACCAGTGCACAACATAAAGTTGCATGAAGGCCCTGTTAGACATGATGCCCGCCCCCCCTGCTCTTCAAGCAGGAGTCGCAAGTCTAGCAAAATTCCCAAGTTGCATACTGAGTCTGTCTCGAGTAGTGCAATATCCCAATAATATAAGCTAATGTTGGGTCAAAACTGTTTATTCCAACTTTCCTGAAGTCTAGTTTTAAAAACTGCATAAAACCACCATATTTTTGGCACAAATATTCAGAAATGGAAATGAAAGTCTGAACTGGTAATTTTTGCTCATAGTAAAACTGTTAAAGGCATGGCAGTTAAAAATACTTAATTTTGGCAATTTGTAGCCATAAAGTGTTAGTTGTAAAAAACACTATACCAAAAACTACAGTAAGTGTCATTCATATGAGGACCCGGATTGTGGGGGCAATATGCTGGCTCTGTTAAAAAGTGCTATTGCTAACATGCTGTAAGCCACCCTGAGTCTAAGGAGAAGGGCGGCATAAAAAATCAAATAAGTAAGTAAGTAAGTAAGTAAGTAGGTAGGTAGGTAGGTAGGTAGGCAGGCAGGCAGGCAGGCAGGCAGGCAGGCAGGCAAGCAAGCAAGCAAACGAGTAAGCGAGTAAGCGAGTAAGTGAGTAAGTGAGTAAGTAAGTTTATGGATACAACATAGATTCCAACTTAGTTCTATGTCTTAACTCATATAGGAATTACTTCAATCAGTATTGTATCAGGACAATTCTTGCCATATTTTATGAGAATTGAGAAAAATAAGAGTCATCTGAACGAGAACTGAAAGAATTATGTATTTAATTGTAGAAGTTAAAATAATACAGTGGTACCTCTACTTAAGAACTTAATTCATTCCGTGGCCAGGTTCTTAAGTAGAAGCAATTTTTCCCATAGGAATCAATGCAAAAGCAAATAATGTGTTCAAACCCATTAGGAAAGAAATAAAAGGTCGGAATTTGGGTGGGAGGAGGAGGAGGAAGAAGAGGAGGAGGACAGTTGCTGCCAAAGAAAGAAGGTGAGGTGAGGGGAATAAAAAAAAATCAAAAACTTTAAGGCTTAAAAAAAAAGAGGAACTTTGAGGTAGCGAGGCAGAGCACGCACCTCTAATACACCTGGCGCGAGGCTGCCTCCCATACACTGCCTCCCATGCAGTGGCTGCTGCTGCTGCTATCTGCTGCCTCTTCCTTCCCATGCTGAAGGGCTCCCCTCTCCTCTCGCTCGCTCGCTTTGTAGCCGGTGCCTTTCTTTCACTGTGGTGACTCCTCGGCTGCCCAGAGCGAAGGAAGCGTTTCTTTTCTCTGGGCGCCGGCAGAGGTTTATTCCCTGTCCAAGCGCCCAGAGAAAGGAAAATGCTTCATTCGCTCTGGAGTGCCAAAGCCTCCTTAAGCGCCACCGAAAGGCTTCTTGGCAGCCCAGATGGCCGAGATTAAAGGGGGAATGGCAGGAAACTGGCCAGGCCTTTGTGACGCTCTCAAATTTCCTGGGAATTTTTTCCGGGCTTGGTTTCTTAAGTAGAAAACGTTTCTTAAGAAGAGGCAAAAAAAATCTTGAACACCCAGTTCTTATCTAGAAAAGTTCTTAAGTAGAGGCGTTCTTAAGTAGAGGTACCATTGTACAATACTATTTGTACATTTCCAAAAGTTGCCATAAAGAATTTGAGTTAAATGACAGATTGAATATCATATATGTTGGCAATACTGTATATGAGAAGCATCAGTCTCAGGCAAACTGCTTTTCCCTTACTGTAACTGCTGCCATAAATTGCAGATATATATGAGCTAGTCTACAAAGCTGTGGTTATTTCAGTGGTGAAATCTTAAAAATTTCCCTACCAGTTCTATGGGCATTGCTTGGTGGTCATGGCTTGGTGGTCATGGCTTGGTGATAATGTGACCAGGTGAACTCAAAAACCAACTTTCACACTTCAAACACAAGCAATACAAAAGACACACAATCAACTCATGCATAATGCAAACACACACAAAATGTTCCCTGCAACAACAAGCAGGAACGTCGCAGAGCCATAAAGAGCTCAAAAACCAACTTTCACATTTCACACACAAAAATAACACAAAATCTACACAACTGACTCACACACAATTTAGAAGCAATTGGACTTCACACAAAATGGCCCTGCAAAAAGCAAGAACCTCACAGAGCCACAGAGAGCTCAAAAGCCAACATTCACACTTCACACACAAACAACACAAAAGCTACACAACTGACTCCTACACAACCGACTCACCTACAATGCAGAAGCAGCTGGACTTCTGGAGCCGCACAGAAACACAGTTCATGGGAATAGGTAGTAAAAATGCATTAAAAATGTTAAAAATCAGCTATGCCACCGATCGTCAGAACCTTCTCTTTACTTTTTAAAAGCATTTTTTACTAATGGTTCAGGCAAACTGGGCTGAACAAGTAGCATTTCACCCTTGGATTATCTCTTCCCTCCTGCTCTTTGTACTGAAAGGAACATCAAACAACTGGAGAAACAGAACTGACATGAAATCTTCCCTGATAGTTCATACAATTTGGATGGAAAAGGAAACCATACTTGTTCATGCTCTGCCTGATTCAGAAGTATACAAACTTTTCTTGATACTAATTACCATCTGTTTATCCTGATTTTCTTGTATTTTGTTGCCATGTGCTGTCCAGAGTCTGAAGCAGGGAGTGTAGCTCAGTTACTGATTGAACGGCTTTGACCTTTGCCATTTGAACGCACAAATGAAGTGCCTCCATCCTGTCATTCAAGAAACCCTCTTTGCTGACACAAAGTCAGCACACACAAGGAGTCTACGGCTGATGCTGGACAAATTCTCAGATGCCATGACCCTCTTCAGCCTGAATGTCAGCCTGAACTAGACTGCACTACTTTATTAGCCCAGGCCAAACACAAAGTTCATTGAGTCAAAAATCCCTGCTGACACCTAGCTGACAAATATAAACAGCTTCAAATACTTTGGAGCATTATCTCAAGTGATGAGTCTTTGGACAACGAAATTGACTCCAGGATCAACAAGACCAACCAGGCGCTTGGGAGGCCACTACTAGAGTGCTTAATCAACACAACATCTGTATCTTCATGAAACTGAATGTCTACAAAGTTGTGAGCATCTCTTTTCTCCTGTATGAATGTGAGTCCTGGATTCTGTACTGACAATACCTCAAACAACTGGAGAACTTTCACATACATGATCGTCACTCTATTCTGAGCATTTATTGGCAAGATTATATCACCAACCTGGAGGTCTTGGATTGTGTCGAATCCACCAGCATTGAGTTCCTAATAATATCAGATGGTTGGGCTAGTTATCACAATAGATGGCTGTCATGTGGCATGTCAGTTGTTCCAGTGGTTCTCAACCTTTCTAATGCCATAAATTATTAATATAATTCCTCATGATGTGGTGACCCCAACCATAAGTCTAGCAAAAATTCTCCCAACAGAGCTTTAAGCTGATTGGCAGGAAGCTCAGAAGGACGCCCTGTGTAAATGCCTGATTGGTCAGATTGTATAAATATGTTCCAAGGCACCAGAATAGAAGTTTTATTTCCTAACACCAAGGGAAATTTGTCTTTTCTCGTGGTCTTAGGTGACCACTGTGAAACGGTCATTCGACCCCCAAGGGGTCCTGACTCCTGACTCCCAGGTTGAGAACCACTAATAATTGTATACTGGAGTCTGGGAAGAGACCTCGATCTCGACCAAGCAAATAGTAATGCAAGTAATGCAAAGTGTCTATGAAAGAGCATCACTGCACACTATACCATTATGACAGCCGCCAAAGGAACTAGAAGCTGCAGCTGCTGACAGAATTCACTGGCAATTCCTGTGCTATGAAACCTCCACCAGCTTTGAAGACAGGCATTACCCAAAATTGATAGAAAATCACGAATAGCACTACAAAATAACATCTGCACTTATCATAACAATGGGATTTGAGTGCCCCCATTGTGCTAGATTCTGCACTTCCAGATCAGAGTTGCAGAGCCATTTTCATGTCTACAAATGAACTGTATAATAGGGTGACTACCATACGTATATACTACCCTGATGTTTCTGAAGTATTCATTTCTCATTCTTTGCACAGCTGAGCAAAGATGGCAACTTTACCCAGAAGATGTATATGCAAGAGGGGGAAAATGGAATGGCAATAGCTTTGTGAAATTTTCAAACCTTTTAGAACTGTGCAGCACATGCGCCAAACTAATATCCCTAGTTTTCTTTATGACTATTGGAATAATGATTGTAAACCTGCTTATTATGGAAAATATTACTAAGTTCATTGAGTACATGATGTCATAGGAACGTCACATATCTTGATACTGAAAATCCTTACCTATTGTCTTTTCCGGTCTGTGCCATTTACTAAAAAAAAAAAAGTAAATCACCAAATGATGCAAGAATCATGCATTCAGACAGGGCCAGCTTTAGGCTAAGCTCAATTGAGTAGGCACTGGTCTAGGATACCAAAGCTTGGGGGTTGCCAATGCTGCTGCTCTTTCCAATCTATCTACAGTAAAAATGCAAATCTTTCAATTGGCAAGATGTGGCATTTTCTGCTAATGTGGCCTACGGGTGTTGTTTCCCCTTAGACCGGCCCTGCATCCAGCTAGAAATTGCTAATTAGGAGGCTGATTATTAGCAAACTTTCTTAGCGGAAGAGCCAAATTTATAATGGGTTTATTTCAAGTGACATTAATTTCAAATTACAGTTCCCCGTCCAAATTTCACAAGTGTATTTGCACATCATCAGCACCACCAGTATTTAAACTATAGAAACATTTGGCCAATAGAATAAATTATCAATGAGGTATAAATTCACTTTCAGCAGGGCTGTTAAGGAGGGAATCAGTCGGCATAGTTATTTTAGCTTGGGTAATTACTCTGTTTCAGAATAAACCACTCATCTGCCCTGTACTTGCGAAGTCCACTTTCCTGAGGCCCACCTGTTGGGGCTGCAACAGAGTGGTGATAGAATCAAACGTAGGCACACCAGTCAACCCACCCTTTAAACATTTCTGCTATTTCCTCCCCTTTCCCCTTTCTCTCTCTGCTCAAGCATTTTAAAATCTGGAACACTCACTGTGTGAATGCTGGAGATAAATCCCACCCCTGCTGATAAAGTATTGCCAAATGCCATTTCCCAACATAAAGATATTTATTTTTTCAGTGAAAACATCAGCAGGAGGAAAAACTTTCATATTGGTGCATTGGCTTTTTAAAACAACAGCCCTTGCTGAAATGGGAGATTCCTGGTTAGTACAGAATGCCATGTACGGTATATACAATGGCATACTTCTCTGCCTCAAGACTCTGTAAGGAAGTGTGGCTTATCCAGAGTGTTCATGTGGAAAGCGTACCAGACTTAAACATGAGAACAAAGCATGTCTTTTATTTGCATTCTCCTTCTATCACCTCCTTCCCTCTGTTTCTATTACTATTCTTCCTAGTAATCCTATCCAGTGGCTTACCAAAAAATTTGCTGTGCCTTTAAATGTTTTTGTCATAAATCCATTTAGGGTTTTAGAAGTCACAGGCCCCTCGTCTGATCAAATTCAGAAATGAAACCAATGAAATTTGGGAATTGCTCTGTTCCAGACAGCACCACAACTCAAATTGTACAGTGAGCTTTTAAACTTGATTAGCTGGAATTTGATTTGGAAATGCAGTGCCTTTAGCCTTGAACAAAGTTATTAATTTAGCCAAATTAGAAATGGGAATACTTGGAGTCTAAAGACTGTAGGTGTGGTAAGTCGCAAGGAAGAAAAGAACCGATCAGGGGCTTTGTAATGATAGATGTGCAAGTTTCCCACATGGCTAAAAATTGCTTGCCGTGCTATTGTCAGCTGATAGCTAGCAGGTAATCACCATCAACCTTGGCATTTTAGCAAGGGACTTTAGATAAGTGTAGCCTATCCACAAATTTTGTTTTCTTCCTTAATTCTCCTTTCTATTGTTTTGCCTCCTTAGGGAGCATATTTTTCATAACCCAAACCCCATATCCAGAGTATTTTTATAGTAAAACTTTCTGATACATTATGGTCCCAGAAGTAATAATAAATCATGGGTAAGTAAGCTATATGATATCCTTAAATTACAATACTGTTATCTATCTATTAAATTTGCATGATGCCAGATCCTGATGATTCACAGAGGCTTACAATACATCAACATTCTTTAAAACAGAGAAGAATAAAACAATACAATATAGTTAATACTGTACTATAAGAACTGTTAGTAAGCAATGTATTCTCTGTTGACCTGATAATATGTTTGCACTACATAGAGAAGAGGGTGCACTCCTGAAGGAGTTTTGCATAATTTTTAAGAAAGGCAATTCATGCTAAACATTTTGACCCCAGGCTGGGCTCTTGGCCAGATTCGCTTGCTATTTTAAGAAGAGTATTTATTTGATTAGCGCTTCCTTGGTTGTCAAATTCAATCTCATGAATTTCTAAATGTTGGAGTTCAGTCAACTTCACTTGTACAATAATGACATATTTGGGAATAGTCCTTTGGCTGAGAAGTTTGGGCTGGAGAGTTTGCAGGATACTTCCTAATTACTTCCCTTTGCTACCAGCTCTCTACCTCCTGCCTGTATGGCAATTTCAGCGGAGTCAAATAGCATACTACCATGGCACATTGAATACAGATAATCCTTGCGTTACGATCAGTTGCTTAGTGGCTGTATCAAGTTCTCTACATGGGGCTACTTTTGAAGAGTTTTCGGAAACTTCAGATTGTGCAAAATGCAGCTGCGAGAGCAATCATGGGCTTTCCCAAATATGCCCATGTCATACCAACACTCCGCAGTCTGCATTGGTTACCGATCAGTTTCTGGTCACAATTCAAAGTGTTGGTTATGACCTATAAAGCCCTTCAGGGCATTGGATCAGAATATCTCCGGGACCGCCTTCTGCTGCACGAATCCCAGCGACCGATTAGGTCTCACAGAGTTGGCCTTCTCTGGGTCCCGTCGATGAAACAATGTCGTCTGGCGGGCCCCATGGGGAGAGCCTTCTCTGTGGCAGCCCTGACCCTCTGCTATCAATTCCCCCCGGAGATCAGGACTGCCCCCACCCTCTTCGCCTTTTGCAAACTTCTTAAAACCTACCTCTGCCGTCAGGCATGGGGAAATTGATTTCCCCGGGCCGTTCCATTTTATGTATGGTTTGTTTGGGATGTATGATTATTTTTATATTCTTGGGTTTTAAACTGTTTTTAGCCATTAGATTTGTACTGTATTTTGTTGTTGTGAGCCGCTCCAAGTCTCTGAAGTACTTATAACCTGAAGCTCTGGTAGCTGGGGACACCCCATAATTATGCGACGATATCTTGGTCACTTGGCAACTGGCTTACATTTATGGCTGTTTGTGGTGTTCCATAGTTAAGTGACCACATTTTATGACATTTTGCCCAAAACTGGAAAATTATTTTACTTCTGGTTTTTGGTAAAAAATGCCCCATAATGAACAATGGGTTGGCTTCATGACTTCAATGTTCACTTTACAACTAACACTTTGTGCACCACATCCACTGCAAAAAAGGTTGTAAAATCAGGCTAGTTGTGTGAGTGACATGCTTTATGACCATCCTGACTTATGACTGTAATGGGCAGGTTCTACTTCAGTTGTAAGTCAGCTGAATACACTGTTGTCCATTGACATTTTCATACTTCCACATAATCTACCAGCTGTTGGGTGAAATTATGGGTGAAACTGTGAGCGCAATTAAGGTTAAAACCTCTGAATTTTGCTCCATTTTACAACCTTTCTTATCACAGTTGTTAAGTGAATCATTGCAGTAACATGGCTGTTAAGTGAATCTGGCTTCCCCATGACTTTGATTGTCAGAAGATCACAAAAGGGGATTACATGACCTCAGGATACTGCAACCGTCATAAATATGAATCAGTTGCCAAGAGTCCAGATGTTGATCACATGGGGATGCTGCAATGGTTGTAAGTGTGAAAAACGGTCATAGATCACTTTTTCTGTGCCAGTGTAACTTCAAACATAAATAAATGGTAAGTTGAGGCCTATCTGTATGTGGACAATGGAGCAATGAAAGATTCTTCCTCATATTCTGTTATTTAAATTATTAGTTCTCCCTGTGTGCAGGCAAATTACGCTATTCTAATTTTTACAAACAAGGGTTCATGGTGTTCAACTCTATTCTTAATGACTCTGTGGGGAATGCCTCCTCTTGAGGCACTTTCCATTTCCCCACACCTTTTTTCAGCTCCACAGAAGCAGCCCAGATGCTTGTCCTCTACAGCTATGAATAACGTTTCCTATTCTGCTGGGAGGTTATATTTGGACTGGATAATCACTCTCATACTCTAAGTTCAACCCAAGCAGATCTTTCTGTCAGGAGCCCCACACAAAGGCGAGGAGGAGACGCAAAGCTGGATACAATACATCGGCTGGTGTTTGCTTCACATTTCCGGCGTTTTCCCTCTTCAAATTATTCCACAGTGTTCTCCTCAGACAATGCAGACAAACGATTCGCGAGAATTATTTGCCCCTCAAACATAATAGCCAAGTAGGCCTGTGACGCGAGCAGATGCAACCCTCTGTTTGCTAAATCCCAGCTCTCGCCAGAGCCCTCACACGTTTGTTCTTTATTACAAGAAACAGTCACCTCATGTCATGCTCTGCATTTAATGGTTTTGATGGCTCCAGGCAAAGATTTGTGCTAAACCCTTCGTAATTCCTTCCCGCTGTATAGGATGGATATCACATAAAATGTCAGACTGCCCACAAGAGAATAAAGAATAAAGACTTTTTAGACCTCCTTTTCTCCCTCCCTCAGGGAAAAGCCAGGGAAAAACCGTCTATCAGAGGACTGTTCAGAAGCGAACAGCTAAAATTCTCTTAAAGTGAAGGTTTTGGAGAAATGTGGACAGATGGATTCCTCTCAGACATCAGTCAGAAGCACTTTTTCTACCCAGGAGACCAGCACCTCATCCTTCCCCTCCCTGAAGCTGTCCCAATTATCCAGCCCCTGAGACTGACATTTCCGCAAGGGTGTCTCTTAAAGATCAAAATACCATCACTGTTTTCAAGAGTTTCTGGTCCCTCCATGAAGCTTCAAATCATCAGCCTGAGGCAGGTACCTCACTCTACTAAATATTGGAGTGAAGTCAACTTCCACAGTCTGTTCTCTATTATTAATTAGGCTTCAGCTATGAAGTCATTTCTCCAGGGAGAAAGGTTTGATGACCCCAACAGACAGTAATGATCTGCTTATCGAAACATCCATCGTAGTTCAGGCACCTTGAGTTGTGGTTGTCATTGGTCACAGCATCTCAGGTATATTCTTTCTTAATAGAAGCATAGTTCGTATCCTGAATAATAAGCAACAGAGATAATGAGTGGGCCATCTCAAGATGGTGAATCTGGCAGCCCAGCTCATTTATTTCAGCCAACATGGGCAAAAGTCAGGGATGATGGAGATTGTAGTTCATTACCATAAGACTCCAAGATCCTAGGGAACCTTGGTCAATATCCATGTGAAGAACTGACCCTTGTCTGAATGTATTTAGAATAAAAAACTCTTTACTCTTCTACATAGAAAACAGCTTTATTTTATGCATACCTTATGCATTTTATGCATACATACATACATACATACATACATACATACATACATACATACACTAAACAAATTGTTGAAAATCAAGAACTAAGTTTGTATGTGTGTGTATTACTGAAAAAATTGAGAGGATCAGTTTTCAGTCTTATGACTGTTGCAGCATTCCCACAGTCACATGATTTACGTTTGGATGCTTAGCAGTCGCTTAGGAACTGGCTCATATTTATGATGGTTGCCATGTCCCAGGGTCATATGATCACCTTTTACAAGCAAAGTCAGTGAGAAAGTCAGATGTACTTAGCAACTGGTTTACTAATTGATCAACTGCAATGATTCACTTAACAAATGTGGCAAGAAAAGGCATAACATCACTTGACAAATTTCTTACTTAGAAACATAAATTTTGGACTCCATTGAGGTCATAAGTGGAGGACTTACGTATATTGAGATAGCAATAGCAATAGCATTTAGACTTATATGCTGCTTCACAGTGCTTTACAGCCCCCTCTAAGTGGTTTACAGACAGTAAGCATATTGCCCTCAAGGATCTGGGTCCTCATTTTACCGACCTTGGAAGGATGGAAGGTTGAGTCAACCTTGACCCTAGTGAGATTCAATCTGCCAAACTGCTGGCAGCCGGTGATCAGCAGAAGTAGCGTGTAGTACTGCACTCTAACCACTGCACCACTAAGATAGATAGATAGATAGATAGATAGATAGATAGATAGATAGATGATAGATAGATAGATAGATAGATAGATGATTGATAGATAGATAGATAGATAGATAGTAGATAGATAGATAGATAGATAGATAGATAGATAGATAGATAGATAGATAGATAGATAGATAGATAGATGTAGATACTAATATTTTGATATATAAAGTATATTAGTGTGTTAGTAGCTGGATACCCATGCTTTTCTACAAAACTGAACTCCTTAGCATGGAATAGAACCATGATGGTGAATCTATGGCAGACATGCCACAGGTGGGACACAGAGCCCTCTCTGCAGTCATGCCAGTCGTCACTCCTGCCCAGCTCCACTGTGCATGTGCATGTGCTCTCCCGCTGGCCAGCTGGTCTTCAGGTATTTGCTGCTCATGCGTGGGGATGGAGCCTTCACTGGTCTTCCCAGTTTCTGTGCTACTGCGCCCTACCTTTCTCCCTTATCTTTCTCCTGCATTGTTGCCATCCATGTCTTCTCCAATCTACACAGGTTCTACCCTCTGCAGGTGCCCCTCCATGACAGAAAGGCAGGAGAAAGCCTGGGCACATGAGGAGCAACTGTGGAGATTGGGAAAGGCAGCAATGGCAGAGAAAGCATTGGGCATGTGTGTGGGGGAGAGAAACTGGAGATTGTGAGCCTCCTGTGCCTCATTTTGGGCCTGAAAAGCCTCCTGCACCAATCTGGAAGCCAAAATAAGGGCCAGGGTGCATGAACAAGGAGCACATGCACGAGGAGCATGCACATATGTGTGGGGGTAGGGCGCATGCGTAGGGAGAGCTTGCATTGCATTTTGGGGATTGAGGCATACATGTGTGCACTTGCGCTTTGGGCACCCAGCATCAAAAGGGTTAACCATAACTGAAGCAGAATGTCTAACCTCCCAGCCTGCAGGCCAGACGAATGACGTGCTGGCCATGCCCACTGCCAGTTGGAACAGAGTTCTTTTCAGGTGGGGAGAGAGAGTAGAACATCTAACTCCTTAACATCAGTGCGTGTTAATAATAATATAAGATATAACTAATGATCTGATGGTCATTTTTTCTTAGTAAGCAACCTAGAAGCCAAGAAACATGCCAAATTTCAAGTTTGTAGGCTTTACAGTTCTGGTGATTTTGTGATGATACATAAGTGGTATTTCACGATAGATAGATAGATAGATAGATAGATAGATAGATAGATAGATAGATAGATAGATAGATAGATAGATAGATGATAGATGATAGATAGATAGATAGATAGATATGAAAAAGAGAAAAAGAGAGAGAAAGATATATGTGTAAGGTTTCCTTCTAAATAAGTCTTCTGTTTTAACTCAAGGTGTTTCTGAATTCCATATTAGCTTAATCTGGCGACTTAATAATAATTAGTCCATTCAAAGCAGAAAAGTCTGGTGTCTACTTAATTTTTCATATGCTCTGGTTCAGTTCTATAACCCTTTTAAAATGTCATTGCAGGATGACTTTTTCCATTGGAATGCTGAAAGCCTTTGGATATGAACAGACTAGTACCCCACATTGTCCAAGATAAGGCATTATGATGTTGCTAAAAAGTGTCAAAAGGCACTTTTGAAGTAGCCATGGTTCAATTTTGTTCTCCTAGATTGGGGGTGCAAAAAAAAATTGGATGAGTATCTGACAGCAGACTCAGAAACCCTTAAGTCTTTGCTGCCATCTATTGCTTATCTGGAGTTTTAGCAACCCAGATATGTTTGCCCTCTTCCCTACCTTTATTTTTTTTTGAAACTTGCAATATACACTGCAACATCCAATTTGACAAAATAATTTTATGTAAGTCAAAAGTCTGCATGGAACATTTTGAGCTTTGCTTTGATTTTGGAAAAAGTCTTGTTTCACTCTGATTGTATAGAAAAGTTTTGTTACTCGTCCAAATTGAACAAAATGGTTTAAATGAGAACAGGTGGTATTGATTTTTTGCAAAGCATCCAGTTTTATTTATTTAGTGGCCCTGTCAGATTGGAGTTTTAGCTACAAATGGATTTCCAATTAAAGAAAGTGTGTCTCAATCTAAGAGCCACCTCGAATGATGGTCTAAGCAGGTAGGCTTTCACAATGATAGTGAAATTTCTACAATTAAGAGTTGTACAATTAACCATTAGTAAACATCTGGCAAGACTTTACAAATAGAATTCTGGGGAAAACACACACTAGATATTTGTAATTATCTATAATTTTTATAGAACATCAACATGCAAATATTTGAGAAAGTTGGATTTCTTCTATCATCTCAGGATCTTATGTTAAACATGCACACACATGCACATTTAGAGTAGGAGCTTAGTATCTATAGGGCTCAGAAGAATATGCAAATATCACAACCACATGGATAGAAATTGTTGCTGTTTTGTTTTTCCAATTGTCCTTCCCCTTTTGCAAAACAGTTATAATGTTGAAAATTTCACAAATGTTTCTTGAAAGAGGGTTTTCTCTCTTTATAATACTTTAGTCTAGCAATCTCCAATGCTACGAATCCTGAGTTTGGCATGAGGTCAGCTGCATCTTTCTTTCTTATTACCATATAACAGAAATGATTCTTGGGTCTTCCCTTGTGAGGAATAGAGGAAGTGAAAGGGCTCCTTTGGGTAAATGTGCTCTTTCTCTCCCTTGCGATATGATGGATCAAATGAATTATGGAGTAAAAAGATGGAAAAGCAGAAGAAAACTGTCCAGGTGATTGGCTGTTCAACCATATTTTTTACTGGTAGTGAGGGCAGAATATTGCCTGGATATGCCATCTTGTTTATTTTATCATATTTTTATTATTGTATTTATACATATCTACCTACCCATTTATCTATTTCTGCCCGGAGTAAAATACCTTAGACTATTTCAAACATTGTAGCGTTTTGTGACTTTTTGTAAATCCTTGAAAACCAAAAACAACTTTTCTTTTTGGCTGGAATCTTTAGTCCCATCTAGTGTCCAATTTCTGAAATTGTAGCTTCTCACATTTCTGCTATGATTTAAGATAGACAAAGCAATTTGGTTCCCATGAAAAGTAGTTAACTTTATTTAATCATTTCTCAAATCTTATAGCAAAAGTCCTGCTACTGTAGATTTGTCTGGATCTTTTATTCATTTTTAATTTACTTAGATCAAAATATAAGCAAAACCCATTTTAGTATGTATTTTAAATTTCTTCCGGTTTTTCCACTCTTGCATGCCATTCTCCCTTTGGTTCACATCAGACATCCAGTTTGACTCTTATTACAGGAACCTAGAACCAATTACCTCTTTGTAGAAATAGCTCACATCAGAGATGGGTTCCTATTGGTTCTAACTGGTTCTTTAGAATCATTAGTAACTCGGCGATGATGTCATGGAGTCAGTTCTGACTGTGTCTCTGTGGGTGCCGCCATCTTGGATTTTGCTTCTATGCATGTGCAGAAGATAAATTTTGCTTCTGCACATGTGCAGAAGCTATTTTTTAACTTGCTGCAGATGCACACACTAAGCGCACAAGCCTACCCGATGCAATTTGAGCAAACCGTCAGAAAAAGAATCTAGAACCCACCCTTGCCTACTGTGATAGAATTTATATATTTCTTCACAGCCATCACTAAACAGTTTTACAGAGTCAACATATTGCTCCCAGCAATCTGTGTCCTGATTTAATATCCTTGGAAGGCTGAGTCAATCTCGAGCCAGTTAGGATCGAACTCCTGGAGTGAGTGATGAGTAAACCTGCAAGATTGCATCCTAATCCTTTCACCTGCCGCTCGTTTTTGACATAGAAACATAGAAACATAGAAGTCTGACAGCAGAAAAAGACCCCATGGTCCATCTAGTCTGCCCTTATACTATTTTCTGTATTTTATCTTAGGATGGATATATGTTTATCCCAGGCATGTTTAAATTCAGTTACTGTGGATTTATCTACCACTTCTGCTGGAAGTTTGTTCCAAGGATCTACTACTCTTTCAGTAAAATAATATTTTCTCATGTTGCTTTTGATCTTTCCCCCAACTAACCTCAGATTGTGTCCCCTTGTTCTTGTGTTCACTTTCCTATTAAAAACACTTCCCTCCTGGACCTTATTTAACCCTTTAATATATTTAAATGTTTCGATCATGTCCCCCCTTTTCCTTCTGTCCTCCAGACTATACAGATTGAGTTCATTAAGTCTTTCCTGATACGTTTTATACTTAAGACCTTCCACCATTCTTGTAGCCCATCTTTGGACCCGTTCAATTTTGTCAATATCTTTTTGTAGGTGAGGTCTCCAGAACTGAACACAGTATTCCAAATGTGGTCTCACCAGCATTCTATATAGCGGGATCATAATCTCCCTCTTCCTGCTTGTTATACCTCTAGCTATGCAGCCAAGCATCCTACTTGCTTTCCCTACTGCCTGACTGCACTGTTCACCCATTTTGAGACTGTCAGAAATCACTACGCCTAAATCCTTTTCTTTTGAAGTATTTGCTAACACAGAACTACCAATACAATAGTCAGATTGAGGATTCCTTTTCCCCAAGTGCATTATTTTACATTTGGAAACATTAAACTGCAGTTTCCATTGCTTTGACCATTTATCTAGTAAAGCTAAATCATTTACCATATTGCCGATGCCTCCAGGAATATCAACCCTATTGCTCACTTTAGAGTCATCAGCAAATAGGCAAACCTTCCCTACCAGACCTTCCCCTATGTCACTCACAAACATATTAAAAAGAATAGGACCCAGAACAGACCCTTGTGGCACACCGCTTGTAACCTGACTCTGCTCAGAATACTCGCCATTCACAACAACCCTCTGGTGTCTATGCTTCAGCCAGCTGCAAATCCATTGAACTATCCAGGGATTAAGTCCAATCTTCACTAATTTATCTATCAGCTCTTTATGTGGAACTGTATCAAAGGCTTTGCTGAAGTCCAGGTAGGCAATATCCACGGCACCACCTTCATCCAACACCTTTGTGACATAGTCAAAGAAATCAATGAGATTAGTCTGACATGATTTGCCTTCAGTAAAGCCATGCTGATTTGGGTCCAATAAGTTATTGTTTTTTAGGTGCTGATTTATCCTCTTTTTCAGTAGAGTCTCCATCATTTTAACGACAACTGATGTCAAGCTAACTGGCCTGTAGTTACCAGCTTCTTCTCTACTGCCCTTCTTGTGGATAGGCACAACACTTGCCATTCTCCAATCCTCAGGAACATCTCCTGTTAACAAGGATTGGTTAAACAAATCAGTCAGGGGGGGTAGCAATGACAGATCTGAGTTCTTTAAGAACTCTGGGGTGGATGCCATCTGGACCCATTGCCTTATTTATCTTTAATCGTTCAAGTTCTTCTAAGACATCGGCTTCTAAGATCACTGGAGCTGAATCCGTACAGTTGGAAGCAATGCTATATCCCTCTATAGTATTATTTTGTAAGGTGTCTTTTGAGAAAACTGAACAGAAGTAGCTATTGAAATGGTCAGCGATCTCCTTATTCCCATTAATGCATGTATTTTTCCCGGTACTAAGCTTCGTGATGCCGCAGTTTTTCTTCTTCTTATCACTAATATATCTGAAGAAGGTTTTATCCCCCTTCTTTAGAGATTTGGCAATTTCTTCCTCTTTTGAGGCTTTAGCAGCATATATTATCTGTTTCGCCTCCTTCTGTCTCATTTTATACACCTCCCTATCAGCTATACTTCCAGACTCTTTATACCTCCTATAGGCAGCCTTTTTTTCATTGACTATAGTCCTTACATCATTGCTAAACCATAGCGGTTTCTTCTTCCATTAAGTTCCTCTGCTGGCAGTTGGAAGTACAACAATTATATTAGATGAGCTTTTTTGTCTTTGTATTATACCCATTCAATGTAGAAATGGGATAGAGAAGATAAAAGTCTGCATGCCTTTGTACCGTCAGGGGTTTCTTTCAGGGTTGTCTATGTTAAATTGTTAAGGTGCCTGCCACAAAAATGGCATTAAAATGGTGCATACATTGGCACACAAAAATCTTGCCCCCAGAAGTGAGGAAAACCCCCAATCTTCTGACCTTTTGCAAAGAGGGCAATACCTGGCTGTATAGCCTTGTATGGGGGACACAGGAACCCACATATCTATTGTTGGCCCCATGAGAAACTGTGCCCCCACCTCCCTGTATTAACAATAGTCTTCTCATCTTGGATTTCCCATTCTCTTGCAATTGTATAATATTATTTTTAATCTTAAATTATTTGGTTTTAATGTTTTATTGTATTGATTGATTTGTACATGCCCAGAGGGTGAGGGAGATGGATGGTTAATAGGTTTTATAAACAAACAAACAAACAAACAAACAAACAAACAGGGCGGGGCTTCAATTATGGATGCCATTTTTATTAAATTTTATTGCAAAATCAAAACCAAAAGCACACACAGATGATTGATTCAGCTGGATTCATAAAGTACTTTATAAATATAATAACATATATATTTACAATGCCACAAGTAGAATTCTTCTTCAATCAGTTACAGATAAACAGGAGAGTTAGTTTTATTTCAGCAGAGAAGACAAGCACAGAGAGTACAGACTACAGAGTGTGAAACTGGAGCCATGCTTAAGTATTCAGTTTCGATTCTCTTCACAGACTCAGAAGTGGTTAGCTCCTATTGGCTGACTTAGTTGCTATGCCTATTTATTGGCTAACCTTGTTAATATGGCTCTCCCAGTTCATGAATATTCTAACAATCTTGACTTTTTGCACAAGACACCTCAGTCTAAGCTCAGGAAGCAGTTGTTTGCCTGTTCCTGAAGTCTGCTTGCACTCAGCTGATTTTGCCTGTCTCACTCCTATCCCTGAATTGTATCTGAAATTAAAATAATGCTTAATTTTGATAAATTGTGTGATAAATGTGTAAGAGAAATAGAGTTGGGAATAAAGAGATTGCTTCGGCATGAAATTGAATCAGTGTGAGCTGACTCACGGAATGGTGTTTAGAGAACAGTGGGAAGCTGCATTTGTGCATTGGGGGATGTTATGACTAAAGCAGAGCAGAAACTGGAGACGAAGTGAGGAAAGAAGCAGCTCTTAGGTCACAGTGACCCCACTTCAGTGATGGCGAGGACAGTTTCACCTATAATTTATAGGGTTCCAGGTTGCAGAAGAAAAGAATTATAAACCCAGGTCCAAATCATACGCTCTGAGGTGGCTTCTGAAAAATTACCATTCAGCAAGGTCTACCTCCTCCAGGTTGCCTTGGAAACGCCAGTGACTTGGGTCAGCTCGATCGTGTTGGAGACTAAATGCGAAATCTGCCATCTAATGTAAGTATTGGCTGGACTATGCCACGCCAACTCATGAGTGGATGGCTGAATATCAAAACATATTTAAATCACACACAAACATTTCCTTCCGGCAGGTCCATTTTGCAAGCAACTGCTTTCATTTTAAACGCAAGAAGAAGAAGCTAGCATAATCTCAGTTTGGTTTTTATTACTTTTTGTTTAACAATGTCATGTCATCATAGTCTGGGGCAATGGAAAGGCAAGGGACGGAGAGATCAGGGCAACCCAGTTTTAGTCTTATCTGTAGCTGAATAGGCATAATGAATTGGGACTATTCACATTACTTTGGTACTAGAATAGTTTAATGAGAATATGTTAATGGGATTAAATTGAGGGCACTCCATAGGGCCAATTAAGGAAAGAGGGACTTTCTTAAATAATTTGCGGGTTGCATTTGACCATGGGAATTAAACAGTCAACTAACTGTTGCATGATACAGGACCTTTGTTAGAGAAATGTGCTGAACGGGAAACAAGTCAAAGAAAGAGTAGTTTCCTTCTTCCAATTAAACATGGAATACTCTTACATACTTGCATGCAGCAAATGATTTCCAGCTTTGAATGTGGGACTGAGTCCTGAGGTTGCTGACTGTCTCTTGGGAGATCTGAGATGTGATGGGCTTTGCTCATTTGTCAGCAAGATGAAACTGTTTATTCTTGGTGTCTGTGCAAAAGTGCAAAAAGTCCTTCTTCCAATGGAAACCAAACTCTGAGTCAATACTGCATCTTTACAAGTTCTCACAACTCGGAGGAGTTTGGGGCATGGGAAATACATTTTAAATACTTTCCACAGCCATGAGTCTCATTGAGGATTTATTTCTTTTGGATTAAAGACCATGTTTACAATTATATTTGTAATATGAACTATATGCTACAGTATCATAATTCTTTACAATAACGTAATACTTTACAGAAGGATCAATTCTCAAAAATAGCCAATATCTCTTTCATAACTGATCTGCCTTCCTCTATTGAGTTCTCCAATCATCCTTCAATGGTAATGATAGTAGAATGACATGAAATCTGCAGTCATCTTTGCTGGTCCCTTCTCTGCCCCTCTTCTTGCCTCTGTTCTCAGGCACTCCAATTGTCAGACCTACATAACAAAAAACTCCTCAAAAGCCATACTTTGCACACTTTGAGGATACCTTTGATGTATCAGAAAAAGGTGAATATACTAGTTTAGCTGTAGTCAATGTTCAGATGCAAGGCTCCAAATATAAAATTGAGATAAAATAATCTCAGTTCAAATCCCAGGTAAGTCAGTTAATAATACAGTAATCCAAATCTATGCCCAAAGATGGCATATATTAATCATAAGAGATAGAAGATAAAATACCACCTAGAATAATTAGTCTTTGAGTACGAAGTCAGGTAGGAGGAGGCTAATTGAGTACTGCCAAGAAAATCCATGTTTATAGCAAACAGCTTATTTCAACAACCACAAAGATAAACATACACATGGGTATTATCAGATAGACAACACCAAAATTGACTACATACTCTGTAAGGAAAAATGGAGAAGCTCTGTTCAGTCAGCAAAAATAAGATTGGATGCGAACTGCAGCTCAGATCACAAACTTTTCCTCAAAAAACAACCTAAAGGAAACGAAATCATTGGACCAAGAAGATACAACATCAGCAATATGACTATACGGTGAAGGTATATAAAAAAAACAGATTTAATGGATTAGATTTGATAAATACAGTGCCTGAAGAACTCTGGACTGAAATTCATGATACCATTAAAGATGCAGCAAATAAAAACATCCTGAAATGCAAAAAGCAAAAGAAGATGAAACGGCTATCTGCTGATACATTGGAAAATAGATGGAAAAAGGAGTAAAACAAAAGGCAACAGAGGCGGAAGAAAATTTTCCCAGCAAAACACTCAGTTCCAGAAAAGAGCAAGAAGACACTAAATAAACCAAGCAAAGAAACTGAGGGCAATATGAATAGAAAGGAGAAAATATATATTTAGATGATTACAGAAATTAATAGAAAGATTTATATAGTGATAAAAGTGATTAAAAATGACAAAAATCAAAGATTCACTGGTGAAAGAAGATATAATGATAATATATTGATGAAATTTACAGCAAAATCAGCAGAATGCCAATGATCAAGGTTTGATCACTGATCTAAAGACACTGATCTTATATGCTGAAAGACGCCCCGAGTCCTCAAAGAGGGGCGGCATATAAATCAAATCAAATCAAATCAAATCAATCAATCAATAAATAAATAAATTCAGGAAACTGAAACAAGGTTTGTCTGCCTGTCCGTCCATCCATCATCTATCTATCTATCTATCTATCTATCTATCTATCTATCTATCTATCTATCTATCTATCTATCTATCTATCTAACTATCTATCTATCTATCTATCTATCTATCCAACTATGCAACTGAAGGAGTTGAGTAAATACTAACAGGACTGTTTAAAACTTTAAAGGTTAATGAAATTTTAAAAATTTCATTAGAAATTCATTAGAAAGGATTAATTTATATTCCAAAACCAAAAAGGGCATATACTATGGTGAAAATAATAATAATAATAATAATAATAATAATAATAATAATAATAATAATTATTATTATTATTATTATTATTATTATTATTTATTAGATTTGTATGCCGCCCCTCTCCAAAGACTCGGGGTGGCATACAAATCTAATAAATTATTATTATTATTATTAATTATTATTATTATTATTATTATTATTATTATTATTATTTTCACCATAGTATATGCTGAACATAGTATATACTGAACAATAGCCCTTATACCACATGCTAGTGAAATAATTTTTTTTTTTGCACTTGATCGACAACTTAAACTAGATAATGGAAAAGGCAAGGGAGTTCTCAAAAGATATCTGGTTGGTTTAACTTTACTGGTTACACAAAAGCTTTTGATTACAGACCATGACAATTAGTGCATAGATGTTAAAACCCTTTGTATATTATTATTATTATTATTATTATTATTATTATTATTATTATTATTATTAATTAGATTTGCATGCCACCCCTCTCCGCAGACTCGGGGCGGCTCACAGCAGTGATAAAACAATATACAATAGCAAATCTAATATTAAAGTTTAAAATAACAATTTTACATTAAAAGCCTAAAAACCCCATTATATAAAAAGTATACACACAAACATGCCATCCATAAAACTACATAGGCAAGGGGGGATGTCTCAGTTCCCCCATGCCTGATGGCAGAGGTGGGTTTTAAGAAGTTTACAAAAGGCAAGGAAGGTGGGGTCAGTACAAAAAATATACCATCTCATCTATTTATTAAAAAATGCTGAGCAGGACATACTGGTCAGAGTGAAATATAGATTGTGAGCTGCTCTGAGTCTTTGGAGAGGGGCGGCATACAAATCTAATTACTACTACTGCTACTGCTACTGCTACTGCTACTGCTGCTGCTGCTGCTACTACTACTACTACTACTACTACTAATAATAATAATAATCATCATCATCATCATCATCATCATCATCATCATATGGAAG
Source organism: Erythrolamprus reginae (assembly GCF_031021105.1). Classification (NCBI taxonomy): domain Eukaryota; kingdom Metazoa; phylum Chordata; class Lepidosauria; order Squamata; family Dipsadidae; genus Erythrolamprus; species Erythrolamprus reginae. The sequence goes on from NC_091951.1 coordinate 140,595,103, forward strand.
ACAATTGATTACTTTATTTGACTATAATTCTGCCAGGACTGCAAATGATATGTAGAATTTCACCATGACAATTGCTACATTATAAGAACCATAAACTGAAATTAAAAGTACTGAAAGAAATATCAACAACACCGGTTATGTTGGTGGTAATATTTTGATGGATGAATGAGGAAGAATTAAGGAATCATTTGTTGAAGTTTAAAAAAGGACAAAAGCTGACAAATTATTCAATATTTAAAAACAACTAAATTAGACTAAAATTACATCAGTGTGAATGACCAGTACAAAAAATGTAGAATTTAGTAGCAGACTTATCTTGACTCAGCTCAAAAATGCAAGGAGTGGTGACTAAAGCTATGAAATATAGATCTACCTAGCAGTGTTCTCTCTAATTTTTTTGGGGGGTGGGCGGAAAAGTATAGTGTCTGAGCGGCAGTCCCTTCGAGACTGGGCGGCACAGAAATAATAAATAAATAAACAAACAAACAAACAAACAAAAAACCCACCCTGTTTTGCCTCAGAGAATTTCAAAATAAAATACTGTACTGTGTGTCTATAACAGTGAGCTCATAATAGGGCAACTCTATCAATATCAAAATGCCACAAATAGTTGAGCTAGTTTCAAATTAGATTTTGATTTTCTTTCTCTCTTCCTTACTCCCATTCTTTTTCTTTCTCTTTTCCTTCCTCTCTTTTTTCTATCTGTTTCTCTCTCTTCCTCTCTTCCCCTCTCTCTCCTTCCCTCTCACTCTTTCCCTCTCGGCTTCTGGGCAGGTTTGGAAAACTCTGAGTTGATGATGATTTTTAAGTGAGCGATTGCTCACTGCTCAGCTTAGAGGGAACTATGCTACCTAGGTATAGCTTCAAACATTTGAGATGGGTTTGTGTTTGAGGTAGACTAGATTTTGCCTTAAAACATTTCTCAATTTCTATCTAATTGTGGCATGTACACACTCTCCTATCACCTTTTTTTACTGCTAGATCCACATGGCATTGTCTATATCTCATCTCTAACCCATGAAGGTGATAGATTTAAATTGTCCTTAGCTGATGTTCAAGTATCATATTCTCCCTTATTCTAAGGCTGTCCAAGGTGGCCTCAAGTTGCCTCAAATCTCTGATGGGATACAATTACTGGAAAGAATGAGATCAACAATGGGATGGGCAATTTCATGCTAGTATAGTTTTCTGCTGACTCGAGGTTGTGGCTCTTCAACTCGACAACAGAGAAAGGCTGTGAGTGAAGCAATTGCTTTCAGTACTTGCTAAGCAACAATAAAGAAGCATATGAATATGAGGGTGTGCTTTCACAAACAGTATATATATATTAGATACTTAGCTTAGAGGTTAATTCTCAGCCTTACAAGGCAAAGGCTGCTGGTTCAAATAACAGTGAGGGTATGGCTAGCTGATGAGGCTAGAACAAGGCTGAAATAGATCTATCCTAATCTCCCTTAATTTTCAAATTCAGCAAAAACATGTTACCTATATGTGTGTGTGTGTGTGTGTGTGTGTGTTTATGTGTGCATGTAACATATTTTGCTGATAATGAAAAGGAAGGGAGACTACTATAGATATATTTCGGGCTTATTAGCATTCATCAGGTAGCCACACCCTTACTGGGATTTGAACTATAGCCTAGAGGTTAACTCTCTGTCTTACAAGGCCAAGGTTGTAAATTCAAGTCCCAGTGAGGGTAGGGCTACCTGATGAGGCTAGAATAAGGCCGAAATAGATCTATCCTAGTGTCCCTTAATTTTCAAATTCAACAAAAACATGTGACGCATACAGAATATAGTTTGTCGGCTATGAATAAATTAACTGCCTTGGAAATAGCTCTGGGTTGGGCCAAGAGGCAGAAAAGGAGCTGTGATGTTCCTTAAATATACCAGGGTGATTCGACACAAAAGACATATAACCCTTCCCTGGTACAGAGCTGAAGGGATTGGATACTGTAGCCTAGAGGTTAATTCTCTGCCTTACAAGGCAAAGGTTGCAAGTTCAAGTTCCAGTGAGGGCATGGCTAGCTGATGAGCCCAGAATAAGGCCGAAACAGATCTATCCTAGTCTCCCTTAATTTTCAAATTCATATAAATTATATATATTATATATAACATGTATATATAATTTGAAGCATATCATTGTGACAGTGCTTGTCCTGCCTATTTTTCTTGAGGGGGGATTTTGAACAATTGAATTTTTAGATATGGATTTTTCTAATCATACAGTGGTTGCACAAGTATTTTATTGTCAAGGCTGCTGCTCACATATAAAGTGTCCTTAGGCAGAATTCTACTTAGTGCTTCTTCCCACTAAAACATTATTCTTTAAAACATATTCAAAATATTGTATTTTCTTTTTCTTAGTCTCTTCCTATAAAATTGTACAATGCAGAAAGTATATGGTATACCTTTGAAATTTTGCAGATATTCCTTCCTCCCTTTTAGTGCATGGCTATTTCTGCTCACCCTGCTTATAGCACATACTGTAGGTCAGTGCTGACGAACGTTTTCAGCATTGAGTGCTGAAACGGGACTGTGCACATGTGCACGAGGGAGCACTGGAAACTGGAAGAGCAGCTCCCTGGGGTGAACGTGCAGGAGCGTTGGAAACCAAAACAACAGTTTGCCAGAGTGCATGCGCTCACTGGGAATCTTATCTTCCAGCTTCCGTCATCCACATCCATGCCAGTGACCTGGTCTTCTGGTTTCTGATGCTCATACGCACACAAAGACCAGCCTATGCACCAGGGAGCTACTCTTCCAGTTTCCAGCATTCACGTATGTGTGAAGATCAGCTGGCTGGTGTGTGTGTGTGTGCATGCCAGAACCCGGAAGAGCAATGGGCAATGGGTGGCATGCACGGAGAGATGGCTTTGCATGCCACTAGGTTTGCAATCATGGCTGTAGGTGCTATAAGGAATGGAATAGCTTATGATGGTTGGTAATTTAATTGTGAAACTAATATTGACTGCTGTATGAATATTTATTTATTTTTATTGATTGATTGATTTTGTCCAATACATAATGAAGGTTATAGAGGATATACTCATAGTAAAATATATCTAAAAAAGAACAGAAGAGAAGATATAGGAATAGAACATATCAATGAAAGACTAGAAGAGATATAGGAATAGAAGAAAGGTATAGGAGATATAGGAGAGCAATAGGACAGGGGACGGAAGGCACTCTAGTGCGCTTGTACTCGCCCCTTACTGACCTCTTAGGAATCTGGATAGGTCAACCGTAGATAATCCAAGGGTAAAGTGTTGGAGGTTTGGGGATGACACTATGGAGTCCGGTAATGTGTTCCATGCTTCGACAACTCGGTTACTGAAGTCATATTTTTTACAGTCAAGTTTGGGGCAGTTAATATTAAGTTTAAATCTGTTGTGTGCTCTTGTGTTGTTGTGGTTGAAGCTGAACTAGTCATTGACAGGTAGGACGTTGCATCATATGATCTTGTGGGCAATACTTAGATCTTGTTTAAGGCGTCTTAGTTCTAGGCTTTCTAGGCCCAGGATTGAAAGTCTAATCTCGTAGGATATTCTGTTTCGAGTGGAGGAGTGAAGGGCTCTTCTGGTGAATTATCTTTGCACATTTTCAAGGGTGTTAATATCTGAGATGCGATATGGTTTCCAAACGGATGAGCTGTATTCGAGGATGGGTCTGGCAAAAGTTTTGTAAGCTCTGGTAAGTAGTGAGAGATTGCCCGAGCAGAAGCTACGTAGGATTAGGTTTGGTGATCCCTACTCATAATTTGAGGAGAAAAGCCTAGTGCTCACAAAGAGTTTCAGTGGGCCTAACTTTTCCTTGAATAAGATGGTTTTACTGAATCATCCCTTCCGATCCTTAGAGCTCTCTGGTAAGTTTACTTATTGGATCAGAGCAAAACTTTAGTTATTTCTATGGCCTTTGAATGATCTCTTGCACACGAGTGTGTGGCACTTCCAGGGCTGAGGAAAAGTGTGTCCCCTCCAATGACACAAGCTGATGCAGACTTCACCATTTTTTTCATGTTTCCTGTCCTTATACATGTGCCATTCATTAAGTATTCCTGCTACATAAATATACTCTGTTGATTATGATATATAATAACCAAGCAATGGTTCTTGTCCTTGATGATTCTCTTAGATCACAGAAAGTATTTTAGTGGTTCACAAGGCAGTTGGCACATGAAGCATGTAGTATCTGCCAACTTACTTATAAAGTACTTGTAACCATATTTGAAGGTTGGACATATACTACCCTCACAATGACCTACTTTCTGCTCCAAGCATCCATTTATAAGATTTAGTAGCAAGGCATAGTGAGGACCATGGATGTTCCTATGTAGGCAATAAAAGAAATTTGGAAGCTTTCCCTGTCTTTTTGTTGCATCAGACTTCCCAATTTTGAAAGGTAACATATAAGCCCACAATCGTCCCCCAGGATGTGACCCAGGATGTCAGAATAACTATCTAATGACTTTCATTTCCTTCCCTCCCCATGCTGATGAGAGAGAAGCAAGTCCCAAGGTGTCCTCCATGCTTTGCCCTCCCTCTTAGAATTTAGCCAGTACTAATTGATTCGTCAAAATAATTGTAAATAATAACTTACGTCCCTTGAAATATGCTAAGACTCCATTTTCAGCAACCATGGAGAATGGGATTTGGTGGCATGAAGACCGATGAGAGCAGCTGTGCTCTGGGATAGCATCAAAGGTGACTTGCTGAGTCTCACCATTTCAGGTTTGCAGGAGATCAAAATCATCAACTGAGAGGCTTTACATACAGAAACAAGTGATTGAAAGCGGCTTTCCTAAAAATATAAAGAATGTTGCCATATATTTATTTTATTTTATTTTGTTCTTGTTTAATGATGGCCAAGTCTACTTGAATCAAATGGCTGCTTTCAGGGTTCTCTAAAGGACTTTGGGGGGGGGGTTACTTTTTTTCTGACAGTAGTCCCTCTTGGTTTTTAATGTCAGACATGAATGAGGTGGCTTAGTCTATATGGTTTTAATGGTTTTCTGATGTTGGGGAGGAGTTATTGCCAGAGGTGGGCTGGTACCCGGATGGGGTGGAACACAGTGGGATAGCAAAAAACAGAGCTCTACCCCAAGAGCACCCAATTTGCACTGAAAGATGTTGAAAGAAAATGCAGGGCGTCCTGTATAAGCTACGCCTACAATGTGATAGTAAAAAACTTGGTAGCTCTTCACTGGTAATAGCTCAACGATAGAGCAGATACACTGCCAATAAGAAACCACAGTTTTAATTCAGAGCATCTCTAGGTTCATTTGATCTCCCCTCTGAATTTCTGAACCTCTGGGGCCAGACAATGTGGGTCAGGGTTGGGCAACCTATGGCCCTTGAAATCAGTTCCCCCAGCCCTGAGTTTTCCTAATTATATTATTGAAAAGCAGCAGAATCATTATCAAAATAAGCAAGGCATACATTTTCCTATTATGTTATGGCAAGAAATTAGAATCTAAACCCTGAAATAAATACAATAGAGGGATTTTTATTAAAATATCCCTGAAACTCTGGGGAATAAACAAATATGTAATATAGCTCTGGCAATTGACAGCATTGCTTGATCTCTATTGCTTCTCTGCCACCTTCAAAAACTGTCCCTGGCTAGTCTATAGCTTCCTATCCTGGGGTAGGCAAGATTGTCAACAATAAATGTTGCAAACTGAGAGGCATAAAATTTAATTCTCCCTAGCATAAAATCCTCCCTAGCAAACTCCTACAATGGGTTGCCCCAGGTCAGCCTCTGCAACCTGGTCTGTCTTGTACCCAGAAACTCTTCTTTAGCCCAGCCCTAGGAAGAATAGAAAGGAAGGTTCTTTCAAAATCCAGAATGGTACCAAATAGCAAGCCTTGTGCCATTCCTGAAACCCAAAGGGTAGCTGGGTAATTTAGTTGCATCTATAGCTTTGAAAAGGAGTTTATTAGGAAAAGAGAAATATTGGAAAAACAAGAGAAGGCAACAATCACATAACACGGAATTCCAAACAAAATGAATTCAACCAATCTAGTTAAACTAGTCACTTAATGCTTCCTTGAATAAGATTTGGTGTTTTAGTGGATATTAAGAAGAGAGAGGATGGCTAGAGACAGATCATTTGGATAACCGAAGTAGGTCCTCCTTTCTTCTCCTTGTTGCTTTTTCCACAAGCACTTAGCCTCAGGCTTGTGTGTATGTTTTATTATTTATTGATTTTATTTTGTCAAGTACGTATTGGTAGTATGTGAAGATATAACAATATTTATATACATGATGCTACTAAGAGAGAAACATTAGGACAGGGGACGAAAGGCACGCTGGTGCCCTTATGCACACCCTTCTTAGAAATCAGGAGAGGTCAACAGTGGATAGTCTAAGGGTAAGGTTTTGGGGGTTTGGTGATGATACTACAGAGTCAAGTAGTGAGATCCATGCATTAACTACTCGGTTAATAAAGTCATATTTCCTGCAGTCAAGTTTGGAGTGGATTACTTTAAGTTTGTATCTGTTGTGTGCTTGTGTGTTTTTTGTGGTTAAACCTGAAATAGTTGTTGATAGGAAGGACATTGTAGCAGATGATTTTATGGACTATGCTTAGGTTATGTTTAACATGATGTACGGTAGTTATAAGCTTTCTAAACCTAGGATTATAAGACTAGTTGTGTAGGGTATTCTGTTGTGAGTGGAGGAGTGGAGGGTCTTTTAGTAAAGTATCTATGGACATTTTCTAGAGTGTGTGTGCATGTGGGAGGAGTGGAATAAGTGAAATCCAGTTTCTGTGGAGATATTGACCACTGCTTTGTTCAATCAGGGACAATGCTTCATCTACAGTATCTAATATCTACCAGCAAATGCAAAATTGGCTTGGGTCTTTTAGACCTCTAAACTGTCCATTGGGAATATAGCAGGATCTGTCCATGGTGGAAAATCTGTTAAAAGGCTCAACTTTCTGTTCACTTGAAACATAGCACAAGAAAACAAGGATTTCTTTCCCAGATGCTCATGTATAACAACATAAAGATAAACCATTTATTAGAAAGAAACACAATTAAACTCAAAGTATTTCTACCAAATTAAAAAAGGACTTCAAATAGAAAATATGCTCACCATATAAAAACCTGCTTCATCTTTTCAGAAACATCCATTATAATTAAGACTGTCAGTGAATAGCAGTGATGAAAGAAACGCTGGGCGTGCTAAAAAAGTTGCTAAATCACATTATTTATGCTGCTGGAGGAAGTCTTTGGATTAATGAAAGAGCAAGAGAGAGACTATCTCTTCTTCCCCATATTGTATCGCTATCATCAAGTAGAAGGTACTGTGGCCCAAATTCTTGTTCAATAGATCACTGGGGAAGAAATGTTCTGACTTGGGCATTGACCTCTTTGGCCTTGCTGATAACAACTCTCTGAAGCAGAGAGGCCCAAATAGGTCCCTAAACAGGTGCAAACACTAAATTTGCCTGAGGACACTGTCTTATACATTAGTACTGTGTGAAGAAAGGACTATCATGATCAAAATCTGAGAAATTTGGTTCCTGTATTTGTTGGTTGATGGCTTCCCACTGTCTTTCCTGCCTTAGAGCAACTATTTTCTTTCTATTCCAGTACAGTTAGAATTTCTGCAGGACCTCGGACAGGGGCAGCATACAAATCTAATAAATTATTATTATTAATTATTAATATTATCTCAGGCAACGTTATTGAATAATATCTGCCATCAAAACACAATGTAGGCTTGTGGATGTGTCAGATCAAAAGCCCGCCTAAGATAGCATTCTAATCTTAAAGTGCCTGTTATGAATGGGGCGAGGCTGTAGTTTAAACTCCAAATAGCCGAAGCCTTTCTTTCAAGGATTGCCCAGACATAAGGGAAGCTGCACTGTTTCACATCTCATAGTAGTCTGTCTGAACTATGTCAAACTTCTCCCTTCGCCCCAGAAAGAAATAGAAAGGAAGGTATTTTGGATTTTCTGCTCTAAATCAGCAACACAGAACTTTTAATGAGCCTTGTGCCAATCCTGACATTCAAAAATCAGCTGTATAATACATACAATTTAATCTTGCATTTGTGAAAGGTTTAATGAGAAATTCCCTAGAAAACAAATTTTCTAGATGTTAAGAAGAAAGTTATGAGGGAAAATGGAATACCCTGAAATCAGAGGAAAACAACAAATGGAGTTTCAACTGAAATCGGTACAGTCACGATCTCCAAACTAGTTATTGATTGAATGCATGAATTAGAACTTAGGTTTCTGCTCACGTGCCAAACTTAATGCAGAGAGAATTGCATCTGGAGGTCTTCTTTTCATCTTCTCAACTCTTTTGATCATTTGTTTTATAGACTATACAGGGTAAGTAAATGCTAGCCTGTTTGGAGAGACTAACTACTGCTTTGCCTAGTCAAGTGGTATCTTTCATCTTTGATATGCTGGTTTTAAATAGAAAATCAAATTTCACCTTCCCAATAGCACCTAGTAAATGATAATGATGCTGACTTGCTTTCACCTTTTATACCATAGCAGAAAAAGAATCTTATGAGAGAAACTTCCATTATGAAAGCAAAGTAATTCTATTTATTCAGACCTGTCAGCATGAGAAGAATATACCAGATGCTTTAGAGGGTCCAGTTATGTCATATGAAGAACCAGACAGTTGCCACATGAGCTAATATAATACACTATTTCTGGAAGGTCTACAAGGTTTACGAGAAGAATTGTGTTCATGTTCTCCAATATCATCTACTGAAAAATATACAAAAATAACAATCTGTTCATATAACATGAAAATGACCTTTCTCCAGAAAAGATTAGACTGGGGAGAAAAATCTGACTCCACAGCACTATTTTCAGGAAAATTGGGGGGACCCTCTCAACTTTCTCTTGGATAAATACAACAGTTGGCACCCTTTAGAATTTTATTCTCCATGTATTTCTTTATCCTCTTTTCAAGCTATCCAGATCAGAGGCCATTTTCTTGTGACAACAGATTGTATAGCTTTTTTTTTAAAAAGCTAGCTTAAATCTTCTATCACTTAGCTTGGTTAGGTGCTCCCCAGTTCTAGTATTATTAGGGTGGGAGACAATTTCTTCCCTTTTAAATTTTTCCACACTGCCCACTTGTATGCCTTCCTTTTCATTTGTGAGATAAAGTGGGAAGAAAGTCTTGCATTTAAATGTTAAATTTTCTCTTCTCTTCCACATCTCTCAATGTTTTAAATAGTGATCTTTATATATGTTTTTTAAAAATTAATTTCCTTTATAAAAACATTAGCAATAGTTTACATTAAAACAATTCTCAATGTTTAGGGCTTTAAACTAATTTTTAAACTCATTTTAGAAGACTCTCTCTCAATAAAAGATGACAAAGGGATGTTGCATTGGTATTTTTTCCACCATACTACCCCAAAGAATGTCCCTTTACTGTTTTTTCAAGTTGGCTACTAAGTGTTGACAGAAGTAGTTGACACTCAAAACCCCCACCCCCAGATTTCTTACTGAATGATTCCCTTCCACACAGGATTGGAGACCTGTTAATGAAAGACTCACCTCCCCTTTTACTTCCTTAGCACCCCTCCACACTGGGAAGTCCAACAAATCAACTATCAATACTCAGATTGAGGATTCCTTTTCACTTTTACCCAGTTCTGTGTTAGCAAAAACTTCAGAAGAGAAGGATTTAGGGGTAGTGATTTCTGACAGTCTCAAAACAGGTGAACAGTGCAGTCAGGTGGTAGGGAAAGTAAGTAGGATGCTTGGCTGCATAGCTAGAGGTATAACAAGCAGGAAGAGGGAGATTATGATGCCGCTATATAGAGTGCTGGTGAGACCACATTTGGAATACTGTGTTCAGTTCTGGAGATCTCACCTACAAAAAGATATTGACAAAATTGAACGGGTCCAAAGACGGGCTACAAGAATGGTGGAAGGTCTTAAGCATAAAACATATCAGGAAAGACTTAATGAACTCAATCTGTATAGTCTGGAGGACAGAAGGAAAAGGGGGGACATGATTGAAACATTTAAATATATTAAAGGGTTAAATAAGGTCCAGGAGGGAAGTGTTTTTAATAGGAAAGTGAACACAAGAACAGGGGGACACAATCTGAAGTTAGTTGGGGGAAAGATCAAAAGCAACGTGAGAAAATATTATTTTACTGAAAGAGTAGTAGATCCTTGGAACAAACTTCCAGCAGACGTGGTTGGTAAATCCACAGTAACTGAATTTAAACATGCCTGGGATAAACATATATCCATTGTAAGATAAAATACAGAAAATAGTATAAGGGCAGACTAGATGGACAAGGTCTTTTTCTGCCATCAGTCTTCTATGTTTCTATGTTTCTATCATGTCTAAGAAGGAGAAGAGGACAAATGAGAAGAGGTGGAGGGGTTGTTGTTGTTTTGTACATGCCAGGCATGGCACTAATCACAAAGGTAAACACCAGCAGAGCCTGACAGATTAAAATAACTGGACTCTCCATCTCCCTAAACTAGAAGATTGTCACCAGGGGATGAAGGAGAGGGGGCATGCCCATAGCTGCCACATGTACCAGGAGCACTAAAGGATAAGTCATATGGAGGCACTACAGACCACTTGTGTGGTGATCCTGTTTGCATTGACAGAAGAAGGAAGATTTCACAAGAACAGTAAAAGTCCAATTCAAGAACCTCTGTGAGGGGCTGGAAAAGAGACTAAGGCAATGCCATGTTTTTTGGCAATATGTGATCAAAAAATATGATACACAAATATGAAAATATTTGCTTCCAGAATGGTAGTGGAGCCTCTTTGTGCCTTGCTTATTGGATCACAAGGATAAGCATTTACTCTCGTAGTCAGTTCTGGTCAAGTTGACATATGAAACCAAACAGCAATCTGCTAAACTCAATTAATTAGATCAAGTTTATCTCTTTTGAGAGAGAAAAAACCCCATTGTCTCCAATCTAAATTGTTCCTAATGTATTCCCTGAAGATACTTAGGCAACAGCTATTACTCTGTCTAAACAGAACTTATCTCTTATTTAGGAACAATGGCAGGAGAAAAAAAAATCTGATCCACCTCTACCTTCACTGCAGAATGTCAAGGTACATTTCAGAGCCCATGCATTCCTATCCTATTCTCAACATTACAGGTACAGGTGCTCCTGGACAACCACAATGGAGCCCAAAATTTCTGTTGCTAAAGGAAAAAATCGTTAAGTGGATTTTGCCCCATTTTATGACCTTTCTTGCCACAATTGTTAATTGTTCATCACTGCAATTGTTAAGTTGCTAATACAACTAGGTGAATCTAGAGTTTGTAAGGTTGCAAAAAGTGATCACATGAGCTTGGGACACTGCAACTGTCATAAATATGAGTCAGTTGCCAATCCTCTGAATTTTGATCACATTAACTTGGAGGATGCTGCAATGGTCATAAGTCTGAAAAGCGGTCATAAAATATTTTTCCAGTGTTGTTGTAACTTTGAACAGTCACTAAGTGAATTGTTGTGAGTTGAGGATTACTTCAACATGCCTCTAGCAGCAGGTCAAACACGCTATAGGAACTAAACAATAACTACAACTATTTGGGTGATAAGAGGAGACATAGTAAACCTGTTTTTGACTCTTTTCATATCTACCTGGGGTATCCATTGAACCAATATTGACATAGAAGGTCTGATTAATGTTTAACAATTGCAAGTTTGTAGTCTCAGACTGGCAGTAAGTTTTACCTGGTTCCTGAAGGTTGAGGAGGGAACTAGAGGGAAAGTCATACTGGTCTTAATACTTACAAACAGAGAAGAAGAGATAGAGGGAGTTGAAACTGCAGGAACCTTGGGAGAGAGCAACCATGTCATACGCAAACACAAACAATTGAACACAATAATACCAAAGTCTTAGACTTTAAAAGAACTGATTTTAATAAATTCAGAGAAAACTTGGGAAAGATTCCTTGGGTGAAAGTCCTAAAGGAAAAAAAAACAATTCAAAAAGCTTGGGAAAATCTGAAAAGTATGCTTATAAAAGCCCATACCAGCACAATACCAATGAGAAATAAAAACAAGAAATTCAAGAAGAAACTAGCACGGCTGCATAAAGACTTCACTGACAAATTGAATGAAATAAGGACAAGTACAAAAAATGGAAAGAGGGACACATAATTATGGCAGAAGATCAGCAGGTAGACAGAATCTGTAAAGAAAAAGTCAGGAAAGACCCAGAATGAACAAAGACTTGCAACAAAAGTTAAAGATAATAAAAAAAAGTTTCTTCCAACACATAAATTACAGGGGGGGAAATCAAGGAAAAAGTTGGTCCACTAAAGAGAGAAAATGGCAAATAAATAACAGACAACAGAGAGAAAGCAGTTCAGGTATGTGCACAAGCCCAGTGGCAAAAAATCACCACCACCCCAAAAAAGCCAAAACCAAGATGGTGACTGCATGCACAGTGTCAGAAACTCGGCTTCTGTGTATGTGCAGAAGAAAAAAAAAACCCAGAAACACACACACACACACAAAAAAAATCAGGACTTTTTTTGAATTTTTTTACAAAATCGATGGTCGTGCTCATGGATCAGCAGGTCACTACCAGCAGGTCACTACCAGTTCAGGCAAACTGGTCCAAATTGGGAAGAACCCACCAGTCAGGCAGCAGCTGAAATATCGATGTCTTACGTCTCATCAGAAAGAATAAATGTCTAGTGAATCATCCAGAAATGGCTTCATTTGGTGAACTCTCATTTGCTTATTCTGTTCTTTAAATTCCTGATATCAGTCTATATTCATTCATCATCAATAGCTGGGATATCTAGGACCTAAAGATTATCTTCAAAATAAAAATGCTGGCTAGTTGTAGGTCGGGGCTTTGTCTGACAATGCACATAGCTATCCAAGAGGAATTCAGATTTAAATGGGAAGGAACTTCCTTGGGGTATAAAACGATTAGGAGAGAGCAGCTGTATCAGTTTCTCTTCAGATAAGTGTTTTGTGATTGTCCATTCTCGATCATAGTTTTCACAATTTGAAATTTGCCCATAAGCTCAAAAACAGTTGGCTGGTATTGAACAACAAAAACAGGACTACACATTTCAGTGCTGTTGACCTACCCAGTAAAGGGCGACAGCTTCACAAGTCCATTGTGCAAAAATGTTTCTGCCATCCATATCATGCTTCATATTTTGGCAGGTCCACAGTCTTTCTAAATGCTGTCTTTGGGAAGGAGAGATCATGTCAGTTTATTTATTCTTTCAAGTGCATTCCCTGAAGAAGAATCTCTAATGAAGCAAGTCATATCTCTATTTTTGGTTGCAACTTTGGAGCAAACTGAAGAATTGACAAAATGAAGGGAAAAAAATCCAGATGAGTTGCAGTCCATCCAGCTCCCAACTTAAGGCCCACGGTGGTCAATATTGTGTGCAAAATACTAGGACTTACAAGCACAAACAAGAGACATTTATCTCCTACATGAGGCAATTTAAACTTTCCAAAGACACCAAACAGGAGCCAACAAAGTTAGTAAAAGGGCAATTTTACAAGAAAGAAGCAGTTCTGAATGTGACTTATGGGCTACAGAAGTTGTTTACTACCGGTATTTCCTTTATGAACATCATAACTATCTACTCTTGGCTTAGTCTGTCAAGTTTGGATCTGCTGAGGTTAAAGTAGAATGCTCAGTTCAAAAAGTTGCACAGGGGAGAAGAAATATGAGTTTTTTATATTGGTTAGAAAAATATTCCACTGTGTTCTATCCCTTGCCAGTGACAACTATCTCTGACTTTTGGATCTTTAAAAATAGCTCAGATTCTTGGCCATCTATGAATACACAATTGTTCTACTCAGCTTTTCCCAGAGGATACTGAAGTTCATATATGAGCTCTGAAATCAAGCCACCTAACCAAGTATTTCCTACATTGCCAAGGGCATAACTCAAATATTCTGTTGGATTTAATGTTATTGTTCCCTTTCGGAATTTCATTTATTTGTACACTGCATTTTTGTCTACTTAAAGTGCACCATGTCATTTCAGCTTGCATTTCCCCATCACTCATTAAACTTCCAGAAATATATAAGTTTTCTACCTATTTAGAGAGACAGAAAAGTAGCATGGCACTCAGAACCATAGTAAAGAAGCAATTTCAGGCCACAAAAAGAAAATATTCTTATAACAGATGCAGAATGAAAGCCTAATTACAAAACATCATGATAGCTCTCAGTTTGGACGAATTTTAAAGATAAGTAGACAAATTTGGGGGATCTGATGACTCAGTGGTTAAAGATGCTGAACTTGTCAACGGGAGAACTGACAGCCCAGGTTTGAGACCCAAGCTGCACTGCCTGCAGTTGAAAGCATGCAAATGTGAGCAGATTAACACGTATCACTTCAGTGGGAAGGTAACAGCATTCTCTGTGCCCTTGGGCTATAGCCATGCTGGCCACATGACCACTGAAATTGTCATCAGACAATACAGGCTCCCTTGGTCAAGGAACAGAGATGAGCACCTAGAATTGGACATGACTGACAGGAAAATCTGTTCTACCAGACGGGGCTGATTGAGCAGCAAGGAAATATAAAACACACAGAGAGACTGAAGATTTACGAAACACAAAATATATTGCTTTGCAAATTAGCTGAGAGCCGCAATGATGGCAAAAGAATGTCTGTGTATGACCAAAAGGTCGGGGTTAACTGCCAAATCAATAATGAACATCTCAAAACCTCCCAAGGTTTGTCAAGAATGCCTCCAAAGTGGGCTGCAGCAAAAGTACTCACTTTATTGTTCAAGAGCTAATGTCTTTCCAAGAACAAGTGTCCAAAAACTGGGTTGTTTTCCAAAGATGCAAGATGTTGGTTTAGAGATGGAACTCTGTTTTGTTGTCTCTGTTAACCACAAACTATAATATCTCCAAAGGGCCTCCTACAAAACCTCCCCTTTTAAGCTTGCTGCAGCACTCCCTAATTACTCCCCGCTGTGCTTTAAGATCTTCTTCTGCATCTGCGCAGCTGCTCCTTTTGTCCCATCATCCTTCGCACTCAGACGTTTAGAATGGGGTCATTAATCACCCCCTCCTCATCTGACACAGATGAGGCTCTAACGGGGGGGGGGGGTCCATAGGCACTGCAGGGGTCTCCACTTCTACGTCTCCAACACCTTCAGCTTCCACCTCTCCTTCCCCCTCATTGTCTGAGCTCTGCAAGAGTCACACAGGTCTCCAGTGCTCCAACAAACCAGCGCCTCTGGTTCAAAATCTGTGACAACAACATGAGCCAACAACAAAACCTTTACCTTTTTTTGACAAATTCATGAACGGTAAGGATAGAGTCACAAAACCAGGATAATCTTTTAAGACATTACACCCAACTGTTTGCTTAGTGGAGAGTTTAAGTATGCCAGACAGAGGTCAGAAAATGATTTTTTTTAAATAAAGTTGTATTTTTGTATGGTTGTTGTCTGAGGCAGTTACTAAAGGAGGATGCTTTTACTCAACTTATTACCAAATAAACAATGAACTCTCCTGAAATGTTACCAACAGGGCAGATCCACATGAAGGAAATTATATCTGCCATAGCTGGATCTTAATATTTGATTCTTTCCGATAATTAATAATCTATTGCATAATTTGAGATTTAAAATACTACAAGATTAATTTGCTAAAGTAAAAGAATGTGTGCTTTTTTAAAAAAAACTAATTTGCCTCCTGTCACTCCAGTTCTAAGAAGTTGAAGATAGAAAAAGTAACCACAGAAAATACAATTATTTCTACTTTTATAAACTCTGATAAAGACAGAAGCTTAGAATAATATCACACCTTACCTTAGATCCAAGATGAAGCATTGTTGCTTCTTTTTTAAAGCGTTAGATGTTTTCCCCATTAGCTACAAAGGAAATACCAGCAAAAGCCTATACATCTTTGATTTTTTAAAATAGAATGCAGGCATGCTAGCTTTTTTGTAGAAATAAAACCTAGCAAATGTCAGACAAATAGTTCAAAGAGTTGTGTGCTACAATAAGTACTTTCACATTTCTTAGTGGAAAATCTGCAAATTCCTATACTTTGGGCAGACTTGGATGAAATGGTAGGTATAAATGGAGAAATTCCATGTTAATTCAAGAAGCTGTGGGGGAAAGGGGCTACAAACTGGTTTTAATATGTGTTTACACATTTTAAAAGATTTCATCCATGGGAAATTGGTAGTGTTTCTGGTATAGGTTGTATTTGTTTTCTTCTTGCTCCATGCTTCTTTGAAACATTCTTCTTGCTTGAAAGAAGTTCTTCAGATTTACATAGCTAAAGAGTACTAATGCATGAGAGTTAAATCTGAATTTAGCACTTGACTAGCAGGAGAGATATGAGTTCCCATTGTTTTTCAAGTTAAACAGAAGGGACTAGAGACTGTGTTTTGCTTCCTGAAAGCCTGTCAATGAACTTAAAAGAGATGAACTCAGTTTCCTATCTTAAAAAAAAATAATTTGGACTAGGGGTGAAATCCAGCAGGTTCTGACTGATTCTGGAGAACCTGTAGAGGAAATTTTGAGTAGTTCGAAGAACCAGTAGTGGAAATTTTGAATAGCTCGGAGAACCAGCAAATACCATTTCTGGCTGGCCCCAGAGTGGGGAGGGAATGGGGATTTTGCAGTATCCTTCCCCTGCCACACCCACCAAGCCACACTCACCAAATCACCATGGCCACTAAGCCACATCCACAGTTGCCCCGGAAGCGGAGTAAAGATGCTGAGATGTATTGTGGATTAAATAAGGGTCATTTTATTAAATTAACAAAAATTTAAATAAATTTGAATGCGTAAATTTAAATATTTAAATTCAAACTTAACTAAGGACCTGCAGAGGCCAAAACTAACGGGGTGGAAATTCCTACCAGAAAATTCCTTGGCAACATTGGGCAAAAACTCCTTGCTGAACCAGGTGAAGTAGCCACCTTCACCTGGATCCAACCCACGCCCCTTCACGTGTGGGAGGAGTTCACCCTTCAATCCCTGTGGGAAATTGGATCCAGTGATTCCCATGGACATCCTCTCTCCAATCCCCGAAGTTGTTCCAACCTCTAGTTCCTGGAGAGAGGCGGTCCATCATCCTTTAAAGGATGCCCAAAGGAGCATGCGCAGTCGCTTCTAATTTCCAATTTCTGCCCCTAACCTGCCAAACCTCAGTGACCAAAGGGAGGCCTATACTGACAGCTAAGTGCGCCGCACCCCCTAACCAATCCAGTCCGTACCATCAGTGTGGAATAGGCGAAAAAATGGCCGTCGCTAAAGGGGAGGCTGCAAAAAATTCCTATTCGGCCCCGAGGCGACCTCCTTAGGACACACTGTTAATAGCGGAGGGTGGGCGGGTGTTCGCTTCGGGAGCCCAGGAAACAAGGAGGAGGTCCTATTCGGATCGCCCTTAAATAGGGCGATCTTGGACCTCCCTCTATGACCACCAGGTGGCGCACCACCCTGGCACGCTGCCAAAAGCTGAATTTCTGGGTTCCAAGAAACCCGGAAATTTGGAGCTCTGGAGAGCTGCCGGCAGCATCCCCCTGCTCTGGGGGCAATTTTGGCCAGCAGTTTAATCCGCCGGTCGTGCATAACTGGTAGTAAAAAAAATGGATTTCATCACTGGTTTGGACAACTCTGAGTGATCTTAGGAGACTCCTTCTTTGTCAATTTCTTGTCTCTCCAAATGAATGGATGTTGATTTATTTAACAAAAGTGTTTCCAAGAAAACATGAATCTAAGGGTGCTTTCAGATGAACTGTCTACTGGCCTTATTCTAATAATCACATAGGGTGAAGAGACAGCATTTTCATCCATTTGTAACTTTCCCTTTACATCGATCCCCTCTTTTTTGTTTCTTACCATAAAATAATAATAATAAAAAATAATGAGGTAAAGTATAGAATCATTGCAATCTGTCTTAGGAATGATAGTGTTAGAAGCCTTCACTCTGGAAGCTGAAAAAAAACTATGACTTGCCAGAAATCCAAGGCAAAAAAGGTTATCAATCCACTAAGACATATTATCAAACATTATTGATAAAACTACAAGAAAGGGGTAAGGGGAAAATTTGAACACTCCTTTACTCAAGAATTACTCAAGTTAATAGATACTAGCTAAAAGCAATCTGCAGATTCTTCAAAAGGATCTTTTTTGAAGGCTTTGCTAATGCAGTTTTTTTTTAATGGGACAGCTTTTTGATGCTTTCTGAGAAACTTAATGATCTGAAAACAAACAAAAGAAACCATTTCTTTCTTTACCCCATTACTGTCTGTAATATTTATCCCCAAGAATGATGTGCTGCAGAGTCTGGAAACTGATTTCTGTTCCCTTTGTTTCTACAGATCATGGATAGTTTTGAAGGTATCAGTCATTGGTAACAGATCATAAACACAAGGAACTACTAATCCATGCTGCTACACAGCACTCCTAAGCAATTCACTGACAACGAGGTGATGTGAGGGTCATCTGACGTTGGAAAGTGGGTAGTATAACTCCCAATTGTCAATGACAATGGAGAAATCAGCAACATTTGTCTCAGGTAACCTCACAATAACAGTCTCAGGTGGGGATTAAGCAATAGTGCTTACTTGCTCTGAGTGTAAATAAGATCACTTATGGGACACTTAGATATAAGCAAGCGTTCAATACATACAAAGTGTAGTGAGATAGAAACTTCCAAGTTTGAAAGTATAACTCTCCTACCCTCTCATTTTACAGCCTGGTCAATTGGGGGGTGTCTAGCTCTGATTGTTAAGGCACTGCAGGTTCCTTCATTCCTTTTCCATTCATTTCCTAAGTAGTAGAATAGAATAGAATAGAATAGAATAGAATTTTTATTGGCCAAGTGTGATTGGACACACAAGGAATTTGTCTTGGTGCATATGCTCTCAGAGTACATAAAAGAAAAAGATAAATTTGTCAAGAATTATGTGGTACAACACTTAATGATTGTCATTTGAGGTCAAATAAGCAATGAGGAAACAATCAATATTAATAAAAATCTTAGGATACAACAACAAGTTACAGTCATACAGTCCTAAGTGGGAGGAAAAGGATGATAGGAATGATGAGAAAAACTAATAGAATATAAGTGCAGATTTAGTAAAAAGTCTGACAGTGTTGAGGGAATTATTTGTTTAGTAGAATGATGGTGTTCGGGGAAAAACTGTTCTTGCATTATTTTGATGGTAGGAATTGAAACAGTTTATGTCCAGGATGCAAGGGGTCAGTAAATATTTTCCCCGCACTCTTTTTGACTCGTGCAGTATACAGGTCCTCAATGGAAGGCAGGTTGGCAGCAATTGTTTTTTCTGCAGTTCTGATTATCCTCTGAAGTCTGTGTCCGTCCTGTTGGGTTGCAGCACCAAACCAGACAGTTATAGAGGTTTATTTATTATCTTTGCTGCACATACCATTATACATACCGTGTTTCCCTGAAAATAAGACAGTGTCTTATATTAATTTTTTTCTCCCAAAGATGGGCTCTGTCTTATTTTCAGGGGATGTCTTATTTTTTTTCAATGAAGAAGAATTCACATTTATCGCTGAACAAAAAAATTAACATTTATTATATACCGTACAGTAGTTGTCATCACAAACCAGCATAACCAGACAAACTGAATCCTATCAAGAATTTCTTATTACTACCATACCATTATTTACATGTACAACAATTATACATTCTTCAAATATATGTTATATACGTTCTGTTCGGGAATGATGCGAAACGAAATGTCTCCTATGTCTTACTTTCGGGGGATGCCTTATATTAGGAAATTCTACGAAACTTCTCTTATATCTTACTTTCAGGGGGTGACTTATTTTTGGGGAAACATGGTAGTAGCAAGATGATAAGATATATATAAGTTGTAGCTTAGCCCACATCAGGAATGTGGTTGTGGCAAATGTCTGAGAAGGAAGCCTTACTAGTTTCTTGAGCTATAAAGGCAGTATGGGAGAAACATACATTCAGACCTGCAAGATCCTCTATTGTGAAGACTTGCAATGTCGCAATAAAGTAAAATTAGTTCATCTGGATGTGCTTCTTGTCTGGATTACCTCACAAGGTTGACACAAGAAAAGGAAGCTTCCAGGGAGGAATTATGTTGGTCTAACTTCTCCAAAGGCATGAAAAAACACTGAAGCTAAAAATGCAAATGGAGAGTAGATAGTCATTAGCCTATGAAATCTCTCTAAAGCAAAGGGAGATAATGAGTGAACCCATTCATACTCCAAACAGTGACTCCTTGTGAACATACTCCCAAAACATTTTTTTTGGCAGTCGGTTTTCCATTAACTTTTCTAAATTCACGGCCTGATTATGGATTACAACTTTTAACATGGAATATAAATGGAGGAAACACTCCTCACTATTTAAAAAAATTGAAACAAGACATTATTTGCTTACAAGAAACTCGTAGCAGAAAAAAAATAATAGAAAATATTTCATTTAGAACGCTTTAGGTGAAATATTTATTTCAGCAGACATTAACCAGAGGAATGAATTGTTTTGTTTTGGATATTAACCTCAAACATAATCAGATATTGTATTGGCTAATGAACATGACAGACCTGTAGAGGTGAAAGTTAATTTACAAGGGGTCAAGGCTATGGTGTCGGGAATTGTCATCCCTCCCAGGTAAATCAGACATAAAACATGACTAGATGAGCTAATTTTACTTTGTTATAAGGCTATGTTAACAAAATCTTGCCAATCCGAAAATCTTGCAACTCTGCCATTGCCACTTTTAACTGCCAGATCTATTAGGGCAGATCCTTCCTACATTTCTTTCTCTTACTATTAAGCCACTGAGAACTCCCCCTTCTCTTGTGTGACTATTTCCTAAGCATCATCTCTTTCTCTCACCCCTTAAGGTCATTCTCATGTACCATTATGGTAATCAATGTCCTAAATAAAAAAATAAAGTGATATTCTACAAACAACTAATGTAGAAATCAATTAATTTCTCTTATGAAAATTGGTGATAGGGAATTGAAATGGAGTAACTATCCTGCAAATGGCAGATTTCTGGGGGAAAAAGTTTGAAAACTATTCAAACTAAACTAGCAAAAGGTTTTTTTTAATTACAGGCAATTTAGGATTGGTTGATATATGGTGACAGAGAAATGATAGTTCAAGAGAGGATACTTATTTTTCAGAAAGATACAGAACTTTTTCAAGGATAGGCTTGATTTGGTTCTCAAGAGACTTGGCCTCTTGTTAAAGTCTCTAAAGTGGAGATTGTACCAAAGGCTTTGTACAAAACATAATTCTATGAGTTTGGTTTATAAAAGAAACTGATTCTTTTAGAAGGAGATTAAATATAGTGTTGCCAAATGATGTAATTCTTGAAAACTCTAAAAAGACATAAAAATATTTCTCTGAAATTAATTGATATAAAGGCACTGATTTGAGAATGCTTTAACAAGCAAGTAAAGCGTTTATTAGAGATCATTTGATATGAATCTGAAGGGGCAACAGAAAATATTCTGGATGAGATAAAAATGAAAGAAGAATTAAAGAGCATGCCAGGTGTGATGAAATGTGCAAAGGTGAAGGATTGAAGGAGAGTCTTGGCAGCACAGAGTTTTCCCAGGAAGATAGCAGTAAATTCCATCAGAGGGGCCCAAATAAAGAGACCGCAGAGTTTCAGCGTGGATGGGGCTAAAATCTTTCAAGATATATCTAGTGGATTAGAAGGTTATAGCTTTAGTTTGGCGAGATTTGAGGATCTATTCTCCTTTATCTCACTGCGTTGTCCTTGGGCTTAGGTATGACACCAGGGAATATAAGTACAGTATTTTTGCGGAGTATAAGAAACACTGGAGTATAAAACACACCTTAGTTTTGTGGGAAGGAAATAGGAAGAAAAATCTACCTACCAGGTATTCATCTGGCTAGCATCCTTAGTCTGGTCAACTTCAGCACATTATTTTATCCCCTGATTAGGACTGAAAAAAAATTTCTTTGGAGGGAGTAGCAATGAAAGGAAGCCTGCAAAAACTTAGGGCTGGAAAAAAAAAATTTTGGGAGTAGCAATGAAAAAATCCTGCAACCCGGGAAGATCTTTAGTACCTTGTTAGGGCTGAAAAAACCTTTTTTGGAGGGAGTAGCAATGAAAAGAAGCCTGCAGGCTGGGAAGAGCTGGGAAGATAAATAGCACCTCGTTAGAGCTGGGGGGGGAAAGCTTCAAAAAAGCTACAGTATAAGAAGCCCCCAAATTTTCAGCCTCTTTTAGGGGGGGAAAGGTGCATCTTATACTCCGAAAAATACACTATCTCTCAACATATTATGATTTTACAGCAACAGTTGTCTATGTTAACAATAAGAGAAATGAAAATAAAATAGAATTATATGAAACAAAGAAATTTTGAATTTGCAACATAACAGAAAAATGCTTGGCATATAAATGGAAATGGCCACTTTAGAAATACTAAATATAAAGAAACAAATAAACAACAAAACAATAAAACCAGGAAAGGCCCTGGAAGTGATGGATTATCAGGTTTGTAGTATAAGTGCTTTGAGGATGAACTTTGGCAACCTTTACAAAACAAAATGAGTTCTATTTTACAGAAAGAAAAAATGCCAGAGCCTAAAAAAAATATCCAAGCAAACACAACTACAGGCCAATATAGCATTAATACTCAAAGATAGGCAAGATTTTATTTTAACAAGAGGATATAGGCCAATATCAATAATCAATTGTGAATGTAAATATGTTATTACCTAAAAGAAAGTTGAAATGCATTAGAAATGCATTTTGGAATATTTGGATAAATATACTGAAAAACAAGACACACACACACACACATTTTAGATACAGAGGAGGCTTTTGACCATTTGAACTGTATAAAGTTTTACAAGAGAATTTGGAACTTTGGAGATAATTTTTTAAAATGAGTTAAATGAATTTAGACTTCACAGATATCACAAATAATAAAGGAGGTCTAAGCAAACTCAGGTAAAACTCAAAAGGGAACAAGGCAGGGCTGCCTACTATCTCCCCTCTTGTTTATTTCAATTTCGGGAAAAAATGAATAGAGATATAAAACAAGTGAGAACATTGTGGATCTAAAGATTTTTTTAAAAAAAATAGACATACATTAAGAGTATTTGCAGATGATTTATTATTGGTTTTGGAAGATTTTTTTTAAAAGAAACTTAATTATAAATTATTATTATTATTATTATTATTATTATTATTATTATTATTATTATTATTATTATTATTATTTAGATTTGTATGCCGCCCCTCTCCGTAGACTCGGGGCGGCTCACAACAATAACAAGAACAATGTAAAAACAAATCTAATAATTTAAAAAACACTAAAAACCCCATTATTAAAAGCAAACGCACACACAAACATTCCATGTATAAACTGTATAGGCCTGGGGGAGATGTCTCAGTTCCCCCATGCCTGACGGCAGAGATGGGTCTTAAGAACTTTACGAAAGGCAAGGAGGGTGGGGGCAGTTCTAATCTCCGGGGGGAGCTGGTTCCAGAGGGTTGGGGCCGCCACAGAGAAGGCTCTTCTCCTGGGTCCCGCCAAATGACATTGTTTAGTCGACGGGACCCGGAGAAGGCCAACTCTGTGGGACCTAACCGGTTGCTGGGATTCATGCGACAGAAGGCGGTCCCGGAGGTATTCTGGTCCGATGCCATGAAGGGCTTTATAGGTCATAACCAATCCTTTGAATTGTGCCCGGAAATTGATCGGCAACCAATGCAGACTGCGTAGTGTTGGTGTGACATGGGCATATCTTGGAAAGCCCATGATTGCTCTCGCAGCTGCATTCTGCACGATCTGAAGTTTCCGAACACTTTTCAAAGGTATTTACTTAAAATAATTTGATGCATGAGCAGGTTTTGATTAATAAAAAGAAACAAAAATATAAGAATACACTAACAACAGAACTAATGTACAAAAGAGATTTTAAAGTTGAGAAGAAGATAAAATATTTAGGTATCACTTTGACAAATAGGAACTGCATGCTATTTCAAAACGATTATGTTAAGACATAGAATGAAGTTTAAAAAGAGGTGTTAAGATGTGGAAAAGTGCAACTGACAAGATTGGAGAAGAATATCTGTAATTAAGATGAATGTTTTGCCTAGGATATAATTTTTGTTCCAGACAATACCTGTTTTGACAACTGATGTACTGTTTAAACAAAGGCAGAAAGATATATTTAAGTTTGCGTGGCAGAGGAAAAACCATGAGTTAAATAGAATATATTGCAAGATGCAAAGGAAACAAGAGGATTGGGTTTATCTGACTTAAAATTATACTTTGTTGCTTGGACAAAACAGTGGGTATTGCTGAGAAAGAGAAGGCTATTGAAATTAGGACACAATATGAGATTTGCATGATATGGATATTTGTAGTATGGCAAAGCTAAAGCTATTGTAGATTTTTAAAAGTCCAGTTGCTTTGTAGCTCAGGTTTGAAATGAGGGGTCCTTTGTTCTCTTTGACCTTGATTGTTTTCTTGCATATATTTCATTTCCCAAATGAGATAACATCATCAATGACAAGCTTGGGTAATGAAATGTTATAAGAAAACAACCAAGCTCGGAGATGACCAGAAAAATTGTCTAGAATCTATAAAATTACGTCGAATTCATGCTGGAAAAGTGAGCAACATGAAAGGACATTTTATCAGAAAATGACAGTTTGGTAGATATGTAATCAAGCCAGCACTTTTAATACAAATACATTCATTAATTCAGAAGATTTTATAGACTACTGTGCAATCAAAAACAAATGTTTTTCTTTTGGGGGCCAAGGGACAGATAGCTGGAGAAAAGCCATGGAATTTGAATGACTATATCAGCAAGATTATTATATACCTAAAATTGGAAAGGTTTGGCATTAACCAAAATAAAGAGAGGGTTGGTAAAGATGAAGAAACTTGCAGAATTGGCCATCCTTACCTCCCTGTAGAAAAAAAATAACACCTGCATTTATTGCTGACTGGAAACTCCTTTTAGGGTTGTCATGAAACAAAAAAAATATGAATTATTGGTTAATTAAAATTTTAAACAATAAAAAGAGAGCTTTTTAAACTATAGAATAAGAGGTACTGGAATTTGCTGCAAAAAAATTCTCATGTTTCTTTCATCTTTTTTTCTTTGCCCTTTTGTATTTATTTTGTCTTCTCTTTTCCTTCCTTATTCTCCTTTACTTTATGTTATTTTTTTTAACCTTCTTTTAAAACGTTCAAAGGCTGACACCAATAAAGAAAATTCTCCTAGCAGGGAATCATGACTGGATTATTCTCTGCTAGGAGAGCGGTAGCACCTGGTGAAGGAGAATTCCTAGCAACTATTATGGATCGACTGTTAACATGCCCTGGATTTACTCTGCATTGTGGAAAGATTCTACCACAGGGGGCTCCCAGTAAATGGCTGCCTTTCTAAAATTGTCATGGCAGCAATCACTTGGTCTATGAGGTTATATGAGCATAAAATGAAGATTAACCACTAAGTTCTACTTGTCACACCTAATTCTGCTTTCATCAGACAAAAAAGAAAACAGCATCAGGCAATGAAGCTTTCTGCATCCCATCTTAGCTTTGACTTTTTTTTTCCTGGGCAGATCAGCACACTTCTAAGGAAAGTGCTGGGTTACCATCAATCACTATTTTTTTTGCCTTCTGTGGCTGCTTAACATGGGAGCCACGTTAGAACAGTTGCTGGAAAAAGAGAGGCCTGCACTCAGTTGTTCAATAGACTGCCTCCCCCTCCCCCCTTTCCTCCCTAATTAAAAGTGTATTAAATCATGAAGACATATATTAGAATTTCCTTCTCAAAAAGGTTTGTTTTTTCCCCCCCCAAGTCCAGGAACCGGACTGTAGAGTTTCCTATGGCCCTTATTTACAAGGTTAGAATGTCAAGCCATGTCCTTCCTATACCTAGGTAAGAAAAATCAAAGATATACATATAAAATGGGTAAAACCAGACTCAACAGCAGTGACTGTGAGAGGCATCTTTGAGTCTTGGTGGACAATTGACTAAATATGAGCCAGCAATGTGCAGCAGCAGCAAAAAAAGCCAATGCAATCCTAAATTGCATTAGTAGAGGGATACAATGTAGGACTAGGAGGTAATTATTATTATTATTATTAATAACAATGATAACAATGATAACAATGATAACAATGATAACAATGATAACAATGATAACAATGATAACAATGATAACAATGATAACAATGATAACAACAACAACAACAACAACAACAACAACAACAATAACAATAACAATAATAATAATAATAATAATAATAATAATAATAATAATAATAATAATAATAATAATAATAATTGTATGCCATTACTCTCTGAAGTCTCAGGGCGGCTCACAGAACACAGTGAATACAAAACCAAATCTAATTAATTAAAAAAACTATGTAAGCTAAAAACCCAATATATTAAAATCTTACCACTCTATTAAGCCTTAGTTAGACCACATATTGAGTACTGTGCTGCATCCAATTCGAGACTCTAGCGACCAGGATGATTAGGGGACTAGAAACTTTAACATATGAAGAGCAGTGGCAGGTACTGGGCATGGCTAGTCTAGGAAAGAGAAGGACCAGGGGAGACATGATAACAGTGTTCCAATACTTGAGGGGCTGACACAGAGAGGAGGGGGTCAGACTATTCTCCAAAGCACCAGAAGGCCAGATGAGGAATAATGGATGGAAGCTGACTAAGGAGAGATTCAACCTGGATTCAACCTGGAAGAAAGGAAAAACTTTCTGGTGGTGAGAGTGATCAAAGTGGAACAGCTTGCCTGCAGAAGTTGTGAGAGCTCCAACACTTGAGACTTTCAAAGGGAGATTGGATTGCGATTTGTCTAAAATGGTAGAGTCTTCTGCTAATGCAGGGGTGGGTGGGTTCAATGACCTAAAATGTCCCTTCCAACTCTAATAATAATCTAATCAGAAAACGCTTAATATTTTGCCCAGGAGCAACTTGTTCTGAAATGTTATTTTAAAGCCAGAACATCTGTGGTAGATTTCTACAGGTTCAGCCCAGTTTGGGCGAACCGGTAGCAATGGTGGTGGCAAGCTCCGCCCACCCACCCAGACATCATCATGGACAATCTGCACATACTCAGAAGGTTCTGCACATGTGCAGAAGTGTCACACACGTGCACTCCCATTCCCGAACCGGTAGCAAAGGTAAGTGAAACTCATCACTGTAGAGCATAGCCATGCTGCCTTGCTCAATAAGATTGGTCAAGACATTTTTTTTCCGGAAGGGACCAACCAAGGCAGATCAGCTCTATCTTAATGCTTTTATCTATTGAAATGAAGCCTCAGGCTCAGCTGGTATGACAATGTAGTTTGGGAGGGAGGGATGGAGAGAGAGGGGGAAGGAAGGGAGGAGGGAAGGAGGGAAGGAAGGAAGTCATGTGAGGCATGCAGAGAAAAGATACAGAACCAGGGGAAGAACTAGGACCAGATTTTTTAAGTAATTGTGAGGGAGGAGATCAAGAACTCTAGTGTTTATCAGAGGATTCCTCTGAAGTCCTTCCTATTTGAACGTCATGGAGCAACCTCAGTCTGACT
Organism: Erythrolamprus reginae; assembly: GCF_031021105.1. NCBI lineage: Eukaryota > Metazoa > Chordata > Lepidosauria > Squamata > Dipsadidae > Erythrolamprus > Erythrolamprus reginae. The sequence goes on from NC_091951.1 coordinate 140,622,660, forward strand.
GAGCTCTGAAACTGAGCTGCAGCCCACAAAAACTTATGGCTTTTAATAGCATGTGCTAGTTGTTACAAGGTCCTGATTTTTTGGCAGGAAATGGTTGATTTTCTACTTTGCAGATAGAATGATATGGAGTAGTGATGGCAAACCTTTTTTTTCCTTGGATGCCAAAAGCATGTGCACACACTATCACACATGTGTGAGTGCCCACACCCCTAACCCAATGGCTGAGGAGGGAGAAAACAGCTTTCCCTGCCCCCTGGAGGCCCTCTGGAGGCTGGAAATGGCCTATTTCCCAACTTCTGGTGGGCCCAGTAGGCTCATGTTTCACCCTCCCCAGGCTCCAGAGCCAAAAATCCAATGGCCAGTACACACATGCACATTGGAGCTGAGCTAGGACAATGGCTCACGTGCCAGCAGATATGGCTCTGTGTGCCACCTGTGCCACCCGTGCCATAGGTTCGCCATCACTGATATGGAGTAACTGAAGTGCTAGCAATTCTTCTATTGGGTGGGATCCCATCATCAGATGGTTCTTCCAGGATGACATTTCTCTGTTTCACCACAGGATCATATTGAATTTTATATGGTAAATACTTTGGATGGTTCTTTGTGGCTTTTGCTTTGTTCATGCTTGCTTCATGGTTGTAGTCCATCACAGTTTCTCCAATCCAAATCATGACACCTTGCTGATTGCCTCCTGTACCACTAAACTTTGCAAGGTTGACAGGGTTCACATTTTTCAAAGTCTGCCCCGGTTTCTTTTTTGTTATGGAGAGGAAGGATGACTCTTGGGAAGACAGCATCTGAGTAAAGTGGGTGTTCCAACCAGGAGTGGATTCTAACTTATCTTTGTTGGGTTTAACTACTCTACTACATGCTTACACTGTCTTGTAAACACATCTCTATGGTCAGGTCGCAATTAACTGACCAGTGTGTCACCTTTTGATGACCAAAAGGGGCAGGTACTCTATAGACTATATAAACCTCTGCAGAGTAGATGCTCCCCCCTCTTCTGAACTCTTTTGCCTTGATGACCCTTCCTTGTCCACCTCCTGTGTGCTCCATTGTCCTCGGCTGAGGACACATGTGTGAGATGAAATCCAAAGCCATCCTCACACATGGGACCATCCAGAAGTTATTAATATGGACTGGAATAGAAACTTATCTGCCTGCAATTTGCAATTGCATGAATCAACATAATTGTAAGTAAAGAGTGTATTTTTCATCTTTATGAAGGAGTGCTAACAAATGGGATTCTGAGCCACGTGTTATTTCTTGCCATGCTAAATCCGCTGCAAATTAAGCCAGCTGAACTCTGCTAATACAAATAATATTAATAATAATCAAAATACCCAACAATCTTGCTGCCAGTTCATTTCCTCCTGTACCATGTGGGTATGGTGCAAGGGCACATGAATGCTTCGCTCTCCACACGCTTGCACAGTAGTGCAAAAAAATAATAATTAGAAAACAAATCAGATTTTTTTTTTAAAAAAAAAAGTAGCGTTGCCCATGGACCAAAGCTGACCAAACCAGTTTCATGACATTATCATTATGTCATCAGCGGTTTGCTACCAGTTTGGGTGAACAGGTCCGAACTGGGAGGAGGCCACCTCTGATTCCAACCTAATATTGATGGGGACCTTTGCAGAATGGCTGGGAATTTGGGAGGTGTCTGGGCTTTGGTATTGTCATTTTGATAGATCTGAAGTGTCTCTGGTGCTCTGACTCTGAGGTCTAGAGGGAGGAGTGGGTTGTCTGGCTGCACTGTATTTGCTGACTTCCTTGTGGTTGGCTGGAACTGTATAGCTGATTTAGTGGTTGTGATTCTATGATTAAATCTGCTTGGGTCAATTAATCCTTTCTGGATTCTTCCCAGATACTTTAATTAGGTATCTCATATCTGGGCTTCAGAAATTGGAATGACCTCTGGATGGCAGCAGAAATACCATCCAGGGGTTTAGTGAGAAGTTGCTACTGCTCTTACCCTTTGAACTTTCCAGGAACTGCTAAAGACCTGATTGTTCTCCCAGGCCTTGGGTTCAGATGATCATCGAGCTGCTTTGCTTTGCTTTGCTTGGTTGTGCTTTTCTGTTCGGTCTTTTTGGTTCTGTTTTCCAGTTGTTGGAAGCTGTCTCCTATTTCTTGATATATTTGTTTTCTTTTGGCTTTATTTGTGACCTGCCCTGTTGTGGAGTGAGTGAGGCAGTTTCACAGCTTAATAAACAAACACCAGAAACCTCTAAGCCTTCGCTATTTTCTAGTGGTTATCCAGATTTCTACAATCTAGACATAGTGTGTCTACCTTAACCTTCATTCCTAGCCAACCAGTTAAGTATATCATGACAGCAAGGTTTAAAATACTTTTATTTTAGCAGTTTAGCTGAATTACACAAGAAATACTGTATCACATTTTCCAGTGGAGAGGGGCAGAAAAGTTGGAGACTACCCTGACCTCTGATAGACTTTAATAGGTAAGCCATTATCTAAATACAAAATTGAACGAGTAAGGACAAAAGGAGTCATGGTTGTGCCAAATGCATGAATTACACTTGACTTTGTCCTTGATGTCTGCCTTTATAAAGGAACGATAAGTTACTTGCAGATCCATTTGTACTAATTTAAATGGAATTTGTATTCTAACATGACTGAATCCTGTTTTCTTAAAGATGTAATTCTACCTGTATTTCACAATGTCATGAATAGTTCCAGGGAAATCCTTTTTCCAACATGGATTCAGGATATTGCCTTCAACTCCCCTACTACATCTGAAGCAGCTTAGAATCATCCTTAGCTTCATTCAGTGTATTTCTTCTCTGGGCAGTGAGAGATCTCATTCATTCAAGCCTATTTCTCCCCTATGGCCACAAATCTTTGGGCCTATCCCCAGCCCAGATACTAGAATCAGTCAATCAGTCAGTCTGTCAGTCAGTCATCAGAATAAAGCTGGAAGGAGCCTTGGAGGTCTTCTAGTCCAACTCCCTACTCAAGCGGCAGACCCTATACCACTTCAGACAAATGACTGCTCAGTCTCTTCTTAAAAGCCTCCAGTGATGGAGCAACCACAATGTCTAACAGCAAATTGTTCCACTGGTTAATTGACCTCACTCTATGCTGATTCTTTAAACCACTTAGAGAAGGCTGTAAAAGCACTATGAAGCTGAATATAAGTCTAAATGCTATTGCTACAGCTATTGCTATGTCTCCCCTAGTCCTCCTTTTCTCTAGACTAACCAGACTCAAATCCTGTAACAGTTCATATGTTTTATGAACTCCAGGCTTCAAATCATTTTAGTTGCTTTTCTCTGCACTTTTTCCAAAGTCTCAACATTTTTGGGGGGTGGGGGATGTAAAGTGATGACCAAAACTAGACACAGTATTCCAGGTGTGGTCTTCCTAAGACTTTATAAAGAGGTACTAATATAGTTGAGTGCTGTACTGCAGGCCACTGAAGCTGACTGTAGATCTCAAGGTCAGTGGTTCAAATCTCATCACCGGCTCAAGGTTGACTCAGCCTTCCATCCTTCCGACGTGGGTAAATGAGGACCCAGATTGTGGGGGCAATATGCTGGCTCTGTTAAAAAGTGCTATTGCTAACATGTTGTAAGCCGCCCTGAGTCTAAGGAGAAGGGCGGCATAAAAATTGAATAGATAGATAGATAGATAGATAGATAGATAGATAGATAGATGATAGATAGATAGATAGATAGATAGATAGATAGATAGATAGATAGATAGATAGATAGATAGATAGATAGATAGATAATTCTATGCCTTTGTTTATACAAACAAGGATTGTATTCACTTGTTTGGCTGTTGTGACAAACATCTGGCTCATATTTAAGTGAACATACACTGGGACTCCAAGGCTCTAGTGGACCTTGAACAATCCTAAGTCAGTTGAACAGCAGGCTACTATTAGAATTATTGATTTTTTAAAAATGTCTATCGTGAATGAAGAAGACAGATGATGATGATGGTGGTGGTGGTGGTGGTGGTGGTGGTGGTGGTGATGATGATGATGTCGTCATCATCTCTTCAGTCAAGTCTGGTTCCTGGTCATTCTATGGGACTGGTCTCTTCATATCTTCTGACCTTGCACTATTTCTTGAATTTTTCCATGCTCTGGCTAGCCTCAGCTTTGACGGTATCCTGCTAGCCTGTTCTTTGATAGCCTGGTTTCCTTTTACTGCTAACACTTTGAAACAAAATTGCTTTCTTCAATGAATTCCACCTTCGACATGGCCAAAGTAAGTGAGATGCAGTTTAGTGATTTTGCCTTCCAGTGACATGTTTGGTGTTATGCGCTTGGGACAAGTACCAGCAATCTCATTTATTCTGTGGGTCTCTATGTGTGTGGATGGATGAATCTATCTGTGTGTGAGAGTTTCCCAGCTCTAAGAACATGTCTTTCCTCCCATACTGGCAACCTTCAGATTTTTCAGCTTTATCCAGAGTATTTTTCCTCTTCTTTCACAATCACAGCCATAAGGTACTTATTGGAAAAGGCACTTTGTAGCAAAATTACTAGCTTGCTCTCCCTTCACAATCGCAGCAAGGCTTCCACCATATGAAGATTGCTGGGCTGCCCTCTCCCCCTATTCCCACAGCTTTTGGGAGATGCTGGCCGATTACGGGAGGCTTCTAAACACCATGCAAAGTTGCCAGGATGCTCTCTGTCCACCCCCTCCCCATAGCCTTTGAGAGATGCTGGCCCAGTGGGGAGGGAGGGTAGGCTAACACAAATGCTTACTTGTGAGGAGGCAGTTCTGTGGATTCACGTGGCAAAGGCGAGGCAAAGTGAGCATGTGCAGAAGCAAAAAATCAGCAAAAAATAGGGGGGTGGCATTAAAACAAGATGGCAATGCATGCGCAGTGCCAGAAATTTGGCTTTTGTGCATGCACAAAAGAAGAAAAACCCCAGAATTTTTTTTTATAAAAAATGTTTTGTTTTGTTTTTAAAGATGGCAGCACCCTCAGACGGGCACCAACCAATCATGATGTCACCAGTAGGTCACTACCGGTTTGGACGAACCGATCCAACCCAGGAGGAACTCACTCCTGTCCAAGACCTCCCTTAATTTGAAGAGAAGCATTGTGGCCTTTTGCCCTCTCTCATTGGTCAACTGGAAAGAAAGCAGTAATAGCCTCATAGTGTGGATGATTGCACTGCTAGCTTCAGATGTGTCTGGAGGGATTTTGGGATAGCGAGTATGATCATGGAGAAGTGCACTTGAATAAGACATTTCCCTCGATGACCAAATAGTTGGCTCCTTTGGATTGCATTGCCCTGCTCAGAAAGTCACTAAAGCAGAAAGCAAATAAATCCACAAAACAAAAGTGAAGGGTTTGTTTTCAGTGGAGCAGACTGCATTCAAACTGTCAGATGCATTTGCTTTTGAGTTACATTTAGTATCATTTCTTTGTAAATTTGTTTCCCATAGAATAGTACTTAGATATTATTGCTGGGATACATTGCTTTGATAAGATTCAAATTTTGGGCAACCCACAACTCTATTACAGTGATGCTTTCTCTGGGAATACCCAAGGGCACCAGTAATTATCCTTTCATTATAAAGTCACGGGTGACTATGATGGCTCATAGGCAGTATAGAACTTTTGCATGAGTTCTTGAAACATAAAGGGATGAATCAAATTGACCGTACAGCAGGGGTCCCTAAACTTTGGGCTGAGGCCCACTACTGGGCCAGGACCAGTTTTGAACTGGGCTAGAAAAGCAACTGCATGCATTTCCTACTTGCATGAGCAATGGGAGAGCATCCGCACATATGCTCGATTTGTGTGAATAGCAGGTGTGCATCCTGCCACTCGCACAAATGAAGATGCTTGTACATGTGCATGCTTGCCACTCTTTTGTGTGGAACAATCCCCTCCCCCCTCCACAAAGCCAGAGAGGTTGGGGAACTCTACTCTATAGTATTTTTATTTAAGTACTGAGCACACAAATTTAAAATATTTATTTGTGCTTTTAGCAGCTACAGACGTGATAATGATTATGACTCTTCCATATCATCCAAATATTTAAGCAAATCAAATGCATAGTTTTCTGCATATTTGTTTTCTCAAAATAAAAAAACTAGCAGATATTCATTTTTTTATTTAAAAAAAACACTTTAAAATCAATATTAATATTTATTTGTCAAGGCATAGCTGTTCTGACCTAGGGCGGGCAAGCAGGTGCAAGCACCAATAAATATTTTTATTGCACCTTTAAACCATGACAGCATGCCCTCCAGATAAAACCCCAGTCCACTTTTTCCTTTTAAAAACAGCCATCCACATTCAATGTAACACAATCCCACCAACTGAGTCCAATAATTATCAGAACCCAGAACCAAGCCCTCAAACATGAAGAAAGGCCAAGTCCACAAACCAGGTGCAAAGCTTGCAAAACAAGGTCCATAAGTCACAATCCAGATTCTGAGTCCACAAAACAAGATGTGTAAATCAAAAGGCTGAAACATGAGTCAGAATCTATAAGTAGAGATTTCCAAGGGTTAGGGGAATGCATGCTGAGACAAACAGTTGTTCCCAACAAACATACACTTCTCCAGCATCTGGTTAAATTACCCTGAACTAGGTGTTCCTTATGAGGAGAGGTGGAGAGTTGGAGCTTTCCCCTGCTCCACTCTTGATGCCCATGGATTAGGAGGGGGAGGCAGCTGTTCCTCATCAGAGGGGATTTGTTGTCTTCCATCGCTGTTGTCCATCTGCTGCCGATTGTCTCCTGCATTCATTAGGCAGACCGCTCCCCATCCAACTGACCTCTTTCCCCAATGTTGGAGGGGCCTAGGCCAGTATCATCCTTAGCCCCTGGGCTCTCCAAATAGTCCAGGGGAGACATGCCATCTCTATAAGTGGTCCCAGTCCCAACTCCTCCAAACCAGTTTCCAGCCAGCCACCACAATAACAGATTTATTCACAGATTATCTAAGTCCTTTTCTTTTCATTTATTTTTTCCCCTCAATCATGGAATGTTACTACAGAAAGCTCATTTGGGAAGACAATTAGCTGCTGATTTCTCTTCTTTGCTGACTTTGCGCTTCTGAGTTGATGATTAGCCAGATAGATGAAGACAAGTAGCACCTTCTAATCTTCCTATAAGGTAATGCACAAGGCTTCTGGGCTAAATGAAATATTCATGGCACTGCTGTTTGACCTTAAGAAAGAAGAAGATAAATGAAGGGAAAAAATTAAAAAAAGAGCGCATTGACTTGATAAAATCTGACCCTGATATATATTACTTTAGATGCTAAATTCTATAGAACACCTGGTAGACATTAATTCAAACTTTGTATGAAAGTTTGAATAGTAATGTTGGAATTTCACAAAGAGATACTTAGGCCTAACAAGGTAATCTGAACTCATCATTAGTTGCTATGTTTAGAAATTCCACAGATCCCACTCCACTGTAATATCAAATTATCCAGGTGGTCCTTGATTTATAACTATTCATTTTGTGAATAGTTGTAAATAGTGGTAAACTCGAAGTTACAGCGGCATTGGAAATGCAACTCATTGCACTTATGACTTTTCAGCATTCACACAATCTTGTGATCAAAATTCAGGTGCTTAGCAACCAGCATGTATTTATGTCAGCTGTCCTGGGGTCATATGATCACCATTTGTAACCTTCCCAGTCAGTTTCTGATAAGCAAAGTCAATCAAGGAAGACCATGTACTGTATTTCATTTCATTGTTGCAACAAGGGTCATAAAATCAGGAGTGACTCACATAAGAACAGAAATTCTGGTCCCAATTGTGGTCATAAGTCAGGGATTGCTTAATACTGTACAAGTGTTGTTTTTAACACTTGGCATTTGAAGAAGATCCCAAGGAAAGATTTAAAAATGGAAGGTGGAAGGTTAATGGTAGGATGGACGGAATCATGACATTTCAGAAATATAGTTGCTATCTCTTTATGGAAAAGCAATCATTTCCCCATGTAATGGAGGCGCACCACTTGAGGCATACCCGCTTGGATTCAGCATATGTGGTCAGATTTCACATTTTTTGAAAATGTTAATTTTTAATTTCTTTGTGAGTGCAAAGTTTCCATAAGTTGCAGTTTTTCAATCATGCAGAAGGTACAGGGTAGCACCAAAAATGTTCAGTTCAACAAATCTGACATGCTATTTGATCGCATAAATCAAGTTTTATTGTGCTTCATGCCTTTCCTCTTATCTAGCCTTCACATCTGCACTTTGGGCAATATCATACAATAATAGAGACAATTGACTTCAGTGATTATGAAGAAGCTCTCTGCACCTGTGAGACAGAATCAGGTACCTTTACTGTGTCATTTGTTTTGCAGGTTTATAGCACTTAGTTTGAGCGCCACTACTTTTGACCCCTGTTAATGAATATACTGAAGACCTGTCCACTTTTGTTAGCTGGGAGCTATGGTGTAATCAATCCTGACTCAAGAGACATATCAGTTAATGGCATTAAATACCGAGTTAGCAGGAAGGGTCATCAAGTGCAAAGCAATATTATTTCCTTTCTTTATAAAACAATGACAGGAGAGAAATCATTTGGGATGGCAAAGCATCATCTAGGAATTATGGAGATGGAAGCAAAATTAAGGTCTCCGAGGAGCAATGTTTCATTTATAAAGTTCCAAATGGCTGCAGAGTCATCAGACTTCTTGAGCAGCTGAGCAAACTCAGTCTGTCACTTGCCATATTGTTCTTGATGTCCCATTATTTCAGCATAATTGTCTAGCATGGCTGTACATTATGTTGTTATAATGTTCATTTTATTCCAGAAGAATAAATTCATTGCCATGCTCTAAAGAAGCAAAGTCTGACTTCAAGTGCAAAGAAACCCTTAGCCTTTTCGGTCTGATTAGTTTCTATACTGATAGATGCCTGCCGACATGGTAGTCTCTCTACTCTAAATAGAGTAGCAAGCAACCATTGAACATTGCCATAAAAGTATGGAAATAGCATTGTGGAAAATATCTATAGTGGCCCACTGTAAAGCCATGCAAATTAAAAGGCAAAAGGTACAAGTCAGCTAAAGGCCCTGTCACTTAATTTAAGCATATCTAGCCTTATTTACCTATGTAGACAACAATACAACTTGAAAGAAATGTTTGCACTTAGAAGTCTTTTTGTCTAAGGAAAGATGAATGGATTAAAGCTATCCTCACATTCCAGGGAGAATGAAAATGCCTTAAGCCTATTATTGAATGTTATTGTCCGGATGTAACCAGCTAATTCTGGTCAGGAAGTTGATATTCTCAGAAATGCTAAAACATTATTATGAGCCCAGTGATTGGATAAACATGTTCCTCTGATTTGAAAAACAAAATGGATCTAATATTGTAGGAATAGCATAAATCATTTCAGACACCTTTTGTATTTCCTGATATTTTCTGTTAAATCTCTTAAGAACATTTTTGCTCATGGATGTACAGTGAACCCTCGATCATCGCGAGGGTTCCGTTCCAGGACCCCAAGCGATGATCGATTTTTCGCGAAGTAGCGGTGCGGAAGTAAAAACACCATCTGCACATGCGCAGATGGTGTTTTTACTTCCACCGCCCTTCGCCCGCCCACCCCGTTGCTCGCGCCTGGGGTTTCCCCGCGCGCCGCCCGCCCACGCCATTGCTGGGGCCGCTTCCCAGCTGGGAAGCGAAGCTGGGGTCCCCCCCGCGCGCGCCCGCCCACGCTACGAGCGGCATTTCACCTTCCCTCCCAGGCAAAAAGATGCCGGCATTCTGGGCTGATGGGGTCGGACTTCCCAGGCGGAAGGCGTGCCCCTCTCCCCGCATCTTTTTGCCTGGGAGCGAAAGTGAAATGCCGCTCGTAGCAGCTGCTAGAGCCGCCGGCATTTCACTTTCCCTCCCAGGCAAAAAGATGCCGGGGCACGCCTTCCGCCTGGGAAGTCCGGCCCCATCATCCCAGAATGCCGGCATCTTTTTGCCTGGGAGCCCTTGTGGCTTGAGGCACCTGCTCCGACAGCTGGCCCAGCTCCGAGCCCCGAGCCCGGCCGGCATTCCTTGGAGCCGAGGCCGGATGCAGAGCCGTCGGGCTGGGCTCTCTCTCGTCGGGAGGGCGAGATTCTTCCACAAGATTTCTGGCTGGCGTGCTGAGGGAAGCGCGCGGCTGCCCTGGGTGGGCGGCCAGGCATCCCTTTGCTCCCAAACTTCAGGAAAGCAAGAATGGACGCCGCGGGGGAAATAAACCCCGCTTTCCCACCGCCTTGCAATCAGAAGAGCTCCTTTCCCTCGCCTGTCAATCACGCCCGCTTTTTAAATCGCGCCTTTCTTTTCTTTTGCAAAACAATCGAGTGATTCTCTCCGGCTGGAAGGAACCACTTCGGTCGTCGAGGGGGGGTTCCCTTTACCAAACGATGTTTCCCCAGATCGCTCCCCTCCGCAAGAACAGAAAAAGGCTGGTCCGTCTCCGTCTCCGTCTTCTTTCCTCCCCCAGGAATCAGGAGGCGGCGCCGAACCCCTCGCTTTCCTCTCTCACACACACACACACCGAAGCCGCTTTCGCCCCCCCCGCCAACTTTTTCTCTAGCCCTTCCTTCCCGCCTCGTGAGGTCACTTTTCAGCTGTCGCGGCGGAGGCTTCTTTCGCCGAGTTTTGCACGGGGGGCGGGGGGGGCGCACGCGCGGCGGTTGTGTGTGTGTGTGTGCGCGCGTGTGTGAGTGAGGGGGCATTTTTGACCCTCCGGGGAAGAGCTCGGGTTTTTTTTCTTTTCTTCTTTTCGGCCCATCTCGGAGTCTCCGGCAAAGGGGGGGTGGGGGTTGTTGCCTGGAGCCTTGGGGCATGTTGCTTTTGCAGAGGGACCGTGACCGCGCGCGGCGGTGGGACCCTTTCCCTAGACTGGTAAGTTTTTAGCGCCGCAAGGTAAGCTTCGGGGCGGGGCGGGCGGGGCCCTTTTGTGCCAGTCGGGGAGGCGGTGGCGGCTGCAGCAGAGGCGGGCGGGGGAGGCCGGCCCGCTGGAGGGGCGATGCGGGCGGCGGAGACAGGCGAGGTCCCGGCCGCCCCCCGCCCACTTGGCCCCAGACCGGTGCAGCAGGAAAGGGACGGAGAAGGCTCACTGGCAGCCCTTGCCCATCGCCGCGCCTTCGCTTCCCCCCCTCCCCCGCTGGATCCGGCAGCGTGCTGAGGGGAATTGCCGCGGACTGGAGGCAGTGAGGCAGACCGGCTCCGAGTCGAGCGGCCGGAGCTGCGCCCTCCTTCGCCCGCCAGGTGAGGCGAAGGCGAGGGGCGCGCGGCTGCAGCGAGGAGCCGAAGATCCGGGCGGGGAAGACCCAGGGAAGGTTCCTTCGTCCGCCTAGCAGCTGATCTGCTCGGCAGCGCAGCACCAGCGAGGAGCCGAAGATCTTCGGCTCCTCGCTGCTGCTGCGCTGCCGAGCAGATCAGCTGCTAGGCGGCCGCTCGAGAGCAAGAGGGGGAGAGATAGAGAAAGAGAGAGAAGGAAAGAAAGAGATGAGAGAGGGAGGAAGAGAGTGTGAGAGAGGAAGAAGCAACATAGAGAAAGAGGGGGAAGACCCAGGGAAGCCTCTGCCCGGCGGGGAAACTCCACCATCTACGCATGCGTGGAAGGGCACGCATGCCCAGATGGTGGAGTTTACTTCCGGGTTGAAAACTAGCGAAATAGCCCTTTCGCGATCCTTGAGGACGCGAAACTCGAGGGTTCACTGTATTAGATACATTCAAATTCAATAAAGAATATTAAGGAAAAACAACAAATACATTGCATAGGATATCAAACCAGGGATAAAAATTCTAATTTTATCAAACCAACTGAAAGCAAAATAGTCCTCTCCTGAATTGTGGCACCTTAGAGGAGGAATCCAAGAGCTGATGATTAAAATTCGAAACAGCTCAGCTTGATAATAGTAAAGGATGCTGGGACAGATAATTCAGAAGTCTCTGAAGATTCAAAGTTTCCCCACAATTGTCTTTAAAGAATATTAATTGTGGTGTAAATTTTTGTGGATAATATATCATTTCATTACATGAGAAGAGGATTGGCATAAGACTAGATGTGAATTTTGTTGTGGGTCTATATTTCAGCAAATTCAAAAAAAAGTATCTTTGGTGGAAGTTAAGAAAGTGAGAATATGAATATCTCTGGCAATCATTCTGAAACGTGAAAGTTTCAAATTTCTATTTCAAACTCAATAGAAACTTCACTGGTTTGAAAAAAGCTTGATTTTTTTGCATTAAATCAGGATGACTGGAAGGGTTGCTGAACTACCATTCCCACCAAATCAATCAACATAGCAAGTGATAAGGATTAATAAATCCATAACCAGAGAGCCACTGTTTTCCAATATTACATTGAATCCATTTAGAAGGATCTGCAGAGTTTTAGAACCAATTGGTCCCAGGATATATTTATTAATTTATTTATTTGTTTAATTAGATTTCTATGCTGCTCTTCTCAACTGACTCAGGGCAGCTGTATAGAATGTCCACTCCTTGCTTCCTACCTTTGTTTCATTGCTAAGTAAAAACTCTGAGGACATATCAAAACCATGTGCAATTATTGTGTATTTAAAAGACAGTTAACTATTTCATCTTCATTCTGCTTTTATTTTAAATATGAAAGTCAGAGAGAAGTATTTCTTTGACAGAAGTCTTGGGGATACTCAAACCAATAGTCACAAACTTGTTGAAAGTACAATGTTTTCTTACTATCAAGTGTTGTGAGTGATCCTTGTCAGCCTCAGGATATGTCTGATTCTGAGGACGATGAACCAGATTCCTTAGTTTATCATGGGTTAAGGAGGTTATTAGATGGAAGTGAAGTTGACAGTGATTTAGGAATGGCTCAGGGAGCTGACGTTACAATGGAAAGTTGGTCCCTGTCAGATAGTGATCATGAGGTGTTAGAAAAGGAATGGTTAGATCCAAGATATAGAAGAAAAATAAGAAGAGAAAAGATTCAAAGTAAGAGGTATTAATTCATATTTAGTAGCTCTGTGATTTGTAGATGTCACTTCCAGGACTTAGCCGGAAATCTAGGTGTTGTCTGACAACTGCATAGATGGATAGAATGGCATAGATTTTAGTTGCATTCTTGAAAGAATACAGTAAACATTTATGAGAGGCTTCTCAAAATGAGTCCAAAGATGCTTTGCTGAACTGTCTGCTGATGTCTGGTAAGCTTTTGCCTAAAGCAGTGATTTCTAGTGCTGTTATCTCCCGACGAGATAGAATTCCCCAGCCGTGCTGTTTGCATTTTACCTGACTATATTTCCATGTATATAAACTGCTGTGAAGAACAATAAAAGAGATTTGTGGGAAACATAGCCGTGCCTAGAACATCAAGACTTGAATGTCTTCAATCAAGCACCTAAGTCCTGGTCTAAGTCACTGTAATAAATATGTTACCTGGGGGGGGGGGCATTGCATCACTCAAAAGCCTATTTATTCCTACTGTGGAGATGTTTATTTACTATTGTGACAGGAAGTGTTAGATTTTGAGGTTCAAATTTTGACCATCAGAAGGATAAATACCAGGCTGAATAAACTAGTAATGAAACAAAAAGAAAAATATTCAGTATATTCTCTCTTTTTATCATCCTGCTCCCCACCCCTCACCCCCCAATCATAGTATGTCATAACTGTAAAGAAATGTAAGGCTCTCTTCAGACTGGTGCTACAGAAAGTATTGATAGTACGATAAGTCAGCAACAATCTTCTAGGTTTCACAGAAGGAAGGCAAAACAGTTCTAGTGAGGCAACATGGAGATTTTCCACAACTAATCCCACCCAAATGTCTTTTAAAACATGCCATTTATTTAATAATACCGGTCCCCTCCACCAACTTATCTAATAACTCCTGGAAGAACTCTGGGACAATGAAGATAATATAGTCATATAGTTTAAAAGTGACACATTAAACACATCCTGTGTAGCAAATTAACTATCCTCAAGGTAAAAAAAATACATTCTTTTTTGGCAAGATCTTTCATGATATCATTTTCTGTGATGAAGGAGTTGCATTTTTGCAACTGTTGTATTGCGGATGGTGCGTCTGAAAAAAATGAGCTCCAGCATCTTTCCACTTTTTTAAAAACAAATGAAATAGTCCTCCTCTGACTATACTGATCCAGCACTGTTAGAACTCTTTCTCTTCTTCTGTAACTGAGAAAGTGGTAGAACTGGAAGCCAAGATGTGTTGTGTCATTTCAACTGCCCACAGATGGAAGCAGGTGGCAGCCTCGAGGAAAACATAATTCCTTTATTCTACATTGCAATTTCCCTCTAAATTCAGGTTCAGGAGGAACAAATTAAACAGTCTTCAAACCTGTCGCAGGCTGAGAAAATAACGAGGACATTAAATTGTGCTTCTCTGTGGTTTTTGTTTGGGATCTACCGTCATGTAATCACTGTATGCAGCACATGGTTGTATTTCTCAGTAAAATTACAGATTCATACACCATGCCTCTTGCTGGGGTAAGGGGACACGAGAGATATGAAAACCAGGCTGTGTTCCACTGTACAGCAACAACCTGTCCCTTTCTGTTCATTTTTTTGCATTTTAACTGGTTTTAGCACAGAGCAGCTGGGCTTTGAAAGACTGCTTATTCTGGTAAACTAAAGCTTAGCTGAAGCTAGCAGCTGTTAAGCCAAGATGAAAATCAGTGACCAGCTGGCTAGGACCAGGGGCAACTAGGAAAGTGACAGTGAAGAATTCTATTCCACCAGTGAGAAATAGACTTCCAGAAAGGGTAAGCACTGCTGAAATGGAGTTGAGATGCAGCAGGGTTTATTGGGTGATTAAACTCATCTGCCTGGGCAAGTAGACACATGTCCAGTCAACGAAGCAGTGGAAGTGATGTGCCAGTGCCTGGAGGCTGTTGGGGTCTGGATGTATGTCAACAGACTCAAACTGAACCCGGATAAGACAGAGTGGCTGTGGGTTCTGCCTCCCAGGGACAATTCCATCTGTCCATCCATAACCCTGGGGGGGGGGGAATTATTGACCTCCTCAGAGAGGGTCCGCAACTTGGGCGTCCTCCTCGATCCACAGCTCACATTAGAGAAACATCTTTCAGCTGTGGCGAAGGGGGCGTTTGCCCAGGTTCACCTGGCGAACCAGTTGCGGCCCTATCTGGACCGGGACTCACTGGTCACAGTCACTCATGCCCTCATCACCTCAAGGTTCGACTACTGTAATGCTCTCTACATGGGGCTACCTTTGAAAAGTGTTCGGAAACTTCAGATCGTGCAGAGTGGGACCGCCTTCTGCCGCACGAATCCCAGCAACCGGTTAGGTCCCACAGAGTTGGCCTTCTCCGGGTCCTGTCGACTAAACAATGTCATTTGGTGGGACCCAGGAGAAGAGCCTTCTCTGTGGCGGCCCTGACCCTCTGGAACCAGCTCCCCCCAGAGATCAGAACTGCCCCCACTCTCCTTGCCTTTCGTAAAGTTCTTAAGACCCATCTCTGCCATCAGGCATGGTGGAACTGAGACATTTTCCCCGGGCCTATACAGTTTATACATGATATGTTTGTGTGCATGCTTGCTTTTAATAATGGGGGTTTTAGTGTTTTTTAAATTATTAGATTTGTTCTTACATTGTCTTTGTTATTGTTGTGAGCCATCCCGAGTCTACGGAGAGGGGCAGCATACAAATCTAAATAATAATAATAATAATAATAATAATAATAATAATAATAATAATAATAATAGCCAGTTAAGAACTGTGGCAGGCTAGGGAGGAAATTCCTGCCACATTTTCCAAGCTCTCAGAATACGTTCCACTACCGATGTCAGTCATCATTTGTAAGAAGCCTGATACCATTTTGATCCTCACAAGGCAGCTATGAAACCAACCAAAGGCATTATGAATAAGGTCCAAGTTAAAAGCAGGTGCTTTGCTTGCAACATGTCAGTTTTGCATTTAATAATATACAACTGATTACCTCCTTCAAAATCAAATCAGGCAAGAGTCTGGCAGATACAAATGGAGCTACCACAAGCCACAACCTCTCGATGTGTGGCTCCGGGATTCTCCTGGGAAATCAAATTGCACTGTTATGTCCTTACGTGGATTTTACCGCATGATTTCTCAAGGCTTTTGGATCTATGGGCTTTGTATCATTGCTTCTTTCTCTCCTAAAAGATTTCTGCAGAACAGGCACAACAGGCAGAAATTAGCAGGTGAAACTTTTTGACAATCTATTCCTATGTTGAGAAGTTTTTCTTTTACATTTCTCTTAGGTGTCTCTTGAAAGGGAAGGAAATTGTCCTACCTACGTGACCTATTTCTGTTAGATTAAGCAGGAATGCTTTGTGTTGTTATTCTCTGTTGGTCCACAGGGGAATATCTTGATTTAAAACAGCACCAAGAAAGTGAATAAATGTTGCTTATGTTTTTGTTTTTATTTTTAAAAGCCTTAATAAGTTTAAACTGTGAGTATTGACATCACCGTAAATATAAAAAACATAAAAAGTATTGCAGAAAAAAACCCCACCACTATAAGCAAATTCATCCAAAGTATTGTTTTGAAAGTATCTCAGAAACTTGTTCATTCCAAAAAAAAGTCCATCCTTGCTAAAATATATACATTTTTGTTAAATTTCAGAATGATGGTTGAATACGTTAAAGAGTGCATGATAAAATGGGCTAAGAATTTTAGTTATAACTAGACAATCCATGAGCTGATGAATCGTCTTTTCAGAGATATTTCCTCCTCAACAGATAAACAGATAATGATGCTGGGCAAGCAAAAAAGCAGTGATTTCTACTTACCAGCTTCCCTGTTGACAATCATGTGACTACAATTGCTTTTGCCAATTCAATTGGTTTTAAGAGCTTTGAGATTTTAACCCCATCAGAATAATGGGTCTCAATTTTGGAGCCATTCTTTAAGCTAGCCATTTGAGGTACTTTGATTCACTTTTTAAAAAAAATCCATGAGGCACCATTTTGCTCAGAATCACAGACTAACAGTAATAGAGTTAGAAGGAACCTTGGAAGTCTTCAACTTCAACTTCTGGCTCAAGCAGGAGATCCTCTACCATTTTGGACAAGTGGCTATCCAGGCTTAAAGGACAAGTGGCTATCCTTCTTAAAGGCCTTCAGTGATGGAGCTCCCACAACTTCTGAAGGCAAGTCATTCCACTGGTTGATTCTTCTCACTGTCAATAAATTTCTCCTTAGTGCTGGGTTGCATCTCTACTTGATTGTTACCAATAGACCCACAGACAGGAGAGTTTTAGTATTGATATACAAATGGATCAATGGGAAAGATTGTGGTTGAAAGGACTAAAATTCACATTATCTTATCATCTAAGAGATTTTAAAAAAAATAAAATTGTGCACTGGCATATGTCACCGGAGAAGTTATCTAGAATCTATAAATGTACGTTTAATTGTTGTTGGAAACATGAAAAGCAGGAAGGTAGTGGGAAAAAACACTACCATAAATATTGCGCCAGATGCAGAAAAAGGACACAGACAACAATAGCTGGAATTAAATAGGGTCACTTTATTGAGTTAAACCAAACTTTAATGATTATTAACAAATAACCAGGACCTGCAGAGGCCACTAATAACTTTGGGGCGGAAATACTACTCCATAACATTCCTGGGCAACTATGTGCATAGCTCCTTGCTGAACCAGGCGAAGGTACTAATGCCTTCGCCAGGTACCTAGCCACACCTTAGCAAGTGGGAGGGATCACCGTCCAATTCCCATCCGGTTATTGGGTTAGGTGAGTCCCAAGGGCATCCCCTCTCCAATTGCTCCGGCCGCAAGGTACCTTGAGTTCCTGGTGAGAGGCTGCCCATCATCTTTGAAAGATGCCCAAAGGAGAACATGGAGTTGCTATCACTGCCCATTTCCGCCCCTAACCTGCCTACCCCAGTGACAAAAGGGAAAGCCAATTGACAATTAGAACTAAATGTGAGATACCCCCTAACCAGTCCATCCTCCTCCACAGTGTGGAATAGGCGAAAAAACGGCCGCCGTTAAGATGCAGATGCCACAAAAAAATCCTATTCGGCCCCCTGGGGGACCCCGCAGGCACAATGAAAGATAGGGAGAGAGGGTGTTCGCTCTGGAAATGTCTGTGGAGAAAGTAAGAGGCCGTGTGGCGTAGCCTAGCCCGGCCACGCCCCCCCAAAAGCAGGAAGTGCTTGCACGACGATGCACAAAGCAAGGGGCGGCGGTCTCACGTTTTCTCATGAGACCGCCATCCTGGAAGAGGCAGAACCGCAGGGCCATGCGCTTCTGGCCCCGACGCAACCTTCTGCCGGCCGTTTAATCAGCCGGCGATGCAATTGGACACAAATACAAATGATGATACAGGGAGTTTTAAAAATTAACCTTCAGATAAAGCAAATACTTTTTCTCTTACTAGGATTTATGGATAATAAAAATTAAAAGGCTCATGAATGATTGATTTTTCATATGGTAACTGCAGTGAGGTTATTACATGTAGAATGATGGAACAAATACAGAAATATTCACAATGGAGGAATGGATTTTGAAGATGGCAGATCTTGCAGCTATAGCTAAATTGACTTGTTTGATTAGGGAGGGATTATTATTATTAGAAGGCAAATGAGTAAAATTGAATCTTGCCTGTCCTTTCAATGTTCTCTACTATTTCAAGCTTAGCTTATCCATTTTCTGCTCATTTTCAAACAAAGCCGCAGATGGCACCAACTCATTTTTATATTCTAAGATTGCTTATAGAAACCCAACACATTCTTAAGTATCATTGAGGCATTTTTTTGTTATGAATGTAACATGATTATCCTCCTTGAGATTAAAAGGCACTGAAGTTGACCTCAAAAGGTTCTTTCATGTTACTTTGCAGCTTTGACTGATGTTTGTGTAGAAACCACTTCTGACTATTGCAACTGGCAGCTAAGGCAAAGAACAATGTCGATGATTCACTTGGATGTCAGAAATTGAAAGGTGGTATTGCTCTGCTCCAGGGGTGGGCTTCAAAATTTTTTGCAAGGGGTTCTCTGCCCAGTTGCTGGGTGGGTGTGGCCATGGTGGGCATGGTCTGGTCAGCATCCTGCACTACAGTGTGTGTGGATGTTTTTGCCCTCCCAGGGCTACGAACGGTTTCCTCGAGCCTCTGGGAGGTGAAAATAGCCTCCCCAGGCTCCAGAGGCCCCCTGAAGGCTGGAAACGGGCCCATTTTTCATCCTCCCCAAGCCGCTGTATGTTCCCCGCACTTGCTTGCATCCAAAACAGGTGACATGGGGACTCCTGGGAGGGGCAAGGCAGGGTGGGTGGGATCAGCCAGGAACGGGATTTGGGAGTTCTTTGAATTGCATATAATCAAACTAGAAGTTCTCCTAAACCCTTGCAAACCCCCAGCAGCCCACCCCTGCTTTGCTTTCTAACTTTAAGGAAGTACTTCATTCAAGCCTTCATATGTGGGCGGGGTATGTTTGTGTGTAAATACAGTTTTCTCTCGTAGCTGTCCAATATCTCAGATGCTTTTCCCACCCACCTCCATTCCACATGATGAGAAAGCTCAGGCACTCCTTAAGCTCCAGCAGTTGAGAATCCCACATTCAACAGAGGTTGTATGAAGGATTTGGGGGCAGCAATAGAGGAAGAGGTGGTGTGGTATACCAATAGTATCCATGACTGTTTCTGCTTCACTTGTCCTACTTTCTCTTCTTTATGCTTCTTCTATCTTCCCTGTTGGTTTGTTTTTAAGATGGAGATGTGGGTCAAGGGAGAGTCTATCTTCATCAATGCTAGCCTCCCCCTCTCAAAGTTCTGCTCATTTGGCCTTTTGATATTCAGTGCAGCAGCAAAATTTCCCAGAGTGTTCCATAACTGCAGAACAGCCTCTGGGAAATTTCTCAGCAGAAAAATGTTTACCTTTATGTGATATGTTATTATGTTTTCTTACACTGATATTAACTGTCCAAAATAGAAAGTTGACCTTAGAATAAGAAGTGGATGACTCTGATTAAAGAAATTCATTTGTGGCAGCTTTGTAATTGCCTTTGGACTTCAGCGCCCATCATGAAACGTGCTAAATCAGAGGTTTAAATCTGGATTATGATCAGTTATTTGGATGTTCTGCAAGGCATATCATGGGTTGCCTAATACACACATTTCTACAGTGTTGGCAGTGTCTTGGAACATTATTTCTGACTTCAGGTTAGTCTTTTTCCTCTTTTAAATAGATTTTAGCTCCCATGCTGGGTTCAAGAATTATGGCAGCTAAATATCTTTGTTGCCCACATTAAGACACACTATTCTAGACTAGCTTTTGTTTGTTTGGGCTTTTGCACTTTATAATTATAATTTTATTATTTAATTCGACTTCTATACCGCCCCATCCCAAAGGGCAGCTTACAATAACATAAAAATACAAATACAATAAAAAGAAGTCAAATATAAAAGTCTACAACTATAAAACTATAAAACCCCAGTTTAAACCCACAATTCTACTATCCAATCAACATGCATGCATACCATTCAACATAATTTGGCCATGATAGATGTCAATTCATGGTCCCCAGGCCTGCTGGCAAAGCCAGATCTTTGCGGCCTTGCAGAAGGGTGGGAGCGGTATGGATGTCGGGGGGGAGAGAGAAAGTTGGTTCCACAGAATCGGGGCGGCAACAGAGAAGACCCTTTTAGTCAATGGGACCTGGAGGAGGCCAACTCTCTGTGCTCTTATTGGTCTCTGGGATGTGTGCGGCCGGAGACGGTCCTGTAATAGTCTGGCCACTTATTGTTCCATTGCATTGCATTCTGAAATTATGTGATAGCCTAATAAGGAGAGAAACTAAATATTTCCCTCTAAAACTTTCAACTGATGAAGCCTAATTTCAATTTGATTACATAGAAAGAGAAATAATGCAAATTCTCTCCTGGCGCACCTCTTGTGCCTAATCAGCATCATTATTAACTTCTTTGCACATCTATTGCTAACTTACACGGGTAGCATTTAAAGCACTCAAGATGTTAAAGATATCTAGCAGCCATGTGGATCTGAGAATATATTCTGGATCAGTTTAATGAAATCTTGTTTATTCTACAGTTTTAATGTATCTCCTTAAAAACAGGCATACTTGTGTTTGCCAGATATATATGCATGGCCAAATGAAGGAGAGGCATATCACTTAATTGACAACATCAAGAGACAACATCACTTAATAATTACTGAAAAATTGTGCAAAGGTGCTTTTCCGAGAGGCAACTGGACTTTCTGGTTTTTCTTTGAAGACATTTCGTTTCTCATCCAAGAAGCTTCTCCAGCTCTGAAGAAGTTAAAGAAGCTTCTGGGATGAGAAGCGAAACATCTTCAAAGAAAAATCAGAAAGTCCAACTGCCTCTTGAAAAAGCACCTTTGGGATAACCATGACCTAAATGACTGAGAATCTCCATAGACTGAAGAATTATGTAAATATAATTTATACAGGATTCTGCCCAAGCTGGCTGACAGAAAGGCAGTAATAATCTAAAGGTATTTGGGAAGCTTGATTGATGCTTCTGGTCTCTACGAATCAAGCTGAATTTCAAGAGACAGGCATTATCTTTGACATCGACAAGGGAGCAAAGGCCCCTACAACTTCAACTAAAAACGCTAAATGGATCTGTCAAGTAAAGATGAGGATTGTAGATAATTCAGGTCCTCCAGCTTAAAATTGACTACCTTTAAGATCACTAAAAGAAAATAACTAAATAAATATTCAAGAGTAAGACTAGCCAATGGAAAAAAGTCAGAAAAACTAGACAAATATTGATTCTACTGGGGTCTTTGGATAGTAATTATGGCAGGACACATTTCTGATGGAAACACTAGAGTTCCCAGTAGTGGAATTAATTTCTCAGGTGTTGGCAGGTATTTGGAAAAGATGTGAGATAAACGTCCTGCATCAGCATGGTTGAACATCTTGGCCATTTCTGTGCAAATGATCGTACTGTTTGGAAAAGAAGCCCTGAGGGGCAGCTGACTGCCCTTGTACTCAATCAGCTCTGTATTATATAACATGTTGTGCAATTACTGAGCCTACACTTAAGCTTCATTTGGGGGCCAAGGGAACAATTTTTTGATTTATGGAATAATATCTTTCTTCTTTTGTGCAGTAAATATTTGGCGAGCGTGTGAGTAGATTCTCATTCATATCTTGCCGCAGGCCATGTTTTGCAATAACATCACTCAGTTTGCAGTATAGACAATGGCTTGGAAAGAAGTAAGGAGAATTCAAGGATTGACCAAAGTTCCAGTCCTGCGCTTTGAAGGAGGCCCAAGTGGGGAAAAGCAAAATAAAACTCAGGGTTGGAATAATGAAGTGGAGGTTAGAAACAATGACCAAGCTGCTCAAGTGTTTCCACCTCTGCTCGGGTTCCCAGCAGCTGAAATTGTTACATGTCCCCTTGGGCTCCGAACTTTTTCTCAACAATTTTAATCAGTTTAGTTTCAATTGCTCTTGTGTTTTACTGAAGACGATGCAGATCTATAAAGTCTATGCATTTAGGAGGGTTTGTTTTGCATTATAATACTCATGTTATGACCATACTTGAGCCCAAAATGTATGCTGCTAAGTGAAACATTTTATGACTTTTCTTGCCACATTTGCAAACAAAACATTTGCATTTGTTAAGTTAAACTGCCCAAGGAGTTGCTGATACAGTTATACAGAGGAATTATTGAGTCTGTCATCTACACCTCTATAACTGTCTGGTTCAGTTCTGCAACCCAACAAGAGAGACACAGACTTAGAAACATAGAAACATAGAGGTCTGACGGCAGAAAAAGACCTCCTGGTCCATCTAGTCTGCCCTTATACTATTTTCTGTATTTTATCTTAGGATGGATCTATGTTTATCCCAGGCATGTTTAAATTCAGTTACTGTGGATTTATCTACCACATCTGCTGGAAGTTTGTTCCAAGAATCTACCACTCTTTCAGTGAAATAATATTTCCTCACGTTGCTTTTGATCTTTCCCCCAACTAACTTCAGATTGTGTCCCCTTGTTCTTGTGTTCACTTTCCTATTAAAAACACTTCCCTCCTGGACCTTATTTAACCCTTTAATATATTTAAATGTTTCGATCATGTCCCCCCTTTTCCTTCTGTCCTCCAGACTATACAGATTGAGTTCATTAAGTCTTTCCTGCTACGTTTTATGCTTCAGACCTTCCACCATTCTTGTAGCCTGTCTTTGGACCCGTTCAATTTTGTCAATATCTTTTTGTAGGTGAGGTCTCCAGAACTGAACACAGTATTCCAAATGTGGTCTCACCAGCATTCTATATAGCGGGATCATAATCTCCCTCTTCCTGCTTGTTATACCTCTAGCTATGCAGCCAAGCATCCTACTTGCTTTCCCTACCACCTGACTGCACTGTTCACCCATTTTGAGACTGTCAGAAATCACTACCCCTAAATCCTTCTCTTCTGAAGTATTTGCTAACACAGAACTGCCAATACAATACTCAGATTGAGGATTCCTTTTCCCCAAGTGCATTATTGCAGGAGAGACGGAGTAACGACACGGACACAAGAGCTGGATTCAAACTGGGTCATTTTTATTAACATAAATTTGCATAATTTATTCATTAAATTTGCATATATTAGCATAATCAACTATGACCCGGAAATGGACCTGCAGGGTCAAACAAATACTTCCGGGGCGGAAATGACGTTAGGACAAAAACTTCCTGGGCAACTCATGGGCGTATCTCGATGCAAGTCCAGGTGAGGGACCACTCCATCACCTGAGACCCTGCCATGCTTTGCATGAGGGGGTCCCACCGGCTAACCCCTATCAGGGGACTTAAAGGTGCAGGACCCAAAGACAGGTTCCCCCCAGCTGCTCAGGCAGGAACCCTCCATGAGCTTGAAGAGAACCTGTCAATCATCCCCAAAGATGCCCAAGGGAGAACGCGCGGTTGCTAAACCACCCCCCAGTTTTCCGCCCCTAACCTGCCATGGAGCGGGGGTCAGATCTCTATCTTGGCCCCCCGACTCCCCCCTCTAGCTGCGCCAGCTCACGCAGAGACCGCTGCAGGTCCAGTAAGAAAATGGCGTTCCCCTGTTCTGACAGGTGAACGCCGTCGGCCTGGTAAAGCCATGGCCGGTCTATGGTGATGAGGGGATGGGCCACTACCACCCCGCCTAACTCTCTGGCTACCAGACCTAGGGCCTTAATAACTCCCCGTCTAACCCGGTGAAGGGCCCTAAGGGCAATGGCGTCCCCAAGCGATCCCCGTGAGGATCTCGACCACACCACTTGCGTGGAGGGCCGCACAGTGCGAAGCCACCGCAGGCTTCGTGAGCCTGGCAGATCAAAAGTAGACCCCCAGGCCCACACAGGTCCTTGCCACCGAGGTGCAAGACCCACCACCTGGGCGCCGCAATGGGATGCAGCCCTCCCAGTACCAACTGGGCGCAGCAACGGGATGCTGCCCTCCCAGGACCAACTGGGATGCCGCCCTCCCAGCACACATCCAGGCGCAGCAATGGGATGCCGCCCCGGCACTAACTGGGCACAGCAATGGGATGCCGCCCTCCCAGCACCAACTGGGCGCAGCAATGGGATGCCGCCCCTGGCACCGACTGGGCGCAGCAATGGGATGCCACCCTCCCAGCCCAACTGGGCGCAGCAATGGGATGCCGCCCCCCGACACCACCTGGGCGCAACAATGGGATGCCGCCCTCCCAGCACCACCTGGGCGCAGCAATGGGATGCCGCCCTCCCAGCACCACCTGGGCGCAGCAATGGGATGCCGCCCTCCCAGGACCAATCTGGGCGCAGCAACGGGATGCCGCCCTCCCAGCACCTCCTGGGCGCAGCAATGGGATGCCGCCCTCCCAGGACCAACTGGGCGCAGCAATGGGATGCCGCCCTCCCAGGACCAACTGGGCGCAGCAATGGGATGCCACCCTCCCAGGACCAACTGGGCGCAGCAATGGGATGCCGCCCTCCCAGGACCAACTGGGCGCAGCAATGGGATGCTGCCCTCCCAGGACCAACTGGGCGCAGCAATGGGATGCCGCCCTCCCAGGACCAACTGGGCGCAGCAACGGGATGCCGCCCTCCCAGCACCACCTGGGCGCAGCAATGGGATGCCGCCCTCCCAGGACCAATCTGGGCGCAGCAACGTGATGCCGCCCTCCCAGCACCTCCTGGGCGCAGCAATGGGATGCCGCCCTCCCAGGACCACCTGGGCGCAGCAATGGGATGCCGCCCTCCCAGCATAGCAGTAGAAACGCCCGTCCCACCGCACACCCCGTCTCCCCCGCCAGACAACAAGGACCCAGCCGCCACAACGGCAGGGTCCACACCCCTGACGGTACCGTGTTGCTGAGTGGTCTCGGAGCGCTCATGACCCAAAGCAACACCGTCGGTCCGTCCTGGCGGGGTTGAATAGAAGGGGACCAAAGGGAGCCCTGGCCTAAGATCTTACCCCGGACCCTCAACTGGCCATTCGTAGCCTAAAACAGGCCGTCTACCGCCGGCGGTCGGCAGCCCCGAATCCTCTGTATCGAGAACGCTGTCACCGCACTAGAGGCGCCGCCGCTGCGGAACGAGCGTTCCCACCAGCGGCGGGATCCACGCTTGGCCTGGACAAACCCTGTACTCCAGAACCCACCCGCTAAGGCAATGAGATGGAAGGCCGAAAGGACCTAGCAACCAGGGATAAGGCCCTGGCCCAGCCTTCCCGCATCTTCACTATGCGGAAGTCAACCATAAATCAACAAACCAGCCCCCGCTTTAGACAAAAGGCGAGGCCGGCCAACCTGGACCTCAAAGTCCTAACTGAAAGGCCACACTGCCTAAGCTGGGCACAAATATGGCCAGATACACAACTGGGGCAGGCCAGCTATAGTGGTAACCCGGATCCTGCCTGAACTCCCCGAACTCTGCACCCGCCTGCTGCTAAGCCCCCAGAGTGCCAGGCACCACAGAGAGGGCCGTAGCCCAGCAGACCTTTACTCTCCTATGCCCGGGAGCCCCCCCAGACTCCAAAGGTGGCCGGGGAACGCCTCTGGCGACTCTCGGGCCCATGGAGCCAGGGTCCGAAACCTGGACAACTGACCACGGGACAAGGCGTCAGCGACCCCGTTACCCAACCTGGGGACATGCCTAGCCAAAAACAACATGTTCAGGGACAAGGACCTGTGCACAAAATGGCGGACAAGCCGCATAACACTGTCGCTCTTAGAGGACAGGGCGTTCACAACATGGACAACCGCTAGGTTGTCACACCAAAATGCACAGTCCTGTCCCTAAACTGCTCCCCCCAAAGCTCTAGGGCCACTATCAAGGGGAAGAGCTCTAAGAAAGTCAGGTCCTTAACCAGAGAAGGCCACGCCGACCAGCACCACTGGTCACCTAACACTACCCAAACCGCAAGTCCCCGCAGCATCGGAGCAGAGCTGCAACTCAGCTTCCCAAAGAAGCTCGTGTCTCCAAAAAGACAAGCCATTAAACCTGTCCAGGAACTCCCGCCACACGCGGAGGTCAGCCCTGACCCCAGCGCAGAGGCGGGTACGATGATGGGGCAAACAGAGCCCCTTCATCGCGTCGTACAACCTCCTGGAAAAAGCCCTACCAGGAACAACCACCCGACAGGCAAAATTAAGAATCCCTGCCAATTCCTGAAGCTGCCGTAGGGTAACCTTCCGGCAGCCCAGCACCTCATTGAGCTTTCTTCTGATCTTGAGCAACTTCTCTAGGGGCAATTTAGAAGATTGCTCCTCTGAGTCCAATTCAATACCCAGAAAGGTAATCCCGGTGGCGGGGCCTTCGGTCTTCTCAGAGGCTAAATGCACCCCTAACTGAGCACAAAGGGCTTCGAAGTCCCGCATTAGAGCAAAACATTGCTCCGAATGCGCAGGCCCCACCAACAAGAAATCATCAAGGTAGTGAACGACCGTACCCAGACCACTGTGCCTCCTGAGCGCCCATTCCAAAGGTGCTAAAACTCTCGAAAAGAGAGCACGAGACAGAGCAACCCATAGGCAAGGCTCTGTCCACGTAATAACCACCCTCGAAATGGAAGCCCAATAGCTCAAAGCCATCTGGGTGTATGGGGAGGAGCCGGAATGCCGACTTAATGTCGCATTTACCCATAAGGGCTCCTATCCCACACTTCCTAACCATAGTCACGGCTGCATCAAAGGATGTATACCGGAGTGAACAAAGCTCACCAGGAATGAAATCATTCACTGACTCCCCGTGTGGAAAAGACAAATGGTGAATCAACCTAAATTCACCACTTGCCTTTTTGGGGACCACCCCTAATGGGGACAACCCAAGACTCGGGAAGGGCGGCTCCGGGAAGGGCCCAAGGACCCTCCCCTCAGCCACCGCCTTCGCTAGTGTGGCCGAACAATGCCCTCATGTCCCACAACCGACCTAAGGTTGTCGGACATGAAGGCCTGCCAAACCCCCACGTAAGGGATCCTGAATCCCTGTGAGAAACCTAGCAAGAGAGCAGCCGCTCTCGAGCGAGGGTGGTAGTCTCCCAACCAATCCTCAAGTGTCTTTAAATTAATTGGGCTGGGCCCATTTTCCCCCGGTAAGGGGGCTGTTCCCTGGACCCCCTCCCCTCTTAACCATCCCCTTTTAGGGGCAGGGGCACACCGAAGCAGCATGGGAACCCCCGTCCTCCTGCTCGCATGGCTGCACTTACAAAAGGGGCAAAAACAATCCCCTGTGCATCATAACCCATGACATGCAGCGAACGGGTCCCACACTGTGGTGGCCCCCATACCGAATACCCCTGGCCCCGACGGATAAGCCGTCTAAAGGGGCGGAGGCACTATGGCCTGCGTTGGCGGGGTCCAACCCCCCGCTCCCGACGCACCAGGCCCTAGCAGGAAAGCTGTCCCAGGGGCCTGTGCCCCCGCAGTAGGAGCCGGCGGGGGGCCAAACCTGGTTGCAGGTGCCCCCCCGAGAAAACCCCAAGAAACTGGGACCGGGTGGCACCAACCGCATTCCCCCAGCAGGACCCCACGGGGGCCCCTTCCCTGCTAGCCCTGGCCGAGGGCCTCAGCACCCTCCTAGGCACCGCTACCGTGGGCTACCAAGATAGTCACATAATTAATGTGTGACTATAACTTTACGGAAGTTTGACTATAACTTTACTGAAAGAGTAGTAGATCCTTGGAACAAACTTCCAACAGACGTGGTAGATAAATCCACAGGAACAACATTTAACCATGCCTGGGATAAACACACATCCAGCCTAATATAAAATACAGAAAATATTATAAGGGCAGACTGGAGGGACCAAGAGGCCTTTTCCTGCCGTGAGACTTATATGTTCCAATATAAACATATTAAATAATTTTAACCATAATTATGACTCCCATATTATGATTATTATTATTATTTTTGTTGTTTTGTTTTGTTACACACCATGGTGCTTATTTTACACATGAAGGAAAACCGGGGCTGCCCAGGCCCCAAAAGAGGGCAGCAAATGGCCTCTGCCTATTATTTTTATTGTAGGTGTGTGCTTCTATTTTTTGAACCAGGGGCCAAGGCCGCTAAGGCCCCGGCCCCAAAAGAAAATGGAGAACTGCCGCTGGCAGCTAACCTCCGGCCTCCGATGAGGCAAAAGAGCCGACAATGCCACCATGCCACGAGGCCGCCCAAAATGGCGGCCTCAAGCAGCCGTTACTGGCCTTGCCAAGGGGGGGAGCGCACTACCGATGACCCCCCCCCACACACACACGCAAAGCACCCCCCGCGGCCCTCGCGATCCCCCCGACACGAGGGGATAAGGTAACGGGGGGCGGGGGCTCACACCGAACAACGGTTGCTGCCCGATAGCCACGCAAACAGGGGCAGACCGCAGGCCTCGGCGCTGAAGAGGGCTCCCACGAGGAGCTCACAACGAGCCGCTGCCAAGCCTCCGACGCGGCTCCCGATTTGCTGGCCGTCAAGCCTCCAGGAGCAGACAGCCGCGTGTCTGCTCACGGCTGCAGTCCGGGCGAACAGGCTGAGCCTCGGGCCTGCCCGCCCTTAAATAGGGCAGGCAGGCCCCGCCCAGACCAATCAGCAGCCAGGCCCGATCAGGCCTGATTCCCGAGCGAAGTCTCGTCTCACGAGACTTCGCCCGGGATTCAAAATGGCGGCTGCCATGAGGGTCCGGTGTCTCCCGGTCCCTCCTGCAAAATCTGCTGGCGGGTAAGTCCGCCGGCGCTATTTTACATTTGGAAACATTAAACTGCAGTTTCCATTGCTTTGACCATTTATCTAGTAAAGCTAAATCATTTACCTTCAGACTTCAGAGGATAATCAGAACTGCAGAAAATACAATTGCTGCCAACCTGTCTTCCATTGAAGACCTGTTACTGCACAAGTCAAAAAGAGGGCTGTGAAAATATTTACTTACCCCTTGCATCCTGGACAAAAACTGCTTCAACTCCTACCCTCAAAATGATACTATAGAGCCCTGCATTCCACTACAATTAGACACAAGAACAGTTTTTCCCCGAACACCATCACTCTGCTATACAAATATTTCCCTCAACATTGCAATATTCCCTATTAATAGCAATAGCACTTAGACTTATAAACTGCTTTACATTGTTTACAGCCCTCTCTAAGCAGTTTACAGAATCAGCATATTGCCCGAACAATTTGGGTCCTCATTTTACCAACCTCAGAAGGATGGGAGGTTGAGTCAACCTTGAGCCTAGTGAGATTCAATCTGCCAAACTTCTGGCAGCTGGTGATCAGCAGAAGAAACCTGTAGCACTGCACTCTACCCACTGCGCCACTGCGGCTCTTTTAAAGAACTGATTCACTCAAATCTTTCATACATCCTCATAATATTATAATGACTATATGTAGTTTTGGCTATGAACATACAGTCTCAGCTATATAAAGTATATTTATTTTAAAGGATAGTCCTTATTTCAGAAATATGTCATATTTATTTATTTATTCATTTATTCATTCATTCATTCGTTCATTCATTCATTCATTCCAGTTGTTCTTTCTTTTGGTCATTTAACTTCTACCGTAAAATTGGTATCACTTAATTAATCTGAAGAAAAAATATGGAAATAGAATTATCTTTTTAAAATAACTTTACATATACTGTTTGATTTTAGATATTTTTATTAATGCTTTTCTTTGTCTTGCACTTGAATTTTGTTTTGCAAATAATTTTTTCATCCTTATGAACCTCTGTCATGTTTGTACCTTTTTCAGCTTTGTCCTTTATTTTTTCCAAGAAAATATGCTCAATCTAGCGTAACAGAATATGATGTTTAATGCTTTTTAATATGTTTGGTTTTATAGTTTTGATATGAGTTTTATGCTGTTTTAACTTTTGATTGGGAACATCCCAAAATAGGTTATAAATAATTTAAACAGACAAAGAGAAATCCCGTGGCAGACAAGTGTTGTAGAAGCAGCTCTATGGGCCATGTCTGAATAGAAAGAACTAAAATGATGATTTTGATAGCTTTTTTGTGAGACAGCTTCATTCTGATACTCATTTTCACTTGAATTGCCTAAGCTGCCTTTGTTTCCTGGCCTCGAATGATTTAGTACATTCATGAACATGGTGCTCCTGTGTGGTACGGTGGCCTAGAGGTGGAGCTCTCGCCTCACAATCAGGAGGCTTTGGGTGTGATCCAAAGCAGAGGCAGATATTTCTCTCTTTGAACACGATGAGTATACTGTATATCTGCTGAATATAACTCCGCATTGGTGACAGGAAGGGCACCTGGGCAGTAAACCTTCAGCTACATTCAATTGCCCAGACCGCACTCTGCAAAGAATTATGGGGTCATTAAAATATGATAATGATGATGGTGATGGTGAAGAAGGAGGAGGACAAGGAGGAGGACGAGGACGAGAAGAAGAAGAAGAAGAAGAAGAAGAAGAAGAAGAAGAAGAAGAAGAAGAAGAAGAAATAAAATGAAGAGGAGGTGGAGGAGGAGGAGGAGGAGGAGAAGGAGAAGAAGGAGAAGAAAAAGAAGAAGAAGAAGAAGAAGAAGAAGAAGAAGAAGAAGAAGAAGAAGAAATAAAATGAAGAGGAGGAGGGGGAGGGGGAGGAGAAGGAGAAGGAGGAGGAGGAGGAGGAGGAGGAGGAGGAGAAGAAGAAGAAGAAGAAGAAGAAATAAAATGAAGAGGAGGAGGGGGAGGGGGAGGAGGAGGAGAAGGAGAAGGAGGAGGAGGAGGAGAAGAAGAAGAAGAAGAAGAAGAAAGAAAGAAAGAAAGAAAGAAAGAAAGAAGAAGAACCACAACCATAACCATAACCACAACCACAACCACATGGTGCTCCTAGGGGAGATTGTTGTGTTCGTTAGGGTCCTAAAGAATAATGGGCACAGCATACACTTGCCTCCTCATGTAAGAACCATTTTAACCTTGTATATTCTGAAGAAAGTGTTTACTGTTGTTAGCAAGGTAAAATCATCACGTTTTAGACAGAATCTTCTTCATGCTTTTTCAGGATAGGAAAAAAAATGTTCAAAAAGTAATTGGATCCAGTTGCTTTCTAAATAACTAAATATTTACATAGAGGCAGTCTATGAATCACAACTCCATATGGCAGGAATGCTTGCACAGACATTTTGGGCAAGTACTTTGCACCAGTCAGCTTGTCTCATGGATGTCTCCCTGACAGCTCCACTTCCATCACAATCAGTTGCGACACTATAATTACAGATTCGGGAGGTTTGCTGCCTCCAAATGATAGATTGTTTGATACACACAATTTAGGAGATAGATGTTCTTATGTAAATTAACTGTTTAGCAAGGGACATAGCTATACAGCAAAGAGAGTAAGAAAGAAGTAGCTATATCTTGCTAGGCCAATGTGTCACCATGGAGATTTAGATTTCTTGAGAAGAACCTGAAGTGAAGCTTCTTTTCAGTATCTTCAAGGATGACAGTGAGAAATTCCCTACTTAGCATCAGCCACAAACATTAGAGATTATTTGCCTTTGCGACCTATTTTGTTGATATAGATGCCAAGAACTTATGAGTTTGTTCATTGAAATGGAGTCAGACCAGTGTTCCCTCTAATTTTTTTTTGGGGGGGGGCGGAAAAGTATAGTGTCTGAGCGGCAGTCCCTTCGGGACTGGGCGGCACAGAAATATAAAATAAATAAATAAACAAACAAATAAACAAACAAACAAACAAATAAATAAATAAAAACCCCACCCTGTTTTGCCTCAGAGAATTTCAAAATAAAATACTGTACTGTGTGTCTATAACAGTGAGCTCATAATAGGGCAACTCTATCAATATCAAAATGCCACTTAAATAGTTGAGCTAGTTTCAAACTAGATTTTGATTTTCTTTCTCTCTTCCTTACTCCCATTCTTTTTCTTTCTCTTTTCCTTCCTCTCTTTTTTCTATCTGTTTCTCTCTCTTCCTCTCTTCCTCTCTCTCCCCTTCCCTCTCACTCTTTCCCTCTCGGCTTCTGGGCAGGTTTGGAAAACTCTGAGTTGATGATGATTTTTAAGTGAGCGATTGCTCACTGCTCAGCTTAGAGGGAACTATGAGTCAGACAATAGTTTTGGAAGGAGATGGAAGTTATACAATGGAGTTCTTACTGGTTGCCATGTTTACACTCATCCTACAATTGTCTCTGCTCACAGGCTTTGTTCAATGATTGAAAAAGACTGGGCAGAGATGACAGCAGAACACAACAAATCCATATAAATAAAAATGTAAATGTCAGTTTGTTCATGACCTCAAATCTCCAAAAGTTCTTCACCGATTCCTTTGAAATTTTGACACAGTGTTACATTTGATTACCGGCTCTTTTATATGCCAAAATTATATAGATGCCACACCTGTGGTAGGTAAAAAATGGTGAAAAACATAGGGACTGCATTTTGATTGGCTGGTGAGAAACAGGAGGCACTGGTGTTAATTTGAACCAGTGAAAATGGTCTATTTATATGGTGAAACAGGAAGCTGCTTGGCCTGGAGACTGGTGACAAACATAGGAAGCGCATTTTGATTGGCTGGTGATAATTTCAAACAGTGACAATGGTTCATTTTGGGGAAGATGGCCATGGCCTTGCAAAGGAGCAAGATCCAAAAAGTAGCGAGACCCCCATCAACAAATAAAAAACCCATTTAACGCATGACAATTGGTGCACATTGAAAGTGATGGTTAAAGGGTTTGTCTTATTCTAATACTTAGTTCAACCATGCATCTCTCGCACAGCAAGCAG
Organism: Erythrolamprus reginae; assembly: GCF_031021105.1. Classification (NCBI taxonomy): domain Eukaryota; kingdom Metazoa; phylum Chordata; class Lepidosauria; order Squamata; family Dipsadidae; genus Erythrolamprus; species Erythrolamprus reginae. The sequence goes on from NC_091951.1 coordinate 140,655,825, forward strand.
GTGGATGGGGACTACAGAGCCCATGTGGTGAGCCCAGCATTCAAATCCACCTGGAGAGAAGGAAAGCCACTTTGCATCCATTCCGGATAAGGAAAGAGCTTCACTTCCGCCTGCAATCCACCATGTCCTTGCGGGATTTTTCATGCTGGGTTGGTTGCGTGGTAAAAGAGGGCTGGGTGGGTGGATCGGGTCCCTTTTGGGCTGGTGAATGGTGTCCAAAAGAAGGAGAACTGTGTTCACATGTGCAGGCAGAGCGGATCCTCACCAAGCATAAACTCAGCTGAGGAAGATGACACACAGTGGCTCACTTTCATCTAAAAATAGGTTTGGCTACAAATGGTGGGGTTTGGTTGCTAAGTGTTGCATGCTTGGGTGGAAACAACAACCCTGTCTGGTAGGCTTCTCTTATCTTCTTTTTGCAGATGGGTTGGGGCTGTCTCTTAAAGCGGGGGGGGGGGGGACAGGGAGTGGGGGAAGAGAGAGAGAGATGACCAAATGTCACCCTGCTCATTAATGTTAATGCCTTCCAACACTGTTCATATGAATAAATTGAGCAGGGGGTTGGACTAGAAGATCTCCAAGGATCCTTCCAATTCTGTTATTCTGGGAAAAAATGAGCAGGGGGTTTCACTACAAGACCTCCAAGGTTGGACCACAGCAACGCATGGCAGGATGCACTAGTATATTTATGATGAGCCGAGATGGCGCAGTGGATAGAGTGCAATACTGCAGGCCACTTGATACGACTGCAAGATCTGCAGGTCAGAGGTTCCAATCTCATCACTGGCTCAAGGTTGACTCAGCTTTCCATCCTTCCGAGGTGAGTAAAATGAGGACCCAGATTGTGGGGAAAATATGCTGGCTCTGTTTAAAAAAAGTGCTATTGTTAACATGTTGTAAGCCGCCCTGAGTCTAAGGAGAAGGGCTGCATAAACAAATCAAACAAGCACACACACACACACACAAACACACACACACACACACACACACACACACACACACACACACTAGATTCCCCAACCTGCTTTCCTTTAGGTGCATTAGGTTACAAATATATTACATCCTTCTGGAAAAGGAAACCTTGGATGAATTATTTTATATCAAGAGAGTCTTTCTACATCTGAAAGTGCAGTTTCATTTTTGACCCTGTCCACTCTGAATCTGCAGAAAGGTCCACTCAGTGAAAATGATACATGGGAACTTCTGTAACAGCAATTCATCCAGGCAAGGCTGTTCAGAACTATATCGAACTGTTCACTTCTGATTTTTAGTCATCTGGTGACAGAATCTTTTTACATTACTTACCATTGAAAGAATCGTGTTTCAATGGTAAGTAAGATCTCTACTTAAATATGAAATTAAAAATAAGATCAGCTCTGGTTGCGGTTCTTGTTATTAATTACTATATATGAAATGAGGTTTTTGAAGTAGGCAGTAAATTATCTATTGTGTGTTTATTAACTTGTTTAAGTAGCACCTCTCCTCAATGATACTAGTTTAGGGAATGTTTGCATAACTAATCCCAGTTCATAAGACATAACATAGAATAAGATGAACTGAAGTGGGGATCCATTTTGCATTAATAATTTGGTAAATCTTTCTATCCTTATATAACTGTGTTCCTGCTCCCTAAAATACCTTCTTTTTAAGTATTCTTCCTTAAAAGTAGCTTTTCTGTTCCATACTACAATGGTAATTTGGTATTCAACTGCTTTGAAACTCATCAAATTTTGTACTCAATGCACTTTGACATGAAAATTTTGTCCCGGTACTCATGGTTTATTTGGTACTCAATCCACAAACTAGAACTTCTTGTTGTCGGCTGCTTTGTGACTCACTACATTATTCCATATGGGAAAAATTTGTTTGGTCTTCATTAGTTTTGGTACTCATCATGCCTTCCAGAACCAATTAATGATGAGCACCAAGGTACCACTATATTAGAAAAGACAGTTCCATTCCCTTGGATGGTAGTATGTCTAGATAGACATAATCATTGCTGCTTAACTTTCATTATTCACTTGTCTTTAGTTGAAGTCTTTTCTCATTTTGACAAGAGGATCAGATAATCTATCACTAAGTCAAAATCATTAAGTGGCATAATAATGTCACTAATGAAAAATAAAGTTTTTTTCTTTATTAGATTTATATCCTGCGGTTTTGCCATGAAAAAGCATGGTTATTAATCTGAAAGCAAGGAACAGCACAAATGAGATTGAAACTGAAAGGATTTACTGAGCAGAGCAAAACAAAAGAATAACAACCTTAACATAGATCAAAACGTTCATAGATGAGGCAGCCAAATGAGAAGTAGCAATATTCAAAATGGAGGGGATGCAATGACATAGACTTAATGACACAGGAACTGCCAGCCCATAATGGTCTGCATTCCAACAGTTTGAGCCTGATTCCATGATATAAGAACATAAGAAGAGCCATGCTGAATTGAGCCAAAGCCCATCGAGTCCAGCATTCTGTGTCACGCAGTGTCCCACCAATTGTACATGGGGATCTTGAGCAGAAAGAGAAGGCAGAACCCTCATTCTGATAAAAGATAAAGTGAGCTCCCATTTCTCAATCCCTAGTACCTATTATGAGTGTCCACAACCAGCTCACATAGTCACAGATTCTGAGGAGGATGAACAGGGTCCATCTTGGTACCCTAGGCCAGTGTTCTTGACAACTGAGTCAGAGAGTGAGAGTGAGGGAGAATTGGAGCCTGAGAAACCTGGAGAACCACCTGAGACTGTAGAAACCCCAATGATGATAATGTCTGAGTCTGAGGAGGAAGAAGACATAGAGGATCAGGAGGCCCTATTAGATGCCAGAGTCAGAAAGCTATTTATTTATTTATTCATTCATTCATTCATTCATTCATTCATTCATTCATTCATTCATTTATTCGATTCGATTCGATTCGATTTGTATGCCGCCCCTCTCCGTAGACTCGGGGCAGCTCACAGCAACAATAAAACAATGTACAACAAATCTAATAATTTAAAAAACACTAAAAAACCCATTATTAAAAGCAAACATACACACAACCATACCATGCATAAACTGTATAGGCCCGGGGGAGATGTCTCAATTCCCCCATGCCTGATGGCAGAGATGGGTTTTAAGGAGTTTGTGAAAGGCAAGGAGAGTGGGGGCAGTTCTAATCTCCAGGGGGAGCTGGTTCCAGAGGGTCGAGGCTGCCACAGGGAAGGCTCTTCCCCTGGGTTATGGACGGACTGATGGAATTGTCCCTGGGAGGCAGAACCCACAGCCACTCCATCTTATCTGGGTTGAATTTGAGTCTGTTGACACCCATTCAGACCCTAACAGCCTCCAGACACCGGCACATCACTTCCACTGCTTTGTTGACTGGACATGGGGTGGAGATGTACAGCTGGGTATCATCAGCATACTGATGATACCTCACCACATGCCCCTGGATAATCTCACCCAGCGGTTTCATGTAGATATTAAATAGCAGGGGGGACCCCTGAGGCACCCCACAAGGGAGTAACCTTGAAGTCAACCTCTGACCCCCCACTAACACCAACTGCGAGTGACCAGAGAGGTAGGAGGAGAACCACTGAAGAACAGTGCCTCCCACTCCCAACCCCTCCAGCCAGCGCAGAAGGATACCATGGTCGATGGTATCGAAAGCCGCTGAGAGGTCAAGAAGCACCAGGACAGAGGATAAACCCATGTCCCGGGCCCGCCAGAGATCATCCATCAATGCGACCAAAGCAGTTTCCGTGCTGTAGCCGGGCCTGAATGCTGACTGTTGAGGGCCTAGATAATCGGCTTCTTCCAAGGACTGCTGGAGTTGGAGCGCCACCACCTTCTCAACAACCTTCCCCATAAGGGAAGGTTGGAGACTGGCCGATAGTTGTTAAGAATGGCTGGGTCCATGGAAGGCTTCTTGAGGAGGGGGCGCACAAGTGCCTCCTTGTAGGGATCTGGAAAGGACCCCCTCCTCAAAGAAGCGTTGACAATCTCCTGAACCTAGCTCCGTGTCACCTCCCTGCTGGCTGAGACCAGCCAGGAGGGACATGGATCCAGTATGAAGCAGACAGGAATATCTTAATGGGAAAAGTTTCATAAGGTGAATCTATGAAAGAAAGACTAGACAGTTATATCTCTAGGAAACAGTTGACCACATCCAGACAGTATATAAGCGAGGATGTCTGGGTAAAGAGTGTGGAGTTCCAACATTTGTAATGGTGGAAGTCCTAGATTTGGAATTCCAGAAATGCTTCACTGGCAACTGCTCTTATTCTTCTAAATTCATCCGGCAGAGACGCAGCTGTCTGAGGAAAACCTGGAGATCCATGAGTGTGTGTTTGTGTGACCGAAGAAACATTATCTCAGTGAGGAATGTTAATTAGCTTTTGATCCTCAGCTGCAGCCCGTTTCTTATCTCTTAGCCAATTTAACAGGGAAAGCTGCCAACATGGACCGAAACGCCTGACCTTGCTTGTATAAATACTGTTTTATATATAAAAGTGTTTGATTTGAAATCTCTGCATGTGGATTCTCCCTTTGTTCTGATCTTTTTTTAAAAAAATATTTTTTTATTAATTTTTAACAAGTTTAATATACACACAACATAAAACAGTGCATAGTGAAGTAGAGGTACAAGAGATGGAAAATATAGTAGAAAACATAAGGAAAATTAAAAATACAAGAATTAGGGAAATGAGAAGGAAAATATTACATAAGTGGTATTATACTCTCATTCAACTCACACATTTTCAGCAGAATGTCAGGGGTATTTGTTGGCATGGGTGCCAAGATAAAGGAGTGTTTATGCATATGTTTTGGGAATGCCCCATAGTGCAGGAATTTTGGCAAAAAGTGCAAGAGGATATTAATAGAATGCTAAACATACAATGGACAATCACTAAGGAAATGGCAGTATTAGTTAAAAGCAATGCGATGGGAGAATTTAGCGAAATAAAACAAGTAGCAATAGAAAACGCTCATGCGGTAATAGTTTTGGGTTGGAAGGATGCGACAAAATAGACAATGCAAAATTGGTATAGGTATATGGTGGACCATATTCAATTTGAAATTCTGGATAAAAGGATAAATTTGGGTAATGAAACTGAATTGAGACAACTGATGGGACAGTGGGACAAAGTAAGAAGATATATGATGAGTAGAATTCGAGACCAAGCAACAAGAAATAAATTGGAATCACTCTATAATATGTAAATAGATATATTGCTCTTGGGTCAAAGTGGATTATATAAGAAACACTCCCGATTTGGTGGTGGGGTATGTGTGTGTGTCGAGGTGGTGGGCACATTTCACTATCCCTTTGTTCCGATCTGATTAGGCCAGAGTAGAACAATACCTGCCCACCCAACAGTTTGAAAGCATGCAACATTATGAGTAGATAAATGGAGGGAAAGCTAGCTACATTTTGTGTGTTTGTGTGTGCGTGGGAAGAGCAGAAGCTGGCAGGGCACCAAGTATCATCACATGAGGCGAGGTACTACTGGGTAAGAACCACCAACCCGAGTGCCACTAATTAATTATTGTAAAGTTAATTTGGCCCTGTGATGCACCCAGGATGGATGCACAAGCTCTGAGCAGAATGAACCTAGTTCATTCTGTTTGGCACTTGCACATCTATCCCTGATGCACAGTGGGAGCAAACTAACTTTACATCAATTAATAGTGGTGCTTGAATGTATGAGTCTTCTAGGCACCCCACCTAGCAATCTAAGCTGTGAGGACTACATTATTATTATTATTATTATTATTATTATTATTATTATTATTATTATTATTATTATTATTATCATTTAGATTTGTATGCCGCCCCTCTCCGTAGACTCCAGCTGGCACATAGCACCTCTCCTAAGCATTGTGTATGCTGAAGCTCATAATTAAGAGGAGCTTCAAAGTTTATATAATGCTTTATTGCAATTGTTCATACTTTTAATTAAGCATACTTACTGTTTATACTGCTTGCCTATTAGCTGTCAAAAGTTTCTGTGAGATGGTACCAGCTCATTATATCAAACCCTCATGGCACAGGTAGCTGGCCTTGGAGTTAAAAGGAAGCAATAAATCTCAAAATGCATTAGAAGAGGGGAGAAAAAAAAACAAAAGCTGACTATGAGAAAGTTGTAAAGTGGGGAACGGAAGCAGGAAGGCTCTGAGCTGTTGCACTAGAAAGTTAAAGCATTACCAAATCATGCTGTGTACAAGAATTTTTTATAAAAATCACACTATGCAGGAAATCACAGAGAAAAATGGGGCACACTATGTACTGTTTTGCACCTTGCCTCAGAGGTGGGTTCATCCCGGGTGGTGTTGTGTATACTCCTGTTCAGTTTGAAGATTTTGAATATTCTGATTCAGATAGTGTTTAGTGGCAGGTCCTGATTTACAGGCAGAAGAACAAGGGGCAGACCAACCACAGGACGTTTCTATCATAGTTCCCTCTAAGCTGAGCAGTGAGCAATCGCTCACTTAAAAATCATCATCAACTCAGAGTTTTCCAAACCTGCCCAGAAGCCGAGAGGGAAAGAGTGAGAGGGAAGGAGAGAGAGAGGAAGAGAGAGAAACAGATAGAAAAAAGAGAGGAAGGAAAAGAGAAAGAAAAAGAATGGGAGTAAGGAAGAGAGAAAGAAAATCAAAATCTATTTTGAAACTAGCTCAACTATTCAAGTGGCATTTTGATATTGATAGAGTTGCCCTATTATGAGCTCACTGTTATAGACACACAGTACAGTATTTTATTTTGAAATTCTCTGAGGCAAAACAGGGTGGGTTTTTTATTTATGTATTTGTTTGTTTGTTTGTTTGTTTGTTTGTTTATTTATTTATTATTTCTGTGCCGCCCAGTCTCGAAGGGACTGCCGCTCAGACACTATACTTTTCCGCCCCCCCCCAAAAAAAATTAGAGGGAACACTGGTTTCTATGAGTTCAGACTCCAGTGAACTACTAAAGAATGAGATAAAAGTGTTTGCCTGCAAATGACGTAGTTTTGTAACAGAAGAGAGAAAGAATAAAGATTATGGTTTTTGCTTTATAAATCTCTGCATTCAGTAAGCCTTTATTTCAATTAACAAAGGCTCTAGCCGGAAACCAGAACAGTTGGTATCTGTTCACCTGAACCAGTTACCAAACCGCTGGTGATGTCGTGGAGCCAGTTCATGGCGGCCACCATATTTTTTGGTGGGGGGGGATTTTTGCTGTTTTTTTCTGCTGTGCCCAGCACTGCTCATGTGCTAACATTTTGTTTATGGCTTTTGGAGGGGGATTTGCAAATTTTTGGCACTGCGCATGCATTCGTGCCCGCACAGTTTGGCCATGTGACACACAATGCATGCACAGCCACATGGCATGGGAGGAAGCAAACTGGTGGCGAGGTAAGTTAGAACCCAGCCCTGCCTTGCCTGTATAATGTAGCAGTAGTATTACACCACCTTTCCCCCAGGAGCTGAAAATGGCATTGATTGCAACCTTTCTCCTTTTTAAGGAATGGCAGTTCCCATTATCAGATTGATTTCACTGACTCTCTGTGACATTATCACACTGTCATGTTCTGTGTGAAGCTGAGGAATAGGACTTAGCACCTATCTTTAGAAGGGGAAAACACTGTTATAATGTCCCCATCTTTACAGAAGGCGGACAACGTTTGCTATGAGTGTCAGCAAAAGAGACCAGAAGAAAAGAGGTTGGGGTGGGTGGGATAAGGGAATTATTTCCCAGATCTATTGGCCCTGAGATAACCACTTCCATCATTCTTAAAATAAAACCAATATAGGTGCAAAATTTATGGAGCAGAGCAATTTGGGGCAGTGTACTGTTATGACTGAAAAACGTGATGGTCTCACCAGCTCAGTGGATATTGAAGGATCTCGTGAATCTAAGTGTCCTCTTAGGATGGCCAGATTTCCCAGGACTAATTAAAGGTGGAGAACTTTACATTGCGTCTTGTCAGCAAATCCCTCCCACCTAACCAGGTTTGAGTTTTGTTGATAAAGTGCAAACATAGCTAGAATTTTCCACATGAGACATTAGAGAGGGAAAAAGCAGTTATCATATACTGTTTATATTTGGAATAGGGCAATTGGGAAATATTCCCAAACAGCCCAGGAAAAGTACAAAGTGCACTTTCTATGATCCAGGGAATAGGTTTCAGTTACAGTGGAAAATTAAATAGAGATTTGGAAAGGCAGCAGCTAGAAAGATTGTTAGTAGAATCTGCTTGTCTTCGCTAAGACTGGACATTCAGGTTGGTTTCCATGGTACAAGAATAAAATATCTTGTTCAGGATTGGCCCAAGACAATGTGTTGCTTGAAATATTACAGCAAATTGTCTGTCCACCAACACTCCATTCAAGATGCAAGAGTCCAGGACTGGCAAAGCTGTTTTGGCATCTGCGGTATAACATCGTTCATGAGGTTCAAAAGTAAAATAACAACAAGTTTAAAAGCAATCTTTTGCTGACTTTTCATATCCTTCAAGATAGGCTGCTTGCTCCGCTTGTTTTTTTGTTTTTTAAAAAAATACTTTTTATTGAAGTTTTTCACATTAAAAAGCAAAACATAATTCTACTAATACATCTTTAATTTCTTTCTTAATTCTACGTTTTCCATACTTAAAGCTATTTAAAACTACTTAAAGCACCTTTTTAATGATCTTTTTATTCAAGAGGATCTTCTCTTTCTTCCAATTTTGAGCAAATGTAATTCTCGCTGCTGTAATTATGTGTTGTATGATATGGTAAATTTCTTTTCTAATGTTTTCTTTTATTATTCCCAATAGAAACAGTTCTGACCTCATCTCAATTTTCTGCTCTGTTATTTCCTCAATCCATTTTTGAATTTCCCCCCAATATTTCTTTGCACTGGGGAATGCCCCTACCACATGTGGTAGAATGTACCTTGTATGTGATTACATTTCCAACAGTTGGGTGATATGGTTAAATACATTTTGACCAATCTCGCTGGTGATAGATGCCATCTGTAAAACACGTTTTATATATTCTCCTCATATGCGGCCAATGTCAATTTATAATTTTTTCCACAAATTTGTTCTCAGTACTGTAATTCAATATTACATCCAAAATTTTTAGTCCTCACAATCTTTTTTTTTTTTTTACCATTTCCTCCTCCATTTTAAATTTTAGTAGACAACTATATATTTTGGTAATCATTTTTTCATCCATGACTGTTAACACTTTATCAATTTCTTGTTGCTCATTTTGAAAACTATATAGTTCCAAATCCTTTTTTATATTTTGTTTTAATCCATATGTAAGGCCACCAGTCTATTTTAATTCCCTGTGTTTGCAGTTCCTGATTTGATTTCAATTTCCCTTGTTCGTCTAATAGTTCATTGTTGCTTTATCTATCTATCTATCTATCTATCTATCTATCTATCTATCTATCTATCTATCTATCTATCTATCTATTTATTTATTTTGTATGCCGCCCCTCTCCGTAGACTCGGGGCGGCTCACAACAGCTCCTCTTGTTAAGGCTGCAGGATAGACTTAGGAAAAAGCAGAAGTGCTGTCCGTCAAATACTAAAAAAGCGATCTGACCTCTAATTAGCAAATTTATTTTTATTTTTATTTTATTTATTAGATTTGTATGCCACCCCTCTCCTACTGCAACTGCAGTAGGTCAGAATGACATAAAAACAAGCACGCTTATTTGATGTTCCTTTTGAACAAATTGTAACCACCTGGTTCCATTCCATCAAATTTTGATAATAGCAATAATATCAGATCTGCCTACATATTCTAAAACATCAGACTCTCCCTTTTGCTCCTCGTATCTGAACTCTTTATGGCTGACCTTACATTTGCTAGCTGTGTGTCCTGGTTTGTATCTGAGTGTCTTTTCCTTCTCACCACTTCTTTTCCCATTGTCAGATTCAGAATAAAAGAAGAACAAAAGAAAAGGAAGGAAACATGGAGGTCTTCTAGTCCAACTGCCGGCTCAGGCAGGGAACCCTATGTACATTTCAGACAAATGATTGTCCAATCTCTTCTTAAGAGCTTCTAGTGTTGGAGCATCCAGAACTTCTAAAGGCAAATAATTCCACTTATTGATTGTTCTAACAGAAATTTCTCCTTAGTTCCAGGTTGCTTCTTTCCTTGATTAGTTTCCATCTGTTACTTCTTGTCCTACCCTCAGGTGCTTTGGAGAATAGCTTGACTCCCTCTTCTTGGTGGCAACCTCTGAGATATCGGAACACTTTTATTTTTAAGTTCAGGGGAGTAAGTGTTTGCAAAAACTCTTTTTTTCTGCTTATGACTCATAAGTTATGAGTTCAGGAGAAAGCCTTGCAATGACAAGTGTGATTTAGAATTTAATTCAAATGGACAGCCTGTCGCTTTCTATGGTATTTTTCTCTTGATGTCTTTCCAGTGCCGAGTGCAGATGATTAAGTCATAGCTATAGAATCCAAAATGTTGCTTTAATGGCTAACCACAACATCTACCTAGGTAGAAATCCTCCATTTGTTCAATTAACTATCCAGAGGTGAGAGAAATCCTCTTTGGTGTGTTGTTAGCCATTGCTATCTGTCAAGTGTTTTTTTTACTGTTATAATCTACTTAGACCTGGAGGACAAGGTGTATCTACAAATTTCTTCTCCATCCTTCTGTTGGGATGATTTGTGAATTCTATGTTCTTTTCTATTCTATGTGTTTGATTCCTGGTTACTTTTATGACAAACGTTACTACATATCCTCTGTTGTAACTTTTAAATTAGAAATAATGATTTTGTGTGTGCGTAGGGTAGTACTTGTTGCTGCTTTTAAAAAGACATATCTAGTGTGATATTGAACACATTTAGTGTCAGCAACCTTCAGCTGAAGGTGCTGTTTTATTTTCTGGCTGCTGTCTCTTTCACTTTATAAGTTAGTACCATGGATCACATCCAATTAAGAATGACATCATATCATTATGTTTCCAGTTTGAATCACCTAAATGATGATCACCCTGAGGTGAATTCAAGTGAGAATGAGAGCAAGAGACAGAAATTTAAATCAATAGATAACTATGTCTTTGCAATCCTCACATTACAACATATTCTTAAACTGTTGTAATGTTCCTGGAACAACATATTCCGTTTTCCTGCCCTGTTATTTGATGGTCACTTAGGGAACATGATTGTATACAGGAATATCCCACTTCTAAACAGAGAGACGTGTCAGGATAACAGAATTTACCAGATTCCAAGATGACAAAAAAGCCTATGAACACTAATGGTAATATGAAGCATATATAGGCTAAATAATCATGGAGAAAATCTAAGTGGTCACTAAGAGTTAACAATCACTTGATGGCACTTCAATGAAACGAATCATGTATGGATCATATCAACACATTTGTTGGAGGTTCTGTATTTCCAGGTCTTTTTTTAGCCTTTAGCCTTTAATTAGATTTGTATGCCGCCCCTCTCCAAAGACTCGGGACGGCTCACAACAGTAATAAAAAACAGCATAACAATGGGACAAATCTAATAATAAAAATATATAAAAACCCCAACAATTTAAATACCATACAGCACATACATACCAAACATAAAATATAAAAGCCTGGAGGAGATGTCTTAGTTCCCCCATGCCTGGCGATACAGATGGGTCTTGAGTAACTTGCGAAAGACAAGGAGGGTGGGGGCCGTTCTAATCTCCGGGGGGGAGTTGATTCCAGAGGGCCGGGGCCACCACAGAGAAGGCTCTTCCCCTGGGGCCCGCCAAATGACATTGTTTGGTCGACGGGACCCAGAGAAGGCCAACTCTGTGGGGCCTTATCGGCCGCTGGGATTCGTGCGGTAGAAGCCGGTTCTGGAGGTATTCTGGTCGTTTTGGGGGTTTGGACAGTATTGGTCCAAAGATATTCATAGAAGGGACCAAGTAGGTATATATCCACATTTCAGTCTAAATATACACTCTGAGAAATTCTGGGGTGTGGCCATCCCAACTCTCTTCCCCTGTCTCCAATTCAAATCTGGCCTGTGCTGTCTCACCTACCCTCCTTGCAATGCGCTACCTCCTTCCTGGGAAACTGCTGCCTAAATGGATTCCTCATATTACCTCCCCCTTAGTAGACACAATCCCTCGCATCAAGTGGTAGTTCAGGTGTCAGCTAGAAACTGGAGATTTGTGAGTTCTAATCCCACCTTGACCAATGGATGACCTTGGTCACAATTTCTCTGCCCTAGCAAAGAAGTAATAGCAAACTACTTAAAAATTTGCCAAACAACCCCCAAAACCCCAGAGATTTGTCCAGGCAGGTCTTTGAGAATCTGACAAGATTGAATGGAAGAAAAAAAAATCAAGCAGGACTTAAATTGAGAAATCTAGTTCTCATTGCTCTAAATTAGACTTTATCGTTTTGTCTGGCTTACAAGGAGGCAATAGCAATGATTAAATCATTGAAAGGCAGCGAGAGTATACTGAACACAAGAAAAATTCAGCTGCAATTGTAAAATTCATTTTGGGAGGGGAGTGTCAGGGTCAGCCAACTTGACCTGTGGCTACTGCTACTGCATATTCCAGTGGAGTTTCACCCATCTGAGGAGACCTTAATTCTGCAAGTCTCCTTTGCTTTTATCTCAAGATGCAGCTAAAGCTGAAATGCCTTAAATTATGGAGTCAGATTTTCAAAGCTTCATCATACAGCAGATATTCCCTACCCAGTATCCACTCCTGTGCCTTTCACATCTGTCATCATTATTGCTGAAGGTGGAAAGCTTCAGGTTCCACATCAGAAACTTCTTTCTGGGACTGGTAAGGCCAGCATCTGTTTTCTTCTATGCTGATTTTAGGATTCGGTTCTTTTGCTTTAAGCTGGCAGGTTTATTGGTATCTTCTTCTAAAGAAAATGATGTATCTAAGTGAACCCTGACAAATATATTGCTATGATGTTGATAGAAGACTCCATATTTAGTCACTGGATGTAGTTTACAGTTGGAATCTTCACTTAAGATGAGCACTGGTATCCTTATGCCCTTTCTCCAAAACATATGTTTCACACTACAGTGTTCCCTCGATTTTCGCGGGTTCGAACTTCGTGGAACGTCTATACCACGGTTTTTCAAAAAATATTAATTAAAAAATACTTTGCGTTTTTCCCCCTATGCCACAGTTTTTCCCGTCCGATGACGTCATATGTCATTGCCAAACATCCGTCTGCCTTTAAAAAACATTTTTAAAATAAACTTTAATAAATAAACATGGTGAGTAATAATCTAAATAGTTGCTAAGGGAATGGGAAATTGTAAATTTAGGGGTTTAAAGTGTTAAGGGAAGGCTTGGGATACTGTTCATAGCCAAAAATAGTGTATTTACTTCTGCATCTCTACTTTGCGGAAATTTGACTTTCGTGGGCGGTCTCGGAATGCATCCCCCACGAAAATCGAGGGAACACTGTATTTCCTTGGCTGCCTACAGTGGTGAAATCCAATTTTTTTTTTACTACCGGTTCTGTGGACGTGGCTTGGTGGGCATGGTGTGGCTTGGTAGGTGTGGCAGCAGAAGGATACTGAAAAACCTCCATTCCCACCAACTCCTGGGGGAAGGATATTGCAAAACTTCCATTCCCACCCCGCTCTGGGGCTAGCCAGAGGTGGTATTTGCTGGTTCTCTGAACTATTCAAAATTTCCACTACCAGTTCTCTGAACTACTCAAGCTTTCCGCTACCAGTTCTCCAGAACCTGTAAGAAGCTGCTGAACTTCACCCCTGATTGCCTCCACCCAGTTTACCTCTTCAACCTCAGGTCCAAAGTTCTCTCTCTATTCCTCTATGTTTGAAGAAAACATATTCATCTACCTTCCATTTGTTGAGTCCTTGTGTTTACTCATTCAGAGTGCACCATTTGGTCATAGTCTCAGTGATGGGCTCCTACCAGTATGATCAGGTATGCAGAAACGGTAGAAAAATGTTGGTCAGGTACGCATAAACAGTAGAAAAGTTTTCATTGTTTTCCCCCTTCTAGGCTCTGGTTATGTTTTTCCTATCGCAGTAAATGAGGTTGAATGTGTACAATTTTGGAAGAGCTGTGCATGTGTTTGTGTGTGTGTGTGTTTGTACATACACATACAGTTTATATAGTAGATAATGTATATTTTTGTGTGCCTGTGTGTAACATGTATATACACATATGGCACATATACATAGAATTAAAGAGTATATTTTTGATATTATGGGGAAATGGTATCTCTTTCAGGCAAGGAGAGGCCAGGCATCCTAACCCTAACCCAAACCCTTGACATGAATGATGTCAAGTTGGCCACCTTTAAACCAGTCACATGAACTTTAAGTTACCCCCCATCACATGATCATCAAGCCACTCCCACCTGGTCATATGGCAGGCAAGCCACACCTACAAAATAAGCCACGCTCATAGTGTGGTAGTAAAAATTTTTGCAGCCCTTCACTGCAAAGTCTGTTCTCAGGGCTCTGGCCTGGATTTGGCAGGGTTTCTTGTTAAAATTGTGTCCTTGTATATTTAAAATGGAGGTTCTGCCAAGATAATTCAGATGCTTTAGCTGCAAAGAATGATTTTTTTTAAAAAAGAGAGAGAAAGATAGATTACTTGTGTGTCTCTAGATTGAATTCATTATTAATCATTTATCTTAGTGAAATATTGTGGGTTTGACTGTGTGACCAGCCACCACCAACATCATCATCATCATCATCATCATCATCATCATCATCATCTAAAAAAAGAGTCAACAGAGAACAGTGCTGCATGATTTTATTTATACTAATATATATTATTTCTTGTAGATACATCATTTTTTCAACCTGGCTATTGGTTGAAATATGGTTATCTTCCTGTCTTGTAACTTTACCTAGGAACTGCATCACAAACTTTGAAATGAGCGGATGAGTTCTGACACACTGCTCTAATGCTCAGCTCATTGCTGAAGATAAGAGGGATTCCCATTCATAATAAACTAAGCCATATTATGACATTAAGTCGTGCTGAAGTGGGAAAAGCTGCACCAGGTTCTTAAAAACCAATACCAAGTTCGTAAGAATGCAGACTTCAAAGGACTATAGTATTCCGCAACTTGATGCTCCTACCTCTCTTGAACCATCTTTTATCATTAAGTTTGGAGTTCAAAGTATTTGGAAGGTATCAGCCTAGAGAAAACTAGTTTATAGAAATACGTACCAACTTCTCATCTCTCCTGAATGGCGGGCCTCATTATCTTCATATCAGAAGAGCAAATACCTTCATTTTGCGGCTGCCAATGCTGAAAAGAGGCTGCCCATCACTAGCTGAGCTTGGCAAGGGGCAGCTGATCCTTTGATGTAGTCAGTGGACAGATATTCCAGGCAGTATTGCTTTATTTTCCACTGGCTGGATTGAAACTCGGATTCCACTTGGAAACAGCCCATTATGTTTTACAGTCATAAAAATGAACACTTGGTTATAACTTTTATTGCCATCGATAATAAAATGCTGGCAAAGACTTTACTCTTTCAGAGGGTTTGTTGATTTTCTCAGCCACCCTCTTACCTTCTCACTATATTGAGAATAATAAATTTTGATACATTAAAATAACACAGCTAAAAAATGGGAGCATTGCTGCAGCACTGCCCTCCCTGATGTACAACATTATCCCAAGCTTGAGCTGTTGGATACTATCACTGGATTGGCTTTGGAAATCTCAGACTGTTGATCAGGAACTTTAATTTCAGCCTGGCAATGTTGCGAGATGGGCAACTCGGTAATTCATGACAATCATAGGCCTGGCCTAAATTATTATGGTTAGATACTTGTTCTCCCTTTTGCTTCAAGGCAGCTGTGGCACAGTATTGGAAGATATTGCCAACAATGCATTGCCATAAAGAGATCACACTCTGTTTCCATTGTGGAAGCCTGGTTTTCACTGAGAATCCAATGGGCAGTTTAATTGCTCTAGTATATGGAGGCTACTTGTGTTTGGGTGACCTTAGGGTCATTCTGGCATGACTGAGTGGGCATGACTCTTAGGAACTCCTTAATCCAGGAATTTATCATCTTTAACTTTGGATGTATTAGCACTTTCTGTTTCAAGACTAGTGTATACTTGGGGTTTCTCTCAGACTAACAGCTACTGCTCAGAAATTGATGTAGCCAGGAGGACCTTTGCACAAGTTCATCTTGTGCACCAGTTGCACCCATTCCAACAGCAGAAAACCCTTCAGACAATCACTCACACTGCAGTTATAGAAACATAGAAACATAGAAGTCTGACGGCAGAAAAAGACCTCATGGTCCATCTAGTCTGCCCTTATACTATTTTCTGTATTTTATCTTAGGATGGATATATGTTTATCCCAGGCATGTTTAAATTCAGTTACTGTGGATTTATCTACCACGTCTGCTGGAAGTTTGTTCCAAGGATCTACTACTCTTTCAGTAAAATAATATTTTCTCATGTTGCTTGTGGTCTTTCCCCCAACTAACTTCAGATTGTGTCCCCTTGTTCTTGTGTTCACTTTCCTATTAAAAACACTTCCCTCCTGGACATTATTTAACCCTTTAATATATTTAAAGGGTTAAACCTTCTCTGTTATGATTGGACAATTGCAATGCCCTCTATAAGGGGCTGATCTGGAAGTTGCAGTTGATCCAAAATGCAGTGGCATAGACAGAAATTGATATATTACAATAGGCCAAACTATCTGGAATTCAGATTCCTGATTATCCCTTATAAACCCTTTTATGGCATCCAGTAAGATGAAGGAGCATCTTATTTCATCCAAGATCAGCCTGGGACTCTTCAATTAAATAATGTGACCTAATGGAATCCTGCAAACGCACCTTCTCTGTCATGCCTCTCTTCCGCATGCCCCTGAGATGGATCCCACCCTACAAAGATTCCACAAGTGTTCAAAAACATTGCTTTGATCCCATGCCTGGAACTAGGGCATTTGTGGAGTCCTTGGAAGTTTCCCTTCAGATTCAGCTACCTGCTGGAAACAACCTCGAAATAGATGTATACTAGTCTCCGTTCATTTTCAATTTTCAATTCAGCAAAAATATGTTACACACACACATAGACACACACACACACAGAGCACTTTATCAAAAAGGCAAAAGCTGGGGTGAGGATATTTCTACAGACCATAAAGTAAATATCTAAAACTACTCATCCACCCAAGCAGATAATTTTAATGCAAATGGTATCACAGAAAATGAAGGATACTGAGATACTTTGAAAGTGGTTGCCCTAGTTTATGATAAGTGGCTTTGCTCTTTCTCTCGCCCACAGTTGAATTCAGTTGGAGCCAATTATAATTAGTCACAATCTTTTCTTGCATCGGATGAGTAGATACATCTAAGCTCTGAATAATTCCATAGTTTGTGTACTTATTTTCAGGGAATCTGTAATTTCCATAATTTTACCTTATCTGAAGATGGGGTCAGCACAATGGATCTAATAGAGACCTTATTGAGAAGATGGTGAGCTGCAGCAGTAAAAATAGCAATAGCACTTAGTATTATACTGTATACCACTTCATAGTGCTTTACAGCCCTCTCTAAGCAGTTTACAGAATCAACATTGTTAGATTTGTGCGGGAATGAGATCGAGATGTATAACATTTATTGAGCCTCAGCTAATACTAGGAAAGAACTGCTGGCGAGCTGCAGGGAAGCCACTTTTAAGAGCTTTCCTGAAACCCATCCAACCAGTGACAGCCATTCAAATCTGCTGCTGCTAGATTGGCCAATCAGCAGTGGCTATGCAAATTTACTCCATGTGTCATTACACAACAGACATATTGTCCCAACAATCTGGATCCTCATTTTACCAATATTGGAATGATGGAAGCCTGAGTCAACCTTGATCCTGTCACAATCAAACTCCAGGCTGTGGGCAGAATTAGTTATAATAATAATAATAATAATAATAATAATAATAATAATAATAATAATAATAATAATAATAATAATTCAGTCAGTCGGAAGTCGGAAGTCCCACAGTAGTTTATTTTGCTTGCTCATTTTCGACCACTTTTTCGGGCTTATGAAAGAACTGGTGGGATCATAAGCCCGAAAAAGTGATCAAAAATGAGAAAGCAAAACTGGGACTTCCAACTTCAGACTGACCGAATTCTGAAGCATAACACACCAGACATCCTGATTGTGGGGGAAAAAAGAAAGCATGGATCATCGACATCGCAATCCCAGGGGACAGCAGAATTGAGAAGCAGCTGGAGAAATTAGTGAAATACGAAGATCTAAAAATCGAGCTGCAACGACTCTGGCATAAGCCAGTGAAAGTGGTCCCAGTGGTACTTGGTACGCTGGGCGCAGTGCCAAAGGATCTCAGCGGACATTTGAAAACCATTGGAATTGACAAAATCGCCATCTGGGATCAGCAAACATAATTCACCACTACATCACACAGTCCTAGGTGCTTGGGAAGCGCCTGACTGATGATGAAATACGAAATCCAGCATAGTTATCTTGTTTGCTGTGTTTTATTGATAATGATAATGATAATGATAATGATAATGATAATGATAATGATAATGATAATGATAATGATAATGATAATGATAATGATAATGATAATGATAATGATAATGATAATGATAATGATAATGATAATGATAATGATAATGATAATGATAATGATAATGATAATGATAATAATGATTTATTAGACTTGTAAGCTGCCCCTCTCCAAAGACTGCATTCTGACCACAGTGCCACCACAGTGTTAAGCTAAGAACCAAAAGATTTGAAGCTGATTATGTTTAAGATTCTATAAGTAAAATGGTAACATAAAGGATGCAGTACCCAGCTTTTTCTTTAAGTTGTATAAATCATAAGGCTTCCCATATTTATAGTGTTGCTATGATTGCTAAAACATATGGATATGGGAAACATTCATCTTTGTTCACTTTTTATCATGACCTTCTCTAAAACTTGCACTATATCTATTGCTATCACATATTCTCCAGGCAAGTGGAAGGAAATCTGTTTTTTTCTTGTTGGAGCTATTCTGGAGGGGGAGGGGGAGTATTCATAGTATTAATTCACTGGCAGAGACTTCTGTGATTTGTTTTTCCACTTTTCCTGTTTTGCTCATATTTTATTTTAATCACCTGAAAGTGCGAGGGGATCCCAGTGCTATGGCTTCTGTCAACACTATTAATTAGTGATCTTAATTAAAGACATATCTGGTGACAGATGTAGACAACTTTAATGACATATATGTGAACCAACCATTTAAGCAAGGTATTTCCCTTATTCTGAGATCAACAAATATCTCCTTCACATTTCCTCCTACATATTTCTATTCTATAAAACTGTCAGAATGATTTGTAGCATACACACCACAATGTAAAGCTCCACAGGAAAGGTGCTGGGAATAGTAGCAAACTTAGTGCTGATGGCGTGGTGTGAAATAAACTTTATTTGTGTATGTTGCCTCAAATATATATTTCCTTGAATGGCATCTTCTGGAGCACCATCCTCACTTTATTTGGCCATCTAGTTTGATAGCATTAGCAGTTAGATTTACAGAGCTTTACAACCCTCTCTAAGTGGTTTACAGAATCAGCATATTGCCCCCAACAATATGGGTCCTCATTTTACTAGCTTTGGAAGGATGGAAGGCTGAGTCAACCTTGAGCAGGTGAGACTCGAACTGCCGAACTGCTGGCAGCTGGCAGTCAGCAGAAGTAACCTGCAGAACTAACCACTGTGCCACCATGGCTCATATGATACTGCATGTAATATGCATGAATCATGGTCTTGATTGAGATATATTAACAGTGATACACGGAAAACTAAAATATAAAATCTCCCAGATTTTATATTTAAATAATGATGGAAGACCAGGACTCAGTCTGAATATTTGTCTGAATCATATACAATTATGATTTGTCTGAATCATATACAGTGGTACCTCTACTTACGAACGCCTCTACCTACAAACTTTTCGAGATACGAACCTGGTGTTTAAGATTTGTTTGCCTCTTCTTAAGAACCATTTTCACCTTACCAATCCGAGCCCGAGTGTGTGTGCACTCTTACTGCGCGAGCGCTCTCTCACTGCCACAGGGATTCCCCTGCCTTGTGACTGCCACCACCGGGATTTCCCATTTGCTTGCCATGCCCGCCGGGATTCCCCGCCTCCGGATTGCCAACATCAACTGTTGCTGGCCGAAGCGCCTGGGATTTTTCCTTTGCTTTCCAGCAACTGGAAAGCGGTGGGGGGTATTTGAGGAGGGGGCTTGGAATGCTAAGTGGGAAGGCAGACCCTCCTCCACCCAGTTGGGAACGATGGGTGTCAGTATCCATCCATGCCAGCTCCTAAAATTCCCCGAAACCTTTCTTTTAAACTTTTGGCAGCATCCCGTCCGATCCTCACTGGGGAAGCCAAGGCAGCCCCTTCTGTTAAGGGCGGGCAAAAGACGGTTGGAGCCACTTCAGCTCTCACTCACCTGCATTTTGGGAAGCTGTGTCGCTCATCCACAGGTCCCTCTGAGCAGGCAGGGAGAGCCGGCTTGTCCACCCGCTTTCAGCCAAGGAGAGTTGGGAAGCCGGTCATATGCCAGCTGACGGAAGATGGCCCATGGCCATCTTTTGCCCGCCCTTAACAGAATTATTATTTTTATTTATTATTTATTAGATTTGTATGCCGCCCCTCTCCACAGACTCAGGGTGGCTCACAACAATAAAGCAATGTACAACAAATCTAATAATTTAAGAATCACTAAAAAACCCTTATTAAAAAGCAAACATACACACAAACATACCATGCATAAACTGTATAGGCCCGGGGGAAATGTCTCAATTCTCCCATGCCTGACGGCAGAGGTGGGTTTTAAGGCAAGGAGGGTGGGGACAGTTCTAATCTCTGTGGGGAGCTGGTTCCAGAGGGTCGGGGCTGCCACAGAGAAGGCTCTTCCCCTGGGGTCCCACCAAATGACATTGTTTAGTCGACGGGACCTGGAGAAGGCCAACTCTGTGGGACCTAACCGGTCACTGGGATTTGTGTGGCAGAAGGCTGTCCCGGAGATATTCTGGTCCGATGCCATGAAGGGCTTTATAGGTCATAGCCAACACTTTGAATTGTGACCGGTAACTGATCGGCAACCAATGCAGACTGCGGAGTGTTGGTGTAACATGGGCATATTTAGGGAAGCCCATGATTGCTCTTGCAGCTGCATTCTGCACGATCTGAAATTTCCGAACATTCTTCAGAGGTAGCCCCATGTAGAGAGCATTACAGTAGTCTAACCTCAAGGTGATGAGGGCATGAGTGACTGTGAGCAGTGAGTCCCGGCTGCCTTGGCTTCCCCAGTGAGGAATCGGCCAGGATGCTGCCAAAAGTTTAAAAGAAAAGTTTCAGGGACTTTTAGGAGCTGGCATGGATAGACACCCATCGTTCCCAACTGGGAGGAGGAGGGTCTGCCTTCCCACTTAGAATCCTAAGCCCCCTTCTCAAATACCCCCCACTGCTTTCCAGCTGCTGTCAAAAAAACCCACGAGCTTACTGAATGCAGAAAAAGGAACATGGGCACATTTTTGGGGTGTTAGAAAAATTCTCTTTCAAAGGCGAGGGAAAACTTTCAGTGCGGCTTCGCATGGGATCCGTTTTTTGGAGGGAGGGCTTCAAATTTTTCCCCCTTCGTTCCTCCTCTTTACGACCACAAGGGAGCTCTGAAGGGACTTGAAGGGACTCCCTTGGGGGAAGCAGATGCCAGGCACAGAGCCAGGGAGCCTTGTCTGAAGCCGAAGCACCGGGATTCTCCTTTGCCGCCATCGCCAAAAACTTTCAAGGAAGGCAGCTTCCCGCGCATGTCAATCATACCCATTAGGCTCCCTCTGGGCAGCCTCCACTGTCTTCCCCCTCCTCTTCCACCCGCCCCCAAACAAGGATCCAAATGCCAGTGGTAATAAGGCAAAAGGGGTGAGTTTTGGGATTGCATGCATCATTCGCTTTTACATTGATTCCTATGGGAAAAATTGCTTCTTCTTATGAACGTTTCTACTTACGAAGCTGGTCATGGAACGAATTAAGTTCATAAGAAGAGGTACCACTGTATAATTAATCCCTTAATTTTAGAGACAAGCAAACAATCAGGAAAAAAATATTTGCCCCCTTTTTAGTTGAAAGTTCTTCATTCATTCACTTACTTGCAATGTAGCCATCATAAATTTCAGTAGTGTGGCATACCAAACTTATATTTTGAACATAAAGATAATAAATACAATTTGGAATTATTTAGGGTCACTTGTAGTTTATAAGTGTGTTGAGGACAGCTTCATTTCTTTTACAATCATATACCCTTTTATCTGTTTCCCTGGTTTGAAAGAATGTATCTTAGAATTTGAGTAAAACCATCATGGGCTCTTGCTTTACTAGGTTAAATAGAATGACAGAAGTTATTCTTTATTCTTCCAGGTTTCTCATAAACCTGTCAGTTTTCACCAATTTTTAGGATGTTTAATTATAAACATTGGGGTCTATCACAGTGGCACTCCTTTGTGGGGTTCATGCCTTCGCATTACCTTGAAATCACAAATATTCTCACCCTGTTACGTATTTTTAGTATATGTTGCAATACTACTCATATACTGGAGCAGCTATTTCACAGATACTCTGATTCCAGTAAAAATTAAAAATAAAACAATTCAATTCAATTCAATTTATTGGATTTATATGCCGCCCCTCTCCGAAAACTCGGATTGTACTTACAGAAAAGATGGAATAAGTAGAATTAGATCTGGATGGTGTTCTCAGATTTCTAGATGAGTGTCAAGAACTTCATTGGGAATTTTGAGTAAAGAATGGAAGATATAGAAAGCTTCTAGGTATTTGTATTCTTTTACTACTACTTCTAGATATATCATCTACCATTTTTATAGTGGCAACTGGTTCTTGCGAGGATAATTTATTGATGCAATATACTTTGGTATATTTCACCTGGAAACATATTAACCTTGGTGTGAGATGTCAATTTTCCTTAAAACAGAGCAGTAAACCTTTTGCTACTCCAGGTGGCAGAGATACTCATTGCTTTGTTATAAACATAGCCTCAAAAGGATAATACTGTAGTAATAATAAGCTGATTAAACAAGTCTTCCCCCAAGCATGAGTGAGGTGTGCGGTCACAGCACCTTTGAAACTGCATTTCAGCACTGTGTTCTGGCTGTTCCCAGCCTTCATTACGAAGTTTTCAGAAAGTTTCAGAAAGTTAAAATAACGTTACAATCCTGTAGGTGGAATCCGCAACACCTTTGGGTGAAACTAGCATAGAGGCAAAATGCAGATTTCTCATTAGAGCTATAGGAGGAAAAAAAAGTTCTCATTGATTACCAGAATGCTTCTCCTGAAATGGCACTGCATTTCTGTGTTCTCTGGTGCCCAAAATTGTCTTATAGATTTTCGTGCTCACCTGTAGACAACCAGAGAAAGCATTCATTGGGTCATGTTGGCGTTTTGGTTCTATAATAGTGAGAACTCTAATGAGGCAGTTTGAGATCGTTTTGGTGTGTTTGCTGTGTGAGAATTAAGATGAGAGTGTTTGAAAATGCTTTTAGACATTTAGAAAATATAGGGCACCTGTATGAAACAAGAAAAACATTTCTCTTGCCTGGTGTTTTATCATCCCAGTTGTTTTCCCTTTTTTAAAGTTCAGCTCCAACATCAGAGCATGGAAATGGATGCTCTGGAATAGAATTGTCAAAGACAGAATATTGGACTTCTTTCCCCAGCTAACTCATTTGATACTTAGCATTGTGTTGAATGTTTCCTGAATCCATGACTTTCCATGCTTCTGTTAAGAAAGACATCAAAACAGATCAGATATTTTCCACCCTTCAAGAGAACATAAGAGACAGTCTAATAGCCAGGAACACACGACACCTGTTTGCAATGACTTGAAAGTGGTTCTCCAGGAGTTTTACAGATGAACACCAGACTTTCTACAGGCACAAAGCATGTGTTTTCTGATGCAGCAACAGGCTCCCCAGAAGCTAACGATTTTTCTTGCCTAAATTGCCAGAAACATTCCAAAAAACAAGGATGTACATTTGATTATCAAAGCAGGGTTTCCTTCATGTGTTGTAATAAATTGTAGAGACTATGGAAGATGACCTTGATAGAAATATGCCGAAACTGTTAGCTAGGCAAAAGAACATTTGGATCCACCGATACAAAACATTCTAAAAAGCAGTTTCAAGCAGATGAGCCCTTTCATTCACTGACATATAAGATGGAAAAAAAGTGCTACAGCACAATAAGACTTGCAAGATTCTGTTATTACAGATAATCTCAATAAAAGTGGTTTCAGCCTTCCTGCAGAGTTGATTTTTTTTCATCTGGTCCATCCAATGGGGCTGACTGCCTCTTTCAGTGGACAATTTTAACTTGCTCCTGGATTTATTAAATGGGGGAACAGAGATAATATCAGTGTTTTGCGGAGAACCTAGCAAGCAAGCTTTGGTGTCAAATGAAAGGATTGGATAATAGGGAATGCAGTTATTTAAACTATTGGTTCTATTTCTCTCCCCACCCCCCAAAGACATTTCCCTTTTGTCATGCTCATCCTTTATATAAATATACATGTTAAACCAGGAGAATTCTAGAGAACCTGGAGAACCACTAAATTCATAATTTTAAATTCCACGAACCGCTAATATGAATCCAAAGCACAGCTTGATGAAGCGCCTGGACTCCCAGTGACTGGATGGGGTCCTTCAGGCACTTAGCTTGGCCACCTGTTTCTGCAATCTTAAAACCTCAATTTGGACCAATTTCCCACAGAAAACAAAAGACTGGGATCTTTCATCTGTCTTTGTCTTTGCTTCTATCTCTGTCTCTGTCTGTCTCTCTCTCTCTCATCTCTCTATATATATATCTCTCTTTCTTGCCTTCTCTCTCATCTTTCTCTCTCTCTCTCTCTCTCATCTCTCTCATCTCTCTGTGTCTGTATCTCTTTCTCTCTCTCATCTCTCTCTCTCATCTATTTTTCTCTTTGTCTCTCTCTCTCATCCTCTTTCTCTTTGCCTGTCTATCATTTCTCTCTCTCTCATCTCTCCCTCTCTCTCATCTCTATCTGTACCTCTCTCTTTCTCTCTCTCATTTCATCTCTCTCTGTTTCACTCTCTGTCTCTCTTTTTCATATGTCTGACTGTCTATCTCTGTCTCTCTGTCTCTGTCTCCCTGTCTCCCTTCTTCTCTCTCTTTCTGTGGGGCAGAGCCTCAGTGGTGCAGGGATTAGAGTGCAGTACTGCAAGCTACTTCTGCAGATCACCATCTGCCAGCAGTTTGGCCAATCGAATCTCAGTAGACTCAAGGTTGACTCAGCCTTCCATCCTTCCAAGGTCGGTAAAATGAGGACCCAGATTGTTGGGGGCAATATGCTTACTCTCTGTAAACCACTTAGAGAGGGCTGTAAAGCACTGTGAAGTGGTATGTAAGTCAAAATGCTATATGCTTTCTCTCTCATCTCTCTCTCCCTTCCTCCCTCTCCCTCTCTCTCTCTCTCTCTCTTTTCACTGTCCTGACATGGCTGCAGTCAATGCTCCATGTCGTAATGGGCTCCAGGAGGAGATGCTGTTTCCCCCACTGCTTCAAGAGCAGCAGGCCAGACACCAACAGCAGCAGCAAACAGAAATGGCTGGGTCGGGCCAGTGTCTTGGGGCTGAGAGAAAGTTGAATATCTCAGTGTTTCCCAACCTTGGCAACTTGAAGACATCTGGACTTCAACTCCCAGAATTCCCCAGCCAGCATCCGCTGGCTGGGGAATTCTGGGAGTTGAAGTCCAGATGTCTTCAAGTTGCCAAGGTTGGGAAACACTGGCATATCTCACCATGTGACAGAGCTGTGTGGAGCAGCAACTAAGGCTGGAAGAAATGCCCATGAGACCCAGAAAGAGATGAAGCTTTGCTCCAGCCCTGGAACATGGAGCAAATTTCCTTCCCCCGGCCTTCCTTTCTCAAGCCAAGCAAGGAGTCACTGGGAGCAGAGGGCTAGGGGCAGGACCAGTCAATGGTGGGTTCAGCCGACAGCGAGCCTCATCAGGGGTATGAAAGAACCATGGGTTGCCTACACCTGTTTCTTCAGCCTGCCTGTGCCATCACCACCACCACCATCCTTGCCACAAAAGCACCATTATCTCATTCTGGCTGGTGAGGGGTGCACTGCTCTTTGCACATCCACTAACTGCAAAGTTGCAAGTTGCAAGTAACTCCCTCTATGGCAGAGATTATTTCCAGCTCCATCGTAAGCTGTGTCCCATATTGCTGAAGAGACGGAATAACGACTCGGACACCAGAGCTGGATTTAAACTTGGGTCATTTTTATTATAATAAATTTGCATAATTTATTAATTAAATTAGCATAAATTAGCATAATTTGCATAATCAACATACTTAACTATGACCCGGAACCAAATGGACCTGCAGGGTCAAACAAACACTTCCGGGGCGGAAATGACGTAAAAGGTCAACATTCCTGGGCAACTATGGGCGTAATCGATGCTGGTCCAGGTGAGGGACCTCTCCCTCACCTGAGACCCTGCCATACACTCGCATGAGGGGGGTCCCGCCGGCTCACCCCTACCCTGGGACTTCAATAGCGGGACCCAAAGACAGGTTCCCCCCAAGTGCGCAGGTAGCACCCACCATGGTCTTGGAGAGAACCTGTCAATCATCCCCAAAGATGCCCAAGGGAGAACGCGCAGTTGCTGAAACCACCCAGATTTCCGCCCCTAACCTGCCTACCCAATGACCAGAGGTAAGCCAATTAACCTAATTAAATGCCAACACCCCCTAACCGCCCATCCATCTCCCCAGTGTGGAATGGGCGAAAAAACAGCCTGGCCTAAATGGGCGAGGCTGCAAAAAATTCCCATTCGGCCCCCGCAGGCGACCCCGAAGCACACTGCAAAATAGGGAAGGGCGGGTGGGTGTCTGCTCAGGCACCAGGTCCGGGCGAAAAGGCTCTCTTCCCGGCCTGCTGTCCCTTAAATAGGGCCAGCAGGCCCCGCCCGGACCCGACGTCATGCCCAGCCACGTGGGCAGGGCATTCTCGGCCGAAATCTCGCCTCGCGAGATCTCGGCCGAAACCAAGATGGCGGCCGCCATCGGGAGGGCCCGAGTCTGCCGGCCCTCCAGCAAAAGCGCCGGGAAGCCGGTGAGTCGGCCGGCGATATTGCTGAAGAGACGGAATAACGACTCGGACACCAGAGCTGGATTTAAACTTGGGTCATTTTTATTATAATAAATTTGCATAATTTATTAATTAAATTAGCATAAATTAGCATAATTTGCATAATCAACATACTTAACTATGACCCGGAACCAAATGGACCTGCAGGGTCAAACAAACACTTCCGGGGCGGAAATGACGTAAAAGGTCAACATTCCTGGGCAACTATGGGCGTAATCGATGCTGGTCCAGGTGAGGGACCTCTCCCTCACCTGAGACCCTGCCATACACTCGCATGAGGGGGGTCCTGCCGGCTCACCCCTACCCTGGGACTTCAATAGCGGGACCCAAAGACAGGTTCCCCCCAAGTGCGCAGGTAGCACCCACCATGGTCTTGGAGAGAACCTGTCAATCATCCCCAAAGATGCCCAAGGGAGAACGCGCAGTTGCTGAAACCACCCAGATTTCCGCCCCTAACCTGCCACGGAGCGGGGGTCAGATCTCTATCTTGGCCCCCCGACTCCCCCCTCTATCTGCGCCAGCTCACGCAGAGACCTCTGCAGGTCCTGTAAGAAAATGGCGTTCCCCTGTTCTGACAGGTGAACGCCATCGGCCCGGTAAAGCCACGGCCGATCTACAGTGATGAGGGGATGGGCAACTACAATCCCCCCTAATTCTTTGACAGTCTTCCCCACGGCCTTATTCACCCTACGTCTAACCCGGTGGATGGCCCTAAGGGAAATGGCGTCCCTCCAAACGATCCTTGGAAGGATCTCTGACCACACCACTTGCGTGGTGGGCCACAACGTGCGAAGCCGCCGCAGGTCTTCGCGCGCCTGGACGATCAACGGTAGACCGCCAAGCAGGCATAGGTCATTGCCACCAAGGTGCAAGACCAGCCATCTGGGTGCGGCTATGGGCTGCCGACCACCCAGTCCCATCTGGGCGCGACCCTGGGTAGCCGCCCGCCCAGCAGCGCCGGGTACCGCCCTGAGATGCTGCGTACCCAGCAGCGTCGGTAGGAGGCCCTCCCACCGCATACCCCTCCGGCCCATCCAAACAACATTGACCCACCGTCCCAACGACAGCTGGGTCCCGATGGCACTTCTGGCAGCTGAGCGGCCGGCCCAGAAGACCATGCTGTGGCCACACAGCAGCGCCGTCGGTTTCTGCCTGGACTGGGAACCTGGAAGAGGACACACACAGAGAGGTTACCTAGCCTAAACCCTGCCCCGGATCCTCAGCGGGCCTAACATAACCCAAATATGCCGCTGACCGCCAGCGGCCGATCTCCTGAATCCGTTGGGCCGGGAGACCAGAAAGTGCCGCGCTAGTGGCGGCGCCAATACGGAACGAATGCGTTCCATAACCGGCGGGATCCATGCCTACCTGAGACATAGCCTTAGACACTATCGCCCAGAATTGATACCGGGTCAGGGGGGAACCATCCTGGTGTATAAAAAGGTACCCATGCCCTGACCCACGCAAAACACAAAATTGCTGCAAAGCAGCCACCGGGCAAACAGACTTATCGGCGGCTGCACTAAGTTCAAGTCTAACCCCTCTGTGTAACTGATCTGTCTTGGAGTGTCTCACCAAAAGGGAGACACCCCCCTGTCTAAAGGACAGATCAGCGAGCTGGAAGGCGCGGAGCGACAAGTCAGACTGCGAGGAGGCCATTGCCTCGCTGACCCTGAGGGCCCCGAAAAACATAACGCAAGTCGCTGCCCTGAACAGCCGAGCCTCATAAGGAGAGGCGCACAGACTGCCAAACATCTGATTAATCAGAGACAGCTGCTGAACCGTCAGGGCCCGACGAGCGTCAGCGGGAAACCCCTGTCGCTCCCTCACCCAACCTTCCAGCATCCTCCGGATGCGAAAATCACCCGTAAAATCACCAAACCCCCCCGCCTTGGACAGAAAGGCGAGGCCGGCTAACCTAGCCCTGATAGTCCTCACTGAAAGGCCACGCCCCTTCAGCAGGACACAGAATTCAGCTAGGTGCTCAACCGGGGCAGGCCAGCAATAAGGGTAACCCTTACCCAGCCTGAAATCCCCAAACTCCTTACCTGCACGCTGATAAGCTCGCAGGGTACTAGGAGCTACCGATAAGGCGATCGCCCTGGAGGCCTCATCTCTCCAGCTCTCGAGAGCCCGCCCAGGCTCCACAGGTGGGCTGGAAACACCTCCGGCGACTCTCGGGCCCACGGGGCCAGGGTCCGAAACCTGGACAACTGACCACGGGACAAGGCGTCAGCCACCCCGTTATCTAAACCAGGGACGTGCCTAGCCAAAAACAAGGCGTTCAAAGACAAGGACCTGTGCACAAAATGGCGGACAAGCCGCATCACCCTGTCACTCTTAGAGGACAGGGCGTTCACAACATGGACAACCGCTAGATTGTCACACCAAAAATGCACAGTCTTATCCCTGAACTGCTCCCCCCAGAGCTCTAAGGCCACTATTAAGGGGAAAAGCTCCAAAAAGGTTAAGTCCTTAACCAATGAACAGGCACTCCATTCCGGAGGCCATGCCGACCAGCACCACTGGTCACCTAACACTACCCCAAAACCGCAAGTCCCTGCGGCGTCGGAACACAGCTGCAGCTCCGCTTCCAAAAGAAGCTCCTGCCGCCAAAACGACAACCCGTTAAAACGTTCCAAAAACTCCCGCCACACGCAGAGGTCAGCCCTGACCCCTGCACATAAGCGGGTACGATGGTGGGGCAAACTCAGCCCCTTCATCGCATCATACAACCGGCGAGAAAAAGCCCTACCGGGCACCACTACCCGACAGGCAAAATTAAGAATCCCAGCCAACTCCTGGAGCTGCCGAAGAGTAACCTTCCTGCAGCCCAGGACCGCCTCAAGTTTGGACCTGATCTTAATCAACTTATCCAGGGGCAATCTGGAAGATTGCTCCACTGAATCCAATTCAATACCCAGAAAGGTAATCCTGGTGGCAGGGCCTTCGGTCTTCTCGGAGGCTAAAGGCACCCCCAATTGAGCACAAAGGGCTTCGAAGTCCCGCATCAAAGCAAAGCATTGCTCAGATTGCGCAGGCCCGGCCACCAAGAAATCATCAAGGTAATGAACGACAGACCCCAGGCCACTCCGCCTCCTGAGCACCCACTCGAGGAAGGTACTAAAGCTCTCAAAGAGGGAGCAGGAAATAGAGCAGCCCATCGGCAATGCCCTATCCACATAAAACCCACCTTCGAAATGGAAGCCCAGCAGCTCGAAATCGCCTGGGTGAATGGGGAGGAGCCGAAATGCCGACTTAATGTCGCATTTACCCATAAGGGCTCCCACCCCACACTCCCTAACCATAGCCACGGCCGCATCAAAGGATGCGTACCGGACGGAACAAAGCTCGTCAGGAATGAAGTCATTCACTGACTCCCCTTTTGGAAAAGACAAATGGTGAATCAATCTAAATTCACCACTCGCCTTTTTGGGGACCACACCTAAGGGGGACACACGAAGATTCGGAAAGGGCGGCTCCGGGAAGGGCCCAAGGACCCTGCCCTCAGCCACCTCCTTTCGAATCTTAGCCCGTACAATGTCTTCATGCCCGACAACCGACCTGAGGTTGTCGGACATGAAGGCCCTCCTAATACCCACATAAGGGATCCTAAATCCCTCAGAGAAGCCCCTCAAGAGCAACTCGGCTCTCGGGCGAGGGTGGTAGTCGATCAACCAACCCTCTAGCACAGAAACATTAATTGGGCTGGGCCCCTTTTCCCCCAGCTGGTGGGGGAGGTTTTCCTGGACCCCCGCCCTTCTTCTCCGCCCCCTTCTTGGGGCGGGGACAGACTGAAGCTGCATGGGACCCCCCACAATTCCCGCAGGCATGCTTGTATTTACAAAAGGGACGAAAACACGCCCCTTTTGCAGCAAACTCATGACAAGCGGGCGAGGCCCCCTTGCCAGCCACACCAGGAGTCGCCTTGGCCGGCGAAGCCGCGCCGGGCTCCTCCTCCATAAAGTGCCCACTATCCGTGCGCTCACACCCTTCCTTCCCGGACATATGCGTGGCCCGGAACCACAGGTCCGGGACCACCATATCCCACGGCAAGTTGGGCTCCACAGACATCCTCATGCGGAAACCCTTATCATAATGGCGCCAGATGGTGCCCTTATATTCAAAATGGGCCCTGGCGATTAAGTCTATATACTTAAACATGGCAGAGGCCATAGCCGGCTGCCGTTGGATCACTACCGACCCATAGGTAAGAAAGGCATACAGCCATGAGCTGAAGCATTTCGTTACCTTGGTCTTCTTCGTTTTCTCCCCCGGGACGATCTCCTTCTCCTGTTTGGGAACCTCACGGTTCAACAGCGAGAAGAGATCCACATACTCGCCCCGCCAAATAGCCTCCTTGACCGACGGGTGAAGGTGGCAACCTAGAGGGGTGGATGGAAGCCCGCACGGTATGGCCCCCGCTTTAATACAAGCGAAGGGGTCCCACACCGAGTTGGCCGCCACACCAAAAACACCCGCCCCATGGGGATAGGGGAAAACCGGGAGCGGGGGCATGACAGGAGGGGCCGGAGGAACCCACCCCCCTGCCCCGGACACCGCTGGCGTCCCCACAGGACCCGTCCCAGACACCGTAGCAGCGCTGGCCGCCGGCGGCCCCGGAGGAGGTACCGGCGGAGCCCACACCTGCCCACAGGTGCCCGCGGGGGACCCCAAAAAGCTGGACCCACTCCCGACCCCCGCCGGGGGAAAACCCGGGGCGGGGGGAGGAAGAAAAGACAGGGATGTGTTGTGTGGTGCAGCCTCACCTGCCCCGTACGGGGTTGAAGACATCCACGGGGGGCCCAATGGTGCGGGGCCCGTGAAAGCCGCCATCGGCCCTGCCGGGGCCTGCCGTCCGAACGGAGCCGGCTGCCCAGCCTGGGCCGCCGCCGGCTCCCTCCCCAACGCTGCAGGCACTTGGTTGCTGGCCGCTCCGGGGACTGCACCGCTCCTCCACTGCTCGAGCTCATCGAGCCTCTCCAACACCCTGGCCCAAGACAAAGCAGGAGAAATATCAGCTTGAGGGGCAGGAGGCAACGAGACCACCCCCCCCTGGTCAGGGACCACCCCCGCAGTCCCCTCCCTGCTGGCCCGGGCCCGGGCAGAAGGCCTAAGGGCCCTTCTGGGTCGCACCGCTGGCGGAGCCATCGGAGTAGAGGCAGGCCTCTTCTTAGGAGCCATCACCCTGCTCCTTGTATGCAATGAGCCAATAAAACTAGGCCACAACCCACCGCCCGGGTGGCAGGCCCAACTCCCCCAACGCAGGGCCCAACCTAGAGCCTAAGCCCCAGCAACCCTTCACCCCCTTTATCGGGAATAATACTAATGATAGATATGACACAGTATTAATGGATTGATATCCCCCCAATGGCAAGCCTCCCTGCGCAGGCAGGCCTCAAAGGCCTGTAATCCAACCTCCCAAGACCGGGGGCCCAGACAAAACACCCCCCAGCACGCCCTCCTCCCAGCCGGGAGGAGGTTACCAGTCCCCCTCGGGCCCGAGGGGGATCCTGAAGACTGCAGCCACGCGAAGAGAGGATAAGGCCACACGTCGTCCTGCTAGGAGAAGAGCCAGAAAACCTCGTTGCGCAACGAGCACAGCACTTTTCGCCCCCTCGGCAGGCCACAAAATGGCGGCCGCGACACGAGGGAGACCCAAAATGGCGGCCGAGCAGCACCCAAGAAGTGTCTGCTCAGGCACCAGGTCCGGGCGAAAAGGCTCTCTTCCCGGCCTGCTGTCCCTTAAATAGGGCCAGCAGGCCCCGCCCGGACCCGACGTCATGCCCAGCCACGTGGGCAGGGCATTCTCGGCCGAAATCTCGCCTCGCGAGATCTCGGCCGAAACCAAGATGGCGGCCGCCATCGGGAGGGCCCGAGTCTGCCGGCCCTCCAGCAAAAGCGCCGGGAAGCCGGTGAGTCGGCCGGCGATATTTCAGCACTATAGTCACAAAATTGGTCCACTGGTCATCCCGGAGTAGTTCCTCCATCCAGGTGCTCTTTGGACAACCAAAATTTTCTCTCAGACCACCAGTTGGTGACCTCTGTGTTAAACCATTTGAATGGTAGTCTAAATATTCACAATTTGTCAAATATTAAATGCAGAACCTGACTCAATCTCTGTATTTATAATACTTGGCTGCAAAAGGCACATATTGTCTTTTTGCACGAAAAACAAATTTAGTTAACCATTTAAAAAAGATTTTCATTGTAAAATTGAATAGGACTTTTTTTTTGCAAAAAACCCCAGGTGGTTTGAGAGACATCACTCATAGAATATTACCGTAAATGGATGCTGAAAATATTAGACCTGGTTTGTTTATTTTTCACATCCTATGTCAGAGACACTTCTGTACTTTATTCCAGCATGCCTGCCTCAACTGTGAATCTTGTAAAATCAATGCAAAAGGACCTCCATTGTATTCTTGGGGGTTTGATTGTCCTCTAGTCCTAATGTAGCAAAATAGATTTCTCTCATGAGTGGGAGGATAATTACAGAAGCCCGGCTTACATGCAGTCCCCTTGGTAATTGATTGGCACTTCATGAAGCCTTTCACAATGGACAGGTGTCTTTTTTTCTTTTACAGTGTGAGCAGAAAGAATTGGGAACTGCCTGAGACAATAACTCATTCCTTCCAGGCTATTAGTGGAACACTTTGTGATGGGAGAATACCCAGGGAGGCAATCTAGAAGCTGCACTGAATTCAAAATATCATTTCAAGACTGAGGTCTTTGATGAACAGAGCTCCAACTACAAACTTGAAAAGAAGCACAGGACATGGATGGAGTCACTAAAATATTCCAGCAACTTCTATATCAGATACACAGACCTGCCATGAGTCCAGAATGCTATCAGATATCAACGGAAAAACAGCAAAATAAGATGCAATTTTGCATATACAGGTTATCTATACTTACAAACGTAGATCAAGCAACACATTATTTCTTATTTATTTATTAAATTTATATGCTATGTATCCCCCCCAAAGATGATTGGGGGAGGGGCTTACAAAATACAATATAACATACAATATGTTATGTTGATGTATAGCATGCAGCTGTCATTTTGATTTTGATCATGCAATCAGACCAGGCTCCAAGTCTTTTTAAAATTATTATTTTTAAAAGAAAAACAAATAGAACATCAACCATAAAAACATGAAAAATGAAATGTTAAAAAGAGTAAACAAAGAATAAAAAAATATACCCCAAGATAAATAGCTGGAATCTTGCTGCGGCACCTAGAGCAGCAGCTGGGGCCAGTGGCAAAAGCGGCCGGTCTGAGCGCCGGCTATGTGGCCTGCTTTCTGCTCTCCCATGTCACAGGAGAGAGATGCCTGTGGCATGGGAGAGCACAGAGAGCATGTCCCTTTCAAGGGGCCGGCAGACGCCCCTTCTACCGAAGCCATTAAGTCCATCTCTCCTCCCATCGGGAGCCAGTGGGAGGCCACGACCAGTGATCCTTGGATCTGGGAGATTGTATCCAAGGGACTGGCAATCAAATTCCTTACCAAACCCCCAGGTTTTTTTATGAGCTGTCCTGAATCTGGAAACCTCACCCAAAGAGTGCTTGTGGAGGAGGCCATCCAACATTTGCTGGACATAGCAGCCTTTCCCCCTGTGCCCAAGGAGCAGAGAAGTCAAGGATTCTATTCCATCCTCTTTATTGTTCCAAAAACATCCAGGGGGGTGGAAGCTCATCCTGGACGTTAAACAGCTTAATGAGTATGTCTTCTACAGGAGATTCAAAATGCACACCCCTCACATTATCTTAGGTGGAAGCAGGCGGGGCGATTTCCTCACTTTTATAGACCTCTCCAAGGGCAGAGATTGGAGAAATGTTTTAAATAAATAGTCAGGACATAGATGCAGATAGGGATAAAGATCCAAAAAATGAATATGGGAGGAAAGTTAAAAAATGAACAATTAAAGCTTTAAAGCAGAAAGAGATGATGGATAGAAAGGACTTGTTCATATAATGGTGATGTGATTAAAAGTTAGAACAGGAATATAAATAATAGAGAGGTGGAATATTAGTATACTCTTTTTTATACAATAAGATAAAAGTAAGAATAAGAGGGAAGACTATAAATTGAATATTTCTAGTATTGTGTATGTTTATCCATATTTAAACATACTGTGATTGGCATTGGAATAATGTATTGAAACACTGAATAATAAAATAATGAAAGTCTATGATTTAATATAAATATATGTATTAATATTATAACAATATACTGTATGAGGAATGTAACATATTGAAAAATGTAACAAATATTATTAATAACACTATTTTTATTTGTACTAAAATGTATGATATCCAAGTGTCACTGTTCATGCATTGATAGGAATATATTGTGTAATAAAATTAAAAACATGAAAAAAAAGATCAAGATTACTAAGAATTGCTATTAAATCAGACATGAATTAAGTAAATTTGATTAATCCCTGGAGATTGTTACATTCCAAACAATAGAAACATACTTTTTACTAAGAGTTCTTCAGAATGTTTTTAAACAAAATTACTTGTTTGTTTGTTCAACATTCTTCCAACAATTTCAACCTTGTATCCCTTATGGGGTATATCAGATTATACTTATCAGATTAAGATTTATAACTACAACAAGTTACTAAATCATCTGGGAGCTAATAGTTTAATGTGTCTCTATTGAAACATAGTGAATTTATAAAGTAGATAGGTTATAAGACACCATAATACTTTGAATTTAATCGAGGAATGGCTGAATTGCTAGTGTACAATGTTGTACAATAAAGAACGTATGTATTGAATAACATCTTAGCAAACCATAAGTTTATGTAATACGATTTTATCAAATAAATCAGGGAAAATGGTGGAAAATCTGTACCTTAGCAAACCAAGTAAAGAAAATAAACAGAAGAAAATAAAATGTTCATGGCTATTAAAGATAGGGACAATATGATATATAGCTCAAAGCCCAAATTGTTAATTTTTTATTCAGTTTTACACAGTAAACCTAAGAACATATCTGATAAATTTTTAGAGCTTTTAAGTCAAAATTGAACTTCCACAGTTGAATTATTCACAACAATTACTATTTGCTTCTTTGACCGTGGATGAGATCAAAAAAGGTGATTTTAAATATAATAATGGTAAAGTGCCAGAATTGAATGGTGTTCCTATCTAATGATATAAAGCATTTACTGATATTCTTGCTTCTAAGCTTTATCAACTCTATAATGAATTATTTAAGAACTGATTTTATCTTCATTTAGTGAAGCACATATTATACTTTTATAGCAAAACCTGATAAAAATCATGTTATATGCTAATTATTGACCTATTTCTTTGATTGAGGTAGATATTAACATTTTAACTGCGATTTTAGCTAATATGAAGAAGTGATTCATCAGTATTTAAGAATGAACCAATGGGGTTTATCAAACCTAGCACAGATGAGATTGGATTTGACTGATAACAGATCTGATTAATTACAGATAATATAAATAATAGTGTTATTGTTAGATACAGGAAAGGCTTTGATCAAATTTACAAGCAATGTATGTATATTTTGTTTGGTCAATAAAAGTCCTACATGGTATCGGGCTAGATTACCTGCGGGACCGCCTTCTGCCACATGAATCCCAGCAGCCAGTCAGGTCCCACAGAGTCAGCCTTCTCTAGATCCTGTCAACTACACAATGTCGTTTGGTGGGGCCTAGGGGAAGAGCCTTCTCTGTGGGGGCCCCGGCCCTCTGGAATCAGCTTCCCAGGGAGATTTGTACTGCCCCCATCCTCCTCACCTTTTGAAGGGTCTTAAGACTCATTTATGCCGCCAGGCCTGGGGCCATTACATTCTTGCACACTGGTCAATGAATTTGTTGAGAGAAAGTTGATTGAATGAAATGACTGTTTTTATGGTTTGGGAGTTTTAGATCTTAAATTTAATTAATTGGATTAAGATTTTTCATATTGTTTTATTATATGTTGTAGGCCATCTTGATGCCTCAGAGAGGGGTAGCATAAAAGTCCAATAAATGAATGAATGAATGAATGAAAGAAAGAAAGAAAGAAAGAAAGAAAGATAGATAGATAGATAGATAGATAGATAGATAGATAGATAGATAGATAGATAGATAGATAGATATAGATAGTATGAAGTTTCCTAAGTGTATATCGGTTTCTTTAATTTTGAAGAATTTTTTAAAAAAGTAAGTTTTCAGTTAAAGATGATGCACTTAGTTTTCAAAATATTGAATTTTACCAAGAGACATATTTTTAATTAGTATGAAATGTTTTAATGTAATATTAATTCTCCTTCATAGACCTTTTCAAATGTTTATGTACAGTGGTACCTTGGTACTCAACTGCCTTGAAACTCATTGAATTTGGTACTCAATGCAATTTGAAATGAACATTGTGTCCCAGTAATTATCATTTGTTTGTTATTCATCACATAAATTAGAACTTGTCAGTGGTGGCTGCCTTGTGACTCATTTCATTATTCCTTATGGGAAAAATTGTTTGGTACTCATCACACTTACTGGAACCAATTAAGGATGAGTACCAAAGTATCACTGTATCAAAGTATCTGGAGGACAGAAGGGAAGGGAGGGGGGCATGATCGAAACATTTAAATATGTTAAAAGGTTAAATATTGTTCAGGAGGGAAGTGTTTTTAATAGGAAAGTGAAAACAAGAACAAGGGGGAACAATCTGAGGTTAGTTGGGGGAAAGATCAGGAGCAACGTGAGAAAATATTATTTTACTGAAAGAGTAGTAGATGCTTGGAACAAACTTCCAGCAGACGTGGTTGGTAAATCCACAGTAATTGAATTTAAACATGCCTGGGATAAGCATATATCCATCCTAAGATAAAATACAGGAAATAGTGTAAGGACAGACTAGATGGACCATGAGGTCTTTTTCTGCCATCAATCTTCTATGTTTCTATGTATAACACCTTTAGTTAAACACCTTTAGTTAACTGTATTATTTGCAGTTTAAGATATTATATTTATTTGAAAACCCTAGTATTTTACTTCTAGAAAAATGCATTTTGATAGTTATTTTCATGCCACGTTGGTACTGTGGCTTTTTCAAAGTAGAACATCCAAGGTCACTTTAGATAGTGAGAGGGGTAGCATATAAATTAAATAAATAAATAAATATATTTTAAATTGAAAAAAAATTGAATTCAGGATGATACTGAGTTTTGACATTAGATAAATTGGTGAGTGATAAGTTTTTATCATTTTCTGTTAAGAGATAAATATCACTTGATACTGACCATCCACTATATTAATTTCAATTACATTTATTAACATCTCGATATGGACCAATGCAATTTTCAACCTCAGAAATCTATTAACAGAATGGATCATTGAATCTTATGAGACTAAAAAGCCAACAATTAGTCTTTATAAATGTTTGTTAAATCAATTTGATATGCCATTTTAAAGCTGAATAGAATAAGAAACTTGATTCTTCCATTTTGTTTAAATAATGGGCAAATGTTTGATTCTAAAAGTCTCATTAGATTTTAAAATATGGTTTAAACTAAACTAAAACTAAAACTAAAATATATGTTTTAATTTATTTTATCCCACTGTGTTCATCCAGAAAAAGGAATGAATAAATCATTTTACAGATGGAAATGCAACCAGGATAATGCTTCATTAATATATATGTTTTTTTCAATGTCCTAGAATTATTATGTTCTCAGAAGATGTGATTTCTTATATCAATATGACTTTGAATAAAAGTTTAATATTTATGGATGCACACACTATTTTGAACTACATGGAAATTGCCAGCTGGATTCTCTGTCCCCTTATTTTTCAGAAGGGCAGATCTTCAACATTGGAAATATACGGTACATCAATAATCCCAACTATCCAGAAGATTGAAATCCTGGTGCTACTTGTCTGTCTATCCATCTATCTATCTATCTATCTATCTATCTATCTATCTATCTATCTATCTATCTATCTATCTATCTATCTATCTATCATCTACCTACCTACCTACCTACCTACCTACCTATCTATCTATCTATCTCATATATATATATATATATATATATATATATATATATATATATATATATATATATATATCACAGATATAGATAAAACACAATCAAAACATAATATGATTATCTTTTATTGAAACTAATTTTAGTGTAAAAATTATCATTCTCTCATACACAAAAACACAAATATACACATAAACACACACACACATCTATCTTTTCCTATGAAACCGTTATGTAATTGCATTTTTATTTTTTGCTTTTTAATTTTAATTTTTTTTTCTTTTCTTGCAGTTCTATTTTATTTAATGAACAATTCAGAACACAATCCAGAAATCTATCTATCCTGGATTTCACTAAGAAATACTAGCAAATTACTGTAGAAGCCATCTTGAAAGAGAAAACCACCTTTGCACCCAAGGACTCTTTAGTTTGTGTAAGTGCCATTTTGTTTGCATTATGCCTCGTAGTACAATGCAGTGATGGGTTGCCAAATTTTTACTGTGGGTGTGGCTTATGAAGGACACCCTGCATTTTCTTTCAACATCTTTCAGTGCAAATTGGGTGCTCTGGGGTGGAGCTCCATTTTCACTAGCCCACTGTGTCCCCCCACCCAATCCGGACAGTAGCCCACCCCTGGTACAATAGAAGAAAGTTATATAAATTCACCAAAGAAAGAAAATTGTTTAGATCTGGAGAAAAACTAGACATAGTATGTTGCAAGCTGCCCTTAGTCTCAGGAGAAGGGCGACATAGAAATAATAACATAACGTAACGTAATGTAACATAACATAAATAAAATAATGTAGACCACTACATAGACCTTGCCCAAAAGATCTCATTGGAAGGTTATACAACAACAACTGCCTATCCAAGGTGCTTGGGAAAGACTCAAAAGGTGGTTAAAATGCCAAATCAAGTCTAAACATATGGCTAACTCTGTGATAACAACAAAGACTACAACAACATTTTTTAAGCTTGTATATTTTCAAGATCTCAATGATTCTGGGCACAAATAGCCGCCCTAAGTCCTCGGAGAGGGGCGACATAGAAATCCAATCAATAAAATAAAATAAAAAATAAAATAAAAAATAAAATAAAATAAAATAAAATAAAATAAATAAAATAAAATAAAATAAAATAAAATAAAATAAAATAAAATAAAATAAAATAAAATAAAATAAAATAAAATAAAATAAAATAAAATAAAATAAAATAAAATAAAATAAAATAAAATAAAATAAAATAAAATAAAATAAAATAAAATAAAATAAAATAAAATAAAATAAAATAAAATAAAATAAAATAAAATAAAATAAAATAAAATAAAATAAAATAAAATAAAATAAAATAAAATAAAATAAAATAAAATAAAATAAAATAAAATAAAATAAAATAAAATAAAATAAAATAAAATAAAATAAAATAAAATAAAATAAAATAAAATAAAATAAAATAAAATAAAATAAAATAAAATAAAATAAAATAAAATAAAATAAAATAAAATAAAATAAAATAAAATAAAATAAAATAAAATAAAATAAAATAAAATAAAATAAAATAAAATAAAATAAAATAAAATAAAATAAAATAAAATAAAATAAAATAAAATAAAATAAAATAAAATAAAATAAAATAAAATAAAATAAAATAAAATAAAATAAAATAAAATAAAATAAAATAAAATAAAATAAAATAAAATAAAATAAAATAAAATAAAATAAAATAAAATAAAATAAAATAAAATAAAATAAAATAAAATAAAATAAAATAAAATAAAATAAAATAAAATAAAATAAAATAAAATAAAATAAAATAAAATAAAATAAAATAAAATAAAATAAAATAAAATAAAATAAAATAAAATAAAATAAAATAAAATAAAATAAAATAAAATAAAATAAAATAAAATAAAATAAAATAAAATAAAATAAAATAAAATAAAATAAAATAAAATAAAATAAAATAAAATAAAATAAAATAAAATAAAATAAAATAAAATAAAATAAAATAAAATAAAATAAAATAAAATAAAATAAAATAAAATAAAATAAAATAAAATAAAATAAAATAAAATAAAATAAAATAAAATAAAATAAAATAAAATAAAATAAAATAAAATAAAATAAAATAAAATAAAATAAAATAAAATAAAATAAAATAATAAAATAAAATAAAATAAAATAAAATAAAATAAAATAAAATAAAATAAAATAAAATAAAATAAAATAAAATAAAATAAAATAAAATAAAATAAAATAAAATAAAATAAAATAAAATAAAATAAAATAAAATAAAATAAAATAAAATAAAATAAAATAAAATAAAATAAAATAAAATAAAATAAAATAAAATAAAATAAAATAAAATAAAATAAAATAAAATAAAATAAAATAAAATAAAATAAAATAAAATAAAATAAAATAAAATAAAATAAAATAAAATAAAATAAAATAAAATAAAATAAAATAAAATAAAATAAAATAAAATAAAATAAAATAAAATAAAATAAAATAAAATAAAATAAAATAAAATAAAATAAAAATATAATATAAGAGTTCACTAACAATATATCACAAGCATACGAGACTTCCCATAGAACATTAGTCTGTTTCATCATTCACTGTTATAAATCATTAGTGGCTTAACACATTTTGTAAAAAAAAAAAGATGTTCTTAAATAAAAGAGTGCAATTCCTGACCAAGTAAGTAATGACTGAACTATTTAGTAGTATTTTTGTCCTCTTAAAAGGCCTAACAGGATATAGCAATATTTCAAGGGAACCTGTCACAACTATCTTTGTTAGGATCTAATGGGTCAGTCACTGGAACCAGAGGTCTAGTCTTTTGATCTTTTGGATTCATGCTGGAGCCCATCCTCAGGGAGCTTCTCTTTAGCAGAGTGTGTGCTAGAGTGCTGTGTGTGGTATTTATATGATGCCCGGTTATGTTTTTTTAGTTGTTGATAGAGGTATTATTTTTCCTAAGATTGTAGTTTCTCTCACATTTTGAAGGTTGAGTCTGAACTCATGAAAATATGGTTTGTATGAAACAGTCTTCATGTAGGGATAAACACAGCAAGATAGCAATCAACCCAAGAGGAAATCAGAGGTGGATATGATTCTCCTTTCTCAGCTTACTGCAACATTCCATGAGGCAGCTACTGCTGCTCAGGGCATATTTGATCACAGAAACTTGCAGTCTAGTCTTCATCTGGTGTATCACAACCCAAATTCCACATCCTATTGGTGGAAAGAAACAGACTCAGGCTGAGCCAGAATGTTCTATTTTCATTGCTGACAGCTGTCACTCTCAGACACTATTCTATGGTGTTATTTTTTTCCAGTTGTTCCTGCTTCAGGCAATCGCCTATTTTACAAAGTTGCCAGTTCCCTACAATGTTTAATTTCAAGGTGTCTGACACACAAACTTATTAAACAAAGAAATAAGCACAGAGGAATAAATAAAAACACAGGGAACATAAATAGGAAAGCAGAGGAAAATAGCATAAAGTATATTTTTTTCACACCCCAACGTCAACATAGTGAATTCTAAGAACATTATTGTAAATTAGCAAA
This sequence comes from Erythrolamprus reginae, assembly GCF_031021105.1. NCBI lineage: Eukaryota > Metazoa > Chordata > Lepidosauria > Squamata > Dipsadidae > Erythrolamprus > Erythrolamprus reginae. The sequence goes on from NC_091951.1 coordinate 140,698,592, forward strand.
GTATAACCCAAGCAAAGCTTTGAAGGGTGCTGTAATAACAATGGGCACATGACAACAATCTATATTTCTTCACAGCAATGTTTCTGAAACCAAGGAGAAACAGAATTGGAATTGGAACATGCAGAGACAGATGGAGGTGGGTATTGTATAAAATGTATGGTTTTTATTGGTTGATGATCTTTGTAGGCTAAAGCAAATGAATGCAAGTAAACAAAAATGTTTAGGAAATAAACTTAGTTTACAACAGATTTAAAAAAAATTAATTGGATTTTGACTTGGATTTGAGATAGGAGCAGTTGACTTGAATTTGAGGTAGGACAAGTTGCTAAAGGTGAGTCAGCTTTCGTTAGGGTAAAGTTCAGAGTTAATAATCTAGCTCTAGATAAGTGTTGGTTCCTAAACTTCATGTACCTTCTTCTACCTTGATCACAAATTATATTTTTGCCAGAAAGATAAAGTTTTGGAATTTTTTAGGTGAATGGGTTGATCTGATTGCAGTCCTGTCCTCCTTTCCTTTCTGTATGTTATCATTATCGCCTAGGATTAATCTACTTATTTATCTGCTTTTGGAAATAAAATATTTCCAAAGCAGCTTTCCATTATGTCTGACATAATTCTGAATCTACAGCAAGAACGGCACTAGCTGAGGGCATTACATGTTAGCCACATAATTACAGAGAACAGATGTCTCGTACAATAAATTCAGCATGTTCCTAGAAATGCGTTGGACTAAAATACCCAGAATTTCCAGTCATCCAGAGGGCAATACATTGGGGAATGCTACTTTATACATTCCTAACTCATTCATTGTATACTCTTGGGTTTCATGTGCCAGAACATGGCAGAGGTAGAATAAAGAAATCTAGCACAAAACTATTTTTTAACTTTAATTAAATATGGTTCAAATAATGAACATAACCATGTGCACAATAATTTCTCCCTTCTATCATAGTCCATATAGCAAATATGTGGCAAATTTTTGAAAGGCTCTTGGGTCCACATATTTCGTGCATCCCTGCTGTATTCAGTAACATTATTAAGTTCTACTTTATCCTAAAGTCAGCTTCAAATATTGAAGCATGATTTTCCTGCTGGGATATTCAAGGCTTATGCGGTACTTCCAGTATGAGCAGTTCCCAAAGTCTGAGACGATATGTCCTGAAGTCAACCAATGACTTGTGGCCAGGCCTCATTTCATATGGGATTGAATGCATGGCCCAAAGTACTGACCCCCGGGCAAATGGCCCCACAACCCCCACATAACGTATCTGCTAGGCTTGGGTATCTTTTTGGTAAGATGCCTAATGTGTTTCACAATGAGTTCCTAACTATTCTAGGTATTGGATTTAATTCAGGATGCTCGAGGCTGCATACATCTCAAAAGCCTGTGCAGTTGAGCAGTATTTTTCCCTGAGTTATCAAGCTATGATTAGATTGAGATGTTGGAATTGTATTGAGTTCAGCTGTTAGCAAAGTTGTCATTAAGTTAAAAGACGTTTGAATGCTCATAGGCAGCGGAGGTGCTGACTGCCTTCTAGCATTGTTCAAATAAACTGAATTTTAGAGAAGGGCATTAGCCATTTTGTACCAAGCAGCTGCATTAAACCCAGATATGCTTGGCAGGATTGATCAATGTTTAATGCACGGGATGAGGGAGAGCTGCTTCAAAGCCTGTGCCCTGTTCACTGAGTGAACACTGATTAATGGTGCTCTCACTTTTTCCTTGTAACCTTGAAAGATCAGTAGCGTTGACCTCTACCATGACAGGCAAGAGTGAAAGACTGGTTCAAAGTCCACCTGAGAATATGTTATCCCTTCCCTTCATAATTAAAGCAGTGTATTAATGCTTGTAGTCATTAATGGACCATGACCTTGCTTGCTCTATAAATTCTATTAGAAGATTTTTGTTCTCTTTTCACAGGATCCACTATTAGCAAGAATAAGATAACTTGAGGGGGGGGGGAATCATAGATTTCCATTTTTTATCTTAATTCTATAAGATATCGTTTGCTACTTATGTACATATTATAGATCGTGCTCTCTTTAAGGCTGGAGTGAGGAATCTGAAGCTCAGTCTTATGTGGTCCTTAATCCACCCATTGTAATTGCTTAACTCAATATAATTCCCCAAAGAAGCTTTATGAACAATTTAAGCTATCCTTTTCTCTGTACTAGGGAAGAGGGCAAATCACAATTGTATAGGAGATGACACCACCTATCTGGCCTCACTGCTCTCTGTCCTTCTGCTTTCACTCTCCCAAAACTTGACTGTAAAAAATATGACTTCAGTTGTCGAAACGTGGAACTCATTACCGGACTCCGTAGTGTCATCCCCAAACCCCCAACACTTTGCCCTTAGATTATCCATGGTTGATCTATCCAGATTCCTAAGAGGTCAGTAAGGGGCAAGTACAAGTGCACTAGAGTGCCTTCCGTCCTTTGTCCTATTGTTCTCCTATATCTCCTATACCTTTCTTCTATTCCTATATCTCTTCTATTCTTTCATTGATATGTTCTATTACTATATCTTCTTTTCTATTTTTTCATAGATATATTTTACTATGAGTATCTCCTCTATAACCTTCATCATGTATTTTACTATGTGTGTGTGTATATATATATATACCCACTAAAACCCTCATTGTGTATTGGACAAAATAAATAAATAAATAAATAAATAAATAAATAAATAAATAAATAAATAAATAAATAAATAAAAAATTCGAAAGTGAACCCAACAATCCAAATATTGTTCTATTCTGACCTCAGGTCACCTAGCGACTTCAAAGTAAATATAGGATTGGAACTAAAGATGTCTCAGTCCATCTCCTTACTCAGTATATGCACCCTCCAAATGGTTAGGAAAAGGAGAGTTTTCCTGAGAGATATTCAGTGGAATAACTTGCCTCCAGAAGTTGTGGGTGCTCCAACATTGGAGGTTTTAAAGAGATTAGTCAACCATTTGTCTGAAACGGTTTTGGGTTTCCTGTCTGAGCTGGAGTGGAACTAGAAGACCTCCAAGGTCCCTTCCAACTCTATTATTCTGTAATTCTATTATGCAGCCTGGGTTTCCTAGAAATTGATTTCAGCATATGTTCTTGGAGAAACTTGATTAAAAATTTCATTTTTATCAATAGTACTCTTGAGTCTAGCAATTCCTCCTAAAATTCTTCAGATATCTCAAATTAGTTTCTACTCAGCCTCTCATGGAATTTATCCCCTCTGTCTCTAGCCAGTCCAAAATAGATCTGGGTTTCTGACAACTATAGCAAGCACCACATTGTTTCCAAGGAATATCACAGAAGATTTTCCTCCCATTAACCGATATATTTTTTTTTAAAGAAAGAATCTACCCCCAGGCACAGGCTCTCATAGACAGTTCTGAATACTGGATTGGGACTTTGCAAAAGATAGCAGATCAAATCGTAGGACTTTTTTTTGCAGCTGATGCCAAGAGTGCTTTTAGAATCATTACTTGTGATTGTTGCTAATGCAGGGCAGAAAGTAGATGAGGGCCATTTAAAAATTGAACACACATTTTAGTCAGTGGAGCTGAACTCTTTAAAAGCCAGTTTAAATACCTTTTGAGACTGAGGACACAGGAGGCTTAAATTGGTTTGCACTCAGATTGGACTGCAGTTTGATGATGAATCCTGAATTGTCAAGACCATGCATTTCATTTCTTTTCTTTTCCATATTCTATCTGTATTACCAGGTTTATATTATGAGAAGAATACTAAAAGGAAAAAAGAAGAAGCTCAGGTGCATTTTTTCAGTGTTGTCTATGGAAATTGCTTTGCAGAAAGAGAGTGATGGAAGAGCAGACTAAGCCAAAGTATATACAGTTAAGATGGGGGTGGGTGGGGAGAGCTTTCCCCTTTTATTATGTAATAAGAAAGATGAGCCCTGGAGAAATGTTGGAATTTTCCAGGTGTCAACTTAAACCTAATTTCTGAGATTCATAGCAATTGCAATGGCTGGCCTGAATTTCTATTAGTATTTGGTATGGATAGATGTCTCTAAAAATGGAGTTGCCGTGAATGCAAAAATTGATAGACAGAGAACACAAAAGCCAACCTGGAATGAAGATAAGGTGAAAGCAAATGATTTGGGAGCACTAGACTTTACAGAACGTCTTCTGAGGCTACACCAGAGGTGGGGAACTAACTATGGCCCCTTTATGACTTGTGGATTTCAACTTTCAGAATTCCTGGCTCAGGAATTCTGGGAGTTGAAGTACACAAATCTTAAATGACCATAGTTCCCCACCCCTCTGCTACACAATCTATTTTATGCCACTGCAGTGATAGCAAGATTCTCAGAACAACTCAGAAAGATGGAAAGTGGAGAGAAGACGTTTTTCTCTTGTTTAATCAGGACTTATAAATCATTTTAGCTTGTGGGTTTATTTTAGCATACCTTTAACCTGCAAAAAGTGATTGTATATTGGCCTATTTGAAAATTGTTTTTCAGGGGAAAAAATGGTTTGCCTCCATATTGGTAGTTTTGTACCAGTTCACGAACAGTTCCAGGTCTTGCTAAGTTGAAAACTGAAGCAGGTGATTTCAGAAGCTGATCTCGAAGCTGGCCCATTCTCTCCTTGGGACTTGGGATATTATCTCTTTCCTCACCTCCCTGCTCTCAAGTAAGTCATCCTTTTTCAAGGCAGTTGCTCTGAAAAACAAATAGAACTCTAGTCCTTTACTGGTCTCTAAAAGGCTAGAAGAGGGGTAGGCAAAATTGGCTCTTCTATAACTTGTGAACTTCAACTCCCAGAATTTCTGAGCCAATCAAGCTAGTTCAGGAATTCTAGGCGTTAAAGTCCACATGTCATAGAAAAGTCAACTTTGCCTACCTCCAGTGCCAGTAGAATTGTGTATTTGGGAAGAGCTATAAGAATCGGTTGTAAAAACAGTCCAGCCCAAGTGCAATTGCTTTAGATGCTCTTTTATACCTCTGTAACACTGAGATCAAGAGATCTAGGAGATTTCCCCCTCTTGTCTTTGAACAAGCCATTGCTCCTTTGCATAACTCCCCTTAATAGCAAAATGGATGTGAGCAAAATCTGGGAGATAACCATTTTTATATCCCTTTTTTCCTTACACAAAAGAAATGGAGAGCGATCACGGTGAAAATGTAGATGCCCAGATAGCATTTCCTGCATCTAACTCTTTTTCTTTCCCATCTCAAATTGGACCCAGGAGAATGGAGGGGGAGAGGATTTTTTAAAAACATAGAGTGTGAGCAAATGAATACAAATATTTTTACAAATGCCACTTTTGGCACTCTTGAGGAACTCACTACAAAACACTAATTTATTTCTCTATTAAGGCAGCAGATGGCAAAGTGCTAATGAATGTGAAAGACACATAGATCTGCTGTAAACAAACAGAATTATGCTGGGAAAGAGGAATCAAGGAGATTTAAAAGAATGAAACAGATCTGAGCAAAAGTTAATCAAAGGCCCATTGTCCTTCTGGTAGGAAAAGGGAGAAGAGACTCTTGCTGCTGGTAGAACATATCCCAAAGAAGCAGCACTTAATGAAGAGCAGGGATGATATCAAATTTCTTCTGAAAGCTGATGAAAGCTGAAGCCAACATTCACCAGAGAGATTAGTGAACCCAACACTTTGCAATAGTTCAGTGATGGCAAACCTTTTTTTTTCTCGGGTGCCGAAAGAGAGTGTGTGTGTGCTATCACACATGCATGAGGGCCCACACCTATAGTTCAATACCAGGGGAGTGTGAAAACAACTTCCCTCGCCCCCCAGAGGCCCTCTGGAGGTTGGAAACAGCCTGTTTCTCAACTTCTGGTGGGCCCAGTAGGCTCATGTTTAACCCTCTCCGGGCTCCAAAGGCTTCCCTGGAAGGTAAAAATGTCCATTCCCATCCCCCAAAGGCTCTCTGGAAACCAAAAACGCTTCCAGAGAGCCTCTGTGAGAGCCAAAAATCAGCTGGCCGCCACACACATGAACGTTGTAGCTGAGATAGGGCAACGGCTTGTGTGCCAGCAAGTATGGCTCTACGTGTCACCTGTGGCATCTGTGCCATAGATTCGCCATCACTGCACTAGTTCATTGCTAATAGAGGCAAAACTTTCCCATAGTGGGGATACAGGATTTTTGGGTGGGACTATGACAAGTCACTACAGCCAATTTGCCACAGAACATTTCACCACGGGGCAAGAGTTACTCTACTATCAAAGAAATAGTGGGATAGACTCATTAAGGAAAGAATGCCAAAAGCGACAAAATAAAATGTGAATGACAAAAATTAAAATATTTTAAAATTATTTTAAATAATGACATTGAATTGTTGAATGGTCCTGCAAAGAGTTGTCCCACAATGACTTGGCCATGGCTGCAGTGAGTTGTCCCATTCCATTGTTGGCTCCCACTCACAATCCCCTTTGCAGAAAACAATCCCTCCCTAATAAACTTCACTGGTTTAAGACTAAAACAAAGAAAAGGAAAGCTTTGAAGTTACTCCTTGTGTTTAACTGATGAATTTGTGTTTTATAATAATCCTGCCTTTCAGGGTAATGATTCTCCCAGGACAGCTTACAAGCAAATCACCTATCCTAGGACCTTGTCCTGTTTGACAAGATGCATTGCAAATCTAGTCATACTTGGTGAAGTAACACAATATTATGCAGAAATATGTATTTATTGCCAATGGGTTGTATAGGTGATCATCTTATGAGAAGTCATGTTTGCATGTGTTACTTTGAAACAAAATCCAGATCAAAGCCATTTACACTAGTCTCTTCTATTATTTTCCTGACTAAATTGTTACCCTTCCCAGAGGTGGGTGTCTCCCGGTTCGGACCAGTTCTTTAGAACCAGTAGCAGGTATTTCCCCCTGCTCAGTGAACTGGTAGTGATCACTATTTGGCCACAGCCCCGAACTGGCTGTAATGGCAGTGCCATAGATGGTGCCATTTTGTTTTTGGCTTCTGCGCATGTGCAGAAGCTTGGATTTCAGCACTGCACATGCATGTGCTCATGTGGCACGACTGCACATGCTCTTGTGGCACAACTACGTGGTGTGCAATGCACACACGCCCATGCAGTGCGGGAGGAAGCAAACTACCGGCGAGGTAAATTAGAGCCAATACCTGACCCTTCCTCTTTCAGTTATTCTTATTCCTGCAAAAACTTGTAACAACTGCTCTCCCCACACCCAAGTCTTGTGCCAAGTTGCAATTTTGGATAAGGAAAGAAAGCTTCATGGGAGAAGAGAATAAAATATGTAATCCAACCAGGGTGTTTTTCTGATCAAATCTAATTTGTAAAGTAACAAAAGACAAAAAACACCTAAACAGGGACCTTTGCTGAGTTGCAATCTTAAATAGTATTATTATTATTATTATTATTATTATTATTATTATTATTATTATTATTATTATTTATTGGATTTGTATGCCGCCCCTCTCCGAAGACTTGGGGCGGCTAACAGCAATCATAAAACAGCGTACAATAACAATCCAATACTAAAAACAATTTAAAGCCCATTAATATAAAAACCAAACATACAGACAGACATACCATGCATAAAATTGTAAAGGCCTAGGAGGAAAGAGAATCTCAATTCCCCCATGCCTTGCGGCAGAGGTGGGTTTTAAGTAGCTTACGAAAGGCAAGGAGGGTGGGGGCAATTCTAATCTCTGGGGGGAGTTGGTTCCAGAGGGCCGGGGCCGCCACAGAGAAGGCTCTTCCCCTGGGTCCCGCCAAGCAGCATTGTTTAGTTGACGGGACCCAGAGAAGACCCACTCTGTGGGAACTAACTGGTCGCTGGGATTCGTGCAGCAGAAGGCGGTCCCTGAGTCTTGCTAATAGGAAGTCAGATTCAGTTCGATTGGATTTGGTTCTGAATAAATGGACAGAAAATCAGAATATTTTATTTCAGGTCATACTTTTGGACTGCAAGAATCCCCCCCCCCCAGCTGTTTAAAGCATGGCTGGACACCATTACTCAAGAATCTAATTAAACCAGGAAGCTAAACTCATTCCAGGTTCCTGAATGTGAACAAAGCAAACCAACAAATAAACTCTAGCAAAGTTCATGTAAGGACACAAATGAGCAGGACTGATACATTCTCTGACGTGCGGCCAGTACAGATTGTCCTCATGGATTTTTGTGTTTTTTTAAAAAAAACCTTAATGTCTTCTTTTCTTGTTGCTTACATTTAAATACTACTTTTAAAAATAAAATATTAGATTTCAAGTCAAAGATTTCAAAATTTATCACCACAGGGTTTTTCACAAATTGCTTCTCCCTTTGCTTTGTGTTGCCCTGCAAACTTAATCTCATTGTTCAAAAGCAATACCTTATTAATTGGATGATATCAACTATTTCTAGATGAGAGGATGTAAGTGGACATAAAGTGATATGTGGGAGGGGGAGGGGGAGTGCGTCAGAAAAAGGTACTTCACTTCTTTGTGCACCTTTGAGTAGACTTGTCTGAGTAGAAGTCAGGTAAATTGAAAAAATTCTGTACTTGAAATCCAGGAAACTACTGGGTGTGGCTTCAAACATTTTGAATCAAATTTGCTCTTTCACTGCTTGGTCCATCGGTTTTGCAAATCTACTCCTTTTGAAACAGAACATAATTTTGCAGCATCACATTTCTCAAAACATCATTCCCAAGAGAAACTGAGTGAGATTCATACTTTCAACCGCAGCCAAATTAAGCTGAATGAGGCTGACGAGGAAGAACCATGGAAGAATGATAGTCTGGCTTGGAGTTTATTATCAAGCCTGGCTGATGAATTTGGGTGCAGCAGTTGGTCATGTAAGCAAAATTGTACTGATTGAGAGAGATTTCTCTCAGCTTAAAAGAGCAAAATGGGGAGGGGGGGGCTCCAGAAAAAGAAATAAACATGATTTATGGCTTGTTTACTTTTCTCACGGTGTAGAATGAGATCTAAGTATGTTTGCAGACTTAGAAATTCTGCTATATGCATTTCTAGATTTTGAGCCAGTCTTCATTATAATAACCCAGTCTTTCTACTCGGTCTATTTTCTAGCATATGGAGATGAAGGCTGCATGAACTCAATTTGTTTCTACAACATTCCGTGGCCTGCACTGGCTGCCGATCAGTTTCCGGTCACAATTCAAAGTGTTGGTAATGACCTTTAAAGCCCTACATGGCATTGGACCAGAATACCTCCGGAACCGCCCTCTACCGCACAAATCCCAGCGGACAATAAGGTCCCACAGAGTTGGCCTTCTCCGGGTCCCATCGACCAAACAATGTCGTTTGGTGGGCCCCAGGGGAAGAGCCTTCTCTGTGGCAGCCCCAGCCCTCTGGAATCAACTTCCCCCGGAGATTAGAACAGCCCCCACCCTCCTTGTCTTTCACAAGTTACTTAAGACCCACCTATATCACCAGGCATGGGGGAACTAAGGTTCTTTTCTACTATTTACAGTTAACTTCTGAGTGGTTGACTTCCTTGCATATAATTCATTAAAGGTTATTTTGTGCTACCTGATCTCGCAGCATCATCCTTGCAGGGATTTAACACCAATGATTCTATAGAACAGTGGTTCTCAACCTTTCTAATGCCATGACCCCTTAATACTGTTCCTCGTGTTGTGGTGACCCCCAACCATAAGTCTAGCGCCAATTCTCCCCACAGATCTTTAAACTGATTGGCAGGAAGGTCAGAGGGATACCCCCACTGTAAACACCTGATTGGTCAGATTGTAAACATATATTCCAAGGTGCCAGAATAAAAGCTTTAGTTCCTAACACTATGAAAAAAATGTCTTTTCCCATGGTCTTAGGCGGCCCCTGTGAAATGGTCGTTCGACCCCCCCCCCCAAGGGGTCCCGACCCCCAGGTTGAGAACCACTGCTGTAGAAGATGTGCTTAAAAAGAGACTAATAGAGAATGTTACAACCAGTTTATGGAGTGGGAGGTCTGTGGCAGACTGATCCACTAATCATGAACAGTATTTTGAAAGATGCTCTCTAGGTAAAATATGGGATCATGACTCAGTGTAATGAGTGTAATGGAAAGAAAACATAGTGCACAGTCTATAAGCACCAGAGCACTAAAAACCCTAAAGAAAGAGAACAAACTGTGCAAGAACATTCAATACCCAAATTACTGGTTTGCAACAGAAGGTATATATTTCATAAGAGAAAGTAAAGGGAAAGTGAAGCTGCTGCTTGCTTGCTTGCCATTGAATCACAAACGTCAGTTGAACACTGTGATTTTGAGGATGCTCTTATGATAGATTTGTCTGTGAATGATACAATGTCCTGATAGGACCTACAATCAAGATGGTTAACTGGGGGAGACATTATTGGAAAATAACTGTGAAATGGGGATGGTGGTAAGAGTTGACTCCAAGAGATGCAAAAGAACTACAGATCAAAGTTATAGCAAAGGGAGCTAAAGCAGTGGTAGAAGTCCTTGAGACCTGTTTTTCAGATGCCAGGAACATGTTATATATGTGAGAAAGGCTTCAAAATCCTTCACCTTGCACTGCTAAAGGGGTTTACTGAACAAAATGTCATAAATCAGATGAGTCCACCTGAGCCCACCCACGCACACATTTTTGTACCATATACATTGTTGAAAAGCTAACAATTGCCTAACTGAGGACAAAAGCAAGAGTTGCCAATCTCTAGGTATACTTTAAATATAGTATGCAGGACAGCAAGGAGAGGTCACTTATTGGATTGACCCTTGTTAAGCTGGAATTAGACACAGAGCCTGCAGTGCCAGTCATCACATGCGCAAACTGTTTAAAGATACTTGATGTAAAAAAAAAAAATCCCATTATTATTAAGGATATATCTTGGGCAAAAGATCATACCCTTTATTACACCAACAGGGACAGCTTATCAAAATTCAAAATGTATCTTGGACTTAGACATAGCAGAGAAAAGTAATCCATAGATTTGCATAGTTGTGCAGTAAGAAAAAAAGCAATATATTTTGCTGGCATCATGTTGATCAGTCATGAAGCACTGAGGTCAATCCCTTCCTGGATCACAAGCAAAAAGAAGAGGTATTTTTCTTCTGCCCTGCTGACTTCTGATTTGATCGCTCTATTTTAATTGCGCATCTCTCCTGCAAAGAAGCTCAGCACCTCCTTTGACTTCCAAAATAATCCCATTCTTTGCAATCTCTTCCAGCCTTGCTGTTCTATGGATATTGTTTTAAAATCTTTTCCTTCTTTGCTCTGACCTGTGAGATGACTTTGTGTCATTCCTGAATGTTGCATTCAGAAACTGTACATGCATCTACATTTTTTTTAAAGGGCCAGGGGATCATATTGTAACCACATACAGAGCCGTGGTGCCTAGAATGCAGTATTGCAGGCTAATTCTGCTGACTTTCAAAGAGTTGTTATTGTTACTGTTACTGTTACTGTTACTTTTATTAATAATAATAATGATTAGATTTGTATGCCACCCTTCTTGGGCCCAAAGTTGACTCAGATGGGTAAAATGCAGGCCCAGAATCACCCAGAATTGTCCAAAATTGTTGGGGGCAATCTGCTGACTGTATACTGCTTACAGGTAAAACTTGAACAATTAGAATATCATGCAAAAGTTCATTTATTTCAGTAATGCCACTTAAAAGGCGAAACTAATATATGAGAGGAGACTTATTACATGCAAAGCAAGATAGTTCAAGATGTGATTTGTCATAATTGTGGTGATTATGAGGTACAGCTCATGAAAACCCCAAATCCACCATCTCAGAAAATTAGAATGTTACACGCAATCAATAAAACAAGGATTGTACATAGAACAATATTGAACCTCTGAAAAGTATAAACATGCATATGTACTTGGTACTTGGTTTGGACCCCTTTTGCAGCAATTACTGACTCAATGTGGCATGGCATGGAAGCTATCAGCCTGTGACACTTTTGCAGTGTTATGGCAGACCAGGATGCTTCAATAGCGGCCTTCTGCTCTTTTGCATTGTTCAGTCTCATGTCTCTCATCTTTCTCTTGGCAATGCCCCATAGATTTTCTATGGGGTTCAGGTCAGGCAAGTCTGCTGGCCAATCAAGCACAATAATCCCATGGTCATTGAACCAGGTTTTGGTGCTTTTGGCAGTGTGGGCAGGTGCCAGGTCTTGCTGGAAAATGAAGTCACCATCCCCATAAAGCTCATCTGCAGAAGGAAGCATGAAAGGCTCCAAAATCTCCTGGCAGACAGCTGCATTGACCCTGGACTTAATGAAGCACCATGGACCAACACTAGCAGATGACATGGCTCCCGAAATCAACACAGACTGTGGAAACTTCACACTGGACTTCAAGCATCTTGCTGTGTGTGCCTCTCCATTGTTCCTCCATACTCTGGGTCTTTGGTGTCCAAATGAGATGCAAAAGTTGCTCTCATCAGAAAAGAGGACTTTGGACCACTGAGCAACAGGCCAGGTCTGTTTTTCTTTAGCCCAGGTAAGATGCTTCTGATGTTGTTTGTTGTTCAGGAGCGGCTTGACGAGGAGTATGATATTTGAAGCTCATGTCCAGGATCCATCTGTGTGTAGTGGCTCTTGATGCACTGACTCCAGCCTCAGTCCACTCCTTATGAAAGTCCCCAGCACTTTTGAATGGCCGTTTCCTGACAATACTCTCCAGGCTGCAGCCATCCCTGCTGTTTGTGCACCTTTTTCTTCCACTTTTCCCTTCCACATAACTTTGTATTAAGGTGTTCGATACAGCCCTTTGGGAACATCCAACTTTGTTTACAATTAACTTTTGAGGCTTTCTCTCTTATGGAGGGTGTCAATGATGGTTCTCTGCACAACTGTCAGGTCAGCAATCTTTCCCATAATTGTGATTCCCACTGCACCAGACTGAGAGACCATTTAAAGGCTCAGGAACCCTCTGCAGGTATTATGGCTTAATTAGCTGATTAGAGTGGGGCACTTTGAGCCTGGAATATTGCACTTTTCACAGTATTCTAATTTTCTGAGATTGTGGATTTGAGGTTTCCATGAGCTGTACCCCATAATCATCACAATTATGACAAATCACGGCTTGAACTATTTTGCTTTGCATGTAATAAGTCTCCTCTCATATATTAGTTTCACTTTTTAAGTTGCATTACTGAAATAAATGAACTTTTGCATGATATTCTAATTATTCGAGTTTCACCTGTAGAAGAGGGCTGTGAAACATTGTGAAGTGATACATAAGTCTCAGTACTATTGCTATTGCTACATATCGGTGAAGGGGCAGCATACAAATCTAATAAATTATTATTATTATTATTATTATTATCATCATCATCATCATCATCATCATCATCATCATCATCATCGTCATCATCTCTGTATGCCTTAACATAACTCTCAAAGAAGAGTCCAAACATAAAACCAAGGTAACTTTGTCCCTACTGACATAAAAGCATCTTTGGGGCACTTGAAGCCTTGTAGATTGGGCTTTGTGAGCCCACTTAAGAAGACCAGTGGAAAGTTATTGTGCAGGAGTTAACTGTCCAGTACATAAGAACATTGTAGCTGGCAATTATCCACAATACGATTTAGCTTAGGACACTGGAAGGACGAAAGGGAGGTTGGTAGAGGGATCACTTTGTACCACATGAAAGGCAACTCAATCAATTTTGTTGAGCCTATTGAGCTGGCTGGGGTATTCTGGGAGTTGAAGTCTGCACATTTTGCTGAGGATAAGAAGCATTGCCCTAAGCTCTGTGGTTAGACAGACAGAAGGTTTTTCTGTTACTTATATATGATTTATTCACTAAGTTAATATTAGCTTCTAATTCTTGCATTAAAAGAATGGTTTGGTATGCTTGAGTGACCACACTGAGCATTAGTCCTTTGAGGTATCACATCGCTACCTAACCCTAGCTGTTTGGTTGTAGGTTTTCCCTCCATCCTCACAACATAAAAGATGTAAAAGATTCTTATTTTGTCAGGGGAGGAGAAAAACCTTAACTACTTCATACCAAGGGGAAAGGCAGCTTATCCTCAAAGACACAACTGCTATATCAGGGAGTTAACCCTCTTGATTGGCATTTCCCTTGAAAAAGAATTTGGAAAAAACAAAGAAAGAAATTGTGGCCAGGGTAGAAAGTGGATTAGAGAAGCGAAAGTAAATCCTGCTATAAAGATATCTTATTGAACAAGGGCTGCGGGCTGGAGTGGTCCGTAGGTTGTTAGATCTCCAGTCTGCGGAAAGGTGTCTCTCCATGAAACCGGTCCATGGTGTCCAAACATTTGAGGGCCACTGTTGCAGACCTTTGTTGACTTAAGTTGCAAGAATATATAAGTGGAAAATAACAATAACAATAACAATAACAATAACAATAACAATAACCATAACCATAACCATAACCATAACCATAACCATAACCATAACCATAACCATAACCATAACCATAACCATAACCATAACCATAACCATAACCATAACCATAACAATAACAATAACAATAACAATAACAATAACTGGTTTTCCTGCAGAGCCTTAATGATTCTCAATGATTTTTCAAGCTCCTATGATCCTTTGCTTTCACAAAAGAGACATTTTGGAAAACCACACATCTAACTGCCATGCATGGAGTCTGAACAATCAATCCTTTTACAGCAGTTTATTCTATGCTTTTGCAATAGATCCATCAGTGTCTCCTGTGACAATTCCCATGTCTCTTTTGTAAAAATGAAATCTTAATTAAATGTCTCGCTTACATGTATTTTGAAGCATTTCCTCCCAATTTGCAACAAATATGCCCTACTGTCTGGACACTTCTTGTGAATCTGGTGTGTAAGAAATACTAGGTTAGCATGCTCTCTGCTAATTCCTTGCAAATTGCCATGAAAAGAGCCCCATCAGTGGTACATAGGAGACAAACCCAAACCCAATACCATGGAGCAGGAAACAGTTGGATAAATTGGCTGGGAAACACAAAACATTTTCATCGAGATTACAATACACAGAAAACATGGGTTAAAAGCCTTTCTGTTTTGATGCAATCCTTATTCTGATTGCACTTTCACCTATTACTGTTATTTATTTAAAACAAGAATTGGCATGCAACAGCAAAATGCATATGTAATACAAGTCATAAGTCGGTCCTGAATTCCATCAGTCTCTTCTGTGATGTTGCAAGGAGCAGGAATCATTCACAAAGCAATAGTTTGTTTCAGGGGTGGGCTACTGCCTGGACTGGGGGGCATGCAGTGGGGTAATGAAAATGGAGCTCCACCCCAGAGCACCCAGCTTGCACTGAAAGATATTAAAAAGAAAATGCAGAGCATCCTGCATAAGCTACACCCACAGTGTGGTAGTAAAAATTTTGGTAGCCCTTCACAGTTTTGTTCCTCCCTAAGCAGGGGTGGGTTCGACTTACCTTCTCCACTGGTTCACATCATGACAGAAGTGCATATTCTGCATGCACACACTCACTTCGCTTGCACAGTACTTTTAAAAAATGCTGCTGCTCATGCGCAGAAGCAAAAGACAAAAAATGAGAGGACGGGCTTTGGGGCATGGTAGGCCTGGATCACTGCCGGTTCCAGTAATCCAGGCTGCCAAATTACTAACAGTTCTATAGAACCAGTCTGAACCAGCAGGAACCCATTTCTGCCCCTAAGCACCTTCCATCCAGCAAAAGCTATGATTTTAGAGGAATAGCCAAGATATTCTGTAGCCATTCTGAAGACATTTGTTTCCTAATGGAGGAATCATTCCCATCTTGAAATATTTGGTTTGCATTAGACTAACTTTGGCTGACACAAGCAAGTTCATAGGTTTCTAACAATGATGGTGAACCGTTTTTGGTTCATGTGCCAAAAGGGGGGAGTGTGTGTGTGGGGTCACACACACACATGCCCACACCCATAATTCCATGTGACCCACACACATACATGTGAGCATGACACCTCTCCTCACTCCCGGCACAAGATGGCACTCCCATTTTTTGCTCTTCTCAGGCTTCAGAGCCTTTAAAGCCTGGGGAGGACAAAAACAAACTCCCCCTCCAGAGGTCCTCCAGAGTCCAGAAGTTGGGAAACAGGCCATTTCTGGCCTCCAGAGGCTCTCTGGAGGGTGAGCAAGGCCATTTTTTACCCTTCCAGGCTCCTAGAAAGGCTCTGGAGCTTGGGGAGAGTAAAAAATGGGCCTCCCCTCATGTTGTGGTTAGCTCTGGCCCTGCTCCTGCCCCAAGGACTGTGGATGTGGGGGAGACATCCACATGCTGCAGGCCTGTTTTGCCCCCGGTGGAATCTGATGATGAAGGCTCCTCTGACCAAGAAGACATGAGTGACAGGGAGGAGGAGAGTGGGGCAGACAGCTCAGAAGGAGATCAATTATCTATCCCCTCCTTGGATTCAAAACAAGAGTTAATGATACAGCCACGCTTGCGGAGAGAGCAATGTATAGGCAACAACAACTGAGAGATTATTATCAAAGAAAACGAGGCCACCTGTGGTTGGGTGGGGCTGTGGTAATTAGTGAGGCTGCTATAAATAGCAGCCTGTGGGTTTGGCCATTGTGGAGGATTATCTGATCGTTGTGTTTCGTGACTGCTTTACTGACTTTGACTTTTTGTGTGCTGATTTTTCCCCGCTTTGAAACTAAACCAGAGCAAAGTGTGTTTCACTTTGTGAAAAAAGAAGGACTGTGAATTGCCTCACAGCTGCAAGCTAAGTATCACAGAACTGATAAGGGACTTGTGCAAATTACCAGTTTGTTTGGAGACGAGTGCTCTTGGCTATACCAAAAGAGGGCTTAGTTTAAGTGAATTTTCATTATAGAAACAAAGAAACATAGAAGTCTGACGGCAGAAAAAGACCTCATGGTCCATCTAGTCTGCCCTTATACTATTTTCTGTATTTTATCTTAGGATGGATATATGTTTATCCCAGGCATGTTTAAATTCAGTTACTGTGGATTTATCTACCACGTCTGCTGGAAGTTTGTTCCAAGGATCTACTACTCTTTCAGTAAAATAATATTTTCTCATGTTGCTTTTGGTCTTTCCCCCAACTAACTTCAGATTGTGTCCCCTTGTTCTTGTGTTCACTTTCCTATTAAAAACACTTCCCTCCTGGACCTTATTTAACCCTTTAATATATTTAAATGTTTCGATCATGTCCCCCCTTTTCCTTCTGTCCTCCAGACTATACAGATTGAGTTCATTAAGTCTTTCCTGATACGTTTTATGCTTAAGACCTTCCACCATTATAAAGAACATTGTTTTGAATTTTCAAACGTGTGTGTGTGTCTGAAATTTGTACCTGTGAATTTTTGGGAGGATTCTACCAGAGAGCCCGACAGAATACCTCACCCCCTCCAGAGGCTGGAAACAGCCTGTTTCCCAACTGCCAGTGGGCCCAGAAGGCGCAAAAATCAGCTGGTCACCTGAGCTCACATGCCCACCGATATGGCTCTACATGCCACTTGTGGCATGTGTACCATAGGTTCACCATCACAAGCCTATAAACAGTGATGGGCTACCAAAATTTTTACTACCACACTGTGGGCGTGGCTTATGCATTTTGTTTCAACATCTTTCAGTGCAAATTGGGTGTTCTGGGGTGGAGCTCCATTTTCGCTACCCTACTGCGTTCCCCCCCCACATCCGAGCAGTAGCCCGCCCCTGATTATCTACTATATAAAGTGTATGTATACACACACACACACACAGCTCTTCTAAAATTATACACATCCAACCTCATTTACTGAGATAGGAAAAATATACCCAGGGCCCAGAAGAGGAAAAAAAAATCAAACTTTTGCTGCCGGTACTGCGTACCTGACTGTACCAGTACTGCCTATAAAGATTCTTAGTCATCCACATCACGGTTGTCCCAAAGATGCTTTTTCAGAAGGCAACTGGACTTTCTTCTTTGTTCTTGTTTTGTCTCTGGAGATATTTCACTTCTCATCCAAACAGGTTTCTTCAGCTCCGACTTGATGGTGTGAATGGAAGGATTTATATTCCTTGCAAATAGCTGGTCATTTGCATCCTTTTAGAGGGTCCTTGAAGCATTTGGAGATTTATCTGTGTCCTCATGGTCATCTGAGTAGTATACCTGTGTACATCTCAAACCTCTATCCGTCTTCAAGTTTCAGTTCCCTATTTCTCAGTTTCAATGTTCTAATTCCAAATATATCTCAGAACTACATACTTTACAAAATCACATTTCACAGCAACATCTCAGCAAAATTACAAATAGTTCTGATACACTGCAATTTTTCTTTGGTTCATGTAACTTTTAGGGCCTACAATCCTTCTGAGACCTACAGGTATATAATCAAACCCCGGTTTTCCTCCCCTCACTGTATGTGTTGTAGGGGCAAAGGAGGGTAAAGAGAGAGCACTGGGGATTTAGAAGGAGTCTTTAATATTTAAATTACTAATCTATATGGCCTGTAGAATTTAAGAGCCTGCAAATCCATTAAATCTGCATCAGATTTATGGGTAGAATGTTTCGCTGTGAAAGTGCACGCTAGCAATACTGAACTCCAGTTTGAAATCCCCAGTTCTTTTGTTTCATTTGCAATTCAAATTATAAACTGGTTTGTTTCCTAAGTAAATGAATTTTGGCTCAGCTAAGAGAACAATAGGGGCTACCTACATGCTGAGATGAGCAAAAGAGGAAGAGGGGAGGGAAGGAAAGAAGGCTGGAGAGAGGGAGGGAGGGAAGGAAGGAAGGAAGGAAGGAAGGAAGGAAAGCTTTGTTCATCTCTTGATGCAAAGCTTTACTCTATTTTTTCCATTATCATTAGCATTTATTATTGCACATTTGTTTTGTTGAACTGGACATTTATTAAAAGCTAATCCTGCCTCCAGCACCCCCCTTCCCCATTTTGTAAGCATGGTTTTATTTGATTATACATTATTGTCATTTTATTGGGTTAAGATTATTTATTTTTGTTGATTTTATTTTTTTAATGCTATAATACAACAGCCTCCAACCTTTTATGCACCATGGGCTGGTTCTGTGGAGGCAGGTTTTTCTACAGGCCAGAGGTGCCATGTTTCCATATACTGCCTGCATCCCATGGATGGAGCTTCACTTATTTGTGCAGCACAGTTGCTGGCATGCCATGGCCTAGTTCTGGTCCATGGATCAGGGATTGAGGGGTGCTGTAAGAGCATAAAAGAGCACATGCCCAGAGTAGCCAAAAAATGAGATGGGTGGCAAATACATTTAATAAATAAATAAGTAAACATATTAAAAGTCTCTTTCAAAATTTTAATTTTTTTTTATATGGAATGTAAACATGCCCCCACAGTCTACTATGAATCCCAATATTATTTCCAAATGGACAAAAATGAAATAAAACACACTTGAATGACCCTGAGGATGAAATGTAGCAGCCAAAGGACAGATCTACACTACAGGACATGGCTGCAAAAGGGAACGTAGAATAGAATATTATTTATTTATTTATTTATTCATTCATTCATTCATTCATTCATTCATTTATTTATTGGATTTATATTATCATAGTTGTAACAATATTCCAAGAACTTTTTAAAATCTGGTTCTTCAGTCATCATTCTTTTTCCTTAGCAGATTCGGAAATAAAGAACAAACCAAGAAGTTTCCTATTTTTTGCTGGTTAAATGAAGTGTTAATGAGTTGAGTTTCTTCTCCATCAGCGTAGCTGGAAAATATGTCAATAACAAGCTAAGTTATGATTGTGCTGAAAATCCTGTAGGATGAATTCTGTCCCAAGAGTTTGCTCAGCCCCCTCCTATGATGCTAAGTGACACTTGAAAGTCAAGACAATTAACAGACACCAGAAACTGTGGAGGGAACAGCTGACACAAAACAGAAGGGAAGCATCTTTCCTGACAGAGAAGAGTCAAAATAAATTCATACGCAATTAAATTACTTCGTTAAAAGTCCTGGGCTAAATCAGAAGTCTTTTGTTGTATAATTAGAAGTCTTAAGGCCATAGTTCAGGGCGTGCATTGACATAGAGATGCACAAATTGTTCTCTATCCAATCTATATCAGTTTCACATCATGTACAATCATAGATTCATCCCGTCAAATCTAAGCACCATGCTGTACATTTAATTAATTAATTAATTAATTAATTAATTAATTAATTAAACCCCATGAAAAATGCATTTATTCTCAGGTGTAACTTTTCCTAACATAAACCTATATCTTAATATGTCTATTACATCAATATAATATTTCCTCCAGGAGGACAAGATATGGTAGCTCCAGTGACCTTGATAGTGACAGAGACAAGACAACTTATAGTAGGATCACCTTCACTGTTAAGGTCAAAGTGGCAGAGGAGAAGATAAGAGTGATCTGCAGTGATAGTGAGGATACATGGGACTTTGGAGGTGTGAGGGAAGTCAATTGAGTAAGAGAAAGAGAAAGAACTCTAAAATAAATTATGAGACCAATGAATGACAAAACTCTGTTGTGCTGTTGCCAAGAAAACTGGAACATGTGTACAAATTAGGGTGTCAGATTATCACACCTTTCCCCCAAATTGTCGGTAGAAGATCATATATGTCGCCTGTTCTTTATTCTAAAACCTGCTTCAAGCAACATAAACACAGACACTATTCCTGAATTATACTGGGTTATCAGAGTAAAATAGTGCACAATACAAAATAGAAAATGAAGAAGTGCATTTCATCCAGCCAGGACTCTGCCCCATGCATATGATGAAAGAAAGGATGAATTATTGGTGTCAAAAACTCAGGTTAAATTTAGACAATGAAAGACAATAGGATTGCTAAGAAAATATCACCTGAAAAATATGCTGTCGTGATATAAGGAAGAAATTTATAATGCTTAACTTATTCAAAAGGAAGTTGAAGAACTGGGGGCAAAAACTCCAAAACTGAGCAAAAAATAGCAATAATCCAAGATTTCAAGGAAGCAAAGAATCTAAATTGCTTGCAACTAAGCTAAATTAATTGCCAGGGAAAGAGAGATGGATGAAATCCTTGGGCAGCAAGGATGTAAGACAACTGAATGCAATTTGAAAGTCATGTAAGCAAGGACAAGGAATGAAACTGCTAGTCCAGACTATGAACACATGGATGAATATGGAGGGTTTTTTTTTAAAAAAATATCCAATTAAGATAGGAATACTCAAAAGTAATTAGGAAGGCAATCTGACAGAGGTCAATGAGATTAAAGGAATAAGAAAGCAGTATACTGTAACCTTAGAAACAATCTTATAGAACAAAATAAATATTTGAAGAAGGAAAATATATTCAAAACCAATTCTTCTTAGAAAGTGGGGTTCCTTAGGCAGTAGACTGGCTGCCTAAACACCAGAAAAAGCTGAAATGTTCATTAACTTGTTTAAAAATTCAGGAGAAGTCAATGGAAATGTTAATAGCTCTTGTCAGCAAATATTGGACAGGACTGTGTGGCCTAGAACTTGAATAAAATTAATGCATATAGTTGGACCAGAGAAAGGTAAATGCTAGAGAATGCATAAATTACTAAACCATTTCATTAATTCCAGACACAATTGGTTTTGTTTAAGATCTTACAAAGAAGAATAGAGTCACACATGGAGAAAGAAATGCAAAATGAACAGACAGGTTTCAAAAAGAGCTACAGCAGTTCGTGCTCACATACTCAGAAACCCCTTGTCATATTCTGTCAGCAATGTCTTAACTGAAATGTTCCTTTTTCTTGGACGACGTGCAGGGGTGGGTTCTAACTTACCTTGCTGCTGGTTCACTTCCCCCTGTGCCACATGGCTGCGCCTTATGGGTGCATGCACAGTGCCAAAAACTCCCTGCCTCAAAAAAGCAAAAAAAAAAAAGACAAGAACAAGATGGTAATGCATGCACAGTGCCTGAAACTATGCTCTGCGCATGTGCAGAAGAAAAAAATCAGGATTATTTTTTTTTTTTTTAAGAGAGTGGCACCCACAGATTGGCACCATAGAAACATAGAAGTCTGACGGCAGAAAAAGACCTCATGGTCCATCGAGTCTGCCCTTATACTATTTTCTGTATTTTATCTTAGGATGGATATATGTTTATCCCAGGCATGTTTAAATTCAGTTACTGTGGATTTATCTACCACATCTGCTGGAAGTTTGTTCCAAGGATCTACTACTCTTTCAGTAAAATAATATTTTCTCATGTTGCTTTTGATCTTTCCCCCAACTAATTTCAGATTGTGTCCCCTTGTTCTTGTGTTCACTTTCCTATTAAAAACACTTCCCTCCTGGACCTTATTTAACCCTTTAATATATTTAAATGTTTCGATCATGTCCCCCGTTTTCCTTCTGTCCTCCAGACTATAAAGATTGAGTTCATTAAGTCTTTCCTGATACGTTTTATGCTTAAGACCTTCCACCATTCTTGTAGCCCGTCTTTGGACCCGTTCAATTTTGTCAATATCTTTTTGTAGGTGAGGTCTCCAGAACTGAACACAGTATTCCAAATGTGGTCTCACCAGCATTCTATATAGCGGGATCATAATCTCCCTCTTCCTGCACCAACCGAACTAGTTCCATGATGTCATAATGACATCACCAGCAGGTCGCTACCAGTTTGGGCGAACCGGTTTGAACCGGGAGGAACCCACCTCTGATGACAAGGCTTCTGTGCAATCTCAGGAAACACATAGCTCTTTTATAGAACCACAGATGGGTGAGATATGTGCTGACCCACATACCAAAGCACCTTTTGGCTTTGGATATAAACATTAGGAACATCACAGCTCTTTTTTTGTCTCTTGTTGTGGTGTTCCTTCAATGTTCCTTCAATCACATCCCAATGTGATGTTCTTTCAATATACCAGGGTGATTCTACACAAAAAATATGTAACCCATCCCTGGTACAGAGCTGAAGGGATTGGATACTGTATCCTAGAGGTTAATTCTCTGCCTTACAAGGCAAAGGTTGCAAGTTCAAGTCGCAGTGAATGTATGGCTAGCTGATGAGGCCAAAATAAGGCCGAAATAGTTCTATCTTAGTCTCCCTTAATTTTCAAATTCAGCAAAACCATGTGACATACACACACACACATACAGAGAGAGAGAGAGAGAGAGAGAGAGAGAGAGAGAGAAATGTAGCACTTAGAGAGCAAAGATAGTTCTTGGTTAAAGGACCAAGAAATATCAATTAGATTTCAGAGACAACCCTTTAACATGATGATTATCCAAATTTATGTGCCAACTATTGATGCAAAAGCAGGTTGACAAGTTTTGTGGTCATGTTAAATCTCAAATCAACAGAACAAGCAAGTAACAGACTGGAATGCCAAATTTGGAAATGTAAAGGAAGAACATGTAGTTGGGCTGCATGGCCTAAGAAATAGAGGCGAAGCAAAATAATGTTATTAGTTTCTGCCCATCCAATTATTTTTTCATTGCTAACAGAGAATTTAAACTAAAATTATGTTTGTATACATGGACATAAAAATGAACATATTTTTGGTGCAAAAAGCAAAGATGCAGCCAGCGAACTGACAGTAGAACGAATTAAGAACTGTTGGAATTCAAATTCCATATCAATTTAAAGCAGGAAAACAGCCAAATTGTTTCCACAATATAAAAATGAGCACCTATTAATCATTTTCAATGAGAAGATCAGCAATCACTTTGAAGTCTTTAACTCTATTGATAAGGGATCAGATGAACCGTGGAATAAAATCAAAGATGTTGTCAGGATATTGTGAATTCATAAGATATTCCCAAAGATGGAAGAAAGCAACCTGATGTCAGAATAAACAGCAGAAATTGCCACAAGGATTAGTCAGAGCCAAGAAAGGTAAGGATCCTAGAAATAATATTAAATAAATTCAGGGAGTTGCTAAAAGAGACAGGAAGCAGTATTACAAGATCTATAAAAACTCTGTAGATGCAAACAAACATGGAAAAAGGAGGAACATTTTCCAAAAGATTTCTGAACTCAGCAGGAGGATCCAATTTTGAATTGGCACGCTGAAGGACGCCAATGGATAGAAACAATTGGTTCAAAAAAATCAAGGAAATAGAATGAGTAGTTGGAACATTTTTACAGCAGAGGGGTCAACATACAAGATACCTTAGGAACCATTCCATAATTTTAAGAAACTCTAGTGTTGGAACTTGAAATTAGATCAATACTTTGGTCATTACAAAATCAGAAGGCTATAGAAACTGGTAGAATATCTGTGTATGTGTAATGAGGAATGGAAAAAAAGAATCTGTAAAGGAGAAAACTAAGGTATTCCAAAGAGATCTGACATAACGGTCAACAGATTGGAAGAGGACTACCATATTTTTTTTCGGGGTATAAGATGTACCCACCACCACCAAAAGAGGCTGAAAATTTGGGTGCATCTTATACTCCAAATGTAGCTTTTCTGAAGTATTTTTCCTCAGCCCTAATGAGGTGCTAATGATCTTCTTGGCTTGCAGGAATTTTTTCATTGCTACTCCCTCGGAAGTTTTTTTTCCAGCCCTAAATCTTTGCAGACTTGTTTTTATTGCTACTCCCTCCGAATATTTTTTTCAGCCCTAACCAGGGGATAAAATAATGTGCTGAAGCTGACTAAGGATACTGGCCAGATGAATACCTGATAGGTAGATTTTTTCCCACCTATTTTCCTCCCCCAAAACTAAGGTGAGTCTTATATTCTAGTGCATCTTATACTCTGAGAAATATGGTAGTTACAAGTATCAACCATCTTACAAATGACAACAAATAAAACAACCAGCTTTAGAAATTAATATATTGAGGTGGTGGATAGATTATACCTTTTAGACTTTAATAAAAACTGTAAAGGAACAATTTTAAAATATGTTGTAGACTAGTACAACAATGAAAATTTAGAAAAGCCATTCATCTGTTGTGTCATATGTACATACTTCCAAAAATCAGAATCATAAAGGCAATGGCTTCCCTTGTGCCTTTTGAAGGAATTAAAAGTTGGGCTTTGAAGAAAGAGGATTGTTGATGGTTTGGAATATTAGTGTTAAAAAAGACTGGAAAACAACAGGGATAAAAAAAAAAAAAAGCAAATGGGGCTATAGCCCAAATAAATCCAGAATTCTTACTTAACCACAAATTCCAAAGCTGAAGTGTTAATATATTTGATATGTGAAGATCCAGTTTCTTTTCCATAATGCTAGAAAAAAATAAACTGAAAGAGAAGATGACAAGCAGCGAGGCAGACAGCTTCAATTACAGCATCAACAGGTGCTATGTTGGAAGACTAGCAGGGTATATGGTTGGTGACAGATCATCCTACATATATCCATCCAATTTCATAAACTGCAGACAGCTCACATTCACACCAAAAGCATAGTTACAAGCGTCAAAGAATTATCGATCAATTAAAAAACAGCAGGCAGTAAAAAACATCAAAACATAGCTGGAGTTTCAAATACAAAGGACTTGGCAATACAATAAATTCATTATTGTCTTCTTCAGTTTTAGAAGTGTAGAGCCATTTGATCTGGGGGGAAACAGAGCATTTCAAAATAATGGACCCCCAGAGGGAATATATATATATATTTGATTCCCAACTTTCAGACATTCTGGTAAAAGAAAACCCAGAACACCTCCAAAATCCATGGCAGACTCCATTTGAAGATGATAACATGGATCTAATTGACAGTTTATTTGGGCTGCTAGCTGGACAGACTCAATCAAAAATAAGACATTTCCATGAAGTCATGCAACAGCATTCAGGGAGAGAATGAGACCAAAGGTCAAAATATGTCTAGATGACAGGGACAATCACATTATCACCACCACCATTATGACTGTTTAAAACTGCTCTGGAGGTAGCTATTAAAGATACTTCATGCAGAACAGAGGTGAAATCCAGCAGATTCTGACAGGCTTTGGAGACCCAGTACCGGAAATTTTGAGAAGTTCAGAGAACCGGCATATACCACTTCTTGCTGGCCCCAGAGAGGGGTGGGAATGGGGATTTTGAGGTATCCTTCCCTCAGAAGTGGGGAGGGATGGGGATTTTGCAGAATCTTTCCCCTACCATGCCCACCAAGCCACATCACACGCACCAAGCCACACCCACAGACAGGTAGTTTTAAAATTTAGATTTCACTACTGATGCAGAAGTTACTAGGAGTTGTATGCAGTGTTAAAATCATTTGAAAATATATAGTAACAGGAAAGAAGCAAAGAAAGCAAACTACGCTCTTCCTGTGCTTTTTGTAGCAACCATCTACCTCTGAAGCTATTAGTTTGTGTGTATCAATTTGCTCCAATGAAAAAGCTATATGCTGGGAAATACTATTAAAGGGTGAGAAAAAGGAAAACTTGCCAGAATAGCTTAAGCGCAATTGGTTTATAATTTTCTTTTCACTAAAATTTCCTTCTCTTTTTTCTTCTCCCATTATTACATTTACTGACTTTCCAGCTCAACTGCCTTCTGCCTTCAACAATACAAATGCCAGGTTAGATTCTGCTAACATGGATGAGGTAGGTGGGTTTGGAAGATGTAGTGGAGGGGTGGGGTGGGGTGGAAGAGAGAAATCCCCAATTGCTTTGTGGCTGCAGCTGCATCTTTCAGCCAAATGGATCACCTGCAAAATGCATATTAATCATTACTTGTCATTAACCTGACTTAACTGACAGTCTAAAAATCACACACAGTGTTAGATAAGGTAAATGGAAGAAGCAGACAGAAGTGACTTCAAAACAACAGCTCTTTATTTGGCAACTATTTACAACCCAGCAAAAGCCCTGTTATAGGAAGCTGCCAGACAGTCTAGCCAATCAGCAGTCACTATTTTTCCTCCAGAATGGTGGACCTGACTGAAGCCTATGTGCTTCAGTCTGAGAATGAAACAACCTTCCCCTCTTAGTTGGGCTAACTGAACATGTAACATATTCACGCAGATAGGCAGGACGTCTAGTTGGTCTTTCATCCCTTCGCAGCTCAGTCAGAGCTGGGTGAGCAGTCAGGTCAGACAAGCTTCTGTTGCTTCCAGCCTTGATTAATGGAAGCTTTTGAATTTCAGTACAGGGCATGGCTGGAGCTTTGAGGACCAGTTTACTCAGAGCTTGCCCCAGGGATTAGTATCACTTGGTAAATTTTCTGGATTTGGTTGGCTTGAGTTCTCTCTGTTAGAAGCGAATGGTTGCTCCTGTTGGTTAGGCATTGGCTCAGAAGTTAGTTCTGATATAGCCTAAGAGTGGAGCAGCTGAGTCAGCTTTGAAATTGGTCAACATGCCACCTCTAGCTTCTACCATCCTCAAGTTCTACTTGGTAAGAGTGAGGGCCGGTGATCTCTGTGGCCATGGCAGAAACCCAGAGAGGACCACCAGCATAGTTGTGGGCATATACTTGATCCCCTATGCTAAAGTGTCAGAGTTGACTATTGGGGATGGATTTTAAAGCAAGACTTCAGCAGGCAGGCACCATAGTGAAAACAAACTTTATTTTATAAACAGAAAAAGTTCATTGAGCCAGCTGCGCTTTATCAAGCAGCTTCTAACAAAAACATGGCTACAAGCACACAAGAAGGTTAGATTAGAATGTGCTCGCTCACATAAGCAAGCGGATATATATATAGGAAACAGAGAAAGATAAGGATTGTGGGAGTGATGTAAGAGGGGGTGTGATCAGAGCAAATAAAGAAACACAGCAACACTTTAACTAAGGAAAGTCTCTGTTGGCTGGCAATTCTCAGCGTGACACCCCTTCTTTGGCAGTCATCAGGGACTTTGATTCACTTCAGGCACAGTTTCTCAGAAAGGTATTCGTGTTGGTCAGCTGGCAGTGGCTTATTCAGCACATCAGCGATCTGTTCATTTGAAGGCACATATTGTAGAGTCACGAATCCTTGTTGCACATATTTTCTCGCATTTTTATATCGTAAATCGATGTGCCGTGAACGTGCTCCCACATATTCAGCATCAGCAATGAATTTCACTGAAATATTATCTTCCATAATGACAATAGGTTTCATTGGCTCTGCCCAGATACTAGTAATGAGAGCAGAAACATTGGTTAAATCATTGCAACAGTCAGAAACACAAGCATATTCGGACTCAGTGGAGGAACAAGAAATAAATCTCTGCTTTCTGACTTTCCAATATATTGGACACCCATTCAAAAACATTATGAAACCAGAAGTACTTTGACGAGTTTCAATGTCACTCGCCCAATCAGAATCTGCATAGCAAATCAATTTAGGATACTTGTTTTGTTCTGGTTCCAGGAACAACTTTATGTCCATCGTGTGCTTCATATATCTGAGCAATCTCTTTATACATGACCAATGAAATACAGTCGCGTTGCCTACGTGTCGTGACAACAAATTCACACTAAGTGAAATGTCGGGTCTTGTCCAACTACTAATATATAACAATGACCCAATTACTGAGCGATAAAGTGTTTGGTCCTTAAACAAAGGACTATTTTGGTATGTCAACCTATAAAAATCTGTCTGCATTGGAGACCGACATGGGTGTGCATCAGCCATGTTGCATTGTTGTAACAATTGATCAATCTTGTTTGATTGTGAGAGACTAAACCCCTTCTTAGTTTTCTGAATTTGAACCCCTAAGTAATCATGAATGTGTCCTAAGCTTTTTAGTGTGAAATGTTTTGCTAAACCCTTTGCAAAATTCTCACTCATATGTTGATTTGGACCAATATACACAATATCATCAACATACACAAGAACAATTTCATAAACATTACCTTGCCCTTTTGTAAACATGCATTGATCAGAGTCGGACTTAATAAAGCCCATTGAATTTAGTTTGTCAATTAGACATCTATGCCACATTAAACCAGATTGTTTCAATCCATATAGACTCTTTTGCAGTCGCCAGACACATCCTTCCTGGTCCTGGAATCCGGGTGCGCCTTTCACGTAGATTTCTTCATCTAGATCGGCATTCAGATATGCAGTTTCAACATCAAACTGGAAAACTTCTAAATTCAGGGCAGCGGCAGTTGTTAAGGCAATTTTGACACTTTCATTTCTGACAGTAGGTGAATAAGTATCGGTGTAATCATCAGGAAAAGTCTGAGAGTAGCCTTGTGCTACTAATCTAGCTTTGTATAGTTCCTCACCGTTTGGCTTTCGCTTAATTCTATAGACCCATCGTGTGCCAATAACTTTCTTATGTTCTGGAGGGTCAACATGTTTGTACACCTTCAATTTCTTTAAACTGTCAAGTTCAGCTTGCATGGCATTATACCATTTTTCCTGTTCAGGTTCAGGTAAATGTTTTATTTGATAAAAATTATCGGGAGGAAGTAAAACATTGTTACAAATAACAGGAAACAATTTTTGAGCTACTTGCGCTTGATATCTCTGAGGAGGAACTCCTTTTGTGGTTCTCTTGGAACGTCGTAGAACCGTGGTCCATTCATTTTGGTCATCTCTATCTTCATTTACATCGCTAATAACATCATCTGCGACTGATGAAGACTGTACATCAGGAACATCTGGGACAACTGGAACATCTGGAACATCTATCTGAGAGTCAGGTTGCGCTGTACCTTGAACATCTTTAGGAAAATAAACTGATGTGTCGTTACTGTGTATCCTGGACCAATTTGTATCTTCCTCAAATTTTGCTGAATTGGAAACAATAGCTCTGTAATTAGAGTCAGTAAATTTATAATACTTGGAACTTTCATCAAAACCTATAAATCTCAATTTTTGTGCCACTGGACCACCCTTCTTTCTTTGAGCCAGTGGAATGTTAACCATGGCATACGAGCCAAATATGTGAAGGTTTTGAATGTCAGGCTTCTTCCCTTAAAACATATAGTACGGAGTTTGTTTTAACACACTGCTCCAAGTACGATTAACAAGGTAGTTTGCATACCTTAATGCTTCGCCCCAATAAGCATTATCGAGATCAGCGTCTTCTAAGAGACAGCGATACATAGTCTGTAGAACACCTTGCCTTCGTTCAGCTATCCCATTGTGGGCCGGAGTGTAAGGTGCTGAAGCTTGGTGCCGTATTCCTTTGCGTCTCATCCAGTTCTGGAATCGCTGAGACATAAACTCACCACCACGATCACTTTGGATTCTTCTGATACGGACACCGAATTGATTGAAGACCTTTGCAGCAAAGTCTGTAAAGATCTGAAACGTCTCTGATTTCTGTTTCATTAGATACACAAAGCCATATCTAGAAAAACTATCAACAATGGTTAAAAAATACTTATTGTTACCCCTAGTAGGCCGAAATGGACCGACAATGTCGGTATGAACCAAATCGAAAATGCGTGAAGACAAACGAAGGGCATGTTTAGCAATGGGGGCAGCCTTCGATTTAGATTTATTACAAACAAAACAATCAAGATAAATAGGACAATTACTATCAACTTTGAAACCGTTCACGCACTCAGGCATCTTAGATAATACATCATAGGAAGCATGGCCCAAACGTCGATGCCAACGGTGGATGCACCTAGAATGAAAAGGTTTATTTTTTAGTAAAGGTTTAGCATTTGCAACATTATGCGGAACATCTTGTGATTCATTGGCTTTATGAGCCTCTGATTTTATAATAACAGCAGGTTTTCTCTCTGGGCCTGCGCTTTCATGTTTTGGAACGCTCATACTTACATCTACCAATGAATGAAAGTTCGGCTTGAGGTAGAAAACACCACCAATCGGAATGGCATGTGCGACAACAGTGCCATTTCTAATCATGTGGATATCAGAGTTCAATAGCATTGCTTTGTAGCCTAAGTCTTTGTTTAGGCGATGAAGGCTGAGTATGTTGCTTTCAGAATTTGGAATGTAGAGAACGCGTGGAATCGTCTGGTCCAGTTCATCTATGTAGATTGTTCCTTCTCCTTCGACTCGGGATAAGTTTTTTGAGAATCCATACACCTCCTTGATGTCAGATTCACGTAATTCCGTAAAAAGTTCTTTTTGGTGAGTAATATGAAAAGCAGCTCCACTATCTATAGTCCATAAACGTTTTGTGTTGTACTCACAATTTAAGTCAGGAACGTTTTTCTGAAGCACAGTATTGATTTTTGATTGTGATTCGCTTCCGGAACCTCGTTGAGCTGACCTATAGGTACTGGAACCTCTGCGTCTACTGCCTGTGGAACGTCTTCCTCTATTCTGAGCAGGATATTGAGAGCGTTGTGGATCAGCAGATTGAGAGCGTTGAAAATCTGATCTTCTAGACTGGTTACTCCTTTGTTGGTAACCACGACTCACTGGAGATCTAATAGTAGTGAATCTGGGTTTCCGCATTCGTTCCATAATGATTTCTTCTTCGGTCAACATTTGGCAAACTCTGGTTGTAGTGCGTTGAGGTATGGGTATACTAAGACACTTCGTGATAGCTTCTTTCCAGTCCTCATTTAACGACGTGAGGATTGCAGTAGTCATTTGTATATGGTCAATATTGTATCCTCTTTCGATCAATTCCTTCTGCATCGCCAAGAGCTTCGACAAGTGTGGAGCAATTTTCTCTCCAGGTTGTAATTTCGCATTAAAAAAATCAGTGAACAACAGGCATGTGCCCTCAGGAGAGATAGGACGGTACAGTTCATCGAGCGCGGTAATTACAGCGTTTGCAGTATTGGCAAGAGAGAATCTGATAGATAAATCTGTAACTAAAGACATGAGAATCAAAATGGTCGCTCTTCTATCTAAGGCTCTTTCTTCTTGTGTCCAGAGTCTGTTTGGTGGGTTGAATACAATGGTGTCAACCCCTTCTGCAGCTAATATCAGCGTGATCTGGTGTAACCACGTCTTATAATTTCGCCCATTATTTTGAAGTTGAGACTCACCTTGCAATGGTGACAAGGTAGAGAATTGTCTTGGAAATGCAGCCGGCATCTGTTGTTGCAGTTGAGGGCGTGGTGCCAATAATGGCTGAGCTGGTTGAAGTGGACTTTGCGCCGAATCAACATTTCTCCGATCATCTGGTAACTTATATTGCTTCAAACGGTCACTAGATGGCGCTCCTGAATTCTCTGGCGATAAAACAACATTTTGATGCAGTTGCTTAAGTTGTCCACCAGGTGGCACATTTTGGATCTGGCTTGGAATTGAGCCAAATCCCAGAGGAAAAGTTAAACTGGGTGTTTTCTCAATTTGGCCACTGGGTGGTGCTGCATCTAGTTCCTTGAATGCTGGTAAATGCGTGGCCTCAACAGACTGTCTTGGAACAGAGACCATATTTTTCAATTTTAATGATTCATATATTTTGCCTTCACAGTATTCTACTTGTGCACTTCTTATCCGGCTCAGTTTCCTTTCATTGACAATAAGTTGAGAGCTGTAGAAATGGGCAAGATCCTGTTCAGACTGGCTAAGATCTTTTGACTCTTTATCCAGTTTCAAATCTAATAAACATTTTTGTATTGCAGCAATATCATGCTTTAAATCATCTGCCAAGGACTTAGTAATTTGAATATTTATGTCATCTTCTAAAAGGTTGCTCTCATATAAAGTTGGCTTAGACATGAAACTTTGTTGAAATTTAACTTTTGGCTTCGCTCCTAGCTGTTCCGGTAAACTAGGATTTACAGCTATCTCTGCCTGAAAATGTGGGCTAATTGCCCTTGCTTCACCTATTTGATTTACAGGCTCAGTTAAACTAAGCAAGTTAGTAACTTCACTTATCTGTTCGATGGATGTCTGCTGAGTTGAAAAATTACTTTGAGCGAGGCCCGGCAGATGTTCAGACGGAGTCGGCATGATGCTTTGAAGTTCAGAAGAAGAAAAATCAAAAGCTTGCTGCCGCCGTTTCTTAGCAGGCATATCAGCCTGATTAAATTAAAAATAAAAATAAACGAACCATCTCTCGGCGTACCATGTTGGGGATGGATTTTAAAGCAAGACTTCAGCAGGCAGGCACCATAGTGAAAACAAACTTTATTTTATAAACAGAAAAAGTTCATTGAGCCAGCTGCGCTTTATCAAGCAGCTTCTAACAAAAACATGGCTACAAGCACACAAGAAGGTTAGATTAGAATGTGCTCGCTCACATAAGCAAGCGGATATATATATAGGAAACAGAGAAAGATAAGGATTGTGGGAGTGATGTAAGAGGGGGTGTGATCAGAGCAAATAAAGAAACACAGCAACACTTTAACTAAGGAAAGTCTCTGTTGGCTGGCAATTCTCAGCGTGACACATGCCACCTCTAGCTTCTACCATCCTCGAGTTCTACTTGGTAAGAGTGAGGGCCGGTGATCTCTGTGGCCATGGCAGAAACCCAGAGAGAACCACCAGCATAGTTGTGGGCATATACTTGATCCCCTATGCTAAAGTGTCAGAGTTGACTATAGGAGTCTGCTGGGATCTCAGGACAGTAGTTAGGGTGTAGCCAATCTAGATGGGATTGTAGTTGGAGACCCATTAGAAGTTCGAAAGTACTTCTACCAGTGGTACTGGTAGGAGTGATTTGTTGGATTGATTTGAGTTTGCCAATCACCTGTGCCCATGCATGAAAGGACTTCTTTTGCTGATCTCGCCATTCTCTCCACTTGACCATTCCTGGAGGGATGGAATGATGAAATAAGGAAATAGCACCACAAAGGTCATGTTTGATCCCCTTCTCTGTTAATTAGTTTAAAATTGTAAGGACATGAATTAGGCCCATTGTCTGAAACCAGGACATCGTGCAGGCTGTGGAGAAAAGTCTCAGTAGCAACTTAATGGTGGTCATGAGGACTATCTCTAGCCACTTTTGAGTATGTGTCCATGACTATGAGGAAAGTTTGCCATGAGTTGGGCCAGTGAAGTCAATGTGTACCCTGGACCAGGGTGCTTTTGGCTGTTCTAATTCATATGCAGGCACCTCTTGGGGAGCTGGTCTGGATTCCTGACATGGAGAGTAGGTGGCCACCCATTCAGTAATATCCTGGTCCATGTTAGGCCACTAGACACAACTTCTCACCAAGGCTTTCATCTGGACAATCCCTGGATGGCCTAATAAATCTTAACAGTTTATCATGATTGCAGGAAGACACTACATGGGAATCTCAACTGGTAATAAAATGGCATTTTTAATTTCATGTCTATGAACCTATTAAGAGATGTCGACAACATAGTGGCTGTTTTTTGTGGTGGAGATGATGATGGAGATAGGGAAATAGCACCACATTAAAATGGTTTAGATAGGACTTTAACATGGGTAGAATGCAGTAGCAACTTTTTGGACCTTGTAGAGTCCTTTCTCGTTCAGTTTTACTTTTTGTAAAATGGGAATATGGAATATTTTATCAAATAATTGATTCAAGTAAAAATATAATCCATCTAAGATTCTATGATGCTTGTCTTAA
Organism: Erythrolamprus reginae; assembly: GCF_031021105.1. NCBI lineage: Eukaryota > Metazoa > Chordata > Lepidosauria > Squamata > Dipsadidae > Erythrolamprus > Erythrolamprus reginae. Next base: position 140,732,800 of record NC_091951.1, read on the forward strand.
GAAAACAGTAGAAGTAAATGATTCTAGAGGTGGCTTATAACCAAACATATGTAAGTGGTTCACACATATACAGCACCATAGTTGAATGTGACAAGCACTGGAGTAATCGAATGAAGAAAAATCAAGAAAAATCAAGCAAAGATTAAGTCACCAAATATATGACTTAGTATACAATTTATGTCTTATTAAATCAATATAGGGTTCTTGACTATTGTATTAAATGTATAACAGTGTTATGAAGCCAAGCAGACAATGACATTGAAAGGTGGCAGAGAGATCTCTAGCATTAAACAAGGAATGAAAGATTGATAGGCATGAGATAAATACATGTAAGACTTGCAGAAAGAGACAAATGTATAAATCATTTGGCCCAAGACAGCACTAAAGCGAGGCATGAGAGCATCAATGGGTGGAAACAAAAGACTGTTTTCAGCTTGGAATTAATATACTTCAGCAACATGTTTTTTTTCTTTCTGGTTCCATGAATTGTTTTCATCTCATCCCAACCCCCCAAGGCACACAGGGTCAAGTCCTCTTTGGCTGCACTGTGTTTAAGGGACCGTTTTCCTCCTTATTCTGAAGTCCTCAGCAATTCAAAGAGATTTAAATTCTGTTAGAGTTTATCACCTTGGAGATAAATCAGATGACCATGGTGACTTGAAAGAGAGATTGGGTTGGGATTGGCAATGCAGAGAGAGAGCAAATGTTTTGCCAATATAATTTTCTTCCAAATCAAGAACAGCTAAAAAGCATTAAACAGTGAACAAAGCCACAGAGAGTAATACAATGTAAGTTATCTCTAAGCAATAAGGTGAGAAATGTTTTCCTTGGAGATCTGCTGTGATCTAGAATCATTTACGTGGATCAGAGCGGAGTATGTGAACAGCTTGCTCCACACAAATTTTTAAGAGGTGAAAAGCTCTCTTCAATCTAAACATTTTGAAGGATCCCGAATGTGTCATCCAAGTATCAGGAGAGCTATGGCTGCCCAGACCTTTTTGTATCAATCACACCTGGCTTCAGCCTAATCTGTTAAGGTATCTGCTGTAACATTTTCAAGGAAGGATAGCTTTCCTCATAAGTGTCATGCTTCAGTTCTGTGCGTTGCCAGGTGTTTACAGCCTTTATTGAAAACTGTAGAAAATTTAGCCTGAATTGGATTTGGTGAAGGAAATGAAAAGGCTTGTTATTTATTTATGCACCGTATGTATTTTTATATCACTCTGCAATCAATTTGCCAGGGTGGTTTACCGAATGAATAAAATAAAAAGTAAATAAAAAATCATACACAGACTTACAGTCCTTTAAATGCTATAATGTTAGAAGCTTCACAATTTTTATAGCCATGCTGCTGGCAGGCTGGGAGGCTGTAAGCGAGAAAAGGCTACTGTAGATTTTGTCCTAAAAGGGTCCAGCTTCCTTCTGTCAGAAATGATGTAGGGCCTCCTGTTTGGCCAGGGGGTTGGACTTGATGATCTACATACAAGGTCCCTTCCAATTCTGTTAACCTATTAACTCCTTCCTTCCTTCCTTCCTTCCTTCCTTCCTTCCTTCCTTCCTTCCTTCTTCCCTCCATTGGGTTTTCCATTATGTGGACAGAACTCTCTGTGACCTCAGAAAGGAATTCCAAATACTTCAGCCAATGAATAGATGGACATGCAACACTGTGGAGATGACAGGGGAGTAGATGCGAGCATGTGTGTGTCAGACTGACAAAGCAATACTGTGACATTGTGCTACAATTCTGTTCTCTTTTAGGCCTGTGTCATGATGTTGCATTATTATTATTATTATTATTATTATTATTATTATTTATTAGATTTGTATGCCGCCCCTCTCCGTAGACTTGTGGCTCACAACAGTAACAGTACAATATATAACAAATCTAATAATTAAAAATCACTAAAAAACCCCTTATTAAAAAGAAACATACACACAAACATACCATGCATAAACTGTATAGGTCTGGGGGAGATGTCTCAGTTTCCCCATGCCTAAACAATGTCGTCTGGCTCTTCCCCTGGGTCCCACCAGACAACACTGTTTAGTCGACGGGACCCGAGGAGGCCAACTCTGTGGGACCTAACTGGTCACTGGAATTCGTGCGGCAGAAGGCCATGAAGGGCTTTATAGGTAATGACCAACACTTTGAATTGTGACCGGAAACTGATCGGCAGCCAATGCAGACTGCGGAGTGTTGGTGTAACATGGACATACCTAGGTAAGCCCATGGTTGCTCTCGCAGCTGCATTTTGCACGATTTGAAGTTTCTGAACACTCTTCAAAGGTAGCCCCATGTAGAGAGTGTTACAGTAGTCAAACCTCGAGGTGATGAGGGCATGAGTGAATGTGAGCAGTGACTCCCGGTCCAAATAGGGCCGCAACTGGTGCACCAGGCGAACCTGGGCAAATGCCCCCCTCGTCACAGCTGAAAGGTGGTTTTCTAATGTTAGCTGGACATGCATGTCCAAAAGATGGAGAGCTTGTGGTATGATGCTGAAATGATGCGTGGTCATATTGTGTTGGGAGACTTTAATTTGTCCAATATTTTTTGGCCACTTTAATAGTAAAAAAAACATTCTCATAAATCTATTTATATAGAGTAAAATATTATTTCAAGGGACTGTCTATGATTCAGAAACCAGATCATATGAGTTAAGGCAATATTTATTAGAATATAAAATGGCAGAACAAGTCCTTGGAGAGGGGCGGCATATAAATCCAATAAACAAACAAACAAATATCTGAGACAGGGAAAAATAGAATAGAATAACAAGAGCTGGAAGGAACCTTCTAGTCTAACCTCTTGCTTAGGCAGGAAACCCTATACCATTTAAGACAAATGCACCAGCCTTATGGAACCAACCATGCCCCGATATCCATACTGCTCCCACCCTATTGCCCTTCCAAAAGGCCATGAAGAATGTTAACACCTAGTCATGGCCGAACAGTGACTGACTTTGTGTGTTTGATTGGATATTTCGCTAGGGTTTTTATAATGGGGTTTTTACTGTTCTTATTTTTTATATTTGACTTTTGTATCTTTGTATTGTATTACTCATTGTTGAAAGCTGCCCTGAGTCCCAAGGGACTCGGCAGAATAGAATTCAAATAAATTAAATGGTTATTCAATCTCTTCTTTAAATTTTCCAGTTTTGAAGCATTCACAACCTGTGGAGGCAAGTTGTTCCACTGATCAATTGTTCTAACTATCGGGAAATTTCTTCTTAGTTCTAAGCTACTTCTCTTCTTGATTAGGTTCCACCCATTACTTCTTGTCCTACTCTCAGGTACTTTGGTACTTTACTCCCTTTTCTTTGTGGGACCCCTGAGATATTGGAACACTGCTATCATGTCACCCCGGTCCTGCTTTTCATCAAACTAGACATACCAAATTCCAGCAACCGTTCTTCATCTGTTTTCTCCTCCAGTCCCGAATCATCTTTGTTGCTCTTCTCTGCACTCTTTCTAGTATATCAACAACTTTTTAAAGGAAACACATGGGAGATGGAAAGAGGACTACGTCACCACGGAGATTTATAGACAGTAATGTTAGATGTTGATTAGAAAATCTCAGGATTAGTTAATCAGGAGAACCAATTATCCAGAGAGCTGGTGAACTCCTTTTCATTGGACATTAGTCCTAAGATGCATTAATTTGGACTCTACATTGAGTTGGATGACCCTCCCAACTCCACAGTCCGATTATTGCAGCTTTCAAGGCGGAAATCAATAGGCTCCTAAAACTACTGGGTACCATTCACCAGATGTGAATTTGATGGCCTTGAGCATGTTTGCATCACGGTATGTTTTCCCTGAATCTAGATACTCCCAAGTAACTGTCTTTTCTTTGAAATATAGTGTGGAGTTGCAGGGAAATTGACTACATGAGCTACAGAAGATGGTATGAGCGGGGTTGTTCCTTTTTATCAGTGACTACACTACACTCACATTAGTCCACTCTCCAGCATTTAAAAAGCAGCCTCCAGCATTTATTTTATTTTCCCTCTTCCCACAGTAAACCAAGAAAAATACATTTTTATAGAACGTGTTTAAAAAGTTAATGCCTTTTAAAATCTCTCCATAATCTCATAAATATAAATTATAGCATTGTGCAGAGTCACAGACCGCAAAGAAAGCAGGGCAGCTAAATCCAACGTACATTTTGCTGGCCTTTTAACAGTGCAAGGCAATCCTTGATGTATGACACTGGAGATTACCCATGTGTTTGTGTTCCTGCATTTGTGATGCACTAAGGAGCTGCCGAGTTATTTTGCTGCCACGTTTTCATATCCTTCAGCCTGATGACTCAGCCAGGATTAGGGAAAGGGCTGAATGGGGGAAGTTCTGTCCTACAGAAAAGGTAATTTGTTGCTGCTACCACCAAAGTATTTTGTATAACAAGCAGTTCCACAGATCTGGAGCACAGCCAGTAGTTCAATAACTACTGCGTGGAACTCATTACCGGACTCCGTAGTGTCATCCCCAAACCCCCAACACTTTACCCTTAGATTATCCATGGTTGACCTATCCAGATTCCTAAGAGGTCAGTAAGGGGTGAGTACAAGTGCACTAGAGTGCCTTCTGTCCCCTGTCCTATTGCTCTCCTATATCTCCTATACCTTTCTTCTATCCCTATATCTCTTCTTCTATTCTTTCATTGATATGTTCTATTACTATACCTTCTTTTCTATTCTTTCTTAGATATATTTTACTACGAGTATCTCCTCTATAACCTTCATCATGTATTTTACTATGTGTGTGTATATACCCACCAAAACCCTCATTGTGTATTGGACAAAATAAATAAAAATAAATAAAAATAAATAAATAAACTTCACAGAAATTCCACGAATGCCACTTCTTTCCTTGTTTCTAATGCCTCATAAGAAGGCTCCTGCTTCACAAAACTAAGAGCTTGTTCAGTCCAGGATAAAAACCTGGTGGCCCAGTGGTTAGAGTGCTGTACTGCAGGCCACTTCTGCTGACTGCCATCTGCCTGCAGTTTGGCAGTTCAAATCCCACCAGAGTCAAGGTTGACTCAACCTTCCATCCTTCTGAGATGGTTAAAATGAGGACCCAGATTGTCAGGGGCAATATGCTGACTGTGTAAAACCGCTTAGACAGGACTGTAAAGCACTATAAAGCGGCATATGTCTAAGTGCTGTTGCTATTCAGTTCCTCCAGTTGCCAACCAAAACCTAAACAAAAAAACCATCAAGAATTCAGTATTGGCTACAGTTAATGTTCCCTAGCCATTAAGTAGTACAGGAGACAATATGCAGCAATTATTGCTACTACTTTCTGTCAGTGTAATCTTTTGAGAATCCACTAAATCCACTTACAAAGCCATCCAAACTGCTAGCCTTCCTACACCGTATAAGAAATTTCATAGATTAACAGCACAGTGTCCTTCCCCCTCGCCCCCCTTGCTATTTCTCTCCCACTTTTCAATGTCATTTGGTAACCTAGTATTTTGAGAGGTGGTTTTCTTCAATATCCCTATTACCCTTTTCAATACACACAAAAGGTTTATATAGTTGTTTTGTCCTATGCGTCCTCTAAGCTAAGAATGCTGAATATGTTATTCCTTTATATATTCATACAATTTGTAGGCTGCCCGACTCTGGGCAGCTTCTAATTAAAAGGAAAAACAAACACAAACCACAAAAAAGAATCTTGAAGCTCTTCAGAAACAATACTGTATATGAATGAATGAATGAATAACTAACAGCAAGGTGTTAATTTTTACTCTGCCCTAGGGCCTAAGGAGAAGAACCAGATTTTGGTAGGTTACTGAACATCAGCAAGGTAGGAACCATTCAGATCTGATCTGAGCTAGACAAATGGCATAATCCCTTTCTGTTGATTGTGATGATTGGGAGTGATGAGAAATGAAAGTTTTGGTCAGGGGTGGGTTCCAACTTACCTCGCTGCCAGTTCGCTTCCTCCTGTGCCACATGCTTTGCGTGTGCATGCAAAAAACCTTGAACTTTAAAAAAATATATGCTGCAAACAAAATGATAATGCATGCACATTACTGGAAACTTGGCTTCTGTGCATGTGCTTAGGGGGAAAATTAAAAAATGGTAAAAAAAAAATATTTTTTTTTTAAAATCCCAAAAAAGATGGCTGTGCCCATGGACTGATCTGGTTCAGTTAAGTCATTGTGATGTCACAAGTGGGTCACTACCAGTTCGGGGGAATCAGTCAAAACCAGGAGGAACCCACCTCTGGTTTTGGTATTTTTGAAAGAGTTGATTATATTTGCTTGGATCCTTTAACAAGTGGCACTGTTCCTGCTGGTTTGCTTGGTCCATCAGAAGCCTAGATCCCACTTGGAATAAGGGTGGGATTGAATTGTGCCCCTGGGACTTCTCCCCTAATTTCATCACTCCAGAGGTGGGTTGCTGTTGGTTCAGAATGGTTCTTTAGAACTGGTAGTGGAAATTTGGCACTGCTTGCCGAACCAGTAGTGATGACCATCGGTCCACACTCCTGAACCAATCCTCTGGTCACCGTGGATTGCAAAAAAACAAAACAAAAAACCCTCTCTGCACATGCACAAAGGCTTCTGCTCATTTCCTCATTTCCAAGATGGGATGCACAAAACATGCACTTCTCTTGTGATGTGAATCAGTGGGGAAGGTAAGTAGAACCCACCCCTGCATCTTTCCCCATAGTTTACAGAGGAGTTGATGGAGATGAAGAGATGGCTAGAGTGTCTCTGGTATTCAGCAAGGAATGAACTTGACCAAACCCAGCTTAGAGTCACCATTAAGGCCTACATTGTGGTCATAAAGGTGGTGAAGTGTCAGAATGTCCCACTTATAGTGTCCACACCTGCAACCCTGTTTGGGTAACATGAGCTTTCATGGGCAGATTCAGCAAATCTGTTGCAGGGGAGGTAATATGTCGGAAGAAGACCCCTTCGGAAACAGGCAATAGTGAGAACTGGTTTATTGAAATTGGTCGGCAGAACTCAGCTGCAACTAACTTGACAACTATTTATACAGGAACTTTGCTGACAGAAACACCAATCATGTAACCGTATTATGCCCGCCCAAACAGGGATTCCCCAACAACAGCCAATGGCTGCAGGGAAGGTTTTACCCAATCAGATCTGCTGCGGATACATAACAGGAGGGTGGAGGAATTTGTTCAGCATCTGTCAGTACACAGCTGGATGTTGACCTTGTTGCAGGTCCAGGAGAGATGCCTGGAGAGGAACCTTGCCTACTTATCTGGGGATGATTTGAGACTTTAGAGCTTCAAAAAGTGAACAGGGTCTTTAAAATTGTGAGCTCAGCTACCTGGTCTTTAGATTCACGCCCCCTCGTTTGTTAGAACAGCTTAGAGGGTGCCATATGAGTGAGTTCTAGCCGTGGTTAATACTTCTTTCAGCGAGTGGGTTATTTTGCAATTTGAGTAAGTGGATTCACAATTCCTATTTGAAATGAGGGTGGCCTTTGCACAGCTTCATGCCCACTCCTGAAATAGCATGGGACTCTATTCACAATGACTCATGCCCCAATCACCTCCCAATTGGACTACTGTAATTTGCTGTACAAGGGAATACCCTTGAATATCTGGAAGTTTCAGCTGATGCTCAATACAGTGACACAGGCAGGTAGGTGTGCTTCTAGAGCAGCACATGTATCTCATCTAGTTTGAAAGCTGCATTTGTTGCCAGTTTGTTTCTAGGTCCAATGCAATGTTCTAGTTTTAATCTCAAAAGCCCTTCATGAGCTGTGTGCATCTCATCAAATCTGGAAGAGGAGATGTGTGTCCTGTTTGTTAGGAAAGAATACTTGGTGGATTCCAAGAGGCAGGATTTCTTTGGCATGGCATCTGCTTTGTGGACCATTCTAGAGTTGTTAACCTGATCCTACGCAGCTTCTGCTCAGGCAATCTCACACTACTCACAAGAGCCTACAAAACTTTTGCCAGACCCATCCTAGACTACTGCTCATCTGTCTGGAACCCATACCACATCTCAGACATCAACACCCTTGAAAATGTCCAAAGATATTTCACCAGAAGAGCCCTTCACTCCTCCACTCGAAACAGAATATCCTATGAAAATAGACTAACAATCCTGGGCCTTGAAAGCCTAGAACTACGACGCCTAAAACATGATTTGAGTATTGCCCACAAGATCATATGCTACAGCGTCCTACCGGTCAATGACTACTTCAGCTTCAACCGCAACAACACAAGAGCACACAACAGATTCAAACTTAATACAAACCACTCCAAACTGTAAAAAGTAAGATTTCAACAATCAAGTTATTGAAGCGTGGAACTCATTGCCAGACTCAATTGTGTCAACCCCTAACCCCCAACATTTCTCCCTTAGACTCTCCACGATTGACCTCTCCAGGTTCCTAAGAGGCCAGTAAGGGGCGTACATAAGTGCACTGGTGTGCCTTTTGTCCCCTGTCCAATTGTCTTTCCTTTCTCTCACTTATCATATATATTTTCTTTCTTTTATATATCCTCTCCTCTAGGTTCACTTTACCCTTACATATATTACTACATGTTTATTTTTCTTCCTATGTATTTGTGTATTGGACAAATGAATAAATAAAATAAATAAAATAAATATCCAGATTCCTAAGAGGTCAGTAAGGGGCGAGTACAAGTGCACTAGAGTGCTTTCCGTCCCCTGTCCTATTGCTCTACTATATCTCCTATACCTTTCTTCTATTCCTATATCTCTTCTTCTATTCTTTCATTGATATGTTCTATTACTATATCTTCTTTTCTATTCTTTCATAGATATATTTTACTATGAGTATCTCCTCTATAACCTTCATCATGTATTTTACTATGTGTTTATAGATATATACCCACTAAAACCCTCATTGTGTATTGGACAAAATAAATAAATAAATAAATAAATAAAATATTTACTTTGCCATTAGGCCTGAGGGTACCAGGGGTTCAGTGGGATCTTGAGGTGGATCCATGACTATGGCTAACATGAGGCCCAGTGGTTAAAGTGCAGTACTGTAGGCTACTATTGCTGACTGCTGGCTGCCTACAATTTGGCAGTTCAAATCTCACCAGGCTCAAAGTTGATTCAGCCTTCCATCTTCCCTAGGTTGGTAAAATAAAGACCCAAATTGTTGGGAGCAATATGCTGACTCTGTAAACCGCTCAGAGAGGGCTGTAAAAGCTCTGTGGAGCAGTATATAAGTCTAAGTGCTATTGCTATTGCAATTGCCATTTATTCTCTCTTGTACCTTATGGTTTTATTATGTTTTAATAATTGCTACACACAGCTCAGATTCATTTTTTTAGTGAAGTGAGTGGCCATATAAATTGAATATATGAATAAATAAGTTTTTTAAAATGTATCCAATGGTTTTTCCAACTGGAAATACAGGAGGAAATTGTCAGACCAGCACAAAGTGTCTTCATTAAGCCAATCATATCAATGTTGTGCTTTGATGATACACATAATTTGTCAGCTTTGTCAGCTTCCTTTATACAAAGCTGGTCAAGGTGAATTGTGTCTGTTACATACAGGTCTACAATTCTCTTTAAAAGGGGGTCTATTTCTAGTATTATAGGCCACTTTCTATTTAAAAGAGGGTCTTGAGGAATAGAGTTAAAGAGTGTAAACTTACAAGTAAAGAAATTTGGAGGAATTCTTCATGACAACTTGCCTTAGTAATCAATGAACAATTTTAATTTGGGACATCACCATAGTCTAATAAAAAACAAAAAATGCAAAATGCTTCTCTATTTAAAACAAGTAATGCAAAGAAATTTAAATAATAAGTTTAATATTATAAAAATAGAGTTGAATTCAATAAGAATGTAATGTACATGTGTGGTATTTCTGCTTTGATCTGATTACAGTTAGGTTTTTTATAATTCTGTAATAGTTAGACTTCTATGATAAGCGGAGCAATGGTAGCTCCTTAAATGTTTAATGAAGTCTGTCTTTGTCTGTCCTTTTGAAAATAAATTTAAAAAATTATTTAAAAAAAATAAAAATAAAACAATGTAATGCTTCTTTTTTAATTTTTATCTTGGGCTGCGGTTTTAATAGCTCATGGGCATTAAAGAAAAGGAGATATAATGCTTTAAAATTTGGACAAAGAGTTCTGACTAATTTTTAAATTTGTGGCCTGTAAAAAGCTCTGCTCTAAAGCTGTACACACATACACATTATGTCCCATAAATTACCTCTATATATCTCCCAAAAATCAATAGTATTTGCATTGAATGAAATAATCCCTAAGTGGGGATAAAGAACAAAAGTATTCAAATGCTTGTAAAATAGTTCTAGGTGGAATGCATTTAATTGGTTATTATTCTTTATTATCATCTTTCAAATTGTATTCAGAGCATAAATTTAAAGGGGGCAGGCTAATTCAAGATCCTACGCGTTTATTATTTTACCTCTATTTTCAGAATTAGGAGAACACTACTGGATGTGAATTCCCCATCTTCCAGTCCTACAGACATTTAGACCAATAGCTATTTATTGGATTTCAATTTTCATTTTGAACAGGATACAAAGATTCTGATGGTGGAATGAACAGAACAAAGGAACAGAGAGGCAGATTGTTCTTGAAAATCAGAAATTTTCTATTTAATATTTCTGATTAGCTATATAGTACAGGTAATCTTGAGATCACCCTTTATTACCATACCTGCCTATGATGGTCAATGGATCTTTAGTGACACTAAAGAATGGCTGAGGTGACCCTGACTGAGGTGAAATAAACTAGTTTTGTATAGTAACATACTTCGGTGATGTTGTTCCAACAAGTTTGTTTTTTCACTTTAGACAGCTTATCCATATAAGCAGCAAAACTTCAACTGACACAAAATTGTTTATATTGTGTGACAGTGGATACTTTAAATTTCTAGGGCACTTTCCCATCTAATTATGTCCTGCTGAAACTGTGAGGAAGTTAAGTAAATTGTGATCAAACATTACCGGGCTGCCTTAAAACATTAAAGAAACCTTTTGATTTTTAGAAATCCATTACTGGGAAGACATCTGAGCTCTGAGCTCAGTCCTTGAGAATGAGGCTCAGCCTAGCACCGGCTGGCATCGTTCTCTAATATGCTGTCGACACATGCTACTGTGCTAATACAGGATTAGCATTTGCTTATGAAGTCCCCTCTGCCTTTGAAATGCAGCTTTAATTAAAAATGTTCTACTTGCTCAGGAACACAAAGGAAAAATTCATAATGTTTGGGGAGAAATTTTTAAACAGTTAAGCAGGGATCTCAGTAACTGATTTATGGAAAAAGTTTTAGAATGCTCGGATACCCCAATGAGGTTCATGAAAGAATGATGTCAAGGTTTTGGCAATCTAATATTTGTGGTCCAACTATTTATGTTCTTCCCTAATACTCTAGTGGAAATGAAACTAGGGTGAATGACCACTTGAGTAGAAAAAGTTCACTTATTGGCATTTTTTGCAACACATTCCCCAGCAATTTCTTTGTCAGAACCCAATCCAACAAATAAATAAAGATTTTAACAATGACATCGCATTATTTCAGAAAATTATTTCCCTTACTATACTTCTGAGTTTTTTACATGTTCTTGCTTGGAAATGGCAACAAATTTGTACTAACTGTAAACCTGTTGAACTACAATCCCCACAAAATTTCAGGTAAGAAATTTTTTTTTGTTCTCATTCTTTAATCCTCCATAAACCTTAAACAACTGGGAGGGGAGTTGTCTTGTTTGTTTATTATTACCTTTCTGATTAAACATAACAAATAGTTTATAAGGGTACCTTTATGATTACCAAATCTAACATTTGCTGAATGGTACCAAAGTGAGCTTTAATTATGTGGATTTGGTAGTCATCTGTCTCAAATCTACATGTACATTCTGATGAGGTGTCACCATCAATTCAGAGATGTCCAAGGTAGGTCCAGAAGTAGAGGCCTAATAGGAGAACAGGTCCCCTTTATTCTATTTGATTGTATGTATGCCTCTTGCAAAGAAATACAGCCTGACATCCACAACAAATGTACTCATTTTGGTTTGCTCTCTTTTTGAAAACCTTGCATTGTCTCTACATAATTAATCAATTAAACAATAATTAATTCCATCTTTTTATGGAGATGTGATTGCCATATGAATTGCCAAATCTATTGGAAGCTACCAGCAATTTTAAGAATAATTACCCTCTTCATAATATGCATTTTTGGGATTGCATGACAATGGTTCTGCTTCACATAATTGCATAATTAATCCCTTAGGCGATTCAGGAAACTTCCTAGTTGAATGTCTCTTTCTGCAGTCTGCCAGTAATTAGCTTCCACAAAGTGGCCATTAATAAGAGATATTGTATAGTCCTATTCAATACTACCAAATAATTACTAGTCCTGTGCTTTTTCTCCCCTACTCTCCATTGTATACATCTACTGCTCTAAGAAACTATTCAGAATGCTTCATTTCACTAACATCTGGAGATGTACTGGATTAGAGGAAGGAGAAGGCTATAATTAATATTTCAAGTACATTAACAGTATTTATGGCGCTTTGCCCGCTAGGCTGTCCCCAAATATTTTACTGCTTGAGGCATACTAGCAAATCACAGCTTCTCCAAGTCAAGGAACATGGGAACCAATGCCAGCCAAGATATCTTGGCACATGAGGCAGACTATCCCTTAAGTGCCACTCTCCAGTCTGGCAGGAAAAGTCAATTATCGTGAAGTAAAATATGAGCATTTCCTGAAGTAGCCACGTCATGTTAAATTACATGGCCACCATGATGGCTTGTGGTAGGCTAAACTCCTAGCATTTCATGGTCAGAGGTAAAGGAACAAATGACACTATTTTCTCATTCCTGGAAAAGTAGATAGGAGTACCAGAGGTAGAGAAATTGTTGTTTTGGCATTGGGGAGTAATAATATAAATAATAAATACTTACAATTTTCTACTATTTATAATATATCTACTACATAAGATGTCTGCCTTGTTTTACATAAAGCGGATTAAATCTTATTATAGTCCAAGGAAAGCTAAAAATAATTGGAGGACCTTGTTTTTTGGAATAACAATATATCGAATCAAGATCAAGTTTTAATTTATCAAGTCAAGGTTTAATTTATACCCTTTCCCCAGAAGAATAATTGCAGGAATTGTGTATGTCTTCTGTAATAAAAAGAAGGACTGGGGTGATATTATAGTAGTGTTCAAATGTTTGAGAGGCTGCCACAAAGAAGCGGGGTGGGGGGCGGGGGGCAATCTATTTTCCAAAGCACCAAAAGGCAGCACAAGAAGCAATGGACAGAAACAGATCAAGAATGGATTGCCTTGAGAAGTTGTGGGTGGAAGTTTTTTACATGAGGATGGACAGGCATTTGTCTGGAATGGTACAGGTACTTCTGTTTGTTTGGGGAGTTGGACTAGAAGACCTCCAAGATCCTTTCCAATTCTGTAGTTCTGTTATTATTCTGTTAAATAAATTATTTTTCCTCCTTGTCAAGGCCCAAGGAGCAACTACAGAGGATATAGAGTGGTACCTCTTATATGTACAGGGTGATATTGTGTGTGTGTGTGTGTGTGTGTGTGTGTGTGTGTGTGTGTAAATTTATATATTGTATGTTCAATGGCTCAACCCCATCCCAATGCCATTCTGACATTGTCTGGCAAAACATTTAGTCTCCAGTCCCCGCAAACTTTGTTATGATGAACCATAAGGATCAGAGGGGAGAGGACAGGGAGAAGTGACAAAATGTATAATATGACATTGCAATGCAAACTCCACCCCTCTATTCCTTTTATAGAAACATAGAAGATTGACAGAAGAAAAAATCCTCATGGTCCATCTAGTCTGCCCCTATACTATTTCCTGTATTTTATCTTCGGATGGATATATGTTTATCCCAGGCATGTTAAATTTAGTTACTGTGGATTTACCAACCACGTATGCTGGAAGTTTGTTCCAAGCATCTACTACTCTTTCAGTAAAATAATATTTTCTCACGTTACTTCTGATCTTTCCCCCAACTAACCTCAGATTGTGCCCCCTTATTCTTATGTTCACTTTCCTATTAAAACACTTCCCTCCTGAACCTTATTTAATCCTTTAACATATTTAAATGTTTCGATCATGTCCCCCCTTTCCCTTCTGTCCTCCAGATTATACATATTGAGTTCATTAAGTCTTTCCTGATAAGTTTTATGCTTAAGAACTTCCACCAGTTCGTCTTTGGACCCGTTCAATTTTATCAATATCTTTTTGTAGGTGAGGTCTGCAGAACGGAACACAGTATTCCAAATGTGGTCTCTCTCCCTCTTCCTGCTTGTTATACCTCTACCTATGCAGCCAAGCATCCTACTTGTTTTTCCTACTGCCCGACCACACTGCTCACCCATTTTGAGACTGTCAGAAATCACTACCCCTAAATCCTTCTCTTCTGAAGTTTTTGCTAACCCAGAACTGCCAATATTGTACTCAGATTGAGGATTTCTTTTCCCCAAGTGCATTATTTTATGTGTCAGATACTTTGATGCAGAGAAGAGCTTGCATTATATCATAATGGAAATTTCATCATTTGGCTACTAACAATTAGAAGCAAACATCTATATGACAAGCCATTTTCAATATCTTATTGTGTGGCAACATCTAAATTAGTCAGTCCTGATGGCTTCTGACAGGCTCAGCTCCCAGCACTTCATAGCCTGAGGCAGAGGAATAAATGGAACCCCCTACTGAACCCAGAAAAAGTGGAAAGCTTTGAAGGTACCAGAGCTAGACAGATGTTTTTATTTTGACATATGGGAATAATAATAAATAATCAATCATCTGGGGGAGAAGGAGAAAGATAGAAGACACAGCAATGTAGCAATGAGATTGATTGGTTGTGGAATAAGAATAAACCTGCAAAAAAAAAAAGAGGAACAAGTCCCAGAGTTTCCTCTAACAAGATACATGGTAAACTATCCAAGATACATCTTCATTCCTTTCTCCTAACAAACAATAGATGAGGAAGGATTTTTGAATGCCACAATAAATAATGCTTTTAACAGTAGTGGCTAGTTGGAAGAAAAAATATAATTGTGCAAAGATAATGATGATGATGATGATGATGATGATGATGATGATGAGTCATTTTCAATATCTTATTGTGTGACATTTGAAAACCATCGGAATTGACAAAATCTCCATCTGTCAATTGCAAAAAGCTGCTTTACTGGGATCGGCAAACATAATTTGCCGCTACATCATGCAGTCCTAGGTGCTTGGGAAGCACCTGACTGGTGATGAAATATGAAATCCAGCATAGTGATCTCGTTTGCTGTGTTGTACTGACATAATAATAATTTATTAGATTTGTATGCCGCCCCTCTCCGAAGACTCCGGGCGGCATACAAAAGATGGGAGTGAATGGAGTATATTTTTTTCATTGTGCACAGCATTTCTCTTAAAAGATCCATTCGTGGTATTTAGACAAGCAGCTGTCTCTTCTTAAATTCCACCAGTGGTGAAATATCCACAAATTCTGAATACAAGCTGTTCCATTGGTTAATTGTTCTCACTGTTAGGAAGTTTCTCCTTAATTCCAGGTTGATGGTTATATATTTATAGCTTCTGCTGCATGAAACCCAGCAGCCAATCAGGTCCCACAGAGTTGGCCTTCTCTGGGTCCTGTCAACTAAACAATGCCGTTTGGCAGGATCCAGGGGAAGAGCCTTATCTGTGGCAGCCCCGGCCCTCTGAAATTCCGGAGATTTGAATTGCTCCTACTCTTCCCGCCTTCCGCAAGATGTTGAAGACCTATCTATGTCACCAAGAATGGGGGGACTAACTATCTCTTTCCCCCCCACCACCTTTTTTTTCCTGACTGTAATACACGAGAATGGTGTGATTGTGCAGTAACAATTGTTTTTAATATTTATGGGTTTTAAATTTAGCTTTATATTGGATTTGTATTCTGTATATAGAGTCTTCGGAGAGGGGCGGCATACAAATCTAATTTTTTATTATTATTATTATTATTATTATTGTTGTTGTTGTTATTATTATTTAATAATTTAATTATTTGATGGTGAGAAAGAGAGAACATAGGTTGCCCCTGTGACCAGCTTGTTGTTTTATTTGCTGTACCCTGACGGGAAGGTAGTAGACCTATATCTACATCTAGAGAACGACTGTATCTAAACCAAAACATTTTTTTTTAGAATAATAGCAGAGTAAAAGTTTCTATAGATAAGCCTGAGATCAGTAATGGCAATATTGAGAAATGGGGTGGGGGTGAAGGGTGGAAAAGCTTCAGCCTTCAAGGACATGCTGTCTTGGCCCTTCTTGAAATAAGTCTCTGCAGAGGCAGATTTCAACATGAAACAAAGCAGCTGCATTTATTAGAAAATTCAGCTCTAAAAATTGTGCGTGACCAGCTGTTTGCTGCATCATGTGTTAAGCACTCAGCAAATCAAAAATTCATGCATTTTCCCTAATATCTGTTTTGTAAGTGGTCTGTGACTGTGACTAGCGCTATTTTCCCATTTCCCATTAGGGAAAATGCATGGATATATATATATGGCCCTGGGTTGGGCCAAGAGGCAAAAGGAAACATTAAGCTCCTCCCATGTTCAGTTATGCCAGGGTCATTCGACAGAAAAAAACATATAGCACTTCCCTGGTACAAAGCTTAAAGGATGAGATCCTGTGGTCTAGAGGTTCAAATCCCAGTGTGGGTATGGCTAGCTGATGAGAGGAAACAACCTCGAAATAGATCTATACTCCCTTCATTTTCAATTCAACAAAAATATGTTTTACACACACACAATCAATCAATATATATATATATATATATATATATATATATATATATATATATACACACACACACACACACATACATACATACATACATACACATACATATATATACAATATACAAATATATTATTTGTTTTTGTAGATTTTCATGGCTAAAGGTATGTATTTAGTGCATTGGCACACACACAGACACATATGTCAAGATTAGTACCTGAGGTAATATTCCAGTTCCAGTGGAATAGAAAGTAATTAGTGTAAATTAAAAGGAATGCTGAGTCATGGTAGATCAGCAGAATGTGCTATGACCTGATTGGTTAAGAACTGTATATACTGTAAGACACCTTTGCATAGGTGTGGTTAGTCTGTGGTTGGTCTATTATTGCGGTTAGTGGTGGTGAGTTATCTAGTAAGAGAGTGTTGGTGTTATGTAAATAGAATATAAAGAATATAGTTTTGCTACAAATAAGAAGTAAACATCTTCTCAAGAATTCCTGCTGTATTGTCTTCATTGTGAAACATCTCCAGTTCTTGGTATTGTATCTGATTCTGGGTGGGCAGCTTCTGAACGCAACTATACACACATGCATATACATTTAACGATCTATTGCAGAATTTACTGGATAGTCCTTAGGAGTAACACAGTTGAGAGGCACCTTTTAGATCATCTAGTCCAACACCCTGCTCAAGCAGGAGTCCCTACAACATTTCCGACAAATGGCAGTCCAATCTCTTCTTGAAAGTCTCAAGTGATGAAGCTCCAACAGCTTTTGAGGGCAAGTTGGTTGATTGCTCTCACTATCAGAAAGTTCCTGCTTATTTCTAGGTTGAATCTCTCCTGGGTCAATTTCCATCCAATATTCATTGTCTGGCCTTCTGGTGCCTTGGAAAACAGCTTGACTCCTTCACCTTTGTGGAAGCCCTTCAAGTATTGGAAAACTGCTATAATGTCTCTCCTGGTTCTTTCCCTTTGCTAGACTAGCCTTGCCCAGTTCCTGTAACCGTTCTTCATATGTTTTAGTCTCCAGTCCCTTAGTCATCCTGGAGTCATATGCTGGTTCACCAAGCCTGGAACATACTGTAGAACTGATTTAAGGTGAATACTTATACAGGTAGCCCTCGACTACAATTAAGCCCAAAGTTTACCATATGTTGCTAAGCAAGACATTTATTGAGGTTTTCCCCATTTTATGACCACTTTTGCCACAGTTGTTAAGAGAATTGTTGCATTAGTTAAATTTAGCAACACTGTTGTTAAATGAATCTGCATTGGCTTTACTTGTCAGATGGTCAAAAAACTGGCATCACATGATGCCAGGACACTATAGCCGCCATAAATATGAACCAGTTGCCAAGATCTGAATTTTGATCATGTGACCACAAGGATGCTACAATGTTCATAAGTGTGAAAATCATAAGTCATTTTTTTTCAGTGCTGCTGTAAGTTTGAACAGCCACTCAAAATGGTTGTAAATTGAGGACTACCTGTACATGGACTTATCTACACGTGCTTTGTGAAGGATCCACAGTAACCTTTTCCACAGGAAAGTGCTTTTTTTCTCATGGACATTTGCTAGTAGAAAATGCACTATAGATGTTGTAAGTTCTTGATCATTTGTCAAACTTGTTGTTAGGCTGTCAGGATGGCACTGGTATTCTTTTTTTTATATATAGTTTCTTTATTGTTTTCCAAAAGAAAATAAGGAGTAAAAGAAAATATTTCTCATATATTTTGTTCTAGTTTAACAGATCTTAATCCATTTCTATTACCTTTTAGATATATTTCTTCATATATATGTACATTCATATATAAATATCGTAAGTAGAGTTTACTATTAGGGTAGAAAAAAATACATAGAAAGAGAAATCATACATCTTAAGGTAATTGTTATCTTTCTTTTGTATACTGGTACTTTGTCTTGTTACATTTTCAATCTTTGTTTTGAATCCATTCATGCCATTTATACCATAATTGTTTGGATTTTTTGCTTTTGGTCCCCTTAATTGAGTTTGTCATTTCATCCATCTCTATACATCTATATATTTTATCAATAATTAAACTCTCCAATGGGGTTTGTTCATTTTTCCATGTTTGTGCCAATGAGATTATGACTGCGGTGTTTATGTGTGTTATAAGGAAAAGCGTTTGCTTGGTATAAGATCTTTTCCAAATTCCTAAGAGCATACCTTTTGGTATTCTTTTTTAGGATGGCAATTGCCTCATTTAGAAGCAAGCTAAAGCCTAAAGCCACTTCAGCATAAAGTCAGTTTTGACGGAACTGACAATTTTCATTCAAGACCAGTGTTCCCTCTAATATTTTTTGGGGGTGGGCGGAAAAGTATAGTGTCTGAGCGGCAGTCCCTTCGGGACTGGGCGGCACAGAAATATTAAATAAACAAACAAACAAATTAAAAAACCACCCTGTTTTGCCTCAGAGAATTTCAAAATAAAATACTGTACTGTGTGTCTATAACAGTGAGCTCATAATAGGGCAACTCTATCAATATCAAAATGCCACTTAAATAGTTGAGCTAGTTTCAAACTAGATTTTGATTTTCTTTCTCTCTTCCTTACTCCCATTCTTTTTCTTTCTCTTTTCCTTCCTCTCTTTTTTCTATCTGTTTCTCTCTCTTCCTCTCTCTCTCCTTCCCTCTCACTCTTTCTCTCTCGGCTTCTGGGCAGGTTTGAAAAACTCTGAGTTGATGATGATTTTTAAGTGAGCGATTGCTCACTGCTCAGCTTAGAGGGAACTATGTTCAAGACCATAAATTTGGATCATCACTTTCTAATACTGCCTTGTCAAACAGCTCATGCTTCTTGTCATTAGCAGCGCAAAGCAAGTCATTAGCCCCAGACGTTTATTAGCACTTGCTCACTTTTCCATGCCCCTCTGTGACTGGGTAATCAATGCACTCATCTCAAGTCCTGTGACACTGTCAGCACATAATCCATCCCCTTGGCTATTTGTGAATGGAGAGACATATCCATTTATAAGTTCCAGTTGAGAGGTTGTTAATTTCTTAATTAAAACAAAAACAAAAACAACCTCTGTGTGGCATCTCAGGTTCTGCAGGGAGAGTGGGATCAAAGGTGAAAATAACAGTCATAATGACATGATTGAAGTCCTCCTCCTTTTTCACATGCTTCATTCCTGACTGTCTTAACACAACCACTGTCTTAAATTCTCCGCCACCAACACCGTTCTAGTCCAGGACATGTCTGGCACATCCTGTTTTAACTCCAGTGGAAAAAGAAAAAAAATAACTCAGGTTTGAGAAAGAAGAGTCCTCATTTGTCAATAAATATAAGAGAAAACATCTGGATGGCTATTGATTTTTTTTACCTATAGTTTGGTTGGTTGGTGAGCTATTTGCTTAAAAAAATTACAGTATTAAATTATTAGATAAATCAACTCCTACCCTCAAAATGACCAGAATAACTAGACACAAGAACAGTTTTTTCCCCAAACGCCATCACTCTGCTAAATAAATAATTTCCTCAAAGCTGTCAAATTATTTCCTAAGTCTATATTACAATTAATCTTCTCATCGTTCCCATCACCCATCTCCTCCCACAAATGACTGTGTGACTGTAACTTTGTTGCTTGTATCCTTACAATTTTCATTGACTGGTTCCTGATATGATTTAATTGCTTATTTGTACCCCGACTATCATTAAGTGTTGTACATTATGATTCTTGACAAATGTATCTTTTTCTTTTCTGTACATTGAGAGCATATGCACCAATGACAAATTCCTTGTGTGTCCAATCACACTTGGGCAATTTAAAAAAATCTATTCTATTCTATTTACAGTATACAATGCAACCAAGGTAACTCTGGTGCAATATAAAATAATGCCATTAAAAAAACTGCAATAAAACCTACTTTTAAAAAATTAACAGGACAGCAACACTCAGAGGAGCAACGAACTGTAATGGAAAAAAAAACAATGAAATGGCAGTCCAAACAGCTCTAATATCCATCCAAAAAGCTTATTCAGCTTTGACAATCCAGTCAGAGCTGAAGAAGCTTCTTCGAGGAGAAGTGAAATGCTTTCAATGGAAAACCAGAAAATCCAGTTGTCTTTTGGAAAAGCACCTTTGGGATAACCATGACCTGGATGACTAAGAATCTCCATAGATATGAAATGAAATGAACACTCCAAATAAATGCTAGATCTCAAATTCATTTTTGCATCTATGTATTTTTTGTTTGTCAAATTATATAAGAATTAGCTTTTAGAGTTTTGGCGAACAGACAAATTTGTTAGTAATACAATGTTCGTTATGAATTTCTGAACATTGTTTAAAAGTTCTATTGTGATTTAAGTAGAAATATGGAAGAATATAGTAGAAACCCTTATGCTTTGCCAAAAGACCATTAGGATGTGCTATATGTTAATGAATTTCATATGAGTTACAAACCAAACAGGAATATCTTGAGTAAACAATCAACTATTAAAATGGGCTAATTTTACCCGATTATTTTCCACGTTTAATTAGATTTATCAAAACTTCTTCCTTTCCATTTCTCAGAAAATTGTGTAAAGTTGTCCATTCTTGCCTAATGGCTACCCTAGAATCTGAATAAAAGCTTTTATTCTATTTGCTAACATTCCTGAGGCTGCTTTGGATGTAATTTTTTTGGATAAATGCACTTTGATCTTCTTGGAGGTATTCATTCTGAGGCTTGAAAATTACCTTGGAAGTCTTCTAGTCCAAACCGCTGCTCAGGCAAGAAACCCTATACTATTTCAGATAAATTGTTGTCCAATCTCTTCTTTAAAACTTCCAGAATTGGAGCATTCCCAGCTTCTGGAGGGAAGCTGGTTAATCGTTCTGTCAGAAAATTTCTCCTTAGTTCTAGGTTGCTTCGCTCCTTGATTAGTGTCTATCCATTGCTTCTTGTCCTGTCTTCACATTGTCAACTGTACTTTCTCCCTGTGTAACTTGTTATTTTGTCTACGAAGCTACAAGGAAGTAAATACAAGATAGAATGCAGATTTTCATTAGCTTGCAAATTTCCTACAAAAACAGTGGTGGGCAGATACATTCCTGGGTGCAGTTTTGTTATGGTCAGGAATTAGCCGTCACTTTATTATCCTTTTCATTACACTGGTTTTTATCATGCACCAAGTACAAAACAATAAAACATCTTCTTCACTGAATCCTTGATTTAGCTACACTCTCCAGTGAATGTTGAGTTGAATTGAATTTATTTGACTTCTATGTCGCCCAATCCTGTAGGACTCAGCTGATTCATGTTATGACTCAGCAGGTCTTCAATATCCCCCCAAAGCAGAGCCAATTTAGGATGCTCCTATGAAATCATATGCAGGTAGTCCTCACCTTACAACCACAACTGACCCCAAAATTTCTGTGGTTAGGTGAGAATTCATTAAGTAATGGTCATAAATTCAGACACCACTTGCCAAGCATCCAAATTTTGATCCAGTTATCATCGAGATGCTGTATATGTCATAACCGCAAAAAACCACTTTTTTCAGAGCCATTGTAGCTTTGAACAGTCACTGAATGTATGGTTGTAAGTTGTAGAAGTTCTAGATTGGCTCTTGATTTGTATGTAATAGTAGAATTACACATAGTTTACACTAGTCTACTCTCCAAATAAAGATGATAGAAGAATGAGATGATATCCCTCTTGTATTTGGAAAAGACACACCCCTGGAAATGTCTATTTTAATAACAGATGTGAATATATAGCTGGACTTTTCAATTGCTTTTACATGCCCAGAGTTTCAGGGGTCATATCACCCAGGGATGACAGAGGTCTATTTGTAATAATCAATGCAACCATTTTTTTCCATTTTTGAAACATAGAAATAAATTTGCTGTTGAGATTTTTAAGGAATACGACACTGTTAAATTAATTTGCAAATCCACCCTGTGCGTTACTTCCTATTCAACAATAACAGGGAAATTGTCTTTTGGGTTTGTTTCTCTTTGGCCTGTGAATGCACATTGTTTATAAAATTCACAATATCTTGTACACATTGCAGAAGTATGCAGAAAGAAGGAAATGCTACTCAGTATTGAGGGGGAATGAAAAGAAACATGTGCGAGTGAGACTACTTCCTTAGCTCAGACTAATTCTCTCTTAGTATCTGAATCACCATGGGATGTTTTCATTAGCTTTTCCTGGAAAACATCGCATAACCTGCACCTACAACATTGATTCACAGCCACCTTTATAAATTTCAATATAATTGCATGCTGTTGCTTCCCTATCTGGTGCCAGATATCAAAGATGGAATAAAAAAAGAAAGTAAATAAAAATAATGGAAAGAAACAAAGAATGCAATTCTCTTCTTTCTGAAAGAATCAAACAAATTAAAGGGCAATTCAGGATTTGTTTCTACACAATACTGAATGGAAAAATCATAAAGATGAAAATTTATATGAAACATAAAAATCTGAAATCGTATTTACTTATTGTTTCTGATAGCCTTTGACATGCAAGACTTACCTGTTGTGGGTATGGCTCTCTGGAAGAACTATGCTAGAAAGTAAATAAAAGTAAATAATAAATAAAATATACAATTATGTCCAATCCTATGTTGTTTTCCATTTTTATTCTACATATATCTAATATGTTTCTTGTGTTGTTCACCTTCTAACTAGGAAAGTCTTCTACAATACAGCAGCTTCATTTCCACATGAGATGCAAAATGAATAACTCTTTTGGCCAATGTTTTGCCTTCTTCTATTGTTAGTTTGTAGACTGAGATTTCTCTCATTAATTCCTTTATTTGCAATTACTCATAAAAGACTCTCTTGGGATTAACTTCAATCAGTAGATAGTTAGCAAATTGTCAGCGAGGAGAATAACTTGGACACATGCCACAAATCCAATCCCTAACTACATTATCATAATGGATAACATACTATCCAGTGCTGAAGGCCAAAAATATATGTCAATGTCTTCAATTGAACCATAGATTTTTGTTTATGACCCCGTTGCCTGCTAAAATGAGAGCATTCGCCAATCTTGCAAATATCCTTTTGTAATGAAGATTAGAAAATTTACGGTAGCCATTTTAGGATAACGTGAGAGAATTTTTGATGAGAATAGACATGGCTGAACAAACAACCATCAAAGTCACTTTGACTTCAATAGTCAATTTTTCATTAGTGTTTGAGGTCTTGAGAGATGAACATGAGGGGACTTGCATTTTTCCTGCAATCACAGACTTTCTTTCTCTTAAGACCTGAGCCCAAGCCAAATCTTGTGCCTTTTAATCCTTTCCGACTTCTCATTTCTTGGGATCTCTAAAGGATCTGGAGGTCTCTAGAGAGATTCTTCAAGTAGAAAATGCATCAATTATTTTCGACTGGATCTACAGGAAGTGATGAACTATGTTGAGTTTGCAATGCAAAAGCATTCAGTTAGTATGTGCGATTTGCAGAAGCATCCAATAGACCAGAGTGCTTTTTTAAAATAATCCTTCCATTTGGTCATAGTAAATCCTACCAAAGGGCTATAATAGAAGTAGCTAATATTTTCATTTTTGTTTGTTTTTTAAAAAAATATTTTATTAGATTTATGTGCTGCCAAACCTATTTAGAGGCAAACCTGGACAGCTTACAATAATTAAAACCAGTTTTAATTAAGTTAAAATTTTACTATTTTTTTTAACATGTGAAAAGGCTGAATCTAAATCATTTTGGAACCCATTAAAGTTGAATTTGGTCAGAGGTAAACATTACTGAATTCTTTTTTACAAAGTTCTAAAAAATAAATTCTACACTAGCCGTGATAAATAATTGAGTAATAGTATACTAGTAATAGTACCTTTTTATACATCCTTTCTTATACATCAAAAATCTCAACCATATTGCCAAGGACCACAATCACAATATGAACCTTATCATTTTGGGGACTCGTGATTTTTTATGGCCTTGAACTCACAAGCTGAAATCTGTTTTTCTGAACTGGTTCCAGCTCTGCATAGTGCCATCGTTTGCCTTTCCCTGATCACTGACAAGATTGGAATCTACTGGGACCCTTTCAACAGCTCGAACATGACATTCCCCTTATTTCACAGCTCAGACTGTTAGATCTCTTGCCAGAAAGTATGGTGCCTTGAGGCTATTCATTTTTGAAGTGCTTTTTGGCAGCACAGCTGCAGGAGGTACAGGGTAGCCTTAAATGTTTCACAAGGGGCCATCTCTCATTCTTCTGTTTTTAAACCCATGTTTCTTAGCATCTGCTTGAAAACTCTGTCACCAGTCCACCATCGGATTATGAGACAAAAAATGAAAGATCTCTGGCATCTGTTGAAGGATTCTGGGCAAGGGTGAAAATGCTATCGGTTCGGCCCAGTTCAGGTGTGCTGGTAGCAGTGACTGCCAATGGTTCAAAGTGTCACGCTGGGGTTGACAGCCTCCAAAGACATTAAGAAACTTTCAGTAGTTAGATAGTTAACTCTGTTTATTAATGTAGCTCCTCCCTCTCTATGATGTAACTGCTTTGCTCACTTCCTCCTCCCTGCAGGAAGAGAAGCTATTAAGCGGACATTACGGTCTTAGTCTTCTAGCAATGTAGACGTTCATTTTAAGCCTCTTAAGGCAAACTTTATTTTTCTACTTTTTATAATAAAAGTTTGGTTCATTCGAACATGCTTGTTTGTACTTTAATAGCCCTCTGCCTCCGGAAGGTCTTACCTCAGTCCTAACAGGCTGAGCACTCTGCCCGGTAGGATCTTTCTCATTCTAACACAAAGAACCGGTAGTGGCAGCAGCATGAGGCTCCATCCACCCACCTGGATGCCACCATTTTCTTTTTTTTTAACCCTCTGTGCATGCACAAAGTCTTCTGCGCATGTGCAGAGGGTGAAAAAGTGCACACAAATTGTACAGCTTCTGAACCGGTAGGGAAGGTAAGTAGATTTCACCGCTGATTCTGGGGAAACCTCCTTTCAGTTCAGATCATGGCTTTCAAATCAGATAACAATATGGGCTATGCTAGATTTGCAGGACTGCACAGAACATTGCTAGATGCTTCCTCCCAAGAGGAACATCTGGACTATCAGGAATTTGCTGGAAAGATATCAGAAGAAGGGAAGGAAGGAAAGCACCAATCATTTGACATGGACACTTTCACAGACTCACAGAGTTGGAAGGCACCTTGGAAATCTTCTGGTCCAACCCCTTTGACAAGCAGGAAACCCTACACAATCATACTCAGACAAATGGCTGTTCAATCACTTCTTAAAAATTTCAAGTGAACGAGCACTCACATCTTCTGGAGGCAAGCCATTCCACTGATTAATTTCCCTCACTGTCAGGAAATTTCTACTTAGTACTAAATTGATTCTCTCCTTGATTTTTTTTAAAATTCATGTTTTATTTGCAATTTTCTTTTCACGTTATACATATCTTGTGTACAATGTATTGATTGGGTCAAATCTTTTTTAAACACTGCTAACATAATAATACAAATAAGTATGCATAATCCTAGTCTTCCAACTCCTACAATACTATTCTCTCTTTATAATTCTTTTATCATTTTTCTATTAATTCATTTAAATATAAATAACATTTCTTTGTGCCTTGTTATTTGTTGCATTTTTCCTAAAATATTTACTTTAGTTTAGTTCCGTCATAATTCCAATATCCCAAATATTGAATATTGGCTACTATTAATGTACAGACAGAAGGAAAAGGGGGGACATGATCAAAACATTTAAATATGTTAAAGGGTTAAATAGGGTTCAGGAGGGAAGTGTTTTTAACAGGAAAGTGAACACAAGAACAAGGGGACACAATCTGAAGTTAGTTGGGGAAAGATCAAAGGCAACATGAGAAAGTATTATTTTACTGAAAGAGTAGTAGATCCTTGGAACAAACTTCCAGCAGACGTGGTTGGTAAATCCACAGTAACCGAATTTAAACATGCCTGGGATAAACATATATCCATTGTAAGATAAAATACAGGAAATAGTAAAAGGGCAGACTAGATGGACCATGGGGTCTTTTTCTGCCGTCAGTCTTCTATGTTTCTATGTTAATAAAGTTTAATCAATCCCAGGAATATATCTCAAAATCTTTGCAATTTCTAATCCTTAAAATTTTAAGATTACCTAATTCCAAACTTCCACCTACTAAGATTAACTAATTTTTTAGTTATAATAAATTCTATAAATTCTATTATCTGTTAATATATATGCTACTATTTTCCCTATTTGTATTTTCTATTTTTCCATTTTATTAATATATTTTCTCCTTATCCATCATCTCTCATTCTTTTGGAGGGACAAAAACTCATTAAGTATTTTCAAAATATCCAAGTTTTTTTTCTAACATAGAGTCAAGGTCAGGCCACTTTCCAGATGTTATTTACTTCTATTCTGTGTATTAGACTCACTTTCACTAAAATATTGACACTGTAGTACTGTAGTGCTGTAGTGCTTCTCTTCTTCCAGTAGATGCTCCTAAATCCAACATTAAATGGTCTGTCAAAAACAGCTGATTATCCAATAAATCCAGGGCATTTAGAAATATAACTAAGCAAAACCATTTCTCCCAAAAATCAACTTTCCAATTATTTAGGCTTTTTTCCAGGTTTTCTGCATTTTAAAGCTTCCTTTGAGCATTTCTTTCACCTCTTAATTTTCAGTCTTTAATCTTCTCCATGTGTCTAATCTCCACTTCCTTAAAGTTTGGAAATTATATTTTAAAATTCTTGTACTTAAATTAAGTCTTTAGAGTAAGAGTTGGCAGTTATTTTACAGAGTTTCAATGCTATGTCCACGCACTGCTCTAGCATTTGTGGTCCCAGTTGTCCCAGCTTGTGACTGTTGCCCCTGCTGTCATTTGGGAGAGCTTGCTTTAGACCTAACAGGGAAATTGCAAGTTCCTCATGGTCAGTGAAGCACCTCTCCTTCCTTCACCACTCCTACTAGACCACTATGACCCCGTTAGGTCTCCCGACAACAATTGCAGGCTGGATGTCTCAGGGCTCAGTGGAGCCCTCTAATTTCCAAGCTGTTCTCACCAGGACATCAACCAGAAGACCACTGCTTGATAAACTTTCATCCATTACTTCTTGTCCTGCCCTCAGGTGTTTTGGAGAATAGACCAAGTCTCCTTCTCTGTGTGGCAGCCCTTCAAAGCCGTTCCGAGTCTTTGGAGAGGGGCAGGATACAAATCTAATAAATAAATAAATATTGGAAGGGGCTGTAAACATGTTTATTTATTTATTTATTTATTTATTTATTTATTTATTTATTTATTTATTTAGTTAGTTAGTTAGTTAGTTAGTTAGTTAGTTAGTTAGTTAGTTAGTTAGTTAGTTATTTGAATTATTTTTATGCTGCCCTTCTCCTTAGACTCAGGGCAGCTTACAACATGTTAGCAATAGCACTTTTTAACAGAGCCAGCATATTGCCCCCACAATCCAGATCCTCATTTTATCCACCTCAGAAGGATGGAAGGCTGAGTCAACCTTGAACTGGTGATGAGACTTGAACCACTGACCTGCAGATCTACAGTCAGCTTTAGTGGCCTGTGGTTAAATTGCAGGGGGCAAGAGTCTTCCTAGGAAATCTTAGATAAATGAAAGTAGCTCATCTACTTGTATTAGAATTACTTTAGAAGTTAGGATCTCTATCTATCTACCTACCTACCTACCTACCCATCTACCCATCTACCCATCTACCCATCTATCCTATCCTATCCTATCCTATCCTATCCATCTATCTATCTATCTATCTATCTATCTATCTATCTATCTATCTATCTATCTATCTATCTATCTATAGTTGAAAGGGACCTTGCATATCATTAAGATCATTTGCATTTCCTCTAGTTCTCTGGACTTATCACAGACTGCCCGGATGTTATTTTCTCTAAAGTTATCTTGTGATAGAGGAATCTTATGGCTGTTTTTATAGGGTTCCTTTTTTCCCAAACCAATGCAGCATCCATGGAAAAATGGATAAGCATTTGGGTTTTCGATATATTATTTTATATTTGTTGGAATGGACTGCTGTTGACCAGAAATAACAGTCTTCTTTGTTGATACAATAGTCATGAAGTCATGATTCCTAACACCTTCATTCTTTTTTCCTCATTTTTTACCTTTGAACTTCTGTTTAAATACAAATTATCCCGATTTGAATTCCAGACTAGTTGAAAATTATGCTGCTGCTTGATATTTGAAGCTAGGTATAAAGATCAATTTTCTTCCACAAATTAAAGTAGGTGGGTATTTTATTTCTCTGTTGATGGCATAAAGTTGCTTTGCATAATTATGACCATATTAGCAACCTGGAACATCTTCCTTTATTTTATCTTTCCTTCATTTCTATGTCTGCTTTGTGGCTAGTTTTATAATAATGCAAAGTGTACGTGCAAAAAGCAGCAGAAGGGGAGGTGGAAAAGTTAAGACATCTTTCTAATTTGCCTTTGCATCTCTTCCTTAATTTGGTCAACTCAGAATTTTATTTAGTATTTAATCTCACATTTTTGTATTGTCTCCTGCTATATTTCAGTCATTAATCACAGTTTGTTGCACAGCCCCCAGAGGAAGTGAACTGAACACTTACGTGGTTGACAGTTAATTAAAAAAATAATTTTAGATTTATTGGTTGAAGGCACCAAGCCATTCTCTCTAACCTTAGTGAGGTGGCACTGTATCCACTACGCTAATTCTCACGGAACTGCATTGAGTCATAGCTGTAGGAGGGCAAATTCCTTTTCTATGGCATGGGTTTCTTTCTAATTTACGGGGGGGGGGGAATGGTGACTAATCAGAAAAATGTTTTTCCAGGATTTTTATAAAATTGTACAAACTTCTCCCAAACAAAGTTCTTCTCCCAAACCTGCAGAAGGCTATATGTCATCAAGAGCTACATATTTCACCCAAATTTTCCAAGCTTCCATGGGTCACAGACAGTGATGTCATTGTATCACTGATACAGCAGGGAAGATAATATAATATTGTACTATTTATAATATTTCTCAATCTTTGGAGCTTTACTGTTTTGGTTGGCTCTGGGCCAGCTCCTGCAACAAGGAATTTGGATGTTTGATTAGGAGAGTCCTCAGGTTCCCATAGACTTGTCTTACTGCCATCAGCTTCAGACAGTGAGGATTCCTTGCCAAGGTTAGACGGCAAGGGGGAAGAAGAAGAATCATCAGATAGAGAGATGGATGCAGCCAGCCCATTAGTTAATGACTCCATTAGTGGGTCATCGGATTCAGAGGAGGAGGATCGGTGGATAGATGCCAGAATGCACAGGCTCATGGCTAGAAGGGACCAACTGTGTAGGTATCGTCGGAGATAAGGGAGAACACCTGTGGCTGGGGTAATTAAGCTAATGGGGCTGCTGATAAATTTGCAGCGTTGCAGGGAGCGTGTGTGGGAGATTATCTGTTTGGAGAAGGATGAGTGTACTTTGATTTGGACTGTTCCAGGACTTACAAAGACTTTTTGGATATTTCACAGCTAAGTATATCTTGTGGACTCTTGAAGGGGGGTGGCTGTGATGCCTTCACAGCTGCCTTTATCTGCTCTGTTTTGTTTTTGCTTTTTGCAGCATTCCAGGCTTGTGGTTGTGTGAGAGCACTTTCGCTGTTTAAAGTGCATGCATACAATACTTTTGTTTTGATAAACCAACTTTATGTTTACTCTGAGACAGTGTGTGAGTCTGAGTTTACCTTGCTAACTCATTAGAGGGGCTCCTACTGAAGGGCCGGCATAACATTTACCATTCTGTTTTATTATAAGTGTGCATTGGAGATGACATTAAGCATGGAACAAAGTATGAATATGCTTAAATTTGGTGCTTTGCCTCTATATTTTAGTAGTCCTATCTTGGCTGTCTCCAAAAGCCAAAAATTAAGACTAGAGAGGCAAACAATCCAGATAATAGAATAGAATAGAATAGAATAGAATAGAATAGAATAGAATTCTTTATTAGCCAAGTGTGATGGAAACCTAAGGAATTTGTCTTTGATGCATATGATTTTCTTTTATATATCTTTGGTACATAAAAGAAAATATACATTTGTCAAAAATCATGAGGGTGTTCAACCATGTTATAGGTCCAGGTCTGTTGGATACACATTTTTTAAAATATTGGGCCAAGAGCACACTAAGTGATACATAAAAAAACTAGATAAAAATGCAGACAAGCTCCTATTATATTAAGGAAATATTATGTTATGTTATGTTATGTTATGTTACATATTATTAATATTATATTAGGGAAAGCAAGTTGCATATTGAAAAATACATAAATTTTCTGAAAGTCACAAAAGTGAAATTCTGTTTTCTTCTATAACTGAACTGGATACATTTTCCCATCCCCAAAACATCTTGGTACTTCTTAAAAAAGGGTTATCAAAAATGCAGACATTGGGCCATCTATTTTCTCCATTTTCTGTATTGCTGTCGCTGGGGAAAAGTTAAAACAATATCTGTCAATATTTTTTCCTTGGAGCACTATGAGGGATGCTCCTATGGAGTCCAGGGCTTTGTAGGCAAAAGAATAGCAATAGTGACCTGCTGGAGTTGTTACCACAACTGTGTTAATTTGAAAGGAAATAAGGATCAGGGAGAGTGGGAGAAGAAGAGAACTGATTGGCAATCTGAGGTCATCAATGAGAAGAGTCCCTGTAAAATCCCATAGGATTAGGCATGTCTGTGTGAAATTCTTCTGACCTCTCTGGTTGAACTTTATCTCCATCACTGGAGGAACTGTTACCACCAGCGTGACCACTTTCTCCATTTCCAATTGTGCTTGCTGCACAAAGACACTGTGAATCTGTGCTGCCAAAACCAGCCTGTGATGCGTAGCGAAGCTTCTCAGTGCTTGATGTGACTGTCTTAAAAACTAGGAATGCTAAACGTGTTTTTTAATTAGCTGTCACTGGAGCCAGGCTGTTTGCCCCCTCATTTCCCTCTCAGTTCAAGTTAAAAGAGAAGGTTAAGAGGTCTGGGCAAAGATGTTGGAAATGCAATCGCTAACAATGCTACCGCAGAAACACCATATGGCTGTGAAGGGTGAAAAGAAAAATGGGAGTGCTAATCACTTGGAAACCGCAAAAGCAGTCTAGGTGGCATTTGCATGCAAGAGTACAAGTGCAGAGTGGAGCAGCTCTCTTATGGAAATCCCAGTGAAATGAATGAGAACAGCTTGGTGTCACTCATGGAAGGATTTCTATATGCCTCGATTTTCAGATTTTCAGAGAACAAAGGACATGACAACATTTTAGAGACTAACCATTTACAATTATCAGCGCCATAACAAGTGACTAGGTGAGTAACCATGTGTGAACTCAGTACTTTTGTTATGATTATTCCTTAAATGAATCAAGAGTCTTTCGTTTATGCTTGAGCAGACAAACAATAAATAGATTAACGCTGTGGGCCCAAACTAACAAAATGATGTTCAATGTCGAGAAGAGTAAAGTCCATCACCTAGGTAAAAAAAAACCTAGACATGCATACAGTCTGGGAGGAACCCTACTTAGCAATAGTGACTGTGAAAGGGATCTCGGAGTCTTGGTGGATAGTCAACTAAATATGAGCCAGTAATGTGCAGCAGCGGCTAAAAAGGCCAACACAATCCTAAGCTGTATCAACAGGGGGATACACTCCAAGAGCAGAGAGGTATTAATAACACCCTATAACACCCAGGTCAGACCTCACCTGGAGTACTGCGTTTAGTTCTGGTCACCACACTTGAAAAGAGACATAGAAAGTCTGGAGAAAGTGCAGAATAGAGCAACCAAAATGATTAGGGGACTAGAAACCAAGACTTATGAAGAGAGACTGCTGGAACTGGGCATGGATAGCCTAGAGAAAAGAAGGGCCAAGGGGGACATGATAGCAGTCTACAGGTACTTGAGAGGTTACCACATAGAGGAGGGGGGTCACACTGTTTTCCAGGGCACCAGAGGGCCAGACGAGGAACAATTGCTGGAAGCTGACCAAGGAGAGATTCGACCTAGAAATAAGGAAGAAATTCCTGACAGTCAGAGCGATCAACCAGTGGAATGGCCTGCCAGCGAAGGTTGTGAACTCCCCAACTTTGGACATTTTCCAGAGGAGACTGGACTGTCATTTGGCTGGGGTGCTGTAGGATTTCCTGCTTAAGCAGGGGATAGTACTTGATGACCTGCAAGGTCCCTTTCAACTCAAACAAACAAACAAACAAACAAACAAACAAATAAATGATGGTTCTATTATAGCTGGCTGCACATAGATTGATCTGTGAGTCACTCAGATCTACACTTCAGCTTCCCCCACCATGAGCACAAGCCATCCCCCATTTCTCAAGTGGTAGGGATGCATTGACTCTCTTCAGTCAACAGTTAACACAACCTCCACCACCATTTTCAGGTTCCACCTTGCCCTAGCAGAAGCCATGCTGTGCCACCTCATTTCAACTCCTTATAAGAACCTTTGCCATTCCGGCTGGCTGCTGCCCTCCACTGCCATTTATTTTTTACAAGTGGACAAATGATGGGCTTTGTATCTGTCTGTGGGGAGGGTATAGGCAAGTTCCTTGATGGGCCTGTACAACAATGCTGGATTCTTTCCTTCTTTGTTTTGCAGGAGAGCTGGATTTAAAACTGGGTCATTTTTATTGAAATAAATTTGCATAATTTATTTAAATAAATTAGCATAACTTATTGAAATAAATTAGCATAATTAGCATAGTTAACCTATGACCCTAACAAGGACCCGCAGGGTCAAACAATTGTTTCCGGGGCAGAAAATGACGTAGAATAAACTTTCGGGGCAACTTCTGGGTGTAGCTCCATGCTAATCCAGGTGAGGGACCACTCCCTCACCTGAGACCTTGCCATGCACTTGCATGTGGGAGGTCCCGCCAGCTAACCCCTAGAAGGGGAATTAAATGGGCGGGACCCAAAGACAGGTTCCCCCCAACTGCTCAGGTCGTCAAAACCACAAGCCTTTGGAGAGAACCTGTCAATCATCCCCAAAGATGCCCAACGGAGAACACGCAGTTGCTAAACCACCACCCAGTTTTCCGCCCCTAACCTGCCTACCCAAATGACCAAAGGTAAGACAATTAACCTAAAACAGGTGCAAGTACCCCCTAGCTGCTCATCCGTCTCCACAGTGTGGAATAGGCGAAAAAACGGTCCTGGCTAAAGCACCAGGACCGCCAAAAATTCCTATTCGGCCCCCTAGGGCGACCCCAGTGGCACACTGTAAAATAGGGAGGGAGGGCGGGTGGGTGTCTGCTAAACGGAATCCGGGCGAAAAGGCTGACTTCAAGCCAACCAGCCCTTTTATAGGGCCGGCAGGCTCCGCCTGGACAACATCATATCAGGCCACCCTGGCCTGATTATTGGGCCGAGATCTCACGAAGCCTCACGAGATCTCGGCCCCAACCAAGATGGCGGCTGCCGCCGGTTTCCATGTCCCCCGGTGCCTCCTGCAAAATGCGCCAGGGGATAAAAGCCACCGGCGGTATTTCGATGGGGGGTAGGGCAGAAATGACATACTTTCTGTCATTTTTCATCTTCTAAACTAATTACAGTAAAATTATCCTTCCTTCCTTCCTTCCCTCCCTCCATCTCTCCATCCATCCATACATACATCCATGCTTCCCTCCCTCTTTCCCTCCCTTCCTGTAAAGAATCAGGGGAATCCAGGTCTATACTAAGAACATCAGGCCATAAATATGATCAAAGGAAGGTTGGGGTTTAAATCTGCAATGGGATTTCTTGTCCTGCCTTCATTTCCAGCTTGGCTGTGCACTGGAGAGAAGCAGTTTAAAGCAGCAGTGGGAACAAAAACAACAACAACAAAAAGCCTACGACAAGATGGCACCAGATTGTTTCTTTGTCTGATCTGATCCCTCTGTGGATCCCGGCGCTTGCGAAGTAATTTACAATTACTTAGCTATCCCTACAATGTATTACAGATTAGCCCAGCAGCTTCCCTCAACATGACAACCAAATTTCCATATGCTCCATAGTATGTCCAGAGGCCATTGTACTGTAATCTTAACGCTGGCTATCTAGAAGGAACAGGCAGGAAAACCTGGGCCAGCCATACCTTTAGCGTGAAGTTGCTGCAGTGATCGTAACAGGAATGTGTGTGTAAAAAAAATGCCTGGCTTCAAACTTTTGCAACCTTTTATCATTGTTTGCAGATATATTTCAAATTCTTCTCCAGGGATTGTTTAGCCATTAAGATGTTTCCAAAGTGCGTTACCTATATTTCCTTGCCACTGGCTCAATTGGTTGAGATTGCTAGGAGCTGTAAGTCATAAGGTGTCCTTAGTGGTGTCTGAGCTGGGGGCTTTTTCTTGAAAATGTTTAAATACCCAAACTAGGTAACATCTTCAGTGAAACATCTGCAAGAAAACAACCTAGCTCAGAGACTACCAAGAATCCCTTATGTCATAGAGCAGTGCTTCCCAACCTTGGCAACTTGAAGATATTTGGACTTCAACTCCCAGAATTGCTGGCTGGGGAATTCTGGGAGTTGAAGTCCAGATATCTCCAAGTTGCCAAGGTTGGGAAACACTGTCATAGAGAACAGAGATAAAGGATAAGAGAACAATGTCAGAAAAACGACAAAGGAGTAACTAAATGGTATCAAATATAAACAATCATAAGAGAAATAGAAGATATGGTAGAAATAGAGTACACTATTATATGATGTATATAAGCAGAATTGTGAAAATATATGTATATAATAGAAATGTATAGAAATTGAAATTGAAGGGGGGGAAAACTGTACCACATAAAATGTTTAAGCGATGCAAAATTCTTGTAAAGAAGAAAATCATAGAAATGTTTGCTTTTAACTTTAAAAATGTTTAATAAAAATATTTTTTTAAAAAAAGAATCCCTCATGTCAATCCTGAGCTACAAATATTCTCCTTTATGAACTATAAATGGGGCAGCAGGTAGAGTGCTGTACTGTAGGCCACTGAAGCTGACTGTAGATCTGTAGGTCAGCGGTTCAAATCTCATCACCGGCTCAAGGTTGACTCAGCCTTCCATCCTTCCAAGGCGGGTAAAATGAGGATCTGGATTGTGGGGGCAATATGCTGGCTCTGTTAAAAAGTGCTATTGCTAACAAGTTGTAAGCCGCCCTGAGTCTAAGGAGAAGGACGGCATAAAAATAAAATAAATAAATAATTCAGCAACAACTTGAGGTATTCATTAGTGCAAACTATAACAGTTCTATAATAAACACAAAAGGACGATAGTATTTTGTATTCCCCCTCCCACTCATTCTTTTAGTCCTAGTAGCACTAGATAAAGAGGTGTTCATTCCCTTATAAACAGATATTCAAAAAGGCCCATCTCTGTGGTAGACTTCCATCTCAGAATAGTCTTCATTTGAGCATTCTGAGCTATATCACTGCTTGGGGAGGTTCTAAATTCTACTAAATTCTGAGAATTCAAGTAAGAAGTTACTATAGTTTGCATGTGCATGCTATTGTGGCCAATACCTGGCTCATCTAAAGGAACCAAATCACACTGAAGATGTAACATAATTTTATTAACATGCATACAGTATATATTGGGTCCCCAGCAAAGTTTGCCACTTAGCTGAGCAGCCACAAGCAAAAAACAGAACTAGAGATTTTTAGATAGATGATAGATAGATAGATAGATAGATAGATAGATAGATAGATAGATAGATAGATAGATAGATAGATAGATAGATAGATCTCAGAGATATGATCAATGGATATCAAATCCCTGACTGATTTTTCTCTTTTTTGCCACTGCGGGTGAATTAATCTTAAACTTACCAGGTTGATCAGATAGATAAGCAAGTTAATTCAACTTTACTGTAAAGCTACATTAACAGATTCTTGCAAGTCTCTAAATACAATTCTCCTGCCGCCACCTTTACAGCTCACTAGCTTAAGGAGGATCCCTCCTGAGTCTTTTGTTCTGCCTACTATGCAGCTGTGGACTATACTCATTGAAGGGCTACCAAAATTTTCTACTGCCACACTGTGGGCGTGGCTTATGTAGGACGCCCTGCATTTTCTTTCAACATCTTTCTGTGCAAATTGTGTGCTCTGAGTTGGAGCTCCATTTTTGCTACCCCACTGCCCCTCCACCCCCCATGCCCCCAGTCCGGGCAGCAGCTCACCCCTGGCTATACTCCTTTTGATCTGACTCTTCCCCAGGCAGCCTTTCTTCTTGGAAGTCTGTCATGGTCATTCATACATACCATTACAATTTCGCTTGCTGCATACGTTTCCCTACAGGGCACTTTAAGCAGTTCATGCAAAGGGAGGGAATCTCATAGGTTTGGTAATGAAAACAGCTGCCATGTGTATGGAGGCAACCAAGCTTTAACCACCACAATGCTCTTTTTCTATGAGATATGGATTCGGTAAGTGATATTGACCTCAAATTGCTGGGTAATCCAGTTGAAGATTGGGGCATTGACATCCTTACAAAAGATTGCCAGAAATTATCAACAGGAGCAAAAAATGAAAAAAGGTTCACATTGGCTATCTGAGCTCTTATCTACAGGAGCAACAATAACAACAAAAGAACAGTAAGGTAGCTTGTAAGGCACAGGTTACTAAGTGATAACACAGAAAGAAAAGGAAAGATAAGGAAAGTAGGAAAAGGACTGTGTGTAGAGCAAATAATTCAAGGAAATTAATGAAAAATTACCCAGGATATTAGAAAGACTGAGCAGAGAATTAGGCAAAATAATTTCATTATTAAGAAGAATGTAGATTCTTCTTAGCCAAAGGATTGTAAAATGTAGATTGGTTTTAGCCCAAAGATTGAAAAACTAGAAAAAGTCTCTCATTCCGGAGATTGTAAATACCTGTGTCCAACTGATCCATGCACAATCCTTCCGGGTTGAAAATATTATTAGGAAAACAATGTTATGCAGTTTTGCTGACTGGCTTTCTGGTATGCTCCTTTACAACTTTAGAGGCTAAATGAGAAACAGGAATGTTATTGGTATAACCAATCTCTATGTATTACCCCTGTTCACAATTTTAGTCTAGCTGATTTCCAATAGATGATAATCTGAAAAGGTAACATTACTTTGTCCCCAGAACACAGTCCATATCCAACATTTTAAATACAATTTAAATAAATGAGGCAGAGCTCAAAGAATTGTTTTTCTTTCCTCTTAATCTTATAGCACCAGCTCTTGAAACTGAAAGTAGTAGCCTTGTATAAAATCCTTGGATTTATTAATCTAAAATTCACCAGGACTGATTTCATAGAATGATCTGACTGTCTATTGAGTGAATTCCATTTTTCCAAAAAATATTTTAAAAGTAACTAGTGTTCTTTTCCTTTTGAAATAAAAATGTAGGTGATCTGGACCAAAACTTTCTAGTCTTCAGTCCTGGCCAGGATACATAGAATCATAGACCTGGAAGGGGCTTTTTGAAAGTCTTTTAGTCCAATCTTCTGCACAAGGCAGGAGACTTTATACCACTGATGGCGAATCTTTTTTCCCTCAGGTGCCAAAAGAGCATGCGTGCATGCTATTGCGCATACACGAGTGCCCACATCTGTTATTCAATGCCCGGGGAGGACAAAAACAGCTTCCCCCATTCCCCAGAGGTCCTTTGGAGGCCAGAAAATAGATGTTTCCTGACTTCTGGTGGGCCTGGTAGGTTCGTATTTCGCCTTCCCCAGGCTCCAAAAGCTTCCCTGGAGCCGGGGGAGGGTAAAAATGCCCTCCCCATCCCCCTGGAGGCACTCTGGAAGCCAAAAATGCTCTCCCAGAGCCTCTGTGGAACTGAGCTAGGGCAACGGCTTGTGTGCCAGCAGATATGGCTCTGCGTGCCACCTGTGGCATCCGTGCCATAGGTTCACCATCACTGCCTTATATCATCCCAGACAAATCTGGTTGTCCAATATTCATTTGAAAATTTCCACTGTTGAAGCACTCACAACCCTGGAGGCAAGTTGTTTCACTGTTTAATTATTCTCATTATTAAGAAATGTCTCCTTGGTTCCAAGTTGGATCTCTCTTTGATGAGTTTTTAGCCACTTCTTCTTGTCCTGACTTCAGGTGCTTTGGAGAATAAGTCAACTGTTCATTCCTTTGACTTCCCCTTATCATCTTTGTTGCTCTTCTGTGCACTCTTTATAATGTCCCAGCATCTTTTTTTTGTGTTGTTGTCAGGGGGTGAGTTCTAATTTATCTCACCATCAGTTTGCTTCCTCTCACACCATGTGGCTGTGTGTGCATTGCATGCTGCCTGGCTGTGCTGTGGGGGCACGCACATGCACAAGGCCCAAAATTCTCAAAAAATATCCCCCCTCCGACACACACACACACACACAAAGGCTAAAAACAAGATGATGGCACATGCATGGTGCCAGGATTCAGCTTCTGTGCATGTGCAGAAGAAAAATAATCAGCAAAAGTCTCAGGAGAAGGGCAGCCTAGAAATCAAATAAGTAAGTAAGTAAGTAAGTAAGTAAGTAAGTAAGTAAGTAAGTAAGTAAGTAAGTAAGTAAAAAAAAAAATCCCTAAAAAAAGATAGCAGCATCCATGGACTGACACTGATCAAACTGGCTCCATGATGTCACAGCGGTTTGCTACCTGTTTGGGCGAAATGGTCTGAATTGGGAGGAACCTATCTCTGCTTGTGGTGTCCAGAATTGCATGCAGTATTCCACATGTTGTCTTATTACTGTAGTATAAATCACAACTATCACTTCTCAAGATCTTGATGCTATCCCTCTTTTGAGGCAGTTTAGGACTGCATTGAATTTTTTGGCAGCTACAGCACACTGCTAGCTCATACTTAAATGGCGGTCCACTAGAAGACCTAGATCTCTCCTACTACTGTTGTGCCAGCTACTGCCTATTCTATACCTTCAAATTGGTTTCTCATATTTAAGTGCAGGACCTTTCTTTTCTTTATCTTGTTGACTAGAGTCCAGTGTTCAAGTCTGTCTTCCAAAGCATTAACAACTTCCTCCAGCTTGGTGTAGTCTGCAAATTTGATCACATCCCTCTCTATCCCTCTAATTCATTTATGAATGTGTTGAAAAACACTCTCAATACAGAACATTGTGTACCCCACTGCAGCTAGTTCTATTGATTAATACACACTGAGTGTGGTAGGTCAGCCAACTGTCAATCTATGTCTGACATTATTCTATCTTATCAAGTAGGCTATGATCTACTTTGTCAAAT
Organism: Erythrolamprus reginae; assembly: GCF_031021105.1. Lineage (NCBI taxonomy): Eukaryota > Metazoa > Chordata > Lepidosauria > Squamata > Dipsadidae > Erythrolamprus > Erythrolamprus reginae. The sequence goes on from NC_091951.1 coordinate 140,772,753, forward strand.
GCCTTACTGAACTCCAACTACACTATATCTACAGCATTTACCTGTTACTTTATCAAAAAGCCAATAAGGTTTATCTGGAATATTCTGTTTTTAACAAACCCTTGCTGACTTCTAATAATTATCTTGTTCATTTCTAGGTACTCTCAAATCCACTGCTTGATTATCTCTTCCAGGATTTTTCCAAGTATTGATGTCAAGATGATTGGTCTGTAGTTTCCTGGATCCAGCTTTCCTCCTTTTTAAAGATTGGAACCATATCAACTTGTTTCCATCCTCTGGCAGTTTCCCCGTGTTTCAGGATCTCGGAAAGATTTTGTTCAGTGATTCCAAGATCACATTCACCAGCTCCTTAGAGATTATTATTCCCACTTATTTCATTCAAGTTCATTTAAAAAAAAAATAGAAATATTGTTTATTTCCAAGAATAGTCAAAATGCAGCAATACCAAATCACAGGTCTTTTATTTTATGGGATTGACAGAAATCACTCAAAGCCAATCCCTTTTTCCAGATCATTGAAATGGGGTGGAAAGTTAATTGTACCATTTTCAGATCCCTAATGCTGAAGCAAGTCCCAGAGCAAATCCTGTAGCAAAAAACAAAGACTTTCCTCAAATCAGTTTACCATTTCATAAAATGCTAGCTTTCTGGAATATGATCAATACTTCTATTCACATCCTGGTTCTTTGGAAGAAATCACCCTGTTGGAACAGGAAGAGGAGTTTGTTCAATGCATCCTGTATGTCACATTTATCTTCAAATCCTTCTAGAGGAAGGAACAAAGTGTGCTTCCATCAGTGAGTGCATCTTTCCATATTAGCCCACTTTCTAAAATTAATTACTCATTGAAATGGATCAGGAAATCTCTGATTTGAAGCCATTCATTCTTCAGCTGTGCTTCCTTGACAAGGCCAAGTCAATTGGAAGCTCACTATAGCTTTGCGATTGTTCACCCAAGGCTGATGTGACATTTATTTCTTTCCTTTTTGACAACCATAGTACGCTTTGGCAATATGTCTTCCATGTCTCTCATTAAAGTTGATGCGCCAGAAACTCCTTGCTGCCAATTTACTTCTTTGCTTCACAAAAATCTATTTTCTAGACAGTATTTTTTCTAAGTAACACTCTTACAGCCTCTTGTAGAAAGTTGTACTCTGTGATTTTAAACAATAAACTACTTTAAGTAGTTTGATTTTTTAAAAATAAAACCATTATTATTTCTTATAGAACAGTATATCTTATAGTAAGCAGTCCCACGTCTGCTGATTTATGATCATGCTTAAGTTAGAAGCACTTGAGTAGAATGCACATGCTTTGAACGATGGGCAATATAATTTTATGTGGAAATCAGAGTCTTCCAATAATGGCTACAACTTTTCTTAAGGCCTAGTGGCTATAACAAAACAAGCTGAAAAGGGTAGCAAGAAATATTTGTGTCTTTCTCTCCTAGCTTCAGTTTTCAAACTTTTCTTCTACGTGAATGCTAAATACACTGGTACCAATACTTAAGAACTTAATTCGTTCCATGACCAGGTTCTTAAGTAGAAAAGTTTGTAAAAAGAAACAATTTTCCCATAGGAATCAATGTAAAAGCAAATAATGTATGTGATTGGCAAAACCACAGGAAGGGTGAAGGCCCTGTTTCCTCTCAGGAGATTCCTAGAGAGGCCCCACAGAGGCTTCTCCCCACCTTTTCTGGCCCTGTTTCCTCCAAGGAGATTCCGAGAGAGGCCCCACGGAAGTTCTCCCTGCCTTTTCCGGTTACAGTTTTGGAGACTCGGGTTTGTAACTGGAAAATGGTTCTTGAGAAGAGGCAAAAAAATCTTGAACACCCAGTTCTTATCTAGAAAAGTTTGTAAGTAGAGGCGTTCTTAGGTAGAGGTACCACTATAATTAGTTTACTATTCTCCCAAAGACAAGAACATGGTTGAAAATTGGGTACATTAATATATTCTACATTCACAGCACATGTTGTGCTTCTCCTCTTCTGCTGAGGGTTTTCTAATGGTGGAGGCACTTAGGCACAGGATGGGTTCACATCAGAGGTGGGTTCTAAATTACCTCACTGCTGGTTCACTTCACCTGCACTGTGTGGCTGCGTGTGTGCCTCACGTGTGCACATGTGCAGTACCAAAAAATCCCCTAAAAATCCAAAAACAAAAAACTGAAAATATGGCGACAACACATGAACAGTGCTGGAGTCTGCGGAGAGGGGTGGCATACAAATCTAATAAATAATAATAATAAATAATAAACTCGGCTTTTGCGCATGCTCAGAAGAAAAAATAATTTTTTTAAAAAAAACCCAATTTTTTTTTAAGAAAATTAAGACTTTTTTTTTAAGATGGCAGTGCCTACAGACTGACCAAACTGGTTCTGTGACATCATCATGATGTCACCAGTGGGTCACTACTAGTTCAGGCAAACTGGTTTGAACCAGGACGAACCCACCTCTGGTTCACATGCCAAATCCTTGATGCATTGACTCCAACCGTGAAGAGGGAAGTCTATCTTTTGTCCCTGGTTGGAAACCCAGGGAATATACACTGCTCAAAAAAATAAAGGGAACACTTAAACAACACAATATAACTCCAAGAAAATCAAACTTCTGTGAAATCAAACTGTCCACTTAGGAAGAAACACTGATTGACAACCAATTCCACATGCTGCTGTGCACATTCAACTTTGTCCAGAACAAAGTATTCAATGAGAATATTTCATTCATTCAGATCTAGGGTGTGCTATTTGAATATTCCCTTTATTGTTTGAGTAGTGTATATTCACTAGCTGTATGACTGTGTGAAATACAAGTGTAGAAGAGGAAGATGTAACTCTGGGAATCATTTGTTTAATTTTTGTGTGATTTTTGGTCACTTGGTTTTGTTTTGCTTAAGATAAGATTTACCTGGCAAGACTCCCATTAATTGAGTATTTCCATGTCTCTCAGGGCTAAAGAAACCTGCAATCCCTGCTAATGTGGTAAACTCCACATAGGTGATCCTCAACTTACAACAGTTCATTTAGTGGCCGTTCAAAGTTACAACGGCACTGAAAAAAGTGACTTTAGACCATTTTTCACACTTACGACCATTGCAGCATGCCCACGGCCAAAATTCAGATGCTTGGCAAGTGGTTCATTTTTATGATGGGTGGAGTGTCCCAGGGCTCATGGGATCAGACTTTGCAACTTTCTGACAAGCAAAGTCAACAGGGAATTCAGATTCACCTAAAAACACCTTAACAAATACAATGATTCACTTAACAACAGTGGCAAAAAAAGTCATAAAATGGAGCAAACTCACTTCACAAATGTTTCACTTAAGCAGTTAAGCATGTTTTGGGCTTGATGGTGGTTACAACTCGAGGACTACCTGTATTATCAATAGTGTGCCTGTGCAAAGACAGATAAAACTGATTCCTGACTTTTCTTGCAGATCCACATATTTCTTGCAAATATCCTCTTAAATCAGTGGCCTTGCCCCTTAGCATTGAACTGTTGCTGGCAGCTCTTTTCCCTCTATAGATAGCTTGATCAATGAAGAGCTCCCAAATCTCAGTACTTATCTTTATTAGTAACAACTAGAATGCCACAAAGGAAGTTGTGTAGAACAGTGACTTGATTGAGTGGTTGAAGTCAGTGCCTGGATAGGATAGGTTGGCACTGGGGTTAGAGATTTATAAAGGCCTGAGGGATGGCGCCTTGTTGAGAAGGGATAAGATGAAGAAGGTCTACTGCCTGGTATGTGGCAGTTCTTTCTTGCTTTCACATATAAGTTTCTAAATGCAAAGTGACTGGTCTGCCCTTTGGAAAAGTGATTTCTTCAGCTACCTGAACTTGGAGCAGGGAGGCTGTCATATATACTGTGGACAAGTCTATGCATCAAGCTAAGCTAGAAAGTACTTTGCTTGGCAAGCTGTATGAATCTAGGTTTTGTAAATGACGTTTTTGAGTGACCTTGGTAGGTTTAGTTTACTAGCAAACCACTGTTAAACACACTGTAACTTAGGATGGTGGCTGGATCCTTAATTGATTATTGTTACCATGCCATCAAATTGGTACTGACTCTTAGTGATCTCATAGACAGGTTTCTCCATGATGATTTATCTCTGACCTTCTGTTTCAGATCTTCCGCTGGATCAAGCATTGCACTAAATGTAATGGGTTGAATGCACCTTTATGATTTTTGATTTAATGCCAACAGTAATATTTCTATTTTTGTTTTCAGGATGAAAAGATAGGGTTGTATGTGTAACTGTGCATAACTTAAATACTCCTCTCCCTCTCATCTTTTCAGAAACCTATATGCAGAGGTGGGCTGCTAAGGTGGAACAGTGATGTGTGCTCGCCCCCGTGGCTCTGAGTGCTAGCAGACTCCAGTGCAATTCTGCTACTGCAGCTGTGCAGGTAGCAGAATCGCACAGGGAGGTGCAGACACGCCCATGTTTTGGTGCGGTTTTTTGCTTCGGTGCACGCGGAATCAAAAAGCTCCACCGAAACACGGGCACACTTGCATTTCCCTACGCAATTCTGCTACCTGCACAGCTGCAATAGCAGAATTGCACTGGAGTCTTCTAGCATGGGGGCGAGCACATGTCACCGTTCCACCTTAGCAGCCCACCTCTGCTTATATGGTTACTCATCTAGCAGAGTAAATGCATAATAAAATTAAAGCAAAAATAACTTAAAACAAAAAATTGAAACACCAATAAAACATGCACGTATAAATCAATCCCTCCATCCGATCAACATCAGCATCCTGGCTCCAACACCTGTGGCAAAGCCAAGTCTTCCGGAAGGACAACTGGGTTTGACAGACAAATTAACAGAGTTGGAAGGGACCTTGTATGTCATCTAGTCCAACTTCTCTACACGGTTTCTGACAGATGGCAGTGTAGTCTCTTCTTGAAAGCTTCCAGTGATGAAGGTCCCACAGCTTCTGAAGGCAAGCTGTTGGTTGTTTTCACTGTCATGAAATTTCTCCTTATTTCTAGCTTGAATTTCTCCTTGTACAGTTTCTATCCATTATTTTTTGTCTGGCCTTCCGTGTTTTGGAAAATAGCTTGGCTCCCTCCTCTCTGTAGCAGCCCCTCAAATATTGGAACAATGCTATAGTTTCTCCTCTGGTCCTTTTCTTCACTAGACTAGCCATGCCCAGTACCAACAATTGTTCATTTTAGCCTCCAGTCCCCTAATCATCTTGGTTGCTCTTCTCTGTAATCTTTCTAGAGTCTCAACATATTTTTATAGTGTGGTGACCAAAGCTGGATGCAGTATTCTAGGTGTGGCCTTACCAAGGCTTTATAGAGTGGTATTAACACCTCGCTTGATCTTGATTGTATTGCTCTGTAGGGTTGAGAGTCCACCTGTATCTCTAGGGATCAGCTGTGTGAGAAGGCACCATGATCAAAAAAGCACACTTCCTGTTTCACAGAGCATGTTCACAGAGCAGTTCTAATGGGACAAGCAGATTCCACTGAGGATAGGTGATTCAGCAAGTAATTGTCCCCATCCCATGTAGGACATTAAAGGTGATAATCACCACTTCTAATTGCATCCAGGAGCCATCTGGAAGGCAATGCAAATCAGCTATGCCAACACACAGTGATGAGCTCATCACTACCTGTACCACGATTTTCTAAACCAACTACATTTTTCAAATTTTTTTCAAGGGCGATTCCATATACTGTAGATCTCATTGAAATAGTCCAATCTGAAGGTGACTAAGCATGAGCAACAATGAACAATGCCTCTTGATTCCAGAAAAGGTTGCACAAGAGGTAATTATACAAGGGAATTCCTGACCTTTTTTTAAACACAGTTTCAGACTTTCCAGCAATTTAAACTGCAATCAGAAAAGCCCTATTCGGATTTTAAAGCAGCATCTATCTTCCTTTCTCTTTTACATGTATACACAGCTTCACACATTGCTCTAATCTTGAATATAAGCAATGTTTGCTAGTCATGTGTGACTCATGTCCTTTGACAAATGTTTTTCAGGCTAAATTCACACTGCATTGAGTCAATATGTGAGTCTTCCCTAATCTGGCTGCTTCCAAATATATGTTCTCAGAATGTCAAGAAATGGTTCTGCTTGTTCATGAATTTTGGGAGTTGAAATTCATGAATCTTTGGGGCATCCAGCTTAGGGGCACTGTCAAGGTTCCGGGTAACATTCAAATTTATATCAGAGTCCAAGTCAATGTATTCCTCAAAATTTCAATTTATTTCTGGAGCCATCCTGGCATCTACACTGGGGAAACTGAGTTTCCCACCCAGTTGAAAGTTCACCTCCCCACAAACTTGTCATGTTGCCCACTCAGTGTGACAACTCCTCTTTCTGCTTCCGCCCAGGTGATGGACATATGATAGCCTTGAACTTCTCAAAAGAATGTTTTGCAGCTGCAGGTGATCCCTCTTGAAATCACCCCTCCCAAGTTCCCATAAACATCAGGCCTTCTACAGATAGTGTGGCAAGCCAACTTCTGCACTGATTGACATGCAGCTGATTTCAGTGCATTATGTGAAGCTGCTTCTGTGGTTTGCAAGCTATGTTTTATCCCACAGCATTACATGTAAATTCAGCAAACAATCAGTTAATGAAAGTCATGCCTTGGCCACCAAAATTTAAAAAAGTGAACCCATCCTTTATCTGCAGAATTGCACAGCCCCTCCTATCTTCTGTTTAGCTCCTCTTGCAATCTCTTCTAAAGCCTCCTCTGAATGCAAACGAGGTTTAAATGGTATCCATGCACTCTGCGTGGCTGGATGGCCCCTGTGCCCTTCACAGCATGTTCCTGGCTGTTAAATATTCAGGAGGCTGGCTCTGTTGCTTGTTTTAATTTCCTTTGTGGATGGATCACTTAGTTTTCTATCTACAGATTAACTGTGTGAAAGTGGGTGTTTCGGTGGGAGAGCATTTCCTGCCTGCTTAAGCAAATGCATCATCTCCTGCCGTCTTCAGCTCTGAGCACCACAGGCTTTGCCATGCATTAAAGCTGCTCTTTGTAACAATGGAAAAGTTTATTAAGCTGTAGGCACCCAAGAAAGGAAGGGTCCTTTCCAGCTGGCTTCTGAAAAATGAACTGCAACCAAGCCTTCTTTGGCCATGTGGGCAAAGGGAGGTAAGAAACTAATATGTGCCAGAGAGGCAGGCATGGCAAGCAATTCTATCAGTGTTTCAAATGTGATATCATGTAGTGGGGAGATTCTGGAAGGCAGTGAAATCCCTATGTTGGAATATTATAGACCAGTGATAGGAAACCATTTTCCCTCCGGGTGCCGAAAGAGCATGGGTGTGCAGTGATGGGCTACCAAAATTTTTACTACCACACTGTAGACGTGGCTTATGCTTTTTGTTTCAACATCTTTCAGTACAAATTGGGTGCTCTGGGGTGGAGCTCCAAATTTTGCTACTGGAACTGCGTTCCTGGCCGTTCCCGGAGGAGCCCATCACTGGGTGTGTGCTTTTGCGCATGAAAGAGTGCCCACACCCATAATTCAATGCCTCGGGAGGGTGAAAACAGCTTTCCCCACCTGCCCAGAGGCCCCCTGGAGGCTGGAAATGGCCTGTTTCCCAACTTCTGGTGGACCCAATAGGATCATGTTTCACCCTCCCTAGGCTCCAAAGGCTTCCCTGGAGCCGGGGGAGAGGATAAAAATGGCCGGGGGGAAGGTAAAAATTGTCGCGCTGGAAATTGCCAGCCCCCAACGACATTGAGAAACATCCAGTAGTTAGAGAGTTAATTCTGTCTAGTAAGATAGCTCCTCCTGTGTGATGTAACCTGTTTGCTCACATCCCCTCTTTCTGATGAAGAAGGGCGGTCTCTATTCCAGAGTCCATTGTACTTTCAAACTTTCCGGTCCATCTTTGCTTAGCTACAAGATGTGCCATCTTTGTCTCTCATGACATTATTATTTTATGCTTTTAAAATAAAGTAACTTGTTCATTCGAACATGCTTTGTCTGTACTTCAATATCCATCGCCTTTGGAAGCTCCTGGCTCACTCCTCACGGGCTGAGCGCCTTGTCTAAGGTAAGGGGGTCTCTCCATCCCGACATGGTAGCGAGAGTGACGGTTATTATTGAAGTAATAGACCCCGCTTACACCCCGTAAGCTTCCTAGGAATCTTCCCTAATGCCAGCGAAAAAGAAACATAATCCTCTCACGCAATCCTACGTGGATTCCCTCACGAGTGAGCAGTTAGCCCAACTCAAGGAGACAATTCGTGTAACCGATTGTAAAAGGAATCCTACAATGTCTTTGCACGGTGAGAAGGAAGCTCTTCTAGCTGACGACTGCATTCAACAAACCGTAAGTTTATCTTACTTGATTGATGATGTAGAAACCAGGGAACAGGATTGTAAATCTACCCAGGGTGACCCCTCCGGCAGTCTTTCCATTAATCCTAGCGAAGATGAAGAGGAGGAGACGTTAACTCTCTTCCCCTCACAACCATCTGGCACGCAAGTTAAGGCACAAGCCAAGACGAGGCACCTAGATGATTTCAGCTCTCTCGCTTCTGCTAACATAAAGGGAACGTCCCTAAACTTGCAGACAATTGAGCAGCTTATTGAGAAGGATGAGAAGGAGATTCACGCTTTAGAATCAGTCTGTCTCCACTTTGATAACCTTCCTACTATGAAAAATATAGAGCAGCAAGAAATCTATTTCAGTTATTTAAAAAAGGCTGATAATGCCAGGACTGAATTACGATCTCTGAAGAAACTTCAGCTTAAACTCCTTACAGAAAAGATGGAGGTTATGTCCCTGAGAGGTAGTTCGCATGCTCATTCTCCAAAGGGAGAGACAGAAGGAATCCATTCCTCCCACTCACCCCAAGATACGCATGTGCACATCGTAAATCCTCCCGTGGTCACACACTTCTTCCCGCCAGGCTCTAACATAGAACACATTCCTTTCCAAGAAGGGAGGGCTAACCAGCCCGAAGAAGAAAAAAAAATGGTCCCTTTGCAATTTGAAACTGTTGATTACAGAGGAAGGGGGAGGCTTTCCCCCACTGCTAAAAGTTACGCAACAGCGGCCACTAGTGGATGGAACGTCCGAAAGGAAAAACCATTGCCAGAAGCCAGACAGGGACTTTCCCAGGCAGATATGGCAGCTGAAATGCAAAGAAAAGTTCCATTTGTTTCAGGTACTTCTGTTTCATCGCAGAGACCTCCAGTTTTTATTCCACAGATGCCAGCACAACTTCCCCAGGTGGGACAGCAACAAGGTTTGCCAGGAGGGGTTGGGGCTCAACCCCAACAACTCCAAGCGGTCCAGCTGACTGCATCAACAAGGCAGACCATCACCTCTTCTGCTCTGAAAGGTGAGTTTGTGCTGTTACCTAATGGACACAATTATCGGAAGTGGCTTCACAGAATAAATTTGCACCTACTGGCTCATGACATAGATGGGATTGCTCATAATCCCCCAGTAAGGCGCTGGACTGCAGAAGAAAGGGAAGCTGACATAAAAGCCAAGCTACTCATTCTTATGAGCATGGACTCACAGTTGTCACAAAGATATGACACACATGACATTACTTCTGCTCAGATATTGCAGTCAATAGATGGCATGTTTAGGCCAATATCAGATGAAGGCAATTACATACTGATAGCCAAGTTTAATAACACTAAACTTCCAACAGGGGGCGAACTTGCACCTCACCTTTCTAAAATCCTTACAATGCACAAAGATTTAGAAGAAAGAGGATATCGCTATGATGATAATCAAGTAAATGCGGCTATTATAACTTCCCTTGGTCCTGAATGGAAGGAAGTTATTTACAAGTTCAGTATACTCCCACTGGCCCAGAAATCTACTCAGAGACTCTGTAACATGCTAACTGAAGAAGCAGAGTTGCTGAACACTGGCCTTAGACCTATGTCAGCAGCATTTAAATCTAACTTGGCCAAGGGCGGTCAGCAGAAAACAAGTACTCCAAAGTACTCACGCCAGAAACCTTTTAAGAAGGATGACACTCGCAAATCTCCTGATGTGCAAAGTGTGAAGTCTGCCGAGACTGATCATCCACCTTATCCAACCCAGCCTAAAGGCGCACACAAGAAAGGATCCAGAGGAAAGAGTTCTGGAGCTGCAAAGTCAACTCCCAAAGACTCAAAAGATGACAAACCTACTTATGTTGGTACCATCCACCTCAGCATTGTTCCTGACAAGAGTCCACTCTACGACATTCGTGAGTTATGGACCCTAGACAGCGGAGCAGCGGCACACATCGCGTACCGGAAGGAATCCTTCAGTGAGCTACACCCGACAGATGTCAAGGAAGTGTTTGGAGTTGGTGATCTACGTTCCAAGGTGGAAGGAAAAGGAAAAGTCTTTGTCAAAGAACTGGACTCCCTTATCTCAAATGTTTTCTACATTCCAACTGCCAAGAACAACATCCTTAGTGGATATTGCCTGAGAGAAGAATTGAAGGTTGTAATAAACTATGAACTTGTTGACACCAACATTATCAAGGATGGCAAACTTCTTGCTACTGCCATCCCCATCAAAGGTGTCTTTTATTTGCAACCCAAACCTGCCAGCAAAGGTAGTGTAAGTATAAGCGTTCCAAAGGGTGTAAGCACAGGTCCAGAGAGAAACCCTGGTGCCACCGCTAGTTCAAAGGTTCCTAAAACCAATGAAACCCCTGAGGTTCCTAATGCTGTTAAAAATGTTAAACATATGTTAACAAATAAATCTTTTCATTCCAGGTGCATTCACAGATGGCATCGTCGCTTGGGGCATGCTTCTTACCCCGTCTTAGCAAAGATGTCTGAATATGTTGATGGTTTCACAATTGATGGGGCTTGCAAGGTTTACCTAGATTGTAAAATTTGTAATTCTGCAAAATCCCGGCACTCCCCAGTCCCCAAGATTGCATCTTTGAATTGGTCCATACCGACGTTGTCGGTCCATTTCGGCCTACTGTTGGTAAACGTAAGTATTTCTTAACTGTAGTTGACAGTTACTCACGATTTGGCTATGTTTTTCTTTTAAAACAAAAATCAGAGGCGTTTGAGGCTTTTAAAGGCTTTGCTGCAGAGATACTCACCCAACACGACGTCTGGATCAAGCGGATTCAAAGTGATCGTGGAGGCGAATTTATGTCGCAACAGTTCCAAGGATGGATGGCCAGGAATGGAATCCGCCAGCAGACCTCATCACCCGGGACGCCACAGCAGAATGGTGTGTGCGAACGCAGGAACGGGATTCTGCAGACAATGTTTCGTTGTCTCATTGAGGATGCAAACGTGGACTTTTCATACTGGGGCGAAGCATTAAGGTATGCTAATTACATTGTTAACAGAACATGGAGCAGCGTCATTCAAGACACTCCTTATTACTTGCTCCATGGCAAGAAACCTGACATTCAAAATATTTACATTTTTGGTTGTTATGCCACTGTTAACATTCCAGTTGAACAGAGAAGAAAAGGAGGTCCTGTGTCAGAAAGAATGAGATTCATCGGTTTTGATGAAGTCTCCAAGTACCACAAATTTGCTGACTCTCATCACAGAGTTTACATTTCTAATTCAGCCGAATTTGAGGAAGACACAAATTGGTCCAGTATACATAGTAAAGGTCGAGGTGACTGGGGCACGTACTTGTCCACCTGTCTGGGAGGAGTTTGATCTGGTGACACCTGATGAAGTGGACAAGGCCATTGGAGCTGTGAGTTCCGCCACCTGTTTACTGGATCCGTGTCCCTCCTGGTTGGTTTCGGCCAGCAGGGAGGTGACACGGAGCTGGGCCCAGGAGATTACCAACGCTTCCTTGGGGAGGGGAGTTTTTCCATCACTCTATAAAGAAGCGCTTGTGCGCCCCCTCCTCAAGAAGCCCTCCCTGGACCCAGCCGTACTTAACAACTATCGTCCAGTCTCCAACCTTCCCTTTATGGGGAAGGTTGTCGAGAAGGTGGTGGCACTCCAGCTCCAGCGGTCCTTGGAAGAAGCCGATTATCTAGGTCCCCAGCAGTCGGGTTTCAGGGCCGGTTACAGCACGGAAACCGCTTTGGTCGCGTTGATGGATGATCTCTGGCGGGCCCGGGACAGGGGTTTATCCTCTGTCCTGGTGCTCCTTGACCTCTCAGCGGCTTTCGATACCATCGACCATGGTATCCTTCTGCACCGGCTGGAGGGGTTGGGAGTGGGAGGCACTGTCCTTCAGTGGTTCTCCTCCTACCTCTCTGGCCGGTCGCAGTCGGTGTTAGTAGGGGGCCAGAGGTCGACTCCTAGGTTTCTCCCTTGTGGGGTGCCTCAGGGGTCGGTCCTCTCCCCCCTGCTATTCAACATCTACATGAAACCGCTGGGCGAGATCATCCAAGGACATGGGGTGAGGTATCATCAATATGCGGATGATACCCAGCTTTACATCTCCACCCCATGCCCAGTCAACGAAGCGGTGGAAGTGATGTGCCGGTGCCTGGAGGCTGTTGGGGCCTGGATGGGTGTCAACAGACTCAAGCTCAACCCGGATAAGACGGAGTGGCTGTGGGTTCTGCCTCCCAAGGACAATCCCATCTGTCCGTCCATCACCCTGGGGGGGGAATTATTGACCCCCTCAGAGAGGGTCCGCAACTTGGGCGTCCTCCTCGATCCACAGCTTACATTAGAACAACATCTTTCAGCTGTGGCGAGGGGGGCGTTTGCCCAGGTTCGCCTGGTGCACCAGTTGCGGCCCTATCTGGACCGGGACTCATTGCTCACAGTCACTCATGCCCTCATCACCTCGAGGTTCGACTACTGTAATGCTCTCTACATGGGGCTACCTTTGAAAAGTGTTCGTAAACTTCAGATCGTGCAAAATGCAGCTGCGAGAGCAGTCATGGGCCTACCTAGGTATGCCCATGTTTCACCATCACTCCGCAGTCTGCATTGGTTGCCGATCAATTTCCGGTCACAATTCAAAGTGTTGGTTATGACCTTTAAAGCCCTTCATGGCATCGGACCAGAATATCTCCGAGACCGCCTCCTGCCGCACGAATCCCAGCGACCGATTAGGTCCCACAGAGTGGGCCTTCTCCGGGTCCCGTCAACTAAACAATGTCGGTTGGCGGGCCCCAGGGGAAGAGCCTTCTCTGTGGCGGCCCCGGCCCTCTGGAACCAACTCCCCCCGGAGATTAGAACTGCCCCTACTCTTCCTGCCTTCCGTAAACTCCTTAAAACCCACCTTTGCCGTCAGGCATGGGGGAACTGAAACATCTCCCCCTAGGCACGTTTAATTTATGCATGGTATGTCTGTGTGTGTGACTGTTAGCATATGGGGTTTTTTAAATATTTAAATATTTTAAATTTGTCTGATTGCTTATGATTTGTTTTTACATGTTGTGAGCCGCCCCGAGTCTTCGGAGAGGGGCGGCATACAAATCTAAGTAATAAATAATAAATAAAATAATAAATGGTACTTCAGTTTATTTTCCTAAGGAAAGTGTCCAGAGTCCTGATGCCCAGGGATCTGTGCCAGATATTCCTGATGTTCCAGATGATGAACAGCCTTCGACAGTTGCCGAGGAAACCTCTGGTGATGAACTTGAAGGCGGAGATGATGATGAAGGATGGGCCAGCGTTCCAAGACGTTCCAAGAGAACTACCAAAGGAACACCTCCAAAGAGATTTGCACAGCAAGTATCTGACTCTCCTTATCTTTTCATGTGTAACAATCTTACACTTCCACCTGATCATTTTCACCAGATCAAACTTTTGCCTGACTCTGAACAAGAAAAATGGCATGAGGCTATGGAACACGAACTGGACTGTTTAAAGAAACTTAATGTGTTCCAGAAGGTGGAGCCTCCTAACAAGAAGAAAGTCATTGGCACACGCTGGGTGTATAAAGTCAAACAAAAGCCTAATGAGGAAAAGCTGTATAAAGCTAGACTCATAGCTCAAGGATTCTCTCAAGTTTATCCGGAAGACTACACAGACACATACTCACCCACAGTCAGAAATGAAAGTGTCAAGATTGCCCTAATCACTGCTGTTGCTTTGGGTTTAGAGGTTTTTCAGTTCGATGTAGAGACTGCCTATTTGAACGCTGATCTGAATGAAGAGATCTACGTCAAGGGTGCTCCTGGATTCCAGAACCGAGAAGGAGAGGTTTGGTCTCTAAGCAAGTCTTTATACGACCTCAAGCAGAGCGCCCTCTGCTGGTACAAATTATTATCCCAAAAGCTAAATTCAATGGGCTTTATTAAGTCCGAATCTGATGGATGCGTGTTCACAAAAGGGCAAGGTAAGACTTATGAAATTGTTCTTGTTTATGTTGATGATATTGTTTATGTAGGTCTCAATGAAAGCACTAGTCAAACTTTTGCTAAGGGCCTTGAGAAACATTTCACCTTGAAAAGCCTAGGGCATATCAATGATTATCTAGGTGTTCAGTTTGAGAAAACTGAGAAGGGGTTCTCTCTTTCACAAGAAAGTAAGGTTGACCAGCTTTTGCAAAATTGTAACATGTCTGATGCGCATACTTGTCGTTCTCCTATGCAAACTGACTTTTACAGGTTAACCCGAGAAGAGTATCCTGATTTTGAGAACAAAACATTGTACCGGTCAGTGATTGGATCGCTATTGTACATCAGCAGCTGGACGAGACCTGACATTTCACTGAGTGTGAATCTACTGTCCAGATACGTTGGAAAAGCTACCACGTTTCATTGGTCTTGCATAAAGAAGCTGCTCAAATACATGAAGCTCACGAAAGGCAAGAAGCTGTACCTTGAGCCAGATCATGTTGGGTACCCTGAAGTGATTTGTTATGCTGATGCTGACTGGGCAAGTGACACAGAAACACGAAAAAGTACTTCTGGTTATATCATGTTTTTAAATGATTGTCCTTTCTTTTGGAAAGTTAGGCAGCAGAAGTTTATTTCTTGCTCTTCAACTGAATCTGAATATGCATGTGTTTCTGATTGCTGTAATGCATTAATGTCTCTTTTTCCTCTCATTGATAGTATTTGGAAAGGTCCTATGACACCAATTGTTAGTATGGAGGATAATATTTCAGTTGCATTCATTGCTGAAGCTGAATTTGTTGGAGCTCGTTCACGGCACATTCACATCCGGTATCAAAATATCAGAGAGAAGGTAAAAGATGGTTTCGTGAAATTTCAGTATGTGGCTACTACTGAGCAGATCGCTGACTTGCTGAATAAGCCATTGCCAGCTGATCAACATGAATACCTCACCAACAAAATGTGCCTTAAGTGAATTGATGTCTTGATGTCCTGATGTCCCTCTTGTCCCTGATGACTGACAAAGAAGGGGTGTCGCGCTGGAAATTG
This sequence comes from Erythrolamprus reginae, assembly GCF_031021105.1. Taxonomy (NCBI): domain Eukaryota; kingdom Metazoa; phylum Chordata; class Lepidosauria; order Squamata; family Dipsadidae; genus Erythrolamprus; species Erythrolamprus reginae. Next base: position 140,788,043 of record NC_091951.1, read on the forward strand.
CCAGCCCCCAACGACATTGAGAAACATCCAGTAGTTAGAGAGTTAATTCTGTCTAGTAAGATAGCTCCTCCTGTGTGATGTAACCTGTTTGCTCACATCCCCTCTTTCTGATGAAGAAGGGCGGTCTCTATTCCAGAGTCCATTGTACTTTCAAACTTTCCGGTCCATCTTTGCTTAGCTACAAGATGTGCCATCTTTGTCTCTCATGACATTATTATTTTATGCTTTTAAAATAAAGTAACTTGTTCATTCGAACATGCTTTGTCTGTACTTCAATATCCATCGCCTTTGGAAGCTCCTGGCTCACTCCTCACGGGCTGAGCGCCTTGTCTAAGGTAAGGGGGTCTCTCCATCCCGACAAAAATACCATCACTCACCCATCCCCAGGGGCTTTCTGGAAGCCAAAGAGACCCTCCCAAAGCCTCTGTGAGAGCCAAAAATCATCTTGCTGGCACACACATGCACATTAGAGCTGAGCTAGGGCAACAGCTCATGTGCCAGCAGATATGGCTCTGTGTGCCGCTTCTAGCACCTGTGCCATAGGTTCGCCGTCACTGATATAGGCCCGGTAGGTTGCTATCAGTTCAGACCAGTTCTATAGAACTGGTAGAGGATATTTGGCACCATTTGCTGAACCGGCAGTGATGATGAGCAGTCCACACTCCTGAACTAGACCTCTGCAATGTGCAGAGCCTTCTGCACATGTACCGAGGGTCATTTCCGGGAAGGGATACTCAAAACATGCACTTCCATGAAGCAAACCAATGTGGAAAATAAGTATAACCCACCCCTGATATGGACATATACACAGACACACCAACACATATTGTTAGTAGAAGATCTAACCTTGCACCAGGACCAAAGGATAGAGATCTAAGGTTGAATTTCAAGGCATAGTCTATATTTCATCAGATTGGTGTGGTGGCCTCGTGATAAAGACACTTGCCTCCCACTCAGAAGATTGGGAGTTCAATCCTAGGTAGCAGCAGTTGTTTCTTTCCAAGAGAGGAGTATCTACTGAAAAAATCCAGACAGTATCAGGAAGGACATGTGGCCAATATATACTCAACTCCATTCAGTTGCCCCAATTAAGGAATTGACTGGGTCATAAAAAGGGAAATTTGGTCCATTTTTCATCAGTGGGGTTTCTTGCTTAACCACTCTCCAAGTTTCTAGTTCTTTTGCGTAGTAGAAAACAGAATAACAAAATTTGAAGGGACCTCAAAATTTGAAGGGACCTTGAGGTCTTCTTGTCTTCTTTTTGGCCTTGGGGAAGACCTTTTCACCTTCCAGATCTTTTTGCACTCCAGAGTGCAAAAAAACACCCAATGGGCAAATCAGGAGTTGGAAAAATTGGCTTCCGGTTTGCCCATTATACTGTTTTTTGCACTCTGGAGGATTCAGGAAAGCTTCCTGAAGCCCCAGAGTGTGAAAAAAAGCACAATGAGCAAACAAGAAATTCAAAAAATGAACCTCCAGATTGCCCATTGTGCTGTTTTTGCACTCTGGGGCTTCAAAAAGCTTCCCTGAAGCCTCCAGAATGCAAAAAAAAAAAAACCCAGCACAACAGGCAAACAGGAAGTCTGTTTTTCTGAACTTCTGGTTTGGCTTTTTTTTCATCACCCCAGGCTTCAGTGATGCCTGTATGCATGTGGGGAGGGGGGTTGTGCTCATCCACCGGGCAGCATGGGGGGGTCCGCACGAGTGGAGGGGGTAAGGGTGTGGACATGTGCACGCATTCTAGCACATGCACAAACACCTTTTTGACACATTAACCGAAAAAAGGTTAACCATCACTGTCCTATGTGAACCATTCATCATATGTTTTAGCCTCCAGTCCCCTATTCATTTTTATTGCCCTTCTCTGCACTCTTTCTAGAGTCTCAACATCTTATTTTTATTTCATGGAGACTAATTTATTTATTTATTATTTAGATTTGTATGCCGCCCCTCTCCACGGACTCGGGGCGGCATACAATACTGGATGCAATGTGCTCCTTTCCATGATTAGGAAAGGATGCCCCAGTGCAGCATTGCTGATATGTCAACATTAAAAGACATCACGTAAATTTCAATGTCAACAAATCCTTGCTGCTGGGCATCAGTGAAGTTGTTGGGGGGGGAGGGGTTTAAGCCATTTTCAGTGCAATGTAATTTACCAGCTGATTTCCCTGTTGCACTGCTTCCTTTCAAAATCCTTCTGGGTTATTTATTTAGGCAAAACAGAGGACAAATGTTCACAAATGTACAAGCATAGCTACATGGAAGATAGGAGGAAGAAATGCAATTTATTCTATTTTTCTAAACAGGGAGAAGGACCATACTAAATCTAAGGGGTTCAGATGAAATGAGAGTTAAATTAATGCCGATTAGCGAAATCTTTTTTGCGCTCAACTGCTGGGTGAAAAGAGGAAAAAAGGTGTAACCTCATTAATATAGTGATGTAATTGTGTCCATAGTGTCTTGATTTCCAACTGTCAATCATAGACAAAACAGTTGGAACCATTATTTCAAACATGTTTCAATTTGCTGCTACTATTATCTACAATTAAACACCTCACCTGGTGTATTTCCCCAACTCTGCTGAAAAATTGGATCTTACAGAATGGATAGCCATTTTGGCTATCGTGAATGGTTAATTTAATTGGAAGAATGTGGATGATCGTTTCTTAGGAAAATGGGGTTTTAGAAATTTTAGAAATTATTAATATTAGATTTCTTACACACTTTGAATTTGTATTTATTTCTGTTGTAACCTGCCCTGAGTCGGTTGAGAAGCGTGGCATAGTAATCAAATACATACATACATACATACATACATACATACATACATACATACATACATACATACATAAATGTTTTAAAAAGGAAAAGAGCATCTTTGCCTTCTAACCAAATAATGTCAAGGCTTTGAGGTAGATTATTATAGACTATTATTTTCTGCCCTCCCCATTGGCAGATAGGCCAGTCTCATAAGAGATGAACCAAATTGAACTTTATTTAAAACAAAGGGATAAGTTTTAAATATTAACATGGAAATTTTCCAAGTTGAAGGAAATTAATTACAAATGTTCTCAGAAAACCAGACTTTAAAGGGTTGTTTTTTTTAAAAAAAAAAAAACCTTCTGAGAGGACAACTTGCTAATAAACTTCTTCAAATGATTGATTTTTGCTCAAAATATCCATCAAAAGAGACTGGTAACTGGTTTCATGTTAATATTATGGATTATTATTGCAAAATCTAGTGAAGATTTCATACCTTCACTTATAGTCTAACATATGACTAAAAGACTGACAATTTTTATAATGTGTACACAGGAATAAGAATGTTAGACTTGCACAACATAGAAAAATAAATCAGTAGCATGATACATGTTCTTGGGCAGACTTTTGCCTCTTTCTACTGAATAAGACTTTCTAAAGCACAATGAAACCTCTCCCTCAAGGTTCCTGGATTGCTCTAAATTCTTGGGACTTCCAAACTGGTTCCTTACCTAGCCTTTTTCCCAGCTTCTCCAGAGTCCTTTCTTAGCTTTGTCCCCAGTTCTAAAACAACCAATTTTAATTTTTCTTTAGCAGCGCAAGAGTCAGGATTCCAACCCCATGATGTAAATTTAGCCAATAAACAAACTCGACAGAAATCTGAAATTACTTTTATTAAGATTATATTACAATTATTATAACAGATAATAATTGGCATGTCTGATTATGCTTCATCTTCTCCTTTTCTTATACACATGCGAATGAGAAATTTGTGCATCTTTTTTCTTGGTTTGGACTCAAGCCATGTTTGGCTTCTGGTTGTTTTGTTAATGGCTCTCTCCTCTCTTTGTCTACATCCTCCACTTCACTCTTTATAGTAAGTGACCCAATCTACCCTCCAGTGGTTGACAGTTTAGAATTAGGTGCTCTGTCCCTTAGAGGAGTATAGACTGTCTATCATGAGGAGCTACATTCAGAACAATTAGATCTGTGATGTTTGTCACCTAATGGAATTTGTCACCTAATGAAATTCATCCCCTGAATGTCCTTTTATTTTTTTAATATATTTTATTGGTTTTTGCACATACATAGCACAATACAAACAGCATACAACGGTGCTCTGTGCATGTGTTCCCATCACCCGACTAAACATACATTCCCCACCACCAATTGGGGGCTTCAAATATTTACAAGTATATATTCTGTTATTTCCTCAGCTCTGATTTGCATTTATTTACAATTCAAAGAGTGATTGGAGTTTATTTTTCACCTTTTCGTCGCAAATTTTACTTAACATATAATCTTTCACCTTTTCCCATCCTTCCATCAGTTTCTCCAGTTTGTTTTCATTAAAGTTGTTTAATCTTATTTCCATAATTTCAAAGTGAATGTGATCCACCATGTATCTGTACCAATTCTGTAATGTCCATTTTTTAGCCTCTTTCCAACCCAATACCACTACTGCTTGAGCGCTTTCCAGTGCTGCAGTTTTTATTTCTTTAAAATCTCTCAGTTCTCTTTGTTTAACTAATACCCCTATTTCTTTTGTAATTATCCACTTAATGTTTAACATCTTATTTATTTCATTCTGCACTTCCTTCCAGAATTTTTGAACTTCAGTGCACTCCCAGAACATGTGCATAAAAACTCCTTTCTTTTGACACCCGTGCCAACAATTGCTCTGCAATCTGCAACGAATGTACCACCTTGAATATGGCACAGTTTGGGGAATCCCACTTATTAGTGCCATTGACAGACTCCATTGTTGCAGCTGCTGCATGAGTCTATAAGCCTACCTGATGCCTTGGCGGCACAGTGGTTAGAGGGCAGTACTGCAAGCTGCTTCTGCTGACTGCTGGCTGTAGTTCACCAGTTCAAATCTCACCAGGCTCAGAGCTGACTCAGGCTTCCATCCATCCAAGGTTGGTAAAATGAGGACCCAGATTGTTGGGGGCAATATGCTAACTCTGTAAACCACTTAGAGAAGGCTGTAAAAGCACTGTGAAGTGGTATACAGTGGTACCTCTACTTAAGAGCGCCTCTGCTTAAGAACTTTTCTAGATAAGAACCGGGTGTTTAAGATTTTTTTACCTCTTCTTTTAAGAACCATTTTCTATTTAAGAACCCGAGCCCGGAAAAAATTCCCAGGAAATTTGAGAGTGGCATGAAGGCCCGGCCAGTTTCCTACCATTCCCCCTTTAATCCCGGCCATCTTGGGCTTTTCTGGGCTGCCAGAGGAGCCTTTCGGTAGCACTTAAGGAGGCTTTGACAGTCCAGAGCGAACAGAGTATTTTCCTTTCTCCAGGCGTTTGGAGAGGGAATAAACCTTTGCCAGTGCCCAGAGAAAAGAAATGCTCCCTTTGCTCTGTGCAGGAACTGTCCTCCTCCTCTTCTTCTTCCTCCTCCTCCCACCCAAATTCCGAGCTTTTATTTCTTTCCTAATGGGTTTGTATGCATTATTTGCTTTTACATTGATTCCTATGGGAAAAATTGCTTCTACTTACAAACTTTTCTACTTAAGAACTTGGTCACGGAATAAATTAAGTTCTTAAGTAGAGGTACCACTGTATAAGTCTAAGTGCTATTGCTATTGATCCCGCCCTTGGAAGCTCTTCCACTTGACCTGCGTGCAACAGATGCACTTTGGGCTTATCATGAGATTTCTCATGGCATCTTGGTCCCCAACTACAAGAGCAGCAATAATCTGTTTCTCGAGATATTTTCCTTTGCCCTTCTCAGTATGAGTTTTAGGCCAGCTGCTCAAACGCAGGTTTGTTTCAAATCCCAGCAGACAGCCTCCTATTCCATTCATTCAAGAATCTCGGTGACTAGAGGGCACATGTAAATAGTGTCACACTCTGCCCACTTTGCTCCAGGAACCACATTAATGGTAATTTCAATGCTTTCCCAAAGGGAAAAAAGAAAGTGGGAAGAGAGTGTAAGGCATGGAAATGGGAAGTAATTTTCATCTGTCTCTCCTGCTGAGTAGTTTAAGTTCAGTTAGATAAATATTTTTCTTCAAAGGAATTCCTGAAGGCTAAATGTAGCCGCAAATGCTGTGCCACAAGATACAATTATTCGATGGCACCAAGCAAGGAAACCGTATCTCACTCCCACATTCTGCTTAAAAATTACCATTTGAAGGAAGAATAGGGTGAGTGCTTGAACTCCTTCCACGTGTTACTTTAAACTATGTTTCATGCTTGATTTTGTATGAATTAGATAGCCAACCTTGTTAACATTGTAATGGCCCACATTGGCTAATAGCTCCCTTATAGGCAGCTGGGTGCACTAAAGAATGCAAGAACAGCTCAGCAGAATAAGGCCAGAAATATATCTGGCCCAACATTTTCTTCCCTGTGGAATCTCAGATGAGTTTGGGAAGACCCTCAAGGCAAAATAGATAAGCTGAGAATAATTCAACATTCATTTGTTCTTTCTGAGAGTAATTCATCTCTAGGAGATTTCAGTGGGAGAATATTCCCCTATCTATTGACTCACTCTTTTCTATTATTTTGCCCCTTCCATTTCCAGCATGAATATTATTGCTTTGCAATAATAAAATTAAAAACAAAGAACTGTGCATTTTATCTACTAAAACCTATAGGACAAATATTTTAAAGTACATAATCAGAAATCTATATACAGTGGTATCTCTACTTAAGATTCTTAAGTTAAGAACTTAATTTGTTCCGTGACCAGGTTCTTAAGTAGAAAAGTTTGTAAGAAGCAATTTTTCCCGCAGGAATCAATGTAAAAGCAAATAATGCGTGCAAACCCATTAGGAAAGAAACAAAAGCTCAGAATTTGGGTGGGAGGAGGAGGAAGAAGAAGAGGAGGACAGTTGCTGCTAAAGGAAGAACGTGAGGTGAGGGGAATCAAAAAAATTCAAAACTTTAAGGCTTTAAAAAAAGGAGGGACTATGAGGTTGCGAGGAGCAGCACACGCCTCCCTCCGTTCACTCTGGGCTGCCAAAGCCTCCTTAAGCACCACCAAAAGGCTCCTCTGGCAACCCAGAGAAGCCCAGGGTGGCCGGGATTAAAGGGGGAATGTCAGGAAACTGGCTGGGCCTTCATGCCGCTCTCAAGTTCCTGGGAAATTTTTCAAGGCTTGGGTTCTTAAGTAGAAAATAGTTCTTAAGTAGAGGCAAAAAAATCTTGAACACTTGGTTCTTATCTAGAAAAGTTCTTAAGTAGAGGCGTTCTTAAGTAGAGTGATGGCAAATCTTTTAGACATTGAGTGCCCAAACTCCGTGCGCATGCCCCAAACTGAAAGATGCATGTTCATGCACAAATGCATGTGCACACAGACATGTGTGCATGCATCGCAGACCCGAAGACCAGCCGGCTGGCAGGAGATGGGGCATCCCAACAGCAGCAGCACAGCCAAAGGCAAGATCTTTTTCTTTCATGTGCTTCTGTTTCATCATTTGCAGGGAAACAGAAGTTCACAAAAGAAACGCCATGGAGATCTGACCTGGGGAGACAGTACGCATGGCTCTGTGTGCCACCTCTGACACATGTGCCATAGATTCGCCATCACAGCTATATATAATCAAAATGTTCAGAAAGGGCCAATTTCCAGTTATAGCAGCAGGAAGAGTGCATCCAGGTAGTCCTCAACCATACAACCACAATTGAGCCCAAAATTTATAGAAACATAGAAAATTGGCGGCAGAAAAAGACCTCATGGTCCATCTAGTCTGCCCTTATACTATTTTCTGTATTTTATCTTAGGATGGATCTATGTTTATCCCAGGCATGTTTAAATTCAGTTATTGTGGATTTATCTACCACGTCTGCTGGAAGTTTATTCCAAGGATCTACTACTCTTTCAGTAAAATAATATTTTCTCATGTTGCTTTTGATCTTTCCCCCAATTAACTTCACTTTCCTATTAAAAACACTTCCCTCCTGGACCTTATTTAACCCTTTAACATATTTAAATGTTTCGATCATGTCCCCCCTTTTCCTTCTGTCCTCCAGACTATACAGATTGAGTTCATTAAGTCTTTCCTGATACGTTTTATGCTTAAGACCTTCCACCCTTCTTGTAGCCCGTCTTTGGACCCGTTCAATTTTGTCAATATCTTTTTGTAGGTGAGGTCTCCAGAACTGAACACAGTATTCCAAATGTGGTCTCACCAGCATTCTATATAGTGGGATCATAATCTCCCACTTCCTGCTTGTTATACCTCTAGCTATGCAGCCAAGCATCCTACTTGCTTTCCCTACCGCCTGACTGCACTTATATCCCTAGGTGAGAAATTTGCGAAGTGAGTTTTGCCACATTTCATGACTCTTCTTGCCACATGTATTACCTGAATCACTGCAGCTGCAAAATTGGTAACATGGTTGTTAAGTGAATCCGACTTCCCCATTCAGCTTGCTGGTCAGAAGGTTGCAACAAGGTGACCCCACGACAATGGAACACTGCAACTGTCATAAATGTGATTCAGTTCTCACACATCCAAATATAAATCATGTCGCCTTGGGGATGCCGCAATGGCCAGTATGAAGAATGTCATAAGTCACTTTTTTCAGTGCCGTTGTAATTTTTGAACGGTCACTAACTGAAATGTTGTGAGTCCATGGCTACCTGTACTCCCCCACAAATATTTTAAAATAACAAACATAATAAGAATGTCACAGCCCAAGGCCCTGCTGCATTAGAAGCAGTATTAGCTTCAAGGCAGGATTAGACAGATTCATGGATGCCAAGTGTATCGGTGGTTATTGAAATGGATGTCCAAGTGCCGCCTCTATGTTGGTTGAGGCAGGCAGGATTTCCTTGAGTACCATTTGTTGGGGGTCAGGGGAAAGGGGGTGTCTTGCCTTCTCTTTCTGCTCAAGATCCCCATGTACAATTGGTGAGCCACTGTGTGACACAGAATGCTGGACTCGATGGGCTTTGGCCCGATTCAGCATAGCTCTTCTTATGTTCTTATGTATTGGGTTCCTATCTGGATGGTGTGCGGGGGGGAACAGTGGGAATGGAGCTACATGCACAGGTCTGGGTGACTGGCACATGCGACTGGCACTCATGCGACAGAGTGAGATTTGGCTTCTTCACATGCCCAGGAAGCAAAATCTCATGAGAGGATGCGCAAGCACATGAAATTTCACTGAATTTTTACCGGAAGCAAAAAAAATCACCAATATCGTTTGGCAGGACCCAGGAGAAGAACCTGGGTTCGGAAACTTCAGATCGTGCAGAATGCAGCTGCGAGAGCAGTCATGGGCCTACCTAGGTATGCCCATGTTTCACCAACACTCCGCAGTCTGTATTGGTCTGCATTGGCTGCCGATCAATTTCCGGTCACAATTCAAAGTGTTGGTTATGACCTTTAAAGCCCTCCATGGCACTGGACCAGAATATCTCCGAGACTGCCTTCTGCCGCACGAATCCCACGACCAATTAGGTCCCACAGAGTGGGCCTTCTCCGGGTCCCGTCAACTAAACAATGTCGGTTGGCGGGCCCCAGGGGAAGAGCCTTCTCTGTGGCGGCCCCAGCCCTCTGGAACCAACTCCCCCCGGAGATTAGAACTGCCCCTACTCTCCTTGCCTTTCATAAGCTCCTTAAGACCCACCTGTGTCGTCAGGTATGGGGGAACTGAGGCATCTCTCCTGGGCGTACAATTTATGAATGGTATGTGTGTATATATGTGTGTTAGAAAATGGGGTTTTTTAAAATGTTTTTTAGTAGGAATTTAGATTTGTCGCAAACTGTCTTTTTTCACTTGTTGTGAGCCGCCCCGAGTCTGCGGAGAGGGGCGGCATACAAATCTAAATAAGTAAGTAAGTAAGTAAGTAAGTAAGTAAGTAAGTAAGTAAGTAAGTAAGTAAATAAACAAACAAACAAACAAACAAACAAACAAACCTTCTCTGTGGAGACCCCGACCCTCTGGAACCAGCTCCCCGCAGATATCAGAGTTGCCCCCACCCTCCTTGCCTTTCGCAAGCTCCTTAAAACCCACCTCTGTCGTCAGGCATGGGGGAATTAAAATTTCCCCCATGCCCCCTAGGCTTATAGAATTTATACATGGTATGCTTGTATGTATGAGTGGTTCTTTAAATTGGGGTTTTTTTAGATTATTTTTAATATTAGATTTGTTTACATTGTCTTTTTATATTGTTGTTAGCCGCCCCAAGTCTTCGGAGAGGGGCGGCATACAAATCTAATAACTAACTAACTAACTAACTAACTAACTAACTAACTAACTAACTAACTAACTACATACATACATACATAAATAAATAAATAAATAAATAAATAAATAAATAAATAAATAAATAAATAAATAAATAAATAAATAAATAAATAAATAAATAAATAAATAAATAAATAAATAAATAAATAAATAAATAAAATCTCACATGCCCGCACACCTTCTCGTGAGATTTGCTTCCTGTGTATGCGCAGAAACCAAATCTCACTCCGACGCATGTGCGCGCCCGCCAGTCACCCAGATCTGCACGGGCATCATCACCGGTAGCGGCAGTAAGTTGGAACCCCTGCCTGTTTAGAAGATCTTAGCATCTTACCCAGCAACATGGCTGAGCAGATTCCTGCTCTTAGCTTAAAATAAAAAAGAAAGTATAAGTGACGAAACAATCCATGAGATGCTTAATTGCAACAGTTTGAGGTTTTAAAGGTAAGGACGAGCATCTTGCATAGCCTTTGGCAAGAGATTAGTAGTCAAGAAAGTTTAGAAGCGGGGACTCTGGAATTGCATGCTTCGGCTAGCTGACGCCAGATCATTTCCAGAGGCATCCTGGATCAATTGTTGATTGCAGCCTGTGCTTGGCATCTTCTGCCAAGAGAGCAAAAACTGTAATTACGCATAAAAGTGAAGCACTGGAGTGCAATGGCAATTCGTTCACACAATTTCATCTTGCTTTTTTTTACTGGTGACGTTTTTTGCTGCTGTTGTGAGCAGCAAGGAGCTCATCAGGGCTGGAGCAGAGCCTGAAAGGATAGCAAGAGAGAAGACAAGTATAACTGTTATAACCAGCTGCATAATTCACTTTTGTCATGCCCGGGTTCTTCTTCAGCGTATTGTACCAATAGATCTTTCTGTCTGATGGATTATTAATGCTGTATAGCTAGGGGACGTAAGCAGCTACTGTAGAACTATTGATATATATTGGATATGTGCCTTGAGAATGAGTGTTTGCTATGGTATTATAAAGTAATCCAATTGATTTTATATTACAGAGATTGTTTTATTTAACAGTTGCCCTTGCTATACTAATACACTTGAACTGTTGCTATCTTGATTGTTTCCTTTGGGGGGATGGTTGACAATCTTAAAATGCAATAAGTACTAAAGTCTTTAACAATTCAGATGCAAAAATTTCAGCTGAGTGCCTAAACATGGCAAGCAGTACTTAGCATTTTCAGGAAAGGGGAGTTGAAAAGGAAGGAAGAAGGCAAGGCAAGGCAGAAAGGAAGGGGAAATGGAGAAGGGAGAAGAGAAGAGATACCCTTAGATTATCTACGGTTGACCTATCCAGTTTCCTAAGAGGTCAGTAAGGGGCGAGTACAAGTGCACTAGAGTGCCTTCCGCCCCTGTCCTATTGCTCTCCTATATCTCCTATACCTTTCTTCTATTCCTATATCTCTTCTTCTATACTTTCATTGATATGTTCTATTACTATATCTTCTTTTTTATTATTTCTTAGATATATTTTACTATGAGTATCTCCTCGATAACCTTTATCATGTATTTTACTCTGTGTATATAGATATATACCCATTAAAATCCTCATTGTGTATTGGACAAAATAAATAGATAGATAGATAGATAGATAGATAGATAGATAGATAGATAGATAGATAGATAGAAAGATAGATAGAAAGAAAGAAAGATAGATAGATAGATAGATAGATAGATAGATAGATAGATAGATAGATAGATAGATAGATAGATAGATAGATAGATAGATAGATAGATAGAAAGAAAGAAAGAAAGATAGATAGATAGATAGATAGATAGATAGATAGATAGATAGATAGATAGATAGATAGATAGATAGATAGATAGATAGATAGATGATAGATAGATGATAGATAGATGATAGATAGATGATAGATAGATAGATAGATAGATAGATGATAGATAGATAGATAGATAGATAGATAGATAGATAGATAGATAGATAGATAGATAGATAGATAGATAAATAAAATAGAATGAAGAAGGTAAGGGGGAAGAAGGAAGGGAAGGAAGGAAGGGTGTGTTTGTGGTTTTTTTAAAAAAAGTTATTGGATTCTGTGCCATCCTGGTGTGATGTTCCACTCAGAAAAGAAGAACTGAAATGCTTCTTAGCAACCAGAATTCAGCAGAGAATCACAGGCAAATTATTTGTTTTAATAATTCTATTCCCTTATTGTTAATTATAATATGAAAAGATAATTTGTGAAGCATGGAAGTTTGAGATGTGGGTGACAGGGGAGTGGGGGAGAAGTACACAAATCACTAATATGAGTAATTAAAGTTGTACTAGTTTGTTTAAAACTTGCACAAATAGGATAACAGGTTGGTTTACAGCGTGGCAGCAAAAATGTGGTTGCTGTCAACAGCAAAGCATCAATGTCCCTTTTAAATGGATTGGCATATATTCATGGAGAACAGCTCTATCTTATTGCTTTATTTTAATCATTTCTACCTGGCTCTTTAGGTGAAAAGACTCCCAGGTCAATTATGAACAGGACAGGCTTTGCCCTTAGTATGCAATCGAAAAGGCAAATGACATTGCTTGCACTGGAATATTCAAAACCTTGTAGCCCAGTAAATCCATAAATACTTGCTTTTATTATTATGAAAGGATGGTTGGGGGCAATAGACTGACTCTTTAAACTGCTTAGAGAAGGTTCTAAGAGCACTATGAAGCAGTATATAAGTCTAAGTGCTATTGCTATTATATTAGCTGCCACACTGAACTGGTGCCCAAATTCCTGGGTTCTATTATATCCTCCATATGGCCCTCCCAAAAGCAGTGAGCAGTGACTTGACCTGAAGCGAAGCCTAAGGTCTTTAAAGTTTTCTCACTTTTCCTACATCTGCCCTTTCTGCTTTCTATAAGGGCATCAAAGGATTATCTACAGTAGTCCTTGATTTACAACTATAATTGAGCTGGAAATTTCTGTTGCTGCTAAGTGAGACATTTGTGAAGTGAGTCCCCCCCCCCTTTACGACTTTTCTGGCTACCTGTCAAGCTAGTGCAGAAGTTGACGATAAATTAACGCTTTGCCACACTATCTAAAGAAGGCCTGATGTTTATGGGAACTTGGGAGAAATAATTTTCATCAGGGAAAAGATGTAGCCACAAAGCATTTTTTCGAGTGGTTCAAGGCCATCTTATGCCCACCCACCTGGGCGGAAGCAGAAGGAGGACTTGCCATGCTGGCACAATATTAGTGGGAAACATGACAAGTTTGTGGGTGGGGGACTAGGGATGTGAACTTTCATCTGGGTGGGAAACTCAGATTCAGGTTTCCCAGTGTAGGCGCCAGGATGGCTCTGGCAATAAATTGGAACTTTGAGGATTACTTTGACTCGGACTCTGATTTAGTTTGAATGCTACCTGTAACTTTGACACCATGTTTGTTAAGTGAATTGCTCCAGTTGCTAAATTAGCAACTAAGTGAATCAGGCTTCCCCATGGACTTTGCTTGTCGGAAGGTTGGGATACTGCAACCGTCAGTTGACAAGTGTCCGAATTTTGAACTCGTGAACTGGGGATTGCTGCAACTGTTGTCAGTGTGAAAAACGGTTATATCACTTTTTTCAGTGCCATTATAACTTCAAACAATCAGCGAACAAACTGTTGTAAATCAAGAACTACCTGTATTGTTCAATAATATTCACCTGATATTATAAAAATCTGAGCATCTCTTCTGAGAGCTTTTCAATCCCGGTTTGTGTGATGTGATGTCTCACTTCTGGGAAGAAAATAAGGATGACAGGAAAGATTAGGTTGCACTGGGAGGAATTTAGTCTTTAAACGAGAGAAAGAAACTGCAAAAGAGCCTACGGTGTTATCACTTCATTAATAAGACAAAAGTAATGATTCCTTCTTAGATGGCTACGATGACACCAGCAGAAGGCTCATGAAGATGTGCCTCAAATTGGCCACACACAACTAGTCACTGTCCAGGGAGGCCTTCTTAGTCATGGCACCTCATCCTTTAGGACAGAATCTGGGTAGAAAGCTATCCTATTCTTGCACAATTAATGTGGGGAAGAGAGAAGGTGTGATCAGAGAAATTGCCAGCCTTTCTGTGGTTTTGCTTAACTGGAGCAATAAAAAACCTTAGTCTCTGAGCTGGAACAGATTTCTCTTCTTGGGGCCTTCTGCCATCCTGGATTACAATCTCATTATCCTAAGCTTCATGGTTTTGCCATTCTGGCTTGATGTAAGTTGTTGTATGTTATAATTTTGACGGTGCCAAGATCGGCAAATCTGAATGAGAGTTAGGTTGTCTCCCCCAAACCAGATTAAATTCCTTGCTTGTTTTCAGAAGCTCGCTCAAAGAGAAAAAACATTCAATTCTCTCTTTTATAAATTGAAAACTGTATATAGAACACAAGAGTGAATTCTACAGAAATGTTAAGGTTGGAGTCTATCAGTATGGTGGGCCACTAGTTGTAGTTGAAGAGGAGGCGGAGGAGGAGGAGGAGGAGGAGGAAGAAGAAGAAGAAGAAGAAGAAGAAGAAGAAGAAGAAGAAGAAGAAGAAGAAGAAGAAGAAGAAGAAGAGATTTTCAAATATTTAGAGTATTAAATTTTGGGAAAGAATGGAACAGGTTATGGAAAGTGAAACAGAAGATATTCCATGCCGTATTCTTTATGGGATGCTTAACTATCGAAGATTGGCACTGTCAGCATAGCACTTTGTTTATACTTTGGGAAGATTTCTTCAGTTTGAGAAGAAAATGCTTTTTTGCTGTGTTTTTCTCTCCAGTTGTCAATAGATGATTAAAAACAAATCCAGCTACAGAACGTCCTAAAAGTGGCAGCCTCAAAAAGAACTATTTCCTGTCAACCCCCATATGTTTCCAGCAAAGCAGACTGCACATCCCAGGGGAAAATTAAAGATCTGAGAGAGTATCTGAAAATTCATCAGTCTGAGATCCTAACCAAACCACTCTGGTGGACTCTGTCAAAACAAGCCGCCCAAGGCAGCTGATGACTCTCGCGCTCCCCCTAGTGAAGAATAGCGGAAGTGGCGGCTGGCTCCAAGGAAAAGGAATGGATGGAGCTGCATTTTTGATTTTCCTGAGCTGCAATCAGGAATGTCCAATGTCCAACCAAATCAACTCTTCAGTCCTCCTAATTTGCTCCCTATATATCTTCACCCGGGATTTAAAAAAGAGTGGGGATGATCATGAGTCCTTGGGGGGCTGGGGAGAGAAGAAGCATATGAAAGAGAAAGCTTGCTTATTGCTGGTCTTCTTTCGGCTGCATATACATGTAAACACTAAATGAGAAAGCTGAAAAAGCAGCTTCAAAAACAGGGTGTCTAATTGTGCTCAGATACCATCCTCTGAAAGCCTTAGGGCCATACTAGGTGCCTATTAGCAGCAGTCCAGCTGTTAATTAAAATGGGGAGACTGGGATCTTTCTGGGATGATAATTGCTGATAGGATTGTACCTGTTGCAGCACATCTTATTCTTGTAGAAGCAGAGGTAGAGAATAACTTTGGTATTAGAGAGAAGTTGAACAATCATTTGTTTGTCATTTGAGGATGCAGCCAGGGAGGGGGAGGTTCTTGTTCCCTATTGACAGTGTACATTCCCCCACAAAACCATTACAGCCCTTTTATACTCCTGGCAACCTCCAGCTCTGGGTTTATTTGCTCACAATTCATGCCATGCCTGCCGTGCTCAGCAAGAAACACTCTAGGGGCTTATTTTATCAAGAGCATCACTTCATTGATGGAGCCTTATCCCTCTCCCCCAAAAAACAAATCCACAGAAAGAGCTTTGCACCTCAAAGGGAAATCCACATGATTAAACCCAGCATTCATTGCATGATTAGACAAATAAAAGGTCAGGAAAGAAAAGTGCAGAATATGTAGAGAAGCACTTAATGAGGAAAAGGGGGGTTAAAAGTGTGTTGTGAGTGCATTGCAACTGTGTGATCCTAGCATTAAAAAAGAAACGTTTTGTCAGACCAAAGTCATCGTTGAACTGGAGACTTTGGACTGCCACAGTTATACTGTAGAATGTGTTCCTGTTGTGGAAATTTGGGAGGGGCTGTTGCATGAGGGATGTAGAGATGTAGCCATAACAAATTTCTTCTAGATTCTGTTGTGGTTGGCTCTGGCCCAGCTCCTGCCCCAGGGAATGGGGAGGTGGATGCAGGGGAAAATTCAACATGTCACAGGCCTGTGTTATTGCTGACAGAATCAGTTCAGAGTTTAGTTTCCTCGGACGAAGAAGAAGGTGGGAGTGACTCGGCAGAGGAGGGCTTTGCACACAGCCCAGGCAGTCACTCTCCCTTATCTTCCGTTGATTCAGATGATGACATTTTGGACCCACGCAAGCGCAGAATTATGTGTAGAAGACACCAAATAAGAACATATTACAGGAAATAAGGGAGGCCACCTGTGTTTGGGTGGGGCTCCAGTAATTAGGGCTGCTGCTATAAATCGCAGCATGTGGGTTTGGCCATTGTGGAAGAATATCTGATCGGAGTTCCTCAGGAATCTTGTGTTGCTGGACTTTGTTGCTTTTTCACGCCTTTAAAACCAAAGCAGAGCAACGTGTGTGTGTGTGTGTGTGTGTGTGTCTCACTTTGTTGGAAGAAGAAGGGGTGTGAAGTGTTTTCACAGCTGCTAGCTAAGTACTTAATGACTGCTTAAGGGAAATTGTACAGACTACCCGGTTGTTTTGGGAAGAGTGCTCTTTGCAATACAAAAAGAGTGCTTTGTTTATTTTGAATTTTGTGATAAAGAACATTGTTTTGAATTTTCAAACGTGTGTGTGTGTCTGAAATTTGTACCCTTGAATTTTCGGGAGGCTCCTATCAGAGAGCCCGGCAGAACAGATTCTCAAGGTCATTTTTTGTTCAGTACCTGCCCAGAAACTAATGGGAGTAATGGACATGTTGGCTGAAGAAGACTGCTTTACATGATGAACATGTGAGTGGGGAAGAAGGGAATAAACTTTAAACTGGGTGGAGAAACCCTCATAGCTTCAGATTCGGGTTCCAGATGTACCACCATGGATCTGCTAATAAATTGGAACTTTGAGGAATACTTTTCCTCAGACACTGATTTAATTTTCGATGCTATTTGGAAACCCTGACATATTTCTTGTTCCAGTGGAAAGGTCTCGGCCTCTACAAACCGAGGTCCCCAAACTACAAAGATTGGATGGCCTGCTTCTTGGTAGAGGAGGAGTGATTACAATGGAGTTGCTTTGGTACACAACATTTTGGGGTTTTCTCAAGTGGCACTGCATTGTTTTTCATGTCAGCAGAGCCTGAATTGTTTTAAAAGGAGAGCAAGATAGATGAGGGACACCCAACCCATTCTCCGTCGCTGTCTCTTTGTGTCCTTCTAAAAGTCTACAATGTCAAGATTTCAAAAGAAGCTGCAAAGCAGCCAAGCTTTCAAAAGTGAGAAGCCCAACCAAAGGTTCAAGAAGGGCTTCCAAACAGACAAGCAACACACCGAGAAGAATGCGGTTCCAAGTTGAAGTGCTAGAAAAATCTGGATGACAACATTCAGAAGTTGAGTCCTGCTCAGAAAATTAAGAGACAGATCCAGAAACCTTGTTTCCATGCTTGCTTTTAGGAATGAGAATTTATAAACCTGAACCCCACACTCAGTCACTAACGCATATGGAAATTATTCCTACTAGTGAATAGGGTCTTGTAAGCTTTTATTTATGAGGAAGGTTGGGGCGGATGGAATTGGAAATTAGCTTGCACTAGTCACCATGCTTAACTGCAGTCTTCAAACCCAGTGAGATGGACCCAAGCACATAAAGATTTGAATCAAGAACTTCCCTTCAAAGGAAACTCTATTAGTCTGAGTTCAGGATTTCTGCAAAATGATTGTTTTGTGAAAGATTTTAGATCTGAAGATTCTTCCTGGTCCACCAATAATGATTCTCGAAAGAAGCACAATAAACCTGCTCTTCCCAATACGAAGAGGGTCCATCATCTGGGATGGAGCGCACCAATTATGAGCCTTGTAAGAGATCTTATACTTTCCCTTCCTCGTTCCAGAATTCAGGCAAGGCCCTGAATTCAGGTGAGCATTCTGGCCATATTTGTGAGACCACATGTGAGACCACATTTGGAATACTGTGTTCAATTCTGGAGACCTCACCTACAAAAAGATATTGACAAAATTGAACGGGTCCAAAGACGAGGTACAAGAATGGTGGAAGGTCTTAAGCATAAAACATATCAGGAAAGACTTAATGAACGCAATCTGTATAGTCTGGAGGACAGAAGGGAAAGGGGGGACATGATCGAAACATTTAAATATGTCAAAGGGTTAAATAAGTTTCAGGAGGGAAGTGTTTTTAATAGGAAAGTGAACACAAGAACAAGGGGACACAATCTGAAATTAGTTGGGGGAAAGATCAAAAGCAACATGAGAAAATATTATTTTACTGAAAGAGTAGTAGATCCTTGGAACAAACTTCCAGCAGACATGGTTGGTAAATCCACAGTAAGTGAATTTAAACATGCCTGGGATAAACATAGATCCATCCTAAGATAAAATACAAAAAATAGTATAAGGGCAGACTAGATGGATCATGAGATCTTTTTCTGCCGTCAGTCTTCTATGTTTCTATGTTTCTATTTCAATTCCATTTTCGTCATCACAGTCCCAACTCACACCTATGACGTTTTCTATGTGTTTTCTATGTGTATTTGTGTTTTCTCCTTTCAGAATAGATAGCTCACACTCTTTCCTCTTAATGAATGCTGAATTTGTACAATTGTACCTGTAAACTAAACCAATACCAAAGTGCATGCTATAATTCACTTCAGCCAATTTGCAGGAAAGAAGGGAAAAAAACAGGGAGGGAAAATACATTCAGAGTTAACCATTGAGGAACCCACCAGTTTTGCTTGGAGGATGAAGCACATGCTTAAGTGCCATAATGAAGCTCCACCTTGGCATCCACGATGCCTTCTCTACTCTACCTTGAGAAATAAAAACAGCTCTTGGAAATTAAGTGGTCTGGGGAGACAGAAACGGAAGAGGAATGAAAAATCAAAATATTTTTCCCAAAAGAAAAATCATAACAGCTATGGATCAATAGGCAGAGAAGTAATAGAAAACACCTGCCTGTATAAATAAGTAACAGATTGTCTTGTGTGTTTTATATTTTAGGTTCACACACCTTCCATCAAAACAAATCCTGGGACATCTGTAGCAAATTGTGCAAATGAAACCAATGGGTTATGTTTGAAAGAAAAAAAGAGCATTAGGATGTTGAATAATTTTTTCCCTTTATTTCTGTTAAAAGTGACATTTACTATAACGAAAGCTATTTCTAGCCCAGGCTACTTCATTTTACCATGTTGTTGTGTTATATGCTGCTATAGGAAAATTTTCCTTTATTGGTTTTGTTTTAATCTATGCACAGTATATACCACCCATCTTATATTACCTTTCTGCAGTTTGCAATAATAAGATGAAAAATATGGAAATAAATCATTTCAAGCCCAAACTCAGCTTGGCAACCCATTATGAGTAAAGAAAAGGCATGAAAATGATCCATCAAACACTTCAATGGATATTAGGACTACAGAAAAAAATAATTGCAACCAGCTTGCCTTCCATTGAGGACCTGTATACTGCACAAATGAGAAAGAGGGCTGTGGAAAAAAATCTACAAACCCTTTGCATCCTGGACATAAACTGTTTCAGCTTCTTCCCTCAAGACGATGCCATAGGGCATTGCACACCAAATCAGCGGGACACAAAGACAGTTTTTCACCCTATGCTATTACTCTGCTAAACAACTACCATATTTTTTGGAGTATAAGGTGCACCAGAGTATGGAACGCACCTAGATTTTTAGAGGTGGAAAACAAGGAAAAAAGTAGGCGCCGGCAGTAAAAGGAAAGGGAGCCGCGGCCGCCCCTGCCTCCCCACTGTGCCTCCGGCCCCCTCGCGCCCCTGGCCTCTCGGCCCTGCCCCCCACCTGCCCGATCCGTCCCCTCTCCTCCTCCTCCGCCTCCTGCGCTCCCAGGAGGGGGCTGCGAGAGAGAGTTTTCTCCGCGCGCTTCGGGAATGCCCGCCCCACCCTTCTCACAGCCCCTTCACTGGGAGCGCTTTCCTCCCGAGCTTTCAGCAAGGGGGCTGCAGTAGAGGCAAGGCAGGCGTTCCCGAAGAACTCAGAGAAAGCGCTCTCGCAGCCCCCTCACTGAAAGAGAGAGAGGGAGAGGGAGAGAGAAATCCCTTCATTACTTTTTGTCTTGCATTCTGTCACTTTGGAAAATAGGTTGACTCCCTCTTCTTTGTGACAGTCCCTCAAATATTGGAACACTGCTATCATGTTCCCCATCCCAATTCTTTCTTTGCACTGGACTAGACATACCCGATTCCTGCTACTGTTCTTCATATGCTTTAGCCTCTAGCCCAGGGCTGTCAAACTCCCACCCCACAGACCAAACATGTCTGGCTACTGGCCATAACCATGCCCAGTTTAGTGATACCACCGTGATGATGTGAGTTTGACACCCCTGCTCTAGCCCCTCAATCATCTTTGTTGCTCTTCTCTTTACTGTTTCCAGAGTTTCAACATCTTTTTATATTGTGGGTAAACCCAAAGAGGCTGACTGTGGTTCAGATCATGAGCTTCTCATTGCAAAATTTTGGCTTAAATGGAAGAAAATAGGGGAAAGCACTAGGCCACTCAGGTACGAACTAAATCATATCCCTGATGAAGGTACAGTAGAGGCGACAGATTTAAGGAATTAGATCTGATAGAGTGCCTGAAGAACTACGAACAGAGATTCGCAACATTGTACAAGAGGTAGCAACTGAAACCATCACAAAGAAAAAGAAATGCAAGACAGCAAAATGGATGTCTGAGGAAGCTTTACAAACAGTTGAGGAAAGAATAAAAGTGTAAAGCAAAAGAGAAAGAGAAAGATAGACCCAATTGAATGCAGAATTCCAGAGAAGAGATTAGAATGCCTTCTTAAATGAACAGTGCAAAGAAATAGAAGAAAACAATAGAATAAGGAGGATAAGAGATCTCTTCAAGAAAATTGGAGACATGAAGGGAACATTCCATGCAAAAATGGGCATGATAAACATTAAGAAAACTAAGATGTTGGCATCTGACCCTCTCAATGCAATTCAAGAAATGGAGGTAGTGACAGATTTTATTTTTCTGAGTTCCAAGATCATCAAAGATGGGGACTACAGCCAAAAAATTAAAAGATGCCTGCTCCTGGGTAGGAAAGCTTTTGCAAATCTAGACAGCATACTAAAAAGCAGACACATCAACCTGCCAACAAAATGTGTATAGTCAAGGCTATGGTTTTCCTAGTTGCTGTGAAAGTTGAACTATAATAAGAAAGGCTGACCGCCAAATAATTGAGGCCTTTGAACTATGGTGTTGGAGAAGACTCCTGTGATCCCTGGGACTGCAAGGCGATCCAACCGGTCAGTCCTAGAGGAGACCAATCCTGACTGCTCTTTAGAAGGCCAGATCCTGAAGATGAAACTCAAATACTTTGGCCACCTAATGAGAAGAAAGAACTCACTGGAGAAGAGCCTAATGCTGGGAAATATTGAGGGCAAAAGAAGAAGGGGTGACAGAGAACAAGGTGGCTGGCTAGAGTCACTGAAGGAATTTGCATGAGCTTAAATTGACTCTGGGGGATGATAGAGGACAGGAAGGCCTGGAGGAACATTGTTCATGGGGTCACAGTGGGTTGGGCATGACTTCACAACTAACAACAACAAACCAAAACAGAATGTGCTAGTCCAAGTGTGATCTTGGCCTGAATTCCAAATGAATAGGATTCTAATCTTCCATTCATCTGCAGCTGATTCTTCATCAGTTTCTCAAGCAGTTTA
This sequence comes from Erythrolamprus reginae, assembly GCF_031021105.1. NCBI lineage: Eukaryota > Metazoa > Chordata > Lepidosauria > Squamata > Dipsadidae > Erythrolamprus > Erythrolamprus reginae. Next base: position 140,810,099 of record NC_091951.1, read on the forward strand.
CTTGATTACAGGAGACTAGACAATAGTTGCCTAAAAGAGAAGTTTCTTCAAAAGTGGGCTGCTTCAAGGAAGGCAAAATAATACTCTCGCTCATTGGAGCATTGACAAACTCTCAGAACCAACTGTTTAAGCCTTGTCAAATCAAATTAAATCAATCTTTATTACAGTCATAGATCAGCATATTATGTCTTGTCTGGCTGCCTGAAGGAGCCAAAGATGGAGATAAATCAAGTCAATTTTGGTGCCAGTCAACACAGTGCACTCTACCTATTCCCTTGAATTCTACAACCTCAAAATATTGTCAGATTAGCACATAGGACATCACCTCAGTCACTGTAATGGTTTCTGACTAATTGGCATCTAACTCTGAGTGGATACAAGTCACTTTGCAAGCAAAAAATATCCATGAACTCATCTGACATGCTTGCAGGGATTTTATCCAAGCGGCATTTCCATGAAAGAATCTGGATAATACTGTGCAGAGATATTGAGGATGAAACTGTAGAGTCAAGAAGCATAGAGAAAAAGAAATGATGCTTTCCCATTCTTATCATCACTGTGTCGGCTCAAGCATGAGATTTTGTCAATGCCCAGGTAAGCGCCCATTTGCTATTTTCTACCTTTACTACTATGGGCATTTTCATATGCTATTATTATTATTATTATTATTATTATTATTATTATTATTATTATTATTATTATTATTATTTTCTTTATTTTTAATAAACTTTATTGATTTTTTTCATTAAAAAAACACACAGACATACAAACATTTAAACATGTAGTAGTGGTTACAATTACCCCTCTCTTCTTAGAAGTTATTTTTTTAATACAGAAAAACAATATATTCTTAGTTCATTAAGTCAACCTATTAATCTAGATGAAAAGAAGAATTTTGTTTATATATTCTAATAAACATAAAATTAAATTAATCAAAAGAAAAAAATTCTAAAGTCATTTTAATATATTCATACATTTCTCATAACATTTAATTTTTATTTTTATCTATCCACTTATAAACTATATTCCAAATAATATAAAAATCAGATTCTTCTTGGTCATTCAGCCTTCTTGTCATCATATCCATCTCTGCACAATCCAATTTTTTTTTAACTACGTCTTCTTTTTGGGGGATACTTTCCCCCTTCCAATTTTGTGCGTAGACTATCCTGGCTGCTGTTAAAATATGTACAACTAAATAAATAATATCTATGCTTTATTTCTTTAACATCTCCAGTAAACCTGCTTGGGGTTTCAGAGGAGCAATTTCACCAAACACCAGGACTGTTTGTTTCTGTATTCCACTTTTTAGCCAGGGTTACCCATGAAAAAGTCAGGGGAAAAAGCACCCTCTGGAATCCCATGGATCTATTAGGCATCCGGGGCAGAGCATTTCAATTGGTCTTCTGGCGTTACAGTTCAGAGTGTCCATGTTTTGCAATCTGGAAATTATCTGACCATGACAAAATATATTAAAATCCTTTCATTCCAAGTTAGGTCATACCCCATCTGTTCTGAAGTGCAAAACTAGCGTGTCTCTCCTATGTGAATTGGGACTTAATTAATTAATTGATTAACATTCATTCATTCATTAATTTCATTAATTTGACATAATTAATTAATGTCAAACAATTATAGTATAGTAATTTGTATAAATAAAACATTAGAAAAGTAATGATGAAAAGTAATGATAGAAGACAATAAAATAATAGGACAGGGACAATAGGCACAATGGTGCGTTTATGTCCCTTTTTTGGGATAAGCCCATGGAGGCCATTTATTCATGAGCTACATTAAACCCAGGGGTGGGCTACTGCCCAGACAGGGCTGAACACAGTGGGATAGCGAAAATGGAGCTCCACCACAAAGCACCCAATTTACACTGAAAGTTGTTGAAAGAAAATGCAGGGCATCCTGCATAAGCCATGCCCACAGTGTGGTAGGGAAATTTTGGTAGCCCTTCACTGATTAAACCCCTCCCCAGGGCATAGAGGCCACCTAAGAAGTTATCATAACAACTTTGGTAATGCCAGCTTGTATGGACCAGAGGTGAAATTCAGAGAGAGAGAGAGAGAGAGAGAGAGAGAGAGAGAGAGAGAGAGATATTAGCCTTGATGGCAGTCTGATTGCTATCTGCTAGGAGGCTTCCTTGTGCTGCTGGTTGCCTGTAAATGTTGGATTGTATAAGGAGGAAGTAAGAGAAAGTATTTCATTGCTTTTCACCCCCCACTGATTAAAACAGACAAAGTTATTGATATTGTTTAAGAGCATAGAAATGGTTACCAGAGAAGATCCATTTTGATTTGAACCTTCCTAATTGAGTTAAAAAGAGAGGGAGAGGTGCTGGGATTGAGAATGTACATTTGCTTGTACAGTATATGTCCACAGACAGAAATCTTAACAATGTTCTGAGGTTCACTGTAAAATAAACATTGGGACAATGAAACAATATGTAATTCCAGGCTTAAAGTTAGTCCTGCTGTTCTTGAAGATAATTGTTTGGGATACTGGTCAACAAGACCCTTTCTGTTATCTATCATAATACTATAGATAGAATCTGTAACCTCTTTTCAATCTCCCGTTTAGTTGAGGAAAGAGAAGTGAAAAAATAATTTCCCCTTCTTATTGTCTGACATTCTTGATTTCTAAAATCCTGAAATATTTTGTTTTGCCTTGTTTAAAAAAATTCTAAATTCCCCTTTAAAAAAATATGCAATCAAAGCAAATTGGTAAGAGGGATTCAGACTCAGTTAAATAACTTTTCCTTTTATGTCTGTTTCCCCCAAAGAAACTGAGCAATGATCTATTTGCAAAGCCAGCAAAAGTAGTCAAAGGTTGCCTGAAAAAGTAATTGCATCGGACAGGAAATGAACACTCAGACACCAAGCTGGGTAAAATGGGTCACTTTATTAAATATTAACAGAAAGACCTGCAGGGGTCACTAAATGGGGTGGAGTTTCCTGAACACAAACGTGCTTGGGCAACTAAATGGACATAACTCCATGCCTGGTCAGGATGAGGCATGCCCCGCCTACACCCAGCCCGTAAAGCGATGCCCCACGTGTGGGAGGGCTCACCCTGCATGACCCGGAACCGGAAATGATGTAGGTTAGCCCCAAGGGCACCCCCTTCACACCTCTCCATCCGGGGAGGAAGCATGAGTTGTGCAACAGGGGTGCCAATCATCTTACAAAAGATGCCCAAAGGAGAACAGACAGTTGCTACTGATTTATTTATTTATTTATTTATTTATTCATTCATTCATTCATTCATTCATTTATTTATTTATTTATTGGATTTGTATGCCGTCCCTCTCCGGAGACTCAATACCCTTTCCGCCCCATTTCTGCCATATAGTGACCAAGTATATATACATCCAATTGTTGAATCAAAACCTATTTACTAACAGATGCATCCCGTTTCACTCATCCAGGATGGAGTAGGCGAAAAAACAATCCGTAGCAAATGCTCCAAGATTGCAACCTTTAAAAACACCCTGGATTGAGTGGAGGGTGGGTGGGTGTCTGCTGGGCATTGATCTTGGAGAGCAAGGGAAGCCAGGGTGGTGAGCAGGCCCTAATAATGGGGGCTTGCCCACCCTGCTTCCCAGAATGCCCGAGCAGCCAATGGTACTCTGGGGCACTCCTGCACTACCCGTGGGATCGCCCCAGCTGATAGGCGTTGCCGACTTGGTTCCCGCCTTCAGCAAATGTCGGATGGGCGTAATTCACCCGGCCTCTCAATTCTGTGAATGCATGTACTGTATTTCTTTCCCTCTTGGAGCAGAAACTATTTTTTTCTCTTTCTCAACCAAAATGCCAGTTTCTTCTTTTCCTTCACTAGTCCCAAATTATGGTGTGTTGATGTCCCCAAATACCTTCTTTAGTACCATCTGTATGTATGAATGCTCTTGCTTCATTTTTTTAATTTAAAACATATATTGTTAAAAGAGATAATATCTATATATGGACAAATACCATAGTTACAATTGGAGAGCTGATGCTCAAATATAACTTTAATGAAAAAACACCAAGCAAAGTAAGAAGATACCAAGCAAAGTAGGCAGGATTGTTTTCATAATATTAAAAAAAGAAATAGGATTTTTTTTGAGCTTAGTAACAAAAGCTCCATTCTTTTACAGTTTATAAAGATTAAAAAAGAATGAAAAAAGGAAAAAAGAAAAGCATCCCTTAAAAACAAAGCAAATAAATATTTGATTTCTGACTTCATCCTTCTTTGTTTTCCAACTTATTTTGATATAAACCTTTGATCTTTTGATATAGTCATAAACCAGTCTGCTTGCTGTTTGATGTGTAATATATATGCAAGCTGTCCTCGCTTGAATTTAAACTTCTATTTAAATACTTACATGTTAAACATCTTACTTTCTTTGCTATTGCAAGAGCTTCAATGTTACACCTGTAAATCTCCTGCTTTCTTTGTAAAAAGATATCTTAATTTGCAGCTTTCCTTTTCTACTTTTCTTGTTTGAAGCCAAACTACTAAAAGTAATCCCTCTTGAAAGCTCAGCTTCTTCCTCTTTTCTTTTCCCTGATTTTTTCCCTTCTCTATTGCCAGCAGCCATTCTGATCCTAGAAAATAAATATAAATATAAAATGGCATCGGACCAGAATATCTCCAAGCCCACCTTCTGCCGCACGAATCCCAGCGACTGATTAGGTCCCACAGAGTGGGCCTTCTCTGGGTCCCGTCAACTAAACAATGTTGTTTGGTGGGCCCCAGGGGAAGAGCCTTCTCTGCGGCGGCCCCGACTCTCTGGAACCAGCTCCCCCCGGAGATTAGAACTGCCCCCACCCTCCTTGCCTTTCGTAAACTCCTTAAAACCCACCTTTGTCATCAGGCATGGGGGAACTGAGATATCTCCCCCGGGCCTATACAATTTATGTATGGTATGTTTGTAGGTATGTCTGCTTAATAATGGGGTTTTTTAAATATTTAAAATTTTTAAATTATTAGATTTGTTGTGAACTGTTTTATTGTGTTGTGAGCCGCCCCGAGTCTACGGAGAGGGGCGGCATACAAATCTAATAAATAAATAAATAATAAATAAATAAAATATATAGGTATAAATATAATTAACAATATAAATAGTATGATCCTTGGATGAGGTAGAACAATCTGTTCCTTCTTGTTAGATCTTGCCCCAAGAACTGTCAATTTTTAGAGGTTAAATTGTGAGAAATTGATAAAAATTATGACAGATAATTTTCAATTTATGACCGTAATTAGAAACAGAATTTCTGTTGCTTGATGGCTGTTAAGTGAATCCACATAAGTGATTTTATTGAGCTTTTCTGCCACGGTTGTTAAATGAATCATGGTTGTTAAGTGAATCATGCAGTTGTTTAAGCAAATCTGGTTCCAGTCTATTGACTTCCTTGTCAGAAGCTGGTTAAAAAGGTCTAGGCCACTCCAACTTTATAATTGTATGCTGGTTGCCAAGCAACCAAATGTTGATCATATGATTGTGAGGTTGCATTAACAGTTCTAAGTGTCACGCTGTATATTGACAGCCCCTCAGAGACATTCAGTAATGAAACAGTTAACTAATGTGCCTTATTGGATCCTCCCCTTATGTCGCAATATTCTGCCAACCATTTCCTCCTTTTTCTTCCCTTCTCCTCCTGAATCTCCATGATGTAAGACGTATATGTTATGCTGTCCATCGAGACAGTTTTTTATTTGTTTATTTCTGTTTTTAAAATGAATAAATCTTGTTTAAGAAAATGATTAAGGCTTCTATCCATCGACCTCCGGGGTTAAGGTCCTAACAGACATTTAATTTTCCCCGTGACACTAAGTGCAAGGAGCAATCATAAGCCACCGTTTTCAGTGTTGTGGTAACTTTTAAGTCATTAAATGAATGGTTGTAAATCAAGGACTACCTGTTCCATGCTTAGGAGGAAAACACAATACAGGTAGTTCTCGACTTAAAAGAGTTTGCTTAGTGACTGTTCAAAGTTACAACTGAAACTTATAACCATTGCAGCATCCCCATGGTCACGTGACTTACATTCGGAGGCTGACTCATATTTATGACTTTTGCAGAGTCCCGGAGTCTTTTTGCAACCTCCTGACAAGCAAAGTCAATGGGGAAGCCAGATTCACTTAACAACTGTGTTACTATTTTAACAACTGCAATGCTTCACTTCGCAAGTCGTAAAACGGGGTGAAACTCATTTAACAAATCTCTCACTTAATATAGATGTTGAGTTCAATTGCGGTCATAAGTTGAGGACTACTTGTAAAACTGTAAGTCCTCAACTAACACTTAAAAAAACTCCACCCAGTGATTAAATAAGACCTGAACAAAACTTTATTCATAGGCCATAAGAATCATAGGTCACAATTCTGCACCCTCTCTCTTTCCACTCTAAGCCCTTCCCACACTTCCAAAGCCTTATATACTACCTTGTGTCCATCATTTCGGCTAGCTCAGGATTGTGAAAATAGGTGATTTATCACCTTGATCTCAAGCAACCAGCTCTACCCGACTGTTCTCTTTTTTTCACAGCATGGCCAAAAAAACCCTGCCTGACAGAACTTAATTTCAGAAGGTAGATTCTTTCTGAATTTCACTCTGAAGCCCATGAAGCTGCTATCAACATTCCTGAAGAAGAGTTTAATGGGCTCAGCTAGTTAACCAAGAGCATGATTTATATATGCTGCACTTTCATATTAGGAACATTTCTCTGCTGGAGAAAATCAATTTCATTAGAGTCTGACTTGAACTCATCACCCAGGAGGATAATGTATGTTCCCTATTAATAATACAAGAATATAAAATTAGTTTTGATCCAATGAGGATCTCATTAATTGTTTAAAAAGCATTAAAAAAAGGAAACTGGGATGGCAACCCCCAACCCCCTCCTTCATTTATATTTGTAAAACTACACAAATACAGCTCTGGAATGGGAAATGTTTAGCTTCAATTCTGACATTCCAGAAGGAATTCATCCAGAGAGTGAACTGCTTGAAATAGCATTGGAAGGAAGAACAGGGGGGGCAGGGGGGGGGCAGAAGTTCTGACTTAAGCTAAATGGTATTCCACCCAGACCAGGAGGTGTTTTGCTCAGCAAGGAAATAATGGCTACAGAAAGCACCTTGCTGCTGCTCTGAATAATGAGGAGAAATGGCTGCTGGCAATAGAGAAGGGGGGGTGCAATCTGTCATTCCAGTGCTCCTTGGATATATAATCTTCCAGGTGCAGTCAAGTGAGCCAAGCGCTTGGTTGGCACTTTACTTCTCCCTGACAACGCTCTCTCTTCTTTTCTTTCTTACAGAAAGGTATGTGCTGCCCACCTTTCAGACTAGGGAGAAGTTCCAGGGTCATTGCTAAAATGTTTTAGAGCAGGAGTGTCAAACTCACACCCCGTGAGCCGTACGTGTCATGTGCTGGCCACACCTAGTTTAGTGAAGTTTAAGTTTAATTGGATTTGTAAGCCGCCCCTCTCCGAGGACTTGGGGCATATACATATACAAAGAGACAGTAATAAATCAATCCAATTAATATACATAAAAACAATCCTTAAAAATTCTAATTTTAAAAGCTACCATTAATATTTATTCAACAAATCATACTAAAAGACATGCATTGGTCGGGGGAAGATCTAGGCCTTGTGACAAAGATAAGTTTTTAAATTCTTTTGGAAGGCAACGAGAGTGGGAGTAGTGCGAATCTCTGGGGAAAGCTGATTCCAGAGGGTCGGGGCCTCCACAGAGAAGGCTCTTCCCCTAGGTCCCGCCAGCCAATCAATGGGATCCTAAGGAGACCAACTCTGTGGGACCTCACCGGTCACTGGGATTCATGTGGCAGAAGGCAGTCTTGGAAATAGTCTGGTCCTATGCCATGTGAAGTGGGAGAAGTCACAATGTGTCACATCACCACAGATGGCCTGATACCAGAGCGGTCAGGTGCTATACTCTGGTAGCGATTATTGGGATGTGCACGCAGTTGTACATCCCCGATGCACCCCCGTGCGCCCCTGCACACAATTTGGCTGCTGCGCATGTGTGCAGCAAGTGAAATCTTGTATAAAGATGCTCATGCGAGTGAGATTTCAGCTATTTTTGCTGTATTTTGCTTCTGCGCATGCGCAGAAGTAAAAATATTGCCAAAAATCAGCAAAATCTCACTCGCGCACACATTCTCACGCAAGATCTCATGCAAACAGACTTGCGCACACCTGATGGATGCACGCGCACCCGCAACAGCCTGGGAGGGCGTACTGGTATGGGGCGAAGATGGCAGTCCTTCATTACATGTGATAATGCCGTATCAACATCATCTTTCGGCTGTGGCGAGGAGGGAGTTTGCCCAGGTTCGCCTGGTGCACCAGTTGCGGCCCTATTTGGACAGTGAGTCATTGCTCACAGTCACTCATGCCCTCATCACCTCGACGTTCGATTACTTCAACGCTCTACACATTGGGCTACCTTTGAAAAGTGTTCAGAAACTTCAGATCGTGCAGAATGCAGCCACGAGAGCCATTGTGGGGCTTCCAAGATTCGCCCACGTTTCTGCAACACTCCGCGGCCTGCACTGGCTGCCGATCGGTTTCCGGTCACAATTCAAAGTGTTGGTAATGACCTTTAAAGCCCTATATGGCATTGGGCCAGAATACATCCAGAACCGCCTTCTACCGCACGAATCCCAGCGGCTGATAAGGTCCCACAGAGTTGGCCTTCTCCGGGTCCCATCCACCAAACAATGTCGTTTGGCGGGCCCGAGGGGAAGAGCCTTCTCTGTGGCAGCCCCGGCCCTCTGGAATCAACTCCCCCCAGAGATAAGAACGGCCCCCACCGTCCTTGTCTTTCGCAAATTACTCAAGACCCACATTTGTCGCCAGGCATGGGGGAGTTAGGATATTCCTTCCCTTAGGCCATTACAAGTTATGTATGGTATGTTTGTGTGTATGTTTGGTTTTTATAATAAGGGTTTTTAGTTGTTTTATTAAATTAGATTGTTACATGTTGTTTTTTATCATTGTTGTTAGCCGCCCCGAGTCTGCGGAGAGGGGCGGCATACAAATCCAATAAATAGATAGATAGATAGATAGATAGATAGATAGATAGATAGATAGATAGATAGATAGATAGATAGATAGATAGATAGATAGTAGAGGGACCTCATACATTCTATGAAAGAGATATCTATGAGGATTGTTGCTATTTTATTCAGCTTGTAGGACCATAGTGATGCAGTGGTTAAATTGCAGTACTGCAGGCTAGCTCACTGCCTACTGCGAGCAGTTTGATTCTCAAGGTTGACTCAGCCTTCCATCCTTCCGAGGTTGGTCAAATGAGGATCCAGATTTTTGGGGGCAATATGCTGACTCTGTAAAACTGCTTTGAGAGGGCTGTAAAGCACTGTGAAGTGGTATATAAGTCTAAGTGCTATTGCTTGTTCAGTTTAGGAGTCACCCCACTCCAGACTCATTCTGGGTGGCTCACAATACAAGGAAACATAAAAATAACAATCCATGTAAACAGCAAACAGATGGTGAATCTGTTGTATACATAAAACTGGTTTTGTTTGTTTGTTTGTTCGATTTTTATGCCGCCATTCTTAGACTCAGGGCAGCTTACAACATGTTAGCAATAGCACTTTTTAACAGAGCCAGCATATTGCCCCCACAATCCAGGTCATTATTTTACCTACCTTGGAAGGATGGAAGGCTGAGTCAACCTTGAGCCGGTGATTTATTATTATTTTTATTATTTATTTTATCATGCACCTAGTGGAGGCTCCAATCACCTTAGCCTAAAATTTAGGTGAACAGCCAGACTTTAAGACCCTCAAGAATGACATCAAAGTGGGAACCACCTGGGTTCCAGGAGGAATCTCATTTCAGAGGGAAGGTGGACAGATTTTGATGGTATTGGTTTTAATTGCAAAGCTGCAGCTGTGAATAGTAAGTTTGTCTTGTGCTCCATTTGGAATGAGGGCATCAAAGATGGGACTTAGGCAAGGCCTGAATGAAGAGGGTCCATTGATGTAGGCAAGAGTAGATGCTGAAGGAATAAATCAGTGGTGCACACTACTTTCTCATAATTTCACCCAAACTTAATTAGGATTATCTCAGGGACCGCCTTCTGCTGCACGAATCCCAGCGACCAGTTAGGTCCCACAGAGTGGATCTTCTCTGGGTCCTGTCAAATAAAGAATGTCGCTTGGCAGGACCCAGGGGAAGAGCCTTCTCTGTGGCGGCCCCGGCCCTCTGGGACCAAATCCCCCCAAAGATTAGAATTGCCCCCACCCTCCTTGCCTTTCGTAAGCTGCTTAAAACCCACCTCTGCCGTCAGGCATGTGGGAATTGAGACCCTCTTCCCCCTAGGCCTTTACAATTCTATGCATGGTATGTATGTATGTATGTTTGGTTTTTTATATTAATGGGTTTTTAATTGTTTCTAACATCAGACTACTATTGTACACTGCTTTATTGCTGCTGTTAGCTGCCTCAAGTCTCCGGAGAGGGGCGGCATACAAATCCAATAAATAAATAAATTATAAGAAATTTCTGCTATCAAGCCACACTTCTCAGCCACCTGGAATGAAACGGTCAGCAATGGCAGACTCAGGCACGCTAAGGTTGATGAATGGCTGAGGAACAACCATTGTAATTTGTAAAGCATGGGTTTGTAGCACAACAGAATGGGCAAACCCAGACATGTGATTTATTCAAGAAACCTTAGTTAAGCAAGTGAAGGCCTAATATATTGATCGAAAATAGCCACTGGCTAGTAGTTTTTGGAATACTTCCTACGGAAAGGGGCGGCATACAAATCTAATTAATGATGATGATGATGATGATGATGATGATGATGATGATGATGATTAAATTGTCACGCTATACCTCTGACCCCCAACTCCTTCCATAGGGATTCACCTTGCAGGATTTCATCCCAAAACAGAACTTGCTATTAGTTGGCTCTTAGTAGACAAAGAGGCCATACTGAATCCCTATTGCTCCATTGTCTCCAAAGGAGCCTAGTAATGTATTGCAAAAATCTTGCTGTTCATGAATCAATACCAAAAGTTTTGGTCTCAGCATACTTGGTTGCAAAGATTTAAGGAGCAAAAGAAGAAAGATTCAGCTAGAATTCATCACCCAAGTATATTCCTCTTCCCAAACAGCAGGTGTCTGCTAATTAAACCTACCAATTAGCCATGGATCACAAGGGAACGCTTGTTAATAGTAAACCTAAGAAAAATGCATCCATAATCCTTTGGAAGCAAAAGCTGCATATTGACTAAATCTAACAGTAAAGTAATACCAGCAAGGTGAGATTGATGATGACTTTTCACATTGGGGTCAATATTATATTAATTGATTTATTTTTCAATAATGTTATTACAAATTACATTAAACAGATAAAACTAATAAAGAAAATATAACATGGATATACTGTAATCATAATCAAATCTCTAACTCCTGTTTTCTTATTTTATTTTATTTTAAAATATTATTCAAATATTTTGTCTTTTCTCTTGACATTCTTATCTTTATCCAAGTCATTTTCTAATTCCCATGAAATAACACCAATACCTTTCTTATATTTCAATTTCAGTTTTAAAGAATAGTCGATAAATCTCTTTGGGAACATTACTTGATTTTTAAATTATCATTATATTCCACTTGTAAATCCGGTATTTCCATCTCTTTCTTATGAGTTGTAATTTTTTAAGTTCAGTTTAAAGTCCACTTTAAAGGAGTTCACCCATCTTCCATAGCAACTGTTATATTTCAGGAAAGAGTGAACAAACTCAAGCATTTCATCTGTCCACAGATCAAAAGTTTGCTTTGAAATGGCCATCCTGTTCTTTTGTAATCAACTTTTCAAAGTTTTGCTTTACATGTAAAATGTAAACAAAACAGTTTTTCCCCCACACTAAGGGATCATTCTAATTAATTTCAAAGTCTTTCTTTCAATCAGCTTCACAAAGCTTTAATGTTTAAATTCTTTAGAAACAACTTGAGTTACTCCTTTGCAGTATATTGTTAAAAAAAATACAAAAAGTAAAAGTAAAAAAAAAACTTACGAAGTTGAAAAGACATAACATCCTTTCTTTTTAGACAAATTGAAGGAAAACTTACCCAGGCTTTTTGAAGTTTCTAGGACTTTTTTTTCAATCTTAAAGAGACAATAAAAAAGTAAAATGCCAAAGACGTTTAAAAGATTATTTAAACCTAGAGTCTATGAAAGCCTGCATTTATGGCTCAGAATATGATGGATCCTGTGATTCTCAATTGATCACAAGTGGCTGCAAAAAACATTTATGTTGTCTACTCACAAAATGAGTTGTTAGACATTACATATGGACAATCTTCAATTCTCTCTTTAATCCAGAGAGAATCTTGGCATTCTGGTTCTCACATCCAGCTGACCTTTCAGCTATAATGTTGCATGGAGTAGAAAAATAATGTGGGCCTTGCCTCAACTCAGCGGGGAGGCCTCATGTCAAAAATAAGCAGGGATAGATTTGAAAAAGGACATGCGTTACAAGCAAGTCTCCCATCTTTGGATAAATCACAGATTTCTAAATCATGATCGATGGATAAGCAACAGTTGGCTTATAATCCACACTAAACTTTAGTTTTCAAAAATCAGTGGCTGGTGCACCCATCTGACTGTTGAGCCAAAAACAAGCAAACCACATTATCACTTAATATTATGTATGAACCCAGTTACAGTCTGTTTATGGACTGCAAATATCTCTTTATGGACTTTAATTTGCAACAAATGGAAGATCTATAAGATATAAGAGCAAATAACATTAACTCAGATCAGAGGCATGGTTGAGGAGAGTCCAAAGCTCTTGACTGAGAGGTGAAGACTTTTTGGGTGTCCAGATTAAAGGTTTCCCAGTCCTGAAAATATGGTAGACCAGTGGGTAAGTTTCAATTCTTCCTCACCTTTCCTCCCGCAATACTGAATAAAGTCTGCTCTTTATTCAAAAAGTATAGAACTTCTACAGTTAGAACTATTCATGATATCACTGAAAACTACAGAAGGACCCTGTCTCTCACTTTCATAATGTGGAGGCCATGCTTTTCATCATTTCTCTTTTAGTTTCCAGAAATCCAGGAGCTTCTTCCTCTCATATATCTTGCTGATTTGATCAGACAAACTATTTCTCTGGATTCCTATGAACAAAAAGTGCCCAATTTCTACAACAGCCAACTTTTCAATCTCCTTTTAGCATGAACTTGATACCGAACATTATTAGTCAATGACACAGGTATAAAAATGATTCTCATTTGATTTCCATAGATAAGTCCAAAAGAAGTCCAATAGGTTCAGGCTATTCTTTTTCTGAATTCCCAGAATACTCATACCTTTTCTTCCATAACTAAGAAATAAAGATACAAATTCTGTTTTTCCATAGAGAATCATGAACTTCCTCCACCCCATTGGCAACAACATTTATATAACTAATGGCTCTGGAGGCTAAATACTTCAATTCTAAGGTAAGACAAATGAATATGTGGGGGAGTTCTGGGTGTGATTAGTGTCTGAATTCGGTTGAGTAGGCAGTACCTGGCATTAGTTATATTTCTATAAGGTTTCCAAGTATTTTTTAGCGTCTTCTGTGTCACGATGGTAGCAATACTTCTTTAGTATGTAATGAAGAATTACTGTTGCATAACACAGTCAATCATATGTTTGCATACTCTTAGTAGACCTCAATATGAAATCATTGAATCACTGACCCATATCTAGTAATGGGCACATAGGCCTATTTACTATGTACAGTATGTTTGTTGCTATTTGCCCTTGTTAAGCTTCAAAAGCTCAGCAGAGATCTATCCTTGTTAGCAACAAATATTTGATAGGATTCTGTTCCTGCTTGTTATATTTGGTGAGGATGAACCTGCTTTCATTAAATGCCTGTGAAAAGAATATTTTTGCTCTTAGCAGGTTAGACCTGGAAAGGTTGCTTCCATCTCTATTGTGTGAATTGATAAAAAGTTCACCCTTTTGTCCTTGAGACAGGAAGCTGAAAACTTCTCAGAGGATTGAAAGTGAGCGCAATGCTCTAACTTTTAATGGTGCTTCAGGCAGCATTTATAATTATGCTTACTATCAACTAGTGTTGTATGGCTCCAGTATTTTCTGTAGTGGCTTATAGACAAGTCCTTGCTCAGATTTTAGATGCAACTGAAAATTTCAAATAAAACTCTAGAATAATTTTAATACAGTTTCTTCTGAGTCCAGATTGATTAAAGTGTCAAAAGCCAGATATTGACACTCATTTGTTTTGTGTTCGTTTCAGAGACTTTTTGAGAAAATGGAAGCATCTGTCTTCCTCTAAACAGGTGGGGTGGAAAAGAGTGAGGGGATGAAGTCTCCTGAAATGTCAGTCCCTTGGGGACTTCTTTCTTCAATTTCTTTTCTTCTATTATCTTTCTTTTAAAGCTAGCACACATTCACACTCACCTATATCTAGAAGAAAAAAAATAAAGAACAGCATATGAATAACAGGCTTTCTCTACTGCTAAGTGAAGTGTTTACAAAGAATATAACAATATAGCAATAGCATTTAGACTTATATATCACTTCATAGTGCTTCACAGCCCTCTCTAAGTGGTTTACAAAGAGTAAACAATCTGGGTCCTCATTTTACCAACCTTGGAAGGATGGAAGACTGAGTCAACCTTGAGCCTACTGAGATTCGATCTGCCAAACTGCTGGCAGCCGGTGATCAACAGAAGTACCTTGCAGTACTGCACTCTAACTACTGCACCACCGAGGTTGCGTTGATGGCTGTCCACACTGCCAATTCCTAACCTGCCTCTCTGTTGTGCCTTTTTAGATGCATTGCAAAGAATATTGTACTGGTTATGTATGGGCTATATATGTTAAAGCAATTTGTTGATTCCTCTGGATTTGCTAACACCCACCCCCCCCTTTCACATGTAACTAAAGAACAGGAAACCCATTGAACAATCAAGTAATTGGAAAAAGGAATTTGGCAATTTATTATTTATTTATTTATTATTTAGATTTGTATGCCGCCCCTCTCCGAAGACTCGGGGCGGCTCACAACAAAATAGAACAAATCATAAATAATCAGAATATTACCCTGATCTATTGGCTTCTGCTTGTGTATCTCGCCATATATTCAACAAGTTGCTTATTTTTTTTATTATTTTTTATTTATTTATTTATTTATTTATTTATTTATTTATTTATTTATTTATTTATTTATTTATTTATTTATTTATTTATTTTGTCCAATACACAATGAGGGTTTTAGTGGGTATATATCAATATACACATAGTAAAATACATGATGAAGGTTATAGAGGAGATACTCATAGTAAAATATATCTAAGAAATAATAGAAAAGAAGATATAGGAATAGAATATATCAATGAAAGAATAGAAGAAGAGATATAGGAATAGAGGAAAGGTATAGGAGATATAGGAGAGCAATAGGACAGGGGACGGAAGGCACTCTAGTGCACTTGTACTCGCCCCTTACTGACCTCTTAGGAATCTGGATAGGTCAACCGTAGATAATCTAAGGGTAAAGTGTTGAGGGTTTGGGGATGACACTATGGAGTCCAGTAATGAGTTCCACGCTTCGACAACTCGGTTACTGAAGTCATATTTTTTACAGTCAAGTTTGGGGCAGTTAATATTAAGTTTAAATCTGTTGTGTGTTCTTGTGTTGTTGTTGTTGAAGCTGAAGTAGTCGCCGACAGGCAGGACGTTGCAGCATATGATCTTATGGGCAATACTTAGATCTTGTTTAAGGCGTCTTAGTTCTAAACTTTCCAGGCCCAGGATTGAAAGTCTAGTCTCGTAGGGTATTCTATTTCGAGTGGAGGAGTGAAGGGCTCTTCTGGTGAAGTATCTTTGGACATTTTCAAGGGTGTTAATGTCTGAGATGCGATATGGGTTCCAAACAGATGAGCTGTATTCGAGGATGGGTCTGGAAAAAGTTTTGTAAGCTCTGGTAAGTAGTGTGAGATTGCCAGAGCAGAAGCTACGTAGGATTAGGTTTACAACTCTTGAAGCCTTCTTGGCTATATTGTTGCAGTGGGCTTTGGCTCTTAAATCTTTTGTTATTAGTATACCAAGGTCTTTAACCGAGTGGGGATTATCTGTGATAATTTGATTATTCAGTTCGTATTTGGAGTTCAGATTCTTCTTCCCAATGTGTAGGACAGAGCATTTGCTAGTTGAGATTTGGAGTTGCCATGTGTTAGACCACTCAGAAACAGCGTCAAGGTCTTTTTGGAGAGTAGTTGTGTTATCGGTGGTGTTGAAGGGTTTTACATCATCGCCGAAGAGGACACAGTTGCTTGTGATGTAATCACATTATTTTGCTTGGAAGAAAAATAATGTCACAAAGAATCACAAACATCTATATATACTAGGATTTAGCTCCTCTTTCCTTTCCCTGTCTTTCTCTATATAACATACAAATCCAATTAAATAAACAAATAAATAAATAAATAAATGTACCAACTTCCAGATTCCTTTCTCATATGTTCCAAAAGTCACATCATTCCAGTGTTTTGTTACTCCACCCTTGTACTACCCAGTATATAGAACTAACAGCTAAGCAAATATTGCACAATTTAGATAAGAACACAAGTCCAGTGCAACTCTATAGGGAGACAACAGAACAAAGGTAACCAAGAGTGAGCAGGCACAGAAGAGGAGCTCACAGCGGCCTGAAATGACCTATAAGTCTGTCTCTGCTTCCACCCACTACTGATCACCTAATGTTACCTCTGATTAATGAGTTGTGCAGAGTAACAGATTTTATACATCTTTGAGTAGCAATAAAATGCTATCAGGTTAAAAGTGAGAGAAAAAACAGCTAAGACCAATCTAGCTGAGATCAATTAGCTCACTCAAAGGTTGGGAATGTGATGAAGGCAATATTGTGAGGACCTGGTGGAACCAAGATGATGCCAAGACATGTTTGGTGATGCTTGATTGTTTGTCTATCTGCCCATCTCATACCAGTGACTCTGGATGTCAAACAAGCATAAAAGCCAATTAAAACATAATATAGAAAAATAATTAAACAGAAAAAATAATCAGACAAGAGATCCTATAAACTAGAGGTGTCAACATAATCAGGAAACAGTCCCCCATATATTCACAAGCTCAGTCCCAAGCACATAACCAGGTATTCAAGGCCTTCTGAAAGGCCAAAACAGGGTAAGGGTCATTCTAATCTAAGGAGGCACATCTTCTAGTCCCAACCATCCATCATGCCTTGGTTGAAAGAAACCAGATCATACCCATCTGGCCCAGGTTTCATGCTTAGCATGAGGTCTGGCTCTGGTTTTCATTTCCCTTAGCACGATGTTTCATGCTAAGGGAAAGCTAGAATTTATAATCTCTTGGTTTCTAGGCCAGGATTTTAACCAGTAGCTATTACTACAATGCACTACATTGTTTACAATTTAGTACAGTAATATATCAGAAAGCAGATTTTGTCAGACTTGCTTGTACAATGACGTTTATTCAATAAAGAATGGACAAAAAGCCAAATGAAACCAGAAAAGATTTTCTTTTTTACTGTGATTTAGGATGAATAAAATAAATATTGAAAGTGTTAACAAATGGGGCAGATAGACTAATGGATTATAATGTATATAGATCATACAAATAGATTAAGAGATAAGGAAAAATATGGATTGTGGAGGATAAACAAAATCACACAAGAGCAATCCAGATGGAAACAAGAGTAATAGAATAAATCTGTTATTTCTGTTTTTGTCTCTTTTCTTGAAGAAATTTGAAGAAAGAAGATGCAAGTCAAAGGGCTTATGCAGAACATAAGAATGCATTAAAAAAAGAAGAAAAAACTTCCTCCCTTTTCCAACACTTCAAAACTACAGGACATGAAATTGATTTTGACAGAACTAAATTAATTTTTAAAACAGAACAATACAACCAAAGAATAATCATGGTAGTCATTGCGATAGAAAAACATCCCCACAATATGAACAAGCGGGATGATACCTCCCGCCTACCAGACATCTGGAAACCAGCCCTCATTAACAAACGTATCCCAGCCATACAAACTGAAACCAGACTCAGAACAACACAGGACACTACACCAATCATCTCCACCAGACCCAAACCCACAACCACCCTACAGACCAAATACAACCACCACCCAGAAGCCAAAATACAGCAGTGCTCCCAACTGTTGCAGCCCCCTCTGACTTGCACACAAAGCAAATCGACAAACACCATAAACACATGACCAGACCACAAACTCGCAGCCAAACAAAAATTGTTACACTCCAGATACACATTACAAAACAGCTAAGTAGCCTGCAAGCTCCAACTACTCAGGATATCACCCCCAATCCACAAACATCAACTAATCAGCATGCATCAATTACATGAACGACCCCAGGAGTTATCCCACTGACTCACCAGGAAGTTTCAACACAGCTTGCAGCTGCTGAGCCATCAAACCACACCCACCCACCAGTATTTATAGAGGGAGGGCAGCTGAGGTCTCGATGTGTTTGCCCTAGAAGAAGGACAGAAGCACCAGCCTGAAGATGATGAGTGGGACGTCGCTGAAACGTCACCAGAAATCTCTGAATCCTACTTCCCATGTAGTTAATATATAGTTGATATATATATAGGATTTGCTTCTGAAAATCAAAAGACAATGTAGAGATTCAATGTACGCATGCATTACAACATATATATATATGTTGTAATGCATGCATACATTGAATCTCTACATTGTCTTTTGATTTTCAGAAGCAAATCCTGAATAGTCTCAAAGTGCTGAAGGTTCAGTCTGAAGGTGCCTTATTTTGAAGCTCCTTTAAGATTCATGCAACTCCACACAGCTCAATAATTTATTGCTCTTTCCAGCAATAAAGGAAAACATGTCTAGGGCTTTCATATATGGATAGACAACTAATTAGGCTGCAGCGGATAATTTTTGGGCTCTATTTGTTCAAATTATGGTCTGGGGTTCACTGCCTAGATCTGATAGAAATTGAAGGAGCATAATCAAACATATTTTAAGCAACTTGTTGAATTTTGAATTGCATTTGGACTGAATAACTTTCCTTGATTCATGGTGGGGTTTCCACTCTCGTACCAATATCCCCCTCTCCCACCATTGTCCAACATGCCCACATTACACCAAGCCTCCAATTTGCCCTCTTGTTAATTGTCTAGCCCATACATGAGAATGATGGAGGGATAAGCTTTCTTTTTCTACAGAGACATTGCCTGCCCTTCCCTCTTCCTCTGGCATAGCTAATTTCCCCAAGGAGATGGATTAATTTTTGCATACACAGGATGGCTGTAAAACTCAGCATTCATCAGCCACGCTGCCAGTCAAATGCATTCGGTGTCTAGATGTACACTCTTTAGTGGGACATGCTTCATTATTCACAAGGCAACACTGGGGCCTTAAAAGTCACATTTAGAGGATTAATAAATAAAGTGGCAATATAAATAGTGTGCAGGCAGGTCTCTTCTGCACATAGCTGGTCCAGTTCCTAGCAGGATGGCTAACAGAGTACTTAGACCAGAGATAGTCCTGTTCTGTTTATCTACCATACTTTCCCAAGTATGGGGAAATATTCCCCAAATACTTATATAAAGTATTAGAAGAGTGTTAATCTAATATTCTTTAGAGCAGCAATCCCAAATATTTCCAGCTCCATAGACTAGCAGCGGCAAGTGTGTGTGTGTGTGTGTGTGTGATTGATGTTTCACACCCATGCCCACCACTTGTGTAAATGGAGCTTCACTTGCTGACCCACCGCTTGCATGGTCCAGTTCAAAATGGGTTACAGTCTGGTACCGGGCCACAGACCAGGGGTTAGGAACCCTTGCTTTAGGAGGCAGCCTTCTGTATGTAGCATCCTTCACTTCTCTCTTTGAGCTCTGCCGTCAGCCATGGGGGAACTGAGATATTCTTTCCCCCTAGGCCTCTACAATTTATGCCTGGCATGTTTGTATGTATGTTTGGTTTTATAAATAAGGGTTTTTTAGTTGTTTTAGTATTAGATTGTTACATGCTGTTTTTATCACTGTTGTTAGCCACCCCGAGTCCACGGAGAGGGGCGGCATACAAACAAACAAACAAACAAACAAACAAACAAACAAACAAATAATGATAAAGAGAGGTGGGGAGGGAGGGAGAAGGAGTGAGAGAGAGAGAGAGAGACAGAGAGAGAGAGAGAGAGAAAGAGAGAGAGACAGAGCGACCTGGTGCAGAACCTAGTGCTCTTCAGGTGAGATTGGGTACCACTCCTAAAAGTTTCGTTCAGAATTCCCTTAATTTGAGGTTTATGGCAATTTTAGTCCAAGCCAGGAGCTGGGGTGGCGCAGTGGTTAGGCTACTTCAGCTAACTGCCAGTTCAGATCTCACAACTGGCTTAAGGTTGACTCAGCCTTCCATCTTCCAAGGTGGGTAAAATGGGGACCCAGATTATTGGGGGCAATATGCTGATTCTGTAAACCACTTAGAGAGGGCTAGAAAGTACTATTAAGCAGTATATAAATCTAAATGCTATTGCTAAATGCTATTGCTATTGCCACCTGAAGAACACTGATGCAGAAATTTATGATGCTATATGGTTCACCCAAATATTTTAAACTCATATCAGTGCAAAATGTGAGATCTTTCTTTGCATCTTTTAGGTCATTGTTTTCAGAAAGATAGTGGTTTTGAGCACAGCAGGAATTCCTTCTGCATTTGAATGCATTATTCACAAGTTGGTGCAGGTACATCTTCAGAACAAAGTAACACTTTGTATATGGACTAATTTGTCACTTAGGTCAGAATATGTCATAGGACAGGGTTAGGCAACTAGATGCCCGCTGGACGTCTCGCTACAACTCTCCCAATATCATGCCATTGATACATACCTGCTGAGAATGAAGTGAGCTGAAATCCAAAATAATCAGAACAGCATCTTGCATCTTTCTCGCAGGCATTTCATTACCCAAACTAGGTAACATCATCAGTGTCAGTACTAGCACTGTTGATATTACCTAGTTAGGTAATGAAATGTCTGCAAGAAACCAGTCAAACTCAGAGAGCACCAAGGATCTCTCATTTCAACCCTGAGCTACAAATATTCTCCTTTATTGGCATCTTCAAAAAGATTCCTACATGTGTCCCGTTCTATAGGAAAGATAAGAAACAGCCAAATCTAAAGCTTCCTTATTTAGTGGAAGATCTCTTACAGACAATACTTTTCCTTATAGACATTTTCATAATAGTTCTGGGAGCCCTTACAAACCAGTCCTTACAAATTATTTGTATTTGTATTTATTAGATTTGTATGCCGCCCCTCTCCTAACAACAATATAAAAAGACAATGTAAACAAATCTAATATTAAAAATAATCTTAAAAACCCAAATTTAAAGAACCACTCATACATACAAGCATACCATGTATAAATTCTATAAGCCTAGGGGGAAGGGAAATTTCAATTCCCCCATGCCTGACGACAGAGGTGGGTTTTAAGGAGCTTGTGAAAGGCAAGGAGGGTGGGGGCAACTCTGATATCTGGGGGGAGCTGGTTCCAGAGGGTCGGGGCCACCACAGAGAAGGCTCTTCTCCTGGGTCCCGCCAAACGACATTGCTTAGTCGACGGGACCCGGAGAAGGCCAACTTACAAATTAGTCCATGTACAAAAGTCTTACTTTGTTCTGAAGAAGTACCTGCACCAACCTATGAACAATACATTCAAATGCAGAAGGAATTCCCACCAGGTTCAAAAAGCCGCTATCTTTCCAAAAACAATGAAGCCTGCATTTAATTGAAGGTAGCACCCTTGTGAATTTAGTGCAGCAAAAGCAATGATACTGTATAACATCTTGACATTTCGCAATTTTTTTTAACAGCCTAAATGCACAAGGGACAGAATCCTCTTCATGTGCCTGATGAAATGAACTCCAGTCTCTAAGGGTTAACGGTATTCTTAGGTGGTATTTCTGTCACGGTTAACTGGGATGTTGAATTTGCATCATAATCCTGATTACCATTCTCTTCTCTCCCTGCTCATGCCATTCTCCTAATGGGAAATTTGCCACATCACTCAAAAAATTGGCCTGCTTTTTTGAAAAGAAAAGTCATGTCATCCCCTGCTGAGTTAAAATGAAATATAATTTTTCCCCCTCCTTGAATCTAACTCTTTCTGCACTGGGCTTCAAAGCATCTGGATTCCCCTCCAACAGCCCAGGTGAAGAGTCTAAGCGTGTGATATAAAATGGCTTCCCTCATGGGACCCACCCTGCTTGAAACCTCCTTCCCAGAGGTTTTCCTCTCTCTTTTTTTTAATGAAACGCTTGCCAAAGTGACCTCATTAATTAATTAAAAGAGCCAAGGCTCTGTCCCTTTACTTCAGTTAATTGCTCTCCTGTCATCTGGGGAAAATTCTTTATGCCTCATTGATTATTCTGGGCTTTGCCTGATCAATAGTGCAATAAGGCACCGAAGCTTAAAAAAACTATTGAAAAGATAAATATGTTGGACATTTGAGGGAGAGAAGAGTCCAACTCTGGATGAAACCAAGGGCCAGCAGTGCCCTTGCTGTTGGTCGGCTTCTCCACTTTTCAGAGACACACTTTTTGAAGGGGAGATGCAGAAAGATGCTGTTAAAGATTTATTGCAGGCTTGTTCTATGTCACAATGCCATGCTTTCTGACAGACCAGCCTTGTTAAGTACTGATGTAATGTCTCTGTATAATATGCAGAAAGCAAAAAAAAATATGCCTGTCTGCTGATGGGAATTTATAATAAATTAAGGTTGTCCTTTTCCTTTGCTAAGTAGCTCATTAAGTCAGTGATTAGCAGAGAATCTGAACAAGTAGTTTCTGCTTGTCTCTTGGAGCACAAACAGAAATACGTCATTACAGATACCATTTCCAGTTCTGGTTCTGGGAATCAAAATCTCCAGGAGAGACTTGCATAGTAGTAGATGAACATCATCATCATCGTCGTCATTATTATCATCATCATCAAAAAGTCTGGATAGTGGACATGGCAGTCCCTGAAAGCAAGGTATAGAATAAAAAGAGCTGGAAAAGATAAAAAGATACAAAGACCTGCAAATAGAAATAGAGCAGCTGTTGCAAAAGAAAGCAAGGCTTGTACCAGCAGTGGGTTGTTCCTGGTTCGGCCCAGTTCTAAGAACTGGTAGCACCGGTGGTGGGAGATTCCGCCCACCCATCTGTGACACTTCTGTGCATGCACAGAAGCATCGCGTGTATACATGAACCAGTAGTAAGGGGTTGTATCCATAGTAATAGGCACTTTGGGTACAATCTCAAAACAATTGGAGCATCTCTTGAATATTATTGGCATTGACAAATTCACTATTAGTCAATTACAAAAGGCAACGTTACTTGGAACAGTTTACAGCCCACGACAATACCTCTAACACCATTTAACAAACAAATATCAAACAAACAACTCTAACTCTAAATATCAACATTTGCCTAACCCAGGTCCTTGAGAAGGTCTCAATAGGTGGATAAAAATGCCAAATGCCATCTGAACATCTAGTTGACTGTGCAACGAACCATAACATATGTCAATAAGAAAATATAGGGACTTTTTTTTTCATCCTGTGGGTCAGCAGTGGACAGGAACAGAGATTCCAGCCAGCAGGGCCAAGTCTACAACTACACTCCCCCAACAACAAGAATTGGTCCAAATCAAAGCATTGCTCCGTGTGTTGAGTATGATCAACACACCTGATAGAAAATCCTGGTTTACACCCCAACGTTGTGAAAGTACTATGTAATAGGTCTGTTGGGCTGTTCTTGAATTTCTGTTGTTAGCTACTACTTGATTTCCAGTCTTTCTCTGCTTTTGTACCACAAGGAAACATAATTCCCTAATCATGCTGTGCAAGGGAAGATGCAAGAAATTAAATGTTATGCCAACTAATATGCCAAAGCAAAAATATCTACAATGCAATGCTGACCCATACTCAATCTTCTCACACTCATTTTTACTTACAAGTATGAGGTACTATTGCAGCATATTTTATGTTTTACCATTGAGTTCAGTCATCTTCACTCTAGTGTTAAGAGGCAACTGAATAATGCAACAGAAGAGCTTCAGTGATATAATTGATGAATAACAGAATAAACTGGAAATTAAGGGCTAGGTTAAATATAAGAAATTCAACCAGTTATGCTGGTTATCATAAAAGGGAAGCCACAGCTGTTCTCAAACACCGCTTGGGGATGGACCTACACCTTGTGTGCCAATTATTGTTCAGTGCAAAGGGCTCTGAAAGTTCTTCAAAGTAATTGGAAAATTTGCATCGTCCATATCAGTTATCAGCCGCCTTCTGTGTCAAAATTTAGGAACACAAAAATTCCCCTTGTACAGTTTTTATAATGAATGCTTTTAAAGTAGAAAAGCAGCATAAACTCTGTTTCACATTTACATTTATAACACTAGTAAGTGGTGACAAATGCATGGTTGAGAGGCTTGAAAAATGGAAATATCATCATGAAGAAATTCTATGTGGTTGCTAGGAATCAAAACAAATTGATGCCATATAATCAATTTTAAAAGTACATAAAGTTCAATAAAATAGATACAATAGTTATTTAGTTACTTTAGTTATTCATTTCTTATCTTCCCATTTCTGCAGCTGTGCTTGTATCTGGGATATACAGAAATATATATTCTATTTTATGTTTGTAAATGGGCCTGTGAGAGTCTAGCTCGAAAAACTAAACAGAAAATTACGTTCCATTGTTACATGAATGAAATAACCTAGATGGTTTTGAGCTAGCAGAGCAATACTAAGAGGTATTTGTTACATCCTTGAAATCTAAGTCTTTGGATCACAGCTTCTGAAAGGCTAATGAGGTTAGCTCATTCTTAGGAATAATCTGATCCTTGTTTATTTGTCTGGAAGATTGTCAGACATTTCCCTCAGTTCTCTTGGACGACAGTAAACTGTTTCTCCATCTGCTGCAGAACTCTGTATGCTGGATTTTCAGCTGCTGTCCAGGGAGTTTGGCAGAAACCATTTCTCCTACCAAAGATTATTGAAGATTATTGAAATTGAACATGGCACCTCCTGCATACAAAGCATGTGCTCTGCCACTTGGATGTGTGAGACAGGGACAAAGATTCGTCCAAATAACAAATTGTGGAGGCTGATCTCTGGAGCAAGTACTTTTTGTCCCAATATTTCTCCATGGAGCAACATCTCCATCTGGTGGCGAGTCAAAATATTATTTTATTTATTTATTTATTTTGTCAAGTACGTATAGAAACATAGAAACATAGAAGACTGACGGCAGAAAAAGACCTCATGATCCATCTAGTCTGCCCTTATACTATTTTCTGTATTTTATCTTAGGGTGGATATATGTTTATCCCATGCATATTTAAATTCAGTTACTGTGGATTTATCTACCACGTCTGCTGGAAGTTTGTTCCAAGGATCTACTACTCTTTCAGTAAAATAATATTTTCTCATGTTGCTTTTGATCTTTCCCCCAACTAACTTCAGATTGTGTATGGATAGTATGCATAAATATACTGTAACGCTGTTTATATACATGAGATGGGTACTAATAAGAGAGAAACATTAGGACAGGGACATTAGGCACGATGGTGCACTTATGCACACCCCTTAATGACCTCTTAGGAATCAGATGAGGTCAACAGTGGATAGTCTAAGGGTCCCTTTCTAATGTATTTATGTCCAAAATGTGGTGTGGGTTCCAGAGCTGTATTCAAGGATTTGTCTGGTGAAAGTTTTTTATGCTCTGGTTAGTAGTGTGATATTGCTGGAGAAGAAGCGATGTAACAACTCTTGAAGCCTTTTTGACAATGTTATTATAGTGGGCTTTGGGCTGTGGGCACTCATTTGAAATGAGTATTCCAAGGTCTTTTACACAGTGACGGTTGTCTGCAAAGTCTTGTTTATTCAACTTGTATTTGGTGTTCTGATTCCTTTTGCCAATGTGTAGGACAGAGCATTTGCTGGTTGAGGTTTTGAGTTGCCAGATGTTTGATCATTCTGACACAAGGTCAAGGTCCTTTTGGAGGGTAGCAGTGTCATCAATGGTGTTGAAGAGTTTTACATCATCGGTGAAGAAAACACGGCTGCTTGTAATGTGATCGCAAAGGACATTTATATAGAGTATGAAGAATGTTGGTCCTAGTTTGCTGCCTTGGGGTACACCACTGTTAACAGGAACAGGATCACTTAATCATAGTAGCTAAGGATTTTGTTTGCTCCTTTTCTTCAGCAAGCAAACACTATCAGTACTAACTCAACTGCTGTATATCACAGAAAACTTATTATTTCAGTAGCTACTTCAGTACATATATAATTATATGTTATTGCACATAATCAGTATTTTCCTAGTGTTGGTTTTATGTCTCCTTGGGGCTTTTCTGGTAGGATTCAATTTTTTTTAACAACCAGCTCTGTAGCTATGGCTTGGTGGCCATGTGACTAGATGAGTGTGACTGGGTGGTCATGTGACTGGGTGGGCGTGGCCAAATTGACATCAGTCATGTCAAAGAGTGCCTGGCCTGGCCTCTCCTCACCACAAAGGCCTCAACGATATACAATTTATTTACTACTATTGAACATCCAAAATACAGTGATCCCTCGATTAGTGCGGTCTCGATTAGTGCGAAACGCTATACCACGGTTTTTCAAAAAATATTAATTAAAAAATACTCCACGGTTTTTTTGCTATACCACGGTTTTTCCCACCCGATGACGTCATACGTCATCACCAAGAGTCACTTCTCTGTCTCTTTCTCTTTCTTTCCTGTCATTCTCTGCTTCAATCATTTTCTCATTTCTCTTTTTTTCTCCCCTTTTTTCTATCATTTCTCTCTCTCTTCCTTCCACTCTTCTCTCTCTCTCTTTCTTCCTCTCTCTCACTCTCTTCCTTCCTTTCTCATCTTTCTTTCTCTCTCTCTTTCTCTATCTTGCTTCTTCCTCTCACACTCTCTTCCTCCCTCTCTCATCTCTTTCTTTCCTTCTCTCTCTTTCTCTATCTCTCCCCCTCTTGCTCTCGAGCGGCGAGCGAGCGAGCGGCCGGATGGGTGAATGGGCGAGCGGCGGGCGAGCGAGCGGCCGGGCGGGTGAACGGGCGAGTGAGCGGCCGGACGGGTGAACGGCGAGCGAGCGGCCGGGCAGACGGGTGAACGGCGGGCGGGCGGGTGTTGGGGGGTGGGGGCAGCCGACATTCAAAGCAATCTTTTTCGGCTTCCGCACTTTCGTTGCTCCCTGGCTCCACCATCTGCGCATGCGCGGTCATGGAAAAAGGGCGCGCATGCACAGATGGTGTTTTTACTTCCGCACCACTATACCGCGGAAAATCGATTAGTGCGGGAGGTCTTGGAACGTAACCCCCGCACTAATCGAGGGATCACTGTACACTATTTAATCCTATGTATGCATGCCATATGTGTACAGACATATTACATAGTATAGTGTGTGTATAGGCACACAAAAAGATACATTATCTACTATATATACTGTATGTGTATGTACATACACACCTCTATACACATCCAACCTCACCTACTGCATTTCGAAAAACACACCCAGAGTCCATTTTCTGCCACATATTTAACTATAACTTCTGTACATTAGAACATTCCACATGCAGATTTACTTCCCTAGCCTAGACATGTCCATTAAAGAGCAGGAGATGCCATGGATTGAGTAAAATATGGAAAAACTCACTTACCAACGCTCTTGCTTAACAACCAAAATTTTGGGTTCAATTGTGCTCATAAGTGAAGAACTATCTCTGCATGACAGCCTTGTCCTAATAAACTCCTTCCCTTTTCTGGCATTTTTCCTCTCTCTCAGAGGCCCCAAAATAATTCAGAGGATATAAGTTCTCCTGCTGGAGCAGGGAGTTGGACTAGATGGCCACTAAAGTCCCTTCTAACCCTGCTATTCTATGATTCTGTAAGGATCTCCTATTGGAGCAGGAGGTGGACTAGAAGATGACCCCTTCCAGCACAAGATTGCTGTGCTGTTTCAAAGAGTCTTCTGAAGCCAGGGTTTGTGGTCCTTCCTTCCTTTCTTTTTTTTCTCTTTCCCTCCCTCCATGTATCTTATCCATCCATCCATCCAACTATATCTATTTCATTTTCTCCTCACTCCCCCCCTCTCTCTGTCTGTCTCTGTCTGTCTCTTTCTTTCTCTTTCTTTCTTTCCCTTCCTTCTTTACGTTCTTCCCTCTTTCTTTCTTATCTTTCCCTTTTCTTCTTTTTTCTTTCTTTCTCTCCCCCTTTTTCTTTCTTTCCCTTTTCTTTCTTTCTTTTCTTGTCTCTCCCTTCTCTCTCTCATTCTTTCTCTTTCTTTCTTTCTTTCTTTCTTCCTTTCTTTCTCTTCTATCTCTCTCTCTTTCTATTCCTTCCTTTCCTTTTTCCTTCTCCTCTTGTAAAGGTAGGGGACCAACCTGAAACAAAAACTCATTTCGATGAAATTGGCCATTACTATCCAAGACACACACATAGACACACACAGAGACAAACTTTGCTTCCATCCAAACCCACAGCAAGGGCGGAGGGGCCGGCATGCACGTGGCAGCCAGGAAGGACATCACAGCAACAAAAGCTGAGTTGTTTGCAGTGGGCGAAAAAATTATTTAAGCTGCCTTAAAGTGGTTCAGTACATTTTGCTTCATTTCCCTGGAGGCAGGTAAGGGGAGCTTGGCAGCAGATGAATCTTGACATGAAGAGTTTATTCAAAAAGAAAATAAAAGAGACCAAAAAAAAGAAAAATAAATCCCCACAAAAGGCTGCAAGACGGGCGGTGAGGGAGAAGACATCCAGGCAGGCTGTGACATTGGGGAGGGAAAGAACAAGAGATGGGAAACACTGCGTTTATTGTAGCCTATTGTAGCCTTTTTGCTGAGCTTCCTTGCAGCTGGGGCATCTCCCTCCCTCTCGACAAGGTGAGGAATGGCTGTGGCTGTGAGGGATGGAAAGGATTGAGGCTTCAGCTGACTCTCCAAACTGAACCAAAAGTTAACTTGACTGAAGAATCCCATCTGTTAGATGTCCAGGTTTTTTCTTGAAAGCTTCCAGTATTGAAAATTCACACAACTTCTGAAGGCAAGCTGTTTTGTGGGTTGATTGCTCTCACAATCAGAAAATGTGAAAGAAGCAGGTCAGTTTTGTCGTACATGTCCTGTGATTAGTGATGGGTAAACCCACCCGTGTTTGGGTTCGGCAAGTTCGGATGAGCTTTACGCAAAATTCAGCCGAACCTGAACCAAACCCGAACTCGATCCCGAATGGGGAATCCCTCCCATGAAGAGATTCCGGGGGTGGAGCTTTGATGTCACCGGCAGGTTGCTAAGGACGCCAAGGTGATCACTTCCTGGATTCCATGGAATCCAGGAAGTGATCACCTTGGCATCCTTAGCAACCTGCCAGTGACATCAAAGCTCCGAACGCCGAACACGACCCCGAACTTTGCCCGAAGTTTAAAAAAAAATTGGGTTCGTGTTCGGCATACCGAACACCGCAAAATTCAGTACGGACCCGAATTGTGCAGGTTCGGTTCGCCCATCACTACCTGTGATATCTCGTTAGATTTCAATCTGGATTTATCCAACCTTGGGCAATGCAACAGGGGTGGGAAAGGGGGGTCACCAGAGGTGTATTTAGCCAGTTCACAATAATTCAGGCAAACCGATAGCAACAATTTGGCCTAGGTTGGCCTAGGTTGCCAAACCTGTAGCAACTTCTGGCTCGCCACACACCCCTGCACCGTTCCCTGTAGGCTGCGCATGTGCGAGCGCGCGCGCTCCAAAATACCGGGTCACGCGCCCTTTTCCATGGGTGCGCAGTCCCCATTTTCCATGGGTGCGCAGTCCCACGGGGCGGGGGCGGGGAGGCGCCGGCAGCAGAAGGGAAGGGAGCCGCAGTCGCCCCTGCCTCCCCATGTTGCTTCCGGCCCCCTCGGCCTTTCGTCACTGCCCCCCGCCCAATCCGCCCCCTCTGCTCCGCCGCCGCCTCCTACCTTTGGGCGCGGCTCCTCCGCACCTGGAACGCACGCCTTGCCCATCTCAGTCCCTTTGCTGAGAGCACTTTCATCCTGGGCTCTCAGCAAGGGGGTTGCAGGAGAGGCGGGGCCACTCGGAACATTCAAAATAAGAAAAACTTTCGCCAGCGAAGGCTTTTCTTATTTTGAATGTTCCGAGTGGCCTGGTATGGAGATACGGAGCGTGCGCAACCGCGTGCGCGCCCCCGACATTGAATATCACCTTCGCCGGCCTCTGCTGAAAGAACGCCTGCCGGCGAAGGCTTTTCTTATTTTGAATGTTCCGAGTGGCCTGGTATGGAGATAGGGAGCGCGCGCAACAGCGCGCGCCCCCCCGACATTGAATATTATTACCAGCCTCCGCTGAGAAGAACGGAGAGAGAACGAGAGTGAGTGAGAGCAACAGACAGCAAGATAGAGAGAAAGTGAGAAAGAGAGAGAGAGAGAAAGGGGGGAGAGAAAGAGATAGCAAGAGAGAGAACAAGAGAGAGAAAGAGTGTGAGAAAGAAAACAAGAAAGAGTGAGAGAGAGAGAGAAAGCAAGAGAGGGAGAAAGTGAGAAAAAGAAAGAGACCAAGAGGGGGAAAGAGAGAGAAAGAGAAAGAAAGAAAGAAAGAAAGAAAGAAAGAAAGAAAGAAAGAAAGAAAGAGAGAGAGGAGAGAGGAAGGAAGAGAGTGAGAGAGAGAGACAGAGAAAGCAAGAGAGAGAGAGAAGAGTGGAAGGAAGAGATAGAGAGAAATGATACAAAAAAAGGGAGAAAAGAGAAATGAGAAAATGATTGAGGCAGAGAATGACAGGAGAGAGAAACAGAGAGAGAAGTGACTTGATTTAAAGCATATGGTAAAAGCACTTAAATAATAACAGAGAAAAAAAACCCAGCCCTCACCTGTTTTTATTAATAGTTATGTTTTTGGTTTTGCTGGTTGATTTAGTTTTAATAGTAATGGATTTTGGTTTTTTTAAAATTATTAATTTATTTTAATAAAAGGGATTTTTTTCTTATTTATTTATTTATTTATTTATTTATTTATTTATTTATTATTCTATGCCACCCAGTCCCAAAGGGACTGTCGCTCAGACACTATACTTTTCCGCCCACACCGGAAAAAAATTAGACGGTACATTGCACCCCTGCCTGGTTGCCCAGTCACAGCTTGCTTACTGTGCCTGGTTGCCACTCACTTGCCATTCCAGCCCACTCCAAGCTTGCTCGCTCCGCCCCCCGCTCAATGCTTGTCCTGCCCACCTCCACCCTATATATGTTGCCAGTCCAGCTAATCACCTCACCAGTTGCCTCACTGACTCCAGCCTTGCCCCAGAGCTGTCGCCCAGTTGCCACCTGCTCTCCCTTAAGTGCGATGCATTGCCCCATTCCCCCTGCTTCAGAGACCCTGAGCCCTTAATCTTCCTGCTTCCCCCACAGATGCTTCTTTCATCATCCCATGGCTACAACCTTACCTTCCTCCTGTGGCTGGCCAGGAAAGGGAAGCCAGGGCTGAGCCGTTGTCACCGCTGGCTACCTGCCAGGCCACATCTCACTCCCCTTGTTGCGAGATGCCTGCAGTTGCCACAGTTTTTTCGGTGTGGTGGCTGGAGTCCAGCTACACCAAAAATGCAGTGAAAATTACCTCCACTCCACTTTTTTATTTATTTATTTATTTATTCATTTATTCATTCTACTCATTTGTCCAATACACAAATACATAGGAACAAAAAATAGACATGTAGTAATATATATAAGGGTAAAAGTGAACTTAGAGGAGAGGATATATGAAAGAAAGAAAATATATATGATAAGTGAGAGAAAGGAAATATAATTGGACAGGGGACGAAAGGCACTCCAGTGCACTTATGTACGCCCCTTACTGGCCTATTAGGGACCTGGAGAGGTCAATCGTGGAGAGTCTAAGGGAGAAATGTTGGGGGTTAGGGGTTGACACAATTGAGTCCGGCAATGACTTCCATGCTTCGATAACTCGGTTGTTGAAATCATATTTTTTACAGTCTTTTACTTCTTTTACTTCTCCAACATGTTGTGGCTGCCGCCTCCCTGTCCTATGCCCTGGCCATGCAGGTGCACCCCATTACCTGCTGCTGCAATTAAGGGTCTTGCTGCTGCAAAGGCTTCTTGTAGTTACACCAAGAAAGAGAGCTTGCCTTCCCCTCTGCCACTAGCTGCCATGAGAGGAAAAGAAGGCCAAAGAAAGAGGTGGTCCTAAGTGAAGAAGTGGGGCTAAGGCCAGGGCCTGTGAAGAAGGGGAAAAAGGACTACTCGTGCAACTGGCAAAGGGAGAGCGGGCAACATGCAGGAGGATAACAGATTAGGCCAGGCCTGGACAGAAAATAGGTGGAAAGAATAGCTGTAAATTCATATTTTTTCCTACCGGGTTTTTTTTTATGTTAGGTGTCCATTTTAAGCCTTGTGATATGATAGAACATAGAAACTTGAAGGACTCTACTGTTGATACTGTGTTGTCTAGTATTTTAAGAGGTCTTATTATAGGATGGTTTCTCCTAAAATCTACCACAATTTCTATGGTTTTGAGTGTATTTAGTTCAAGATTGTTCTGGTTGTATCACAAGGTTAGTTGTTCAACCTCCCATCTGTATGCAGCTTCTTCGTTGTCTCGAATGAGACCAATCATTGTTGCATCACCTGAAAACTTCAGTACTTTAACAGAGGGATCTTTAAAAAGATGTTTAAAATGACTTTATCTCTCAGAATTCCCCAGCTGACCTGCTGCTATGGTTGAGAAACCCTATTCCAGAAGCCAAAACTGGCAAAAGTCTTGTCAATTTCAACAAATCAAACTTTTTATTGTTTCATCTCTCTCACACAGGCACACATACATGCACACATACAATGAGAGACAGTCATAAATGTTCCATTCTACACTTATGAAACTCAGTTGAAACTGTTGTGTAACATGTCTGGTATCAAAACTAGAGAGCATGCCACCACAATGGCTCTCTGTGCTAGTTTATATTCAGGAAGAACGGTGTCTTGTTGGCCAGTCACATTTGATCTTCTAACAACATTCAGATTGTGTGCACTACGATCATAAACTATGCATAGTTTGAATAGCGCAAACATGGGGATGGGGAATTATTTTTGCACTTTCTGTGTGGAGCAGGAATGAAGAGATTCTTGTTATTCCAGAAGCTGTGTTAGCTCAGTGGGGAATGACCTTGACTGAATGATGACTTCAGAGCTTTTCTGTAGGTCAGTTGGAGAATATGTGTTCCCTGCCTATTCACATCATTTTACAATCAGCAGAGGTGAGGATAATTATATACTTGGCTTCACATGAAAAGTTTCAGATGCTTTGGAGAAGGAACCGAGGATTGGAGGAGGGACTGAAGGACAGTGGAATGCTCTGTGGAAGCACCACTTAAAACCTTTACCCAGAAAAAATGTGAGATAACAAAAATTGTCCCGATCAGTATGATACCTTCCAGATGAGTTGAATGGACTATTCCTATATCTTAATAATATCACTGTACAGTGGTACCTCTACTTAAGAACGCCTCTACTTAAGAACTTTTCTAGATAAGAACCAGCCAGTTTCCTGCCATTCCCCCTTTAATCCTGGCCATCTCGGACTTTTCTGGGCTGCCAGAGGAGCCTTTTGGTGGCGCTTAAGGAGGCTTTGGCAATCCAGAGCGAACAAAGCATTTTCCTTTCTCTGGGCACTTGGAGAGGGAATAAACCACTTCGCTGTGGTGACTCCCTCGCGCTGCATCCCACACACCCGGCACGAGATTGCCTCCCAGAGCATCTGGGCACGGAAAGGCAAAAGGGGGCACTTCACCCTGGCTGAATCAACTCGGCTTCAGTCAAACCGAGGAATCACCACAATGAAGGAAAGACGCCGGCTACAAAGTGAGCGAACGAGAGAAGAGGGGAGCCCTTCAGCATGAGAAGCAGCAGCCACTGCCTTTCGGTCAAATGGGGTAGGAGGTTCCCCCCTCTCACCCACCTGGGTTTCTCTCTCTGGCGCAGTGTATGGGAGACAGCCTCGGCCTGGTGTATGGGAGGCGTGTGCTCCTCCTCGCTGTCTCAGAGCCCCTCTTTTTTAAAAAAAACAAAACTTAAAGTTTTGGATTTTTTAAAATTCCTCTCACCTCACCTTCTTCCTTCGGCAGCGACTGTCCTCCTCCTCTTCTTCCTCCTCCTCCTCTCACCCAAATTCCAAACTTTTATTTCTTTCCTAATGGGTTTGCACGCATTATTTGCTTTTACATTGATTCCTATGGGAAAAATTGCTTCTACTTAAGAACGTTTCTACTTAAGAACCTGGTCATGGAACAAATTAAGTTCTTAAGTAGAGGTACCACTGTATATGGAAATGGCTGAAAATAAAATGCCTTGGTAAGGCCGTCTTGGAATACTGCGTTCAGTTTTTGTTGCCACAATGCAAAAAGGATGTTGAGACTCTAGAAAGAATTCAACCTAATACATCGCTTCCATTATTTCCTCTGCAGGAATCATTATGTTATTTTTAATATAAAGTAGCTTTATCTCCACCACCCCAGAGTTCATTCAAAGTTCAAATTCAGTATTCACAATGTTTTCTTTCATTTCTTCTTTATCACCTATTGCATGTCTTTCTTTCTTTCTTTCTTTCTCCAAGGTCAAAGCTGGTCACTGTTGTGAGCGCTCCTTGTCCACATCAGGTCATGTCAAATTCAGAGGAGGATGAGCCAGGCCCCTCTGGATACCCTGGGCCAGTGGGGTTGCCAGCTGATGCAGAGAGTGAGAGTGAGGGAGAAAGTGACCTGGAGCAACCTGAGGAACCACCAGAGAGGACAGTTATACCAATGGGGGAGTGGTCCCAGTCAGAGGATGAAGCAGACATTAGAGGGGATGGCCCACTTATAGATGTTAGATACAGGAGGTTACTGAGAAGACAACAGAACTTGCACAGCAAAAGGAAATAAGCTTGCAGCTCTACCTCTTGGGGGTTTGATGCCACTCCCAGCTAGGATAAAAACAAAGGATTTGGGGAAATTCAAGGGTGGGGTTTCAAGGTCACTTCATGGAGACTGTGTTAGAGTTAGAGGGCTCCAAGATGCCCCTCCCAAAACCTGGTTTCTACCTTGTTAAAAACTTTTTCCCAGATGCTTAATGACTGTTAGAAAATTGGTGAGCTGATTTTTCCCTTCTATACAGTGGTCCCTCGATTTACGCGTTCTCGATTAGCGCGAAACGCTGCAACGCGGTTTTTCAAAAAATATTAATTAAAAAATAAGTCCGCGTTTTTTTTTGCTATACCACGGTTTTTCCCGCCCGATGACGTCATGCTGATTGCTGATTGGCCAAAATCTCGACCAATCGTTGCAAACGCAAAAAAAAGCTTTGCAACTGAACTTTTGGAACTTGTTCAGACTTGTTGCAAGATGCCTCCTAAACGTTGTGCACGGAGTGCTGGCGGCGACGCTAAAAAGACCAGGAGGATACTCACAATTAAAGAGAAAATTGACATTTTGGACATGCTGAAAGAGGGACGCTCTTATGCAGATGTTGGTCGGCAGTATGGGATCAACGAATCGAGTGTGCGAACCATTCGTGACGACGAGAAAAAGATAAGGCAAAGTTCTCTGATGGCATTCAACAAGGCTGCAAAAAGAATGGTGACGCCTAGAAACAAACGGCTTATGAAGATGGAAGCTGCTTTGTCCCTGTGGGTACAAGACTGCCGCAAAAAGAGCATTGCTTTGGATACCAACACTATAAGAACCAAGGCACAACAATTGTACAACCGTCTTGAAGACACAGAAGAAGGCGATGCAGATGAGGGAAACGCAGGTAAGGGCTGGGGTTTTTTATTCTGTCATTAGATACTGTATTTAAGTGTTTTTTAAGGAAGGAGCAGGGAAGGAGGGAAGGAGGGAGGGAGAGGAGGGAGGGAGGGAGGGAAGGAGGGAGGGAGAGAAGGAGGGAAGGAGGGAGGGAGAGAAGAGAAGGAGGGAGGGAGAGAAGAGAAGGAAGGAGGGAAGGAGGGAGGGAGGGAAGAGAAGGAAGGAGGGAAGGAGGGAGGGAGGAAGAGAAGAGAGGGAGGGAAGGAGGGAGGGAGGGAGAGAAGAGAGGGAGGGAGGGAGAGAAGAGAGGGAAGGAAGGAAGGAGGGAAGGAGGTGGGCATTTACTCTTTATGCTTTCATTCAAGTCACTTCTCTCTCCCTTTCCTGTCATTCTGCAGCCTCAGCCTCAGCCCCAGCCACATTCACAGCAAGCAAAGGGTGGTTTGAGAAATTTCAACGGCGCTATGGCCTGAAGAGTGTGTCATTGCATGGAGAAGCTGCCTCAGCAGATACAGGTGCAGCAGAAAACTTTGTCCAGCGCACGTTTAAAGACCTAATTGCAGAAGGGGGCTACCTTCCAGAACAGGTGTTCAACATGGACGAAACAGGCCTGTTCTGGAAGAGGATGCCTTCAAGGACTTTCTTGATGCAAGATGAAGCCAAAGCCCCTGGCTTTAAGGCCATGAAAGATCGAGTGACTTTGATCATGTGTGGGAATGCAGCAGGCTTTTTGCTGAAGCCAGGGCTAATTTATAAGTCACAAAATCCAAGAGCCCTCAAGAACAGAAATAAGAATGCATTGCCAGTGTACTGGATGCATAATGCTAAAGCATGGATTACAAAACCCCTCACGCGGGACTGGTTTCATCACTGCTTCATCCCACAGGTGGAGGTGTATTTGGCTCGCAAAGGAATCGATTTCAAAGTGCTTCTCCTAATGGACAATGCTGGCGGCCATGATCACCTGGACCATGAACATGATGGGGTGCAAGTTGAATTCTTGCCACCAAACACCACATCGCTTATCCAGCCGATGGATCAAGGTATTATCCGTGCATTTAAGGCACTGTACACGCGCAATTCTCTTGGAAGCATCGTGGAAGCAATGGATGCTGATGACAACTTCACATTGAAGGCCTACTGGCGTCAGTACACAATTGCATCTTGTCTGAAGAACATTCAGAATGCCTTGACGGATATGAAGACACAGACAATGAATGCCTGCTGGAGGAAATTGTGGCCAGAAGTGGTGCATGATTACAAGGGATTTGCTCCCGAAGAAATCCAAGATGCTGCAGTCCAGACCTCTGTGAAGCTGGCACAGGCACTGGGTGGAGAAGGCTTCGTTGACATGACACCAGAGGAAGTCAATGGTTTGCTTGATGAGCATGGCCTACCGCTGACAGACAAAGATCTGGAGGAGCTGACCAGGTCAGCGAGTGAAGAAGAGGAGGAAGCGGAAGCTGAACAAGCTGAGGAAGAAGAAGATGTTGGCCTAACGCTTGAGCGGCTTGCAGAACTGAACAGAGCCACTTCAAATGTACAACGCATGGTGGAACTTTGGGATCCCAACATGACTCGCTCTATACAGTTTAACGCCTCCCTTGACAACATCTTTGCACCATACAGATCCATGTTAGCCCAGAAAAAGAAACGGCGCCAACAACTGCCCATGACCATGTTTGTCACAAAAACCAAGAGGTCTGTCACCTGCAGCGTCCATTGTAGAAATGGTGATAGAAGAAGATCCCTAGTTACTGTATCCCAGTTATGCTAACCCCCACCCCACCCCAAAAAATGTAAATAAATATGTTATTGTTCATAACTTAAGAGTCTTATTCAATGTGTACAGTAATGGTAATTAAGGGGATGGGAAATGGTAATTTATGGGTTAAAAG
Organism: Erythrolamprus reginae; assembly: GCF_031021105.1. Classification (NCBI taxonomy): domain Eukaryota; kingdom Metazoa; phylum Chordata; class Lepidosauria; order Squamata; family Dipsadidae; genus Erythrolamprus; species Erythrolamprus reginae. The sequence continues at coordinate 140,847,861 of NC_091951.1, forward strand.
TGTTGGGACTGAGTGGCACACAGTCTGTACAGAAGAATGAATGAATGAATGACTGAGTGAATGAATGAAATTCAAACACAGGTGAGGGCTGGGGGGTTTTATTCTGTCATTACACAGTACAGTACAGTACAGTTACAGTTTAAGTGCTTTTTGAGAAAGGAGGGAGAGAAGGGAGGGAGGGAGAGAAGGGAGGGAGGGAGAGAAGAGAAGAGAAGGAGGGAAGGAAGGAGGGAGGGAGAGAAGGGAGGGAGGGAGAGAAGAGAAGGAGGGAAGGAAGGAGGGAGGGAGAGAAGGGAGGGAGGGAGAGAAGAGAAGGAGGGAAGGAAGGAGGGAGAGAAGGGAGGGAGGGAGAGAAGAGAAGGAGGGAAGGAAGGAGGGAGAGAAGGGAGGGAGGGAGAGAAGAGAAGGAGGGAAGGAAGGAGGGAGGGAGAGAAGGAGGGAAGGAGGGAGGGAGAGAAGAGAAGGAGGGAGGGAGGGAGGGTTGCCATTGCCGCCAGCGCTGCCCCAAGAAAGCCGGTGAGAGGAAGGAGAGGAGGGAGGGTTGCAATTGCCGCCAGCGCTGCCCCAAGAAAGCCGGTGAGAGGAAGGAGAGAAGGGAAGGAGGGAGGTTTGCCATTGCCGCCAGCACTGCCCCAAGAAAGCCGGTGAGAGGAAGGAGAGGAGGGAGGGTTGCAATTGCCGCCAGTGCTGCCCCAAGAAAGCCGGTGAGAGGAAGGAGAGAAGGGAAGGAGGGAGGTTTGCCATTGCCGCCAGCGCTGCCCCAAGAAAGCCGGTGAGAGGAAGGAGAGAAGGGAAGGAGGGAGGTTTGCCATTGCCGCCAGCGCTGCCCCAAGAAAGCCGGTGAGCGGGGCGAATCGGGCGGGCGGGGGGTAGCGGCAAGGAGCCCGGAAAAATCACCATTGCATTGCCAGCCTCCGAATTTGCGTCGCTCCACCTTCTGCGCATGTGCGGCCAGGGCGCGCATGCGCAGAAGGTTTTTTACTTCCGCATCCAGTATAACGCGGAAATCGGTTAGCGCGGGAGGTCTTGGAACGTAACCCCCGCGCTAACCGAGGGATCACTGTACTGCATTCTCTTTCTTATCTCATTTGGAATGCCATCAGGCCAAAGCTGGCACCTTTTAATCTGATAACTTCATAGCAAAGAAAAAATACTCCATGAACACTTTAACCATATCTCTTTTTCAAAATGTTGTGTGTTCTAATAAATAGTGTGATTTAAATCTGAAAATAGTGATTTTAGTCAGTGGTTTCAATCTGAAAGCCCAGAAAGTCACACAGTCCACAATTAGACAGACCTCAATTCACATCCCACACAACAAATCTTCCACCAGCAGATGGCACCACCACTTAAAAACCAAATTCCTTTTATATTCTTTTATATTTATTTTAGAAGCAGGAAAAATTTTAAGCTTCCTTTTTTAAGTTCTTTATAAGTCCACATTGTAAGTCCCAAAGAAAAACAATTACGTGGGTTTTAGCTGTGGCTTTCTGAGTCTCTTCAATAACAATTGAACACTTCCAATGTTAATTAGCTGCTCCCCCCCCCCTCTTATCTTTATCTTTAACACGCAAGTCCAAAAGGACAGTTTTAAAAAGGTTTTTCCTCCTGTAAAAAAGCTCGCCATATTCCAAGTGCTCTCTTTCTCTTCTTCCTCCAGCACAAAAACTTACAGACCCTTTTCTCTCCAAATGACTTCCAATTTTCGATTCAATTCTTTCTGATACATAGCCACCACGGCAGAGGTGACCAGAGCTGCTTCGCACTGCCGCTGGTGAAAGCTCCAGGCAGGCTGTCCGTGCACCTAGATTTAGAGCAAAGGAAAAAAGGTTTTGGCTTCCCTGGCACTCAGAAGCACTTTGCAAGCCAAAAACAGGCCGGTTTTTGGTCTCCCAAACCCTCCATTCATCCTGTTTTTGCCAAAACCGCACCCATTTTTGGCCTGCAGAGTGCTCCTGGGGGCCGGGGAGGGCAAAATGTGATGCATCGAGGGTTTGGAAGGCCAAAAATGGGCCCATATTCAGTCTATAGGACACCCTGACATTTTCAACCACCTTTGGGTAGGGAATGCATTTTATATTCCAAAGAATATGGTAATTCAGCCATTTTAGCATGCTCTTATCATCTTCACCAATCATTCCTCCATTATGAGTAATAATTAATCTTTGTATCTTTGTGCATACTATATTCTAACTGTAGCTGTCAAAGTTCCATTAATATTTCCCAACTCTTTTGTCTATCAATGCCAAAAGAAAAACCTCTGATTTTAATTTACCGGTAGTTACTTAGAAAATTTATTGGCCACCCATCTTACCGCACAGTAACTCTGATTAATTGTATATTAATCTTTAAAATCTTCTGAATCAATGTATGTATTTTAATCAAAAATAGTCTAGCTTTTTTTATACATCTATCAAACATGATGAAGTAGTCCTTCTTTTGCTGTTCACATTTCCAACATAAATTTGAAGTGTGTTTATATCTTTTAAATGAAACTACGCTGTTTTCCATCTAGCTGCATACCACATATAAGCATAATAGACTCATTGTCCAACTAAAAGCTCAATCCAGCTGCATACCACATATAAGCATAATAGGCTCATTGTCCAACTAAAAGCTCAATTAAATTTGGAGATGCAGAAAAAAAATTATTAATTTTTTTGCATTAACTTTTATTAATTTTCAAATCTTTTCTTTAAAATAACTGTTACAATAGTTCCTTGAGCATTGTTACAATTTTCCATTTTTGTTTAAGCATTTTTGTTTAAGTATTAACATATTATACTTGATCTAATTTCATTTAGCATTATTACAAGCACTTTTGTATTTACCTATAATATTTTTTTTGTAAAACATCTACAGGGCAAAGGAGGAAATGCTTAATTACCTCCAGCTGTTTGCTTTCACTTTTTCCCACTAGATGGCATGAATAGTCCAATGCAGCCATGAAGAAAATTACAATATCTCTAAGCACAAAGCTGAGTTCCAAAGGCTGTGCTTTAAATACTACATAACTGAGCAGAGGCTCATTATCTCCAGATAGATAGTTGGCTGTGCTGTAGAAGCCCCTGGAAATGCATCCCCATGGGGCAACTTCAAAGGGCATCCAAGACAGCAGATCATGTGTCTCTCTAAAACCAGATGCTAAGGTAGAGACCCTTTATATCACAATGGCAAATATCGTTGCTCTGCTTGGACAACTACAAGGTACAACTATTTTCTGGCATTTATTACTTGGTTTGTGGTTGTGGCTTCTTGCATTAGAGCATTAGAGGTCAGGATTAATCCACCTAATAAAACCTACATCTAATCTAAATCTAATTCTGAAGTTGCACCAAAATTAGAACAGAGCCAATGCACATCTATATGCAATCTACTTAGAGTTAAAGGAACTGGCTACAGTTTTGGCCAATGTGCTTCTCAAGGCCTCTAGATGCCATAGTGGTGGATGAATTGTTCCTCTTGAAGGGCCAGCAAGACTTTTCTCATAGTATCTGGGCTCTGCTCAGAGGCTCATGTCTGGGTCATAAAATTTGTAGGAAGGTAAGTTTCATCAACAGTTTTATTAATTTCACCCTCTAGAAATAAGGTACAATCATGAAGGACCACTTTATATATATATATATATATATATATATATATAAAATATATATATATATATATTATTGGGAAATCAGTACTGTTTAAAATTGCCCTGTGATCATCCCAAAATAACAACCTGATGCCTTTCTACTTAAAATCTTTCTTATCTTCTTTTTTTCCCGGCACAATCATATTTTAGGGACTTTATTACACACCCTCTCTTTCATTTGCTCAAATTATCAGTGGTTTATATAACTAAGAGGTTTTGGAAGCTGAGCTCTGCCCTTCTCTACAGACAAATTAGTTTTATAAAAGGATAAACTACATTTCTCTTTAATGTCTACTAATTGTCTCTTCTTTTCTCAGAATTTCCACTCTGCCTTTGCATTAATTTTTTCTCTCTCTCTCCTCTTCACTTCCTGGCTGGATGTCATTATAAGGAACTGTGCAATTAACCCTTTACTTGGATTTTGATAATCCAATCTGCAATAATATATTACCATTTCATCACAAAGATGATTTCCATCATGGCCTAACAAAAAGGGGGGGAGGCTTTTCCCTGTTCTAATTGCTAAGAATGTTGCAGGATTATTTTTAATGCCTTCTCAATTCTACAGATATCTCCCAAGTACGCTCTCAGCTGTTTCTTTAATTAATAATCATGAATGAATGGGCTAGCAGAACACTCTCCCAAATTAAATAGTAGTGAAGATGGTGAATTAGGGACTTATGGTGGGGAGAGACGTGAAAGAGAATATCCAAATTTTCCGTTCCAACCTTTTTAGTAAAAGCAAAAGCATTGGAGATATCTTTGTGTATCAGACATTATACCTAATGTGGCCAGTTCATGAGACACAATGAGTTTTATATTTCAAATGAATAGCAAGCTACACTGTTGGTTGGACAAAAATATATATTACTTAACGGGGATATCATGTTACCTTACCCTTAGTCTTAATCATTGGGATTAACATAACATTTGGTCAGGGGTGAGCATTACTTAACCTTGCCCACTGGTTTGCATTGTGATGAAAGTGCACATTTTGCATACGTGCGCTCACTACGCTCGCTTGCACACATGCGTTCCCTTGTGAAAATTAGCTGCAGCGAATGCTCAGTAGTTGAATTCACGCCCTTCCGCGTTGCTAACAAGGAAATTAGCATGAAAAAGAGCTGCGAAGCTGATCAGCTGTGCTTCAGAAGAAGCAGTAAAGGTCTGTATAAAGACACGGGGTGGGAGGGTGCGCCCACTTCCAAACACACGCATGCCTAGAAGAAAACAACAAGAAAACAATTTTTTTAATTTTTTTTTAAAAAAAATGGTGGTGCCCACAGACTGCCACTGATCAAATCGGGTCAGTGACATCACCAGCGTGTTGCTACCGGTTCGGGTGATCTGGTCCGAACCAGGAAGAACTCACCTCTGCATGAAGTTATGAAATTGATGGCCACCAATTTAACTGGGAAAATTATAAGGCTCCCATAAATAGCACTGAGGCAAATACAAAGATAACAATATTGAGGTAAAACAACTTTATGGTAGAAGGCAACTAAGCATATTAACCAGCTTCTGGAACAGATGATAGCTTCTCTTCTCAATTAATAATATTTATATACCTCTTTATTATTTACATGTTCAGGAAATACAAGAAGCCTGGACAAATCACATTTAAAACTCTATGCCATCCTATTTAGGTACATTTTTGAGGCTGGGCACATGCACAGAAAGTGCGCATGTAAGTAAAGCACATGCATGGTGTTCTGTCGGGCTCTCTGATAGACTCCTCCCGAAAATTCACAGGTACACACACACGTTTGAAAATTCAAAACAATGTTCTTTATAATGAAAATTCACTTAAACTAAGCCCTCTTTTTGTATAGCAAAGAGCACTGGTCTTCAAACAAACTGGTAATTTATACAAGTCCCTTATCAGTTCTGTGATACTTAGCTTGCAGCTGTGAGGTAGTTCACAGTCCTTCTTTCACAAAGTGAAACACACTTTGCTCTGGTTTAGTTTCAAAGCGGGGGAAAATCAGCACACAAAAGGTCAAAGTCAGCAAAGTTGGCACGAAACACAATGATCAGATAATCCTCCACAATGGCCAAACCCACAGGCTGCTATTTATAGCAGCTTCACTAATTACCACAGCCCCACCCAACCACAGGTGGCCTCATTTTCTTTGATAATAATCTCTCAGTTGTTGTTGCCTATGCATCGCTCTCCGCATGCGTGGCTGTATGATTAACTCTTGTTCTGAATCCAAGGAGGAGCTAGATAATTGATCTCCTTCTGAGCTGTCTGCCACATTCTCCTCCTCCCTGTCACTCATGTCTTCTTGGTCAGAGGAGCCTTCACTACCAGATTCCACCAGGGACAAAACAGGCCTGCAGCATGTGGATGTCTCCCCCACATCCACAGTCCTTGGGGCAGGAGCTGGGCCAGAGCTAACCACAACACATGGGAGGCTGTATACACATGTGGTGGTGGTGCACACGAGCAAAGCAAGTTCTCTCGCACACACATTCACATTTGTGAACTGGTAGGGAAGGTGAGTGAAAATCATCCCTGTGTTGACTTAAGAATTTATCTGAGTGGCTAGGAAATTTCTTAAGGCTTGGAACTGGGAAACATGAAATGAGCAATGCCTTAACTTTTAGAAACGATTCTGGAAATATTCAGAACATATATATTTTTCAATGTTTTGTGCACGGTGGCTCATGAAATGGAAGAAGCACTTGTTTCTCTCCTTATTTTATATCTAGTTCCTAATATCTAATTCCGCCCCTAGTCTCCGAAGAGGGGTGGCATATAAATCTAATAAATAAATAAATAAATTCTTCCTATGAACCATCAAAACAGTGATATAGAAAAACAAAAATTAGTCTAAACTTAACATCTACATTGCTCAAAAAATTAAAGGGAACACTAAAACAACACAATATAACTCCAAGTAAATCAAACTTCTGTGAAATCAAACTGTCCACTTAGGAAGCAACACTGATTGACAGTCAATTTCACATGCTGTTGTGCGCATTCAGCTTTGTACAGAACAAAGTATTCAATGAGAATATTTCATTCATTCAGATCTAGAAGGTGTTATTTGAGTGTTCCCTTTATTTTTTTGATCAGTATATATTTCACAATTGTCAAGATAGTCCTGGAAGATGCATATCAGCTTTTTATATAGAGGTGTAGGCATATATTTTATGCTGTATTTCAAAAATATTCTGCTTTATCAATTGTGTGGGGGGGAGTTTTCTACTTATTAAGGGTCCCCAAAATATTGCTAAACTATAGTTTTAGCGAAGGCAGAAGTTGTACCTGCAACCTATCAAAGCAATTCTGTATTCATAAAGAACAATTACATAGTCCTGGGGAAAGCTAAATCTTTTTACACAGTTATATCTATATACAGGGGTGGGCTATTGCCCGCATGGGGTGGAATGCAGTGGGGTAGCAAAAATGGAGCTCCACCCCAGAGCACCCAATTTGCACTGAAAGATGTTGAAAGAAAATGCAGGGCATCCTGCATAAGCCATGCCCATAGTGTGGTAGTAAAAATTTTGGTAGCCCTTCACTGTCTATATAGAATGCTATGAAGATCTCTTTCCAAATTATTTTTAAGGAGTTATGTAAGTATATGAAATACTGATAAGAATCACAGTTCAACAACATTTTCAGCATTGTGTGTGTGTGTGTGTTCTTTTTTGCTGTTTGTTTTCTTTACTTTAAACTCAGCATGAAAATAGGAAAACATTCTGTCTTTATTGCACTGCAGAAATGCTATGAGTTTAAGGATATAGCAAAAAAAAAAAATCAAAAAAGTTTCGATCAGAGAACTCTGAAGAAAAGGAAGAATGTGTATTAACACTCCAATGATTCCTTCAGAATCAGTCTTTGTGGTTCTGTTGTGTTGTTCTTGGTGCTCCTTCCTTCGATCACCCTGACATCACAATCTGCCTCTGCCTTCCCTTCTCTGCATGCAAAACGTTAAAGGACAACAACGTGCATTGCTGTTTACTCCCTGGCTGAAGTTTCAGCAAGGGAAGGGTTAAGGCGAGCTGATGGCCACTAAGTGAGTGAGCTCATCTGAGCTGGAAAAGGCTCCAAGAATTCTGAGCCACTCAGTGCAGATAATATCAGAAGTGGGGGATATCTGAAGCTGGAAGCAAAGCTACTTAGCGAATTTCGACATCCACCTAAGATACATTCCATGCATATTCGGGACTGCAAGCCAGCTGATGGAAGCCACCAGTTCTGTAAGTACATATACTTAATATTCTAACTGGGTGACTGGTAGCTCTGTGACAGATAGCTACGGATTGCCGCAAAATACAGAGCTATTAATTAAATCAATATCTCAGAGGAACGACACATCCCAGACACTCAAGACGTGGGTCTTAACTGATTTGTTTTTCTTTTGCTTGAAGCTATTTAATCAAGTTGAAATTAACCTAACATTTGCTTCCTTGCCTGTGCTGAGAAATGCTGGGAATCGGAGCAGAGTAAACAGGCGTTCTGTCTCAGTTCCACCCATATTCTGTAGTGAAGCTGCAAATAACAATTCAGAAGCTTCAGTGACAGGCCAAACTTTTGTGTGTTGCTTCTGCTCAAGTCAACTGGCAGATCAAGATTCCAAAATAATAACTTGGGAGTTTCCCGACAAAAGGCAGGCATTCTGTCTTCTTGAAAGAAACCGGGGAAAACAAGCTGTTAATTATGCAGTCCAGGGATGGGCAGGCTTAGCCTTTGCTGGATGTAGTGTTTTGTTTTGTTTTGTTTTAAATCTTACTGGAATCCAAAAATCCACCAGCTAAAATCTGGTGCAAAAGTCTGGACTTGAAATGAAAATATGGTGAAGTCAAGTTGGGCTTCAGATGCTGGGATTTAACCCATAGCCTTTTTTCCACCAGAATCCACTTTGTCACCGTGAGTTTCCTTCATTTCAGCCATACCACTTTCGCAAGGGGAAGTAACTTTGGTTAAACGTATGGCATCAGGCATTTTCACTAATGTATTACAACTTATCCAGAGGTCTATTAGTTGGAATCGATTTACCCCATGTGTAGTCTGTCCTGGTGGTACAGAAGTTTTAGTATAGGATTATGTGAAGACAAGTTGAATCAGTAAGAACCCTCACAACAATCTGCAGATGCAAATTGAAAATGCTGTGCTTATACTCCACAAATTGGGAGTCTTCCAAATAAACCGTCAGACAGTCTGTTTCTATCATCTTCAAAGAAGGGCTGTGGATAATTCCACCTGGTTCCTAGTTCAAATATCACAATCACAGATAGGGAGAGATTAAGATTCTACAACCCAATCACTATCTTTGCAGGAGGACTGTAGCTTTGGCACTCCCTTAGTATGTTAGCTTCTGAACATTCAGGCCTTGCTCAAATATATGAATAATACTTTATCCCTTTCCTACTAGTATTGGCCTGATCTGTCCTCTCCTTTCTGTGGTTGAACAGCATTGTCATTTTCTTTATAGCCTCTTCAGATTATGTGGAACTGGAAAAAAATGTTTGTGCATATTTGGCCTCAAATTTATTATCATTTGCCAGTGGAGGGGTTGTTTGTACTTGGCTTCTGGGATCAAAAAATATTATGAACAAATTATCTCTGGTACCTTTAGCTAAGCCGCCAATAGCTTTTCCCTCCAACAGGAGCAGCCTAGCATTAAAAATTGAAAGTTTGATGACAAAAAACAAGGATCAAATCTCCCAGGCTATTGATTGAACCAAACAAACCACCAGAAATATTTTGAGGTGGTGTGACATTCACATCCTCTCAAGGTTTTCTGGAAAGGTAAGAACACAAAGGAAATTGCTTTCAACTTCCTTTCATTTCTAAGCAAAGGTTGGAAACCACTTCCCCAACATAATAGCTACTAAATTGAGAGAGATTCCAGTCCATGTGCCCAAACTTACCTGGCTATTCTGAGGAAGCAGAACATCTTGTACCTTTGGTTTCAGAGCCTTTAAGCAAGATAACCAGAGTCATTGTATAGCTGAAAACCTTGCAAATGTTTAAAAGATATCTATAAATGCACAGACAATCCTGAATGATGAAACATTTCTAGATTCCTAATATTTTAAATATTTTATGAATTATGTTCTCAAACACACAAATCATTATAAATTCCCCAAATTCCTAAATTTATTTTATTTATTGATCACATTTCCATAATATCCATTTCACCTAAACGACTCTCAATTGAACAATTGAGACAAATTGCTAGAGAACAGATATCTCGACAGGAGATCTCTAGGCAGTCTTTCTTCCATAAAATTATCCTGAGCGTTAAATCAACGTAAGAGTCAGTAAATAATATTTCCTAGAAGGTAACTTGCAGAAAAGGTAAAACAGAGACTTGTAATACCATTGAAAGAAGTGTTTTTCCTTGATTGGCATACTCCTGTATTCTTCACATCTAACTTCCCATAATGCAAAGGTGGAGAACCTGTAATTTCTTTTTTTCTGTTCCAGTCCACAGGAAAATCCCATTCAAATTGAGGGATTTCAGAAATATGCTGACAATGCTACACTTCACTAGATCCTAACTTGTGACATAGTTGTTCTACTAATATATACAAAATTATTTATTTAATTCTAATATTAAACAACTAAAAATATGAGTTGTAGCACTGTATAATATCTAATGGCAAGTATAGTATACCACGGCCAGTGAAAGCCAACAAGAATACCCAGAGGTTTTCTGCCTTATCTATTTTTTATTCATTCAGCTTTTTTAAAAAATAAAAATAAAAATAGAAAACTGGCATGCTCAAATACAAGCAGACAATTTCTAATTCTTGATTTAAAAAAATGTTGCCACGTCTCATTAGGCCTACATACATGTTTCGGAAATAGCAAGTGGTTGTACACTGCTCAAAAAAATAAAAGGAACACTTAAACAACACAAGTGAATCAAACTTCTGTGAAATCAAACTGTCCACTTAGGAAGCAACACTGATTGACAATCAATTTCACATGCTGTTGTGCACATTCAATTTTGTACAGAACAAAGTGTTCAGTGAGAATATTTCCTTCATTCAGATCTAGGATGTGTTCTTTGAGTGTTCTCTTTATTTATTTATTTTAGCAGTATACTTTAATTCATTGCTTTGTTTGGAAGTATGACTATCTGCTTTGAAAAATAATAAGTATATTCAGATGATCTAACACATCTTACGAGGCTAGAGGATACAGAGAGGAACTGCCGCATGCCCTTGCCATTTCATAATGAAATAGTTTGTGATTGTCCATGCAAGGTTCACTGTAGCAATTATTTCCTCTGCTATGTGATCTCAGAATTCTGGATGTGCCCACAAGTCCATTTTTCTTGCTGATAACTGGAGGTCAGCTGACTTTGCTTTGCAAAATGTCCTATCACACTTGATCATGCCAAAGTACCATTGCTGTTCTGTTATTTTGTGTATTTCTCTATTTGATGCAGGGTAATGTACACACAGAACAGCTTGGCTAAAGAACATTTTTATTTTTTCATTAAATAAATAATAACTTGCTTATTATATCAGGGTTTTTGTTTTTAAAGAAAATGTGTGAGAAGGGGGACTAGGCATGGCAGCCTATTTATTTGTAAGATGATAATGATAATGATGTTCAATTAATATTGTTAAAAGGAAGTCAAAGGTGAATTTAATTAGAAGAAATGGCAAAATTAGAGGACGAGGTTTGGGAGTTAGATATGTACTGAAATTAAATAATTTGGCATTAGAAATTTATTTGGGGGGATTATACATGATTAACTAATGAGATACTGTTTTTATTGTAACACAAATACAGTAGAAGGTATTTTGTAATGTATTGAAAACGTTTGTAGCAAAACTTCTTCAATGAAAAACAAGGAAAGTCCAGTTGCCTTTTGAAAAAGCACCTTTTGGACTTTGGGTCAGATTGAATTGGTCTATCTGAAGATTTAGACATAGGCATCCATTCCTAACCACAAAGTCAAATTATAACATGTCTATTATCACAACTCAGCCCTCACAACACCAAAGGCAAATACATGAGGGTGTGTTTGTGTAGTGAAGTTGTGATGCCCTTTTTATCATGGATTTCCATGCTTTTGGAAACAGACTGCAACCTTTCACCAATTTGAGAACCATCTCACAATACAGAACCCCCCCCCCCAAAAAAAAAAAGATTTAATCTTCATTTTTATGTTGTTTTGGTATGCTGGTTTGAACATATCTACCTGGAAAAAACCAGAGACTTAAAAGTTGCCTTTACCAAGCTACAATCCTCCAATTCTGCTGCGTTTTCAAGCTCCACATATTTCCCAGGCAGCAGGGCCCAGATTGGGAACACCAGGTTGGGAAAAGCTGTTTTTTAAAAATAAATAATCCAACAGCTAAGCCATACACTGAACATGCTTTGTGTTAACAGGTCTCAAACTCAATGAAGGACTTTGCTGGCAACTATCAGAGACAAGAATACACTTATTGAGTCTACCTAGAGTGGTTTAGCTTTGCTTCAGAGCCTGAAATTTCAACCAAACATTGCAGAGCTAAAAGCCTTCCTACTGGGAAATAGAATAATCCACCAACTTCCAATTTGAGAACGTTCTTGATTAGGTTGAATATTGGGGGGGGGGGGGGTTCTGATATTCCACCACTCTGTTATTTGCCATGATAATTACCAGTCAAGAAATTAAAATTAAAAAGATCTCATTTTTTAAGCTAACACAATCTAGTTCAAGGATGTCAAATTCAAAGACTCCATGCCAGATCTGGCCCATGAGATGCTTAGCCCATGGGGCTGCTCTGGAAAAAGTAAAGGAATGATCTCGGTGCCTCTGACAGCAAAAACAGAGTATGGGAGACCTGCTTGAGGTCCCTCAACTTCCATTTTCACTGGCAGAGGGCTGCAGGAGGCCATCCTGGCCAAAAATTGGGGCCCAAGGGCTGCACATGGCCTTCCCAAGCTCCATTTTTGCTGGCAGAGGGCTAGCAAAACAAAATAAAAACAAAACAAAAGGAGAAATGTTTTCCCCTTTTGCATTTTAGCATGCAAGGAGGGACAGGAAAAAAGGAGAAAGAGGAAAGACAAAGAAAAAGAAGGGAAGGTGGGAAGGAAAAATAAGGAAAGAGGGGAAGAAGAAAAGAGGAAAATGAAGAGGGAAGAAAAAGGGAGGGAGGGAGGGAGGGAAGAAGGAAGGAAGGAAGGAAGGAAGGAAGGAAGGAAGGAAGGAAGGAAGGAAGGAAGGAAGGAAGATTACAATGAGAGTGAGGGAGGGTCTGAGTGGAAGTCTTACCTTAGCACTTGACCATCACAGATGCCCACAACATGAGTCACATTGAGCTGGCCATTCCCATCCTGGCCACACCTACCCTGCCCATGCCCACCCTGGCCCCTTGAGGTCAAACACAACCCTGATAAAATCTGAGTTTGATATCCCTGATCTAGATGGAAGAACCTTGAAGCCAATATATAGGATCCTTTTTTTTTTCAGGACTATGCAATAGGGTTCCTTCTGCTATCAAAGGGCAATTCTTCTTGGGCCTAACTGTGAGACAATCACTGAAATCTGATGAATGTACTTCTACTGCAAGCAGAAATTATACACCCGTTGTACCACGTTCTCTCAAACGACCTTGATCAAAGGCCGGAATTTCAGGCAGAGGTATGCAAAAGCTCACAAAATGCCCTTTCCTGGATTTACATCCTAGGCTTGGTGTGTGTGGTTGAAAAAATGAGTCAGGGCTCTCCATAAATAACATTAATAAATGATGGTCCATGGTTTGGGCCAGAAGTGGAGACTCATATCTAAGACTGATCAAATAACCTCAATTCCTCTCTTTCTCTCTTCCCAACTCATCTCCAGAGGTGCTAATGCTGTGAGTCTATAAAAGTGATAGCCATGGAAACCCACACCAAAGAAATGGAGGCGGGAGAGAAGTCCCTAGAGTCCAAAGACTTGCTGCCCAGCCAAACAGCCAGTACCTTGTGCATCAGTTCTCGGAGTGAGTCCGGCTGGAGTACTCCTCCCAGGAATAAATGGGACATTTACCACAAGCCAGTCATTGTGCTCTCGGTAGGCGGGGCAGTGTTCCTCTTTGGGATTGCCATTACTAGTCTGACTTGCCTCACCCTGGACAGAAACAACAACACAACCAGCATAAGCAACAACATGAGCAACAAAACCAGCAACATAACCAAGGAGGTGTTTAAGCTGTGTGGTCCAGCCTTCCTTTCTCTTGGCCTCATGATGCTTGTGTGTGGCCTTGTCTGGATCCCCATCATCCGCAAGAAGCTGCGGCAGAAGCAAAAATACCCCCTTCTCCAGAGCATTAAGTCCTTCTTCCTCAATCGCTGAAGGTAGCTTCTTTTGAATCTGGCCACACGGCCACTTGAGCAAGTTAGGTCCTTTTTCTTCCAATGTCCTGCAAGTCAAACCGAGTCTGTTCTGAAGGTGAGATCACCATGCCCTTCTCTTCCCTTTGTCTGTTTAGGGTTAGCCCATTTCTGGACAGAAATCACCACGGCTGTCCCTGGGCCATCCGCCAGTGAATGAGTTCTCCTTTTCAACAGGAGGAGCACATCTTTCCATTGCCAGATCAAACTGCCCCGACTGCCTCGGAGAGGGGCGGCATACAAATCTAATTAAACTGAACCCCCAAACAGTTACTTTGGCTAAACTTGATTGTGCATTTAGCATACTGAATATTGCTTTGAATATTGATTAGAGAGGTTGACTTGGAGAGCTTCAACGTAGAGAGGCCGTTTCATATATTTTTGTAGAAGAAATTACTTCTTTGGGGGTAAAACTGCTTGCAAAAAATAGTGCTCAATGTTGTCTTGTATGAATGAGTATAATAAATGGATTGTGGAAAGAAGATGTTCTCCCATTCCATTGTGGGAGAAGTTTTAGAGTTTAGAGACCAAAGACAAATGTTCTTAGAGTGGGAAGTGATATAGAAAAAGCACCTGGAAAATGGTAGGAATACAAACATATTGAATATGGAAAAGACTGAATATTCCATAAGGAAACTGGACCCTATTTACAAAACCTGCCATGTTCCTTTTGCTAGCTAGGTAGAAATATTATTTATTAGAAGGGGTGGGGGGTTTTTTTCTTATTGGTGTGTGGGGGGGGGTTAATTTGAAAGAGCAGACAAAGAAACTATATGGATCCGATATATACCCATACACCATAAAATTAGCTGCGGGCAAACTCCAATGAACAGAAAGAGATCCAAGGACAACTTGAAAAAAGTCATTAAATGAAAAGAACAAATTCTTTTAAAATACTGAATATGAAGTCAATTTTTGAAGCAAACCTTGAAAGGTTAAGATGCTTGGATGTTTATGTGTTTGCGTCTGTGGTCAGGAAGGAAAAAAATGTCACTGACAATGTCATTTTCTCCAGGAGAAAATTGAAAGGAAATATTTCATTTTAAAACCCAAACCAAAAAGCTCTTCAATGCTGAACTATATGCCCATTTCTAAAATTAGGAGCGCGTTGGACTTGACAAGCAGGAAAGAGAGAAAGGGCTCAGGCTCCAGGTCGAAAACAGGAAGAATAAATGATCTGCACAAGCGTCACACCAAAAATGATCTCAGTGACTACTTCAAAGACCATTGGATTGTGGATTTGTAGTTGTTACACTGAAGCATGGTGCGGAATCAGAGATGAAACCCAGAGGCTTTGCACATACTTCCTTAGATTAACTTTTACAGTACTTTCCAGAGGTGGCCTTCTAAGCCATGGTAATATCTCCCAGATGATATTAATGTCTTTCTTTATTGGGATTTGTGGGCTTCTTCCATCTCGACCATTTATTTTTTGCTTTAGGAATATCAGATTAAGGACCGGCCAGCATTTCCTACTTTCCCCAGTGCAGGAATGGAAGGGCAAGAAGAGATGAAGTGAAACTCAGTTAACCCATACAAGTAGTCCTTGACTTACGACAGGCTGTAAGTTGTGATGTCATCGAGTGGGTCATTATATGGCCACACCCACTTTTACAATCTGTTTTGCAGTGATCATTCAGTGGCGGCCATATAGCACCTGCTGTGGTCATTGAGATAGCCTGCTTATTTTGCTGTTTCCAGAAAAAATGTAAATCATAGTCATGTGACCGTGGAATGCTACAAATAGCCATAATGAACACCCAAAATACAACCACGTGACTGTGGAGATGGGGTGGGGTCTAAATTAAGCAATCAGTCATAAGTCAAGAACTACCCATAGCTCCCTGGGAAGAGGTTTCCTTGCTCGGCATTAGATAGAAGACCGTAGTGTTTCCCCACCTCTGCTGGCTGAAGCAGAACAACCACTACTTGCCCATTGTTCTTCCTTACACAAGGGCCTGTGCTCCAGTTGTGGGCTCAGGTGGCCCTTCAGTCCTCTCTCTCTTTGATTTGTCAGACATTTTAGGCTGGGCTACCTCCAAGGAAAGATCAGGCCTTCCTTTGTCATTTCTGGTTCAGTTGTGGAAATACTGGCCATTCAACCGTTTCAATGGTAGAACATCCTTTTCTTTCAAGATCAGAAGTGGTGGTGGCAAGGGAACTGCAAAGTTTCTCCCAAGTGCTAGAAAGAATCATGAAACTGTTCATTGTCCTCCTAGGATATGCAGTATGATAACCAGGATCCAAGCAGAAAACCAGGCCATCACTGTGGCCAAAGAGCTGAATTCTAGAAAGATATTATTTACATAGTTTTATTAGCTGGTTTATCACTGAGAGACAAACCACTAAAGGCAACCCAACAGAAAGAGCCAAGAAATGAGCCTTTATTTGGGTGGGGAGTGCAGTGACTCTCTGATAACTTCTCTGAACAATTGTCCTGCATTTCTGGTCCGTTTTATCAGAAGGGAATCCCGTTCTCTTAAATGTCCCTTCTATCTTCCCCTCTCACCAACATCTGGTGTTCACTATGGTCTCAACCTTTTAGTTCTGAGTTTCTCAAAATTGAGAGATGATACATAACTGATGCCTTACTTCAACCCTTAGGGATAGAACAGGGAAGCTTCTTGTGTATGTTGTGCTATTCATCTAGTATTTTGGACAATGGAATTTGTAAAGGATGCTTTCCTTGTTGCAGGAAATGGACAGTTAATCTTCACAACCCTAAAAAAGTGCTTGTAATCAACTCTGGAACCAAATGGACAATTTTAAAAAGCAGTCAGAGGCATTGTGTGATTTGTGCTGGAATTTAAGAGTGTGATAATCACTAGGGGGGATTTAAATTTTTTAAAAATCACAAAGTGATACAGGAGGCAGATTTATGTTTTGGGTTAATTGACATTTGGGACATACAAAATAAATCACATATTATGATGCACATACTATCTGGACGGGACAATCAAATGTTCCCAAAGCTGAAAGTTGTAACATTTCTGTAAGATGGGCAGAGCCTAAAAATAAAATATTGTGAGAATAAAGGTACATATTGTCATTATTTCCTGAGGACAGAAGCAAAAAAATTAATGGCAATTTCCTGTGCAAAATAGAAAAACTGGATTCTTTGAGCAATTGATTCCCTTAAATAAAGGTATATTGTTGCAGCATCAGTGACTGTATAGTTTGTATGTCAGTTTATCTCAGAGACAAAACTGCTATCAAAAACAATATTTAGTTCTTTAGTCAAAGCCATATTTACAATTGCATTCTAGGAAGTCCAATGGAGGATAAATGTTGGTTCGATTTATTCTGTCCAAAAGTGGAAACGTTACTTGCCCATTGCCTTCAGGGCCCAAGAAGAGAAAGTGGCAGGGGAGAATCATTCAAATCACAAGATCCACTAACACAATTACAAGAAATTATTGTTCAATATTTGTCTTATACTGTAGGACTGGTTCCTGCTAGCACTGTTGTCATATTGTCTCACCTCACTACATCTCCTATAAAGTTTTTTTTTTAAGTGGTGATATTATTGTAAACACTGTGTTGAAAAACATGGAGGGATTTGGCAATCAGACAGCAAGTTTCTATTCAGGCAGAAGGCAGCAGCTGAAATCTGAGTATTTAAATGTTTTCTGACATTTCAAATATAGGCACAGCTATCCTTCTCCTGGGAGTCAGTGCTTTTAAGTTGGTATGCCATTCCAGCCTGCAAAGTGTGTTATTTAATTAGACTACAAAACCTCTCCCTTTTTGAAGTTTTCAGAAGTAACCAAGATATATTATTCCTTCTCAAACCTGACAATTTTGTAAGAAATGCAGAGAGATTATATTAAAGAAGGTTGAGGCTTCTGGAGAATTTAGTCCTGTGTTTGCTGATAACAAGAAGAAAACCTGAATAAATCCAAATGCAGATATTGATGGAAATATCTGACCATGACCCCTTTCCAGAATGGAATGTCAGTCACCTCCTAATATACATTCTCCATAGCACAATCTTGGTTTAATAGAATTGGCTTTAGCAGAATAATGTTGTAATTGCTTTCCAGTGGAACCTTGATTTTTCCCCTAAACAGCAAACACTTCTCACTTCTATGTTCCATAGAAGGCATAATGGGTGGAGATGATGTGTTTGGTTGTCCAACATATCTATTGGGTGCCATTTGGGAATAAGTGCTTGATATGGTATGGCACTCTATGGTGCTCAGCCTTTCAAGCCACATTAAACTGGTTCCGTATGGACAGCTACAGGAAATATTTGACTTTGACATCTGGCCTGTTCTCTTCATGTTTTCCATTATTTCAATACGGAAACATAAAAGCCTAAAATAGGCTCCCTTGTCACCCTTTTAAACATATTTTATTGAATGTCTATGGAGATTCTCAGTCATCCAGGTCAGGGGTAGGCAAAGTTGGTTCTTCTATGACAGGTGAACTTCACCTTCCAGAATTCCTGAGCTAGCATGATTGGCTCAGGAATTCTGGGAGTTGAAGTCCACAAATCGTAGAAGAGCCAACTTTGCTTACCCCTGATCCAGGTCATGGTTGTCCCCAAAGGTGTGGTGTTTTTTTTCCAAAATGGCAACTAGACTTTCTTCATTATTCTTGAAAACATTTCACTTCTCATCCAAGAAGCTTCTTCAGTTCTAAAGTGGGGCATGGAAAGGATTTATACCCAGCAAAGTGTTAATGACTGGCTGATTGCAAAGGGTATAAATCCTATAAGTATAAGTATCTTGGATAAGAAATGAAAAAACAAGAATGTCCACTTGCCATTTGGAAAAAACACACACACCTTTGGGGACATATTATTTGGGTTTCTTGCCATCAATTCTGATCTTACATCTGTGACAGCTGATCATTGAATTTAACGAACCTCGTCCCCTCAGTGACAATATGAGAATGGATTTCTTCCAGCCCATTCCACAGAGACAATTCAGGCATCCTGGAGCCTGATTCCCTTAATAGATCCAAGCCTTAAAAGGCAAGGACATAAGGCATTTAATCTTCCATTGTGCCATAGCAGCTACCTCTGGGCCTCTGACCTAGTGACCTCTGTGCTGACATTATTAATCTTGAAACCCTTCTCAGGAAATATTACCATTTCTGGAGGATAGCATTAAGCCTTGATGATTGGCCTTTCCCCTATATACATCTAGCTCTCTTTAAGATTTGGTCAGAATGCAATTTATATTCCAGCCCTGAGGAAGGACACAGTTTCAATCAAAGTCAAGCATATAGTGTTCAATGGATTATTATTTATTGATGCAGGGTGCATCTGTAATTTTATACCCATTCAATTAGGAGTATACTACTTGTTCTATGCTGAATGCATTCTTTTTGTTAAACAAAGTAAATACAAGTGTACAAATGCCAACACACGTGTTGTAAATACAAATACAAATGCAAACACAAGTGTTGTAGACATTACGCAAATTAATTAAACACTGGATCTTGCATTAGACGGGTGATAAACTGGGAATTTTTGCTATCGCCAAGACTGAGAATTTATTTTAAAAATCTCAGCCGAAGATAGTGACAAACCACTTCCTTATGTCTGTCAAGAAAACTATATGAATGCAAGAATCAAACTAGATTTAAGGAATTCTAAATTTTCATGCAATGATAAAACATTAAAAATTGAACTCAGTATATATTGCAAATATAGCAATATAATAAATAATATCTCAATTGTATGACCTAAAACCATCATCCATATCAGAGATGGGCTCCTCCTGGTTCAGACTAGTTCACACAAACTGGTAGCGATCCGCTGGTGATGTCATGATGATGTCATGGAACCAGTTTGGTTGTTGCCGGTCTGTGGACCGTGTCTTTTTAATTTGTTTTTTAAAAATTATTTTTATTCATTTTTTTTTAAAAAAATATTTTTTTGCTTCTGAGCATGCACAGAAACTGAGTTTCCAGCACTGTCATCATCTTGGATATTTTTGCTTTTTAAAAAATATTACCGGTATTTTATTTTTCAGCATTGCACATATGGGTGAGCACATGCACACCCATGTGGCACAGCCACACTGCATGGGAGAAAGTAAAGTGGCAGCAAGTTAAGTTAGATCCCACCCCTGATCCATATGAAACCTATAATAAGAGCTGAAAAATCTGGTACAACAAGTAAGTCTCAGAATAAAGCCAAAAGGGCAGCAATATGGAAGCCATTTCATTTTTTCCCATTTATTCTACCAATAGGGAAGAGATATTATGTTTTTAAATAATAATAAATAGTTAATTATTTTTCTGTGCTAGGTTTATACTAAAAGCTGCTGACTTAAACTCTAATAAACTCTAGTATAATAATAAATGCAGTTGTTGTTGTTTATGATGATAATGATGATGATGATGATGATGATAGTGATGATGATGATAGTGATGATGATATATTTTATATTTCTATAACATGTAAAAATGATCTCTACCTGGTACATATATTTCACAACATAAATCATTTAAAAAAGGAAAGTTAACCCAATTGCCAAATAAAAATCATTTTAAAAACAGAAAGATTATTTTAAATGTTCACTATTTACAACTTATTCTTAATTAATTCCCCTGGTAGTTTTCATCTTCATTTCATTCATGTTAGATATTTTTAGAAGGAGAAGCATTTCTTTCATTTTGCTTTAATGTTGATGAGATTTTAAGAGTACATCCAAAAACTTCTTTATGTTTGGCACTAGATTGTTCATCTTTTTCTTTTTTTAATATCTAAAATATTTCATCTGCATGTTTTTGCTTTTGCCAGTGAAATCTCTATTGCATTTACTATTTCAGATTTTAGATCAGTTTGCAATCTCATGTCAGCATATTCTATAAGATTCTTTTTTAAACATTTCTTTCTTAAAGCACATTTTCCTTTTAAAAAGCTCTCCATTAATGATTTTTCTAATCGAGCTATTTAATTCTTGTTTGCTAAAGCAAAAACATGTCCTTGTCTATGTCATATAAACAACTAAGTTTGTTTAAATATTTAATGAGGTATATCTGCATTTAAGCATTTTTTTATTTTTAATTTAAAAGCTTATTACTCGAAGTGAGATTCTGTTTTTTCCAAAATACTGAAAACTTTAAAATGACTTCACTTGTTAGAATATTTGCATTATATTTACTGAAATACTTCAACCACTAATAAACAGATCTTAAGATATTTAACACAATTATGAAAGTATATTAGCCTTATTATGAAATTATAATATTCTTCTTAACCAAGCATCAATTGTTATAAATTCATGTTTTACAATTCAGAATGACTTATGGGTTTCAATGTTTCAATATAGATTATTTCCTGTTTTGAAAGACAATTTTTGTTAGATAATATTTAAATGATTCTACCATTTTTCTTATACAAAATATTGCTAGAGAGACATCATCTCACAGATCATATTGTTTGGCTCCAGATATGTTATCTGAATCATAATTACTGCTTTTATCATTCTCATATTCAGAATCTTGTATTCGCTTCCATTGCTATTTGTTTTTGATTCTTCATCTTTCAATATATGTATATATTTGACATAAAACACTTTTCTTACTGCAAAGTGAAGTTCACAGTTGCATCAAAATATTGGATAGCAAGTTATAAGTTTTCATGTTTTCTCCATAATTGCTATCTTAAAAATAGCTTTTTTAACTATCACTAGTTGATCCTTGACTAGTTGTCCTTGATTCAAAAGTCAGTGTTTCCTGTTCAGGGTATCAGTAGATTCTTTCAAATGGGTAACATGTCTCTCAGTAGTGGGTTGTAAATCCCATTGCTACTGGTTCACCCATGTGCGTGTATGCACTCGCGCATGTGTGCAATGCTTCTGCACATGCACAGAAGCATCCTGGGTGGGTGGGCAGAGCATCCCACCACTGCCACCACTGGTTAACCGAACCAAGCCAAACTGGGAGCAAACTATTTCACCTTCAGCAACAACAACACAAGAGCACGCAATAGATACAAACTAAATGTAAATCGCTCCAAACTAGACTGCAAAAAACACAATTTCAGCAATAGAGTGGTCAACGCCTAGAATTTAATACCGGACTCTGTTGTTTCCTCCCCCAATCCCAAAATCTTCAACCTTTCATTATCTACAATAAACCTCTCCCCCTTTCTAAGAAGTCTGTAAGGGGCGTGCATAAGTGCACCTTCATGCCTACTGTCCCTGTCCTACTGTCTTTTTATCTTTTCTATCTCTACTTTATACTTATGTTAAACATACTATAATACTATATTTGTATGACCAATAAATAAATAAATAAAATATTGTTGTTAAGTTTTCATTCATGCCAGAGAGTTATGTTATTTTTTTGTTTATCTGATTTTCTGATTGCGTTTTCTCAGGGTCCTTGGGGAGAGTGGGAATTACTTTTCTCAATAAATGTTGGAAACACTATTCTCTTCTTGTAAATGCATGATCATTGCTTTTCCATGCTGAGATTTAATTTAGCACATTAAAATCAAAGTTTCCCTACTATGCAACATGGTTGTAAATTCTGTGTTTTTCCAAAACAAAAAAGGAAAGAGAGAGTATATATATAAACAGAGAATAAATATATATATACAACTGGTCTATAGCTGGAATCCCCAAACTTTTCGTCTCATCAACCCCTTCATGTGGTTTCAGACCATTTACTGATCTCTAAATATTTATTATATGAAAATAATTTAATAAATACTACTTTATTTTTTTTGGTAAAGTATCTTTATTGTTTTCCAGAAATAAAAAAGAAGAAAAGGGAAAAAAAAGTAAAAGAATAAGGAGTAAAAGCCGTATTTCTCACGTTTTGTTCTGGTTTAACAGATCTTAATCCATTTCTATTACCTTTCTGATACATTTCTCTAAATTTTGTATATTTACATTTAATTATCATAAATAAATTTTACTAATTGATATAGAGATACATTGAGAAGAAAAAGAGTAATAAAGGTCAAACTTCCTAAGGTAATTATTATCCTTCTTTTGTATACTGATACTTTGTATTGTTACATTTTCAGCCTTTGTTTCGAATCCATTCGTGCCATTTTTCCCAAATTCGTTTAGATTTTTTACTTTCAATCCCCTTAATTGAATTTGTCATTTCATCCATCTCAATACATTTATATATTTTATCAATAATTAAGCTCTCTGGTGGATATATTATTATTCTTTTACTTTTCTTTCTTTCTTTTTTTTCTTTTCTTCTCTTTTATTTCTGGAAAACAATAAAGATACTTTACAATAAATACTACTTTAATAGCACTATGAATAACAACAATAGCAATGGATAGTTTCATCAAGTCTTGTGAATCAACAATCATTTGGGAGAAACCTGGTATACAATATATAAACTACTGTGCAATGTGTAATAATGTCAGCCTGGCATGTGTGTCTCATCCATTAGCCAAGATTCTACCCAAGACTTTATATATGGAGAGTGAGAACTGATCTTACATGACACTGGAAGAATAATCACGGGTTGACAGGAAAATAGAAAAATGCAGACTCCACATTCTGACTTTCATTCCGTAGAAGACTGACATACCCTAATAGAAATGTTTCCGTTAAGCCTACTGAGGTACTTGGCAGGAAATAGACAACCTTTGATTGAACTTTGTGCCAACCTAATGGACTTCAGAGAGTGAATCAGTTGCCAAGTCCTGATGCCAGCACAAGGACACTGGGGTATATAGATACTTGGATAAAATCATCCAATGTATCCTACAGCTTTTCTCTTTCCTCCTCTCATTACCCAGATGTGCCATATTTGTATGTAAGCTTCAAAAAGTGTAATACACAATGTTATGCTTCAATATATCATCTGAGGGTGTATTCTGGTGCATATATTATTATTATTATTATTATTATTATTATTATTATTATTATTATTAATTAGATTTGTATGCCGCCCCTCTCCGTAGACTCGGGGCGGCTCACAGCAATGATAAAAACAATATATAACGACAAATCTAATAGTGAAAATCTAAAATAACTATAATACATTTAAAAAGTCTAAAAAACAAGGAACCCCTATACAGTGGTACCTCAAGATACGAACCCCTCGTCTTACGAACAACTCGTGATACGAACCCGAGGTTCAGAAAAATTTTGCCTCTTCTTACTAACTTTTTTTGAGTTACGAACCGGCGTTCGGAGACTGCTGGGAAGCCGCACGGCTGTTTTAAAAGGTGACAGCCGGGCGGCGGAGCTTCCCAGAAGCCTCTGGAACGCCGGTTCGTAACTCGAAAAAAGTTCGTAAGAAGAGGCAAAATTTTTCTGAACCCCGGGTTCGGTTCGGGAGGTTGCTGGGAAGCCCCCCAGCCCGGCTGTCACCTTTTAAAACAGCCGCACGGCTTCCCAGCTGTCTCCGAATGCCGAACACGTAAGTTCGGGTTTGGCGTTCCGCTTCGGGAGACAGCTGGGAAGCCACGCAGCTGTTTTAAAAGGTCACAGCCGGGCTGGGGTCTTCCCAGCACCACCACCCCCGAACCCCAAACTTTTGCCGAACTTCCGGGTTCGGGGTTCGGGGGGGTGCTGGGAAGCCCCCCAGGCCAGCTGTGACCTTTTAAAACAGCTGTGCGGCTTCCCAGCTGTCTCCGAACGCCAAACGCGGAAGTTTGGGTTTGGCGTTCGGCGTTCGGAGACAGCTGGGAAGCCACGTGGCTGTTTTAAAAGGTCACAGCCGGCCTGGGGGGCTTCCCAGCACCCCCCCGAACCCGAAACTTTTGCCAAACTTCTGGGTTCGGGGTTCGGGAGGGTGCTGGGAAGCCCCCCAGGCCGGCTGTGACATTTTAAAACAGCCGCGCGGCTTCCCAGCTGTCTCCGAACGCCGAACACGGAAGTTCGGGTTTGGCGTTCGGCTTCGGGAGACAGCTGGGAAGCCGCACGGCTGTTTTAAAAGGTGACAGCTGGCCTGGGGGGCTTCCCAGCACCCACCCAAACCCCAAACTTTTGCCGAACTTCCTGGTTCGGGGTTCGGGGGGGTGCTGGGAAGCCCCCCAGGCCGGCTGTCACCTTTTAAAACAGCCGCGTGGCTTCCCAGCAGTCGCCGAACGCCTTTTTTTGCGGGAGGGGGGGTTTTGGTTGCACAGATTAATTGACTTTACATTGTTTCCTATGGGAAACAATGTTTCATCTTATGAACCTTTCGTCTTACGAACCTCCTCCTTGCACCAATTAAGTTCATATCATGAGGTATTACTGTATATAAAAAACATACATACAGTCATATCATACACAGAAAACTACACAGGCAGGGGGAGATGTTTCAGTTCCCCCACGCTTGACAACAGAGGTGGGTTTTAAGGAGTTTACCAAAGGCAAGGAGGGTGGGGGCAGTTCTAATCTCTGGAGGGAGCTGATTCCAGAGAGTCGGAGCTGCCACAGAGAAGGCTCTTCCTCTGGGTCCCGCCAAACAACATTGTTTATTTATTTATTATTTATTTATTAAATTTGTATGCCGCCCCTCTCCACAGACTCGGGGCGGCTCACAGCAATAGTAAACACAATGTAAAATACAAATCTAATATTTAAAAACTAAAAAACCCATAATTAAAAAAACATACACAAAGCATACCATACACAAATTATATAGGCCTGGGAAAAATATCTCAATTCGCCCATGCCTGACAGCAGAGGTGGGTCTTAAGCAGTTTACAAAAGGCAAGGAGGATGGGGGCAATCCTAATCTCCGGGGGGAGCTGGTTCCAGAGGGTCAGGGCCACCACAGAGAAGGCTCTTCCCCTGGGTCCCACCAGCTGACATTGTTTAATCAACAGGACCCGGAGAAGGCCAACTCTGTGGGACCTACCTGGTCGCTGGGATTCATGTGGCAGAAGGCGGTCCCGGAGATATTCTGGTCCGATGCCATGAAGGGCTTTATAACCAACACTTTGAATTGTTACCGGAAACTGATCGGCAACCAATGCAGACTGCGAAGTGTTGGTGAAACATGGGCATACCTAGATATGTTCCTCCCATCCAGGAGCCGGGAGGAAATGTAAATATAAATTAGGCTGCCCCCTACGAATTTGAAGTGTGCAATCCCTAAAGCCTTTCAGCATGGCACTATGAGTCCAGCAATCAATGGTTTACTCTGGCTGAAATTTGAAAGTCATCAGCCACAGAGAAAATTGCCACTAGTAACTATATAGCAAATACGCTTGGGTGGTGCTTGTAAGTCCAGGCACTCCATCTATCCATCCATTCTTTCTCTATTCCTCCAAATGGAAAATGACCACAAGATGGCAGCAAATAATTCATCTCTCTTCACTACCTTAGTGGTTGCCTGGATTTGCTCACCTTCAGACTATTCTTGAAGTTCAAGAAAGTAGAGTTGGTGCATGTGAAGAGAGGGTACACTGCAGCTGTGGGGAAGTGTTGGGTAAACTCACATAGTTTCCTTCCAAATTCAGTAAAACAGCTAACTATTGACTGCTTGATCACAGCTTAGAACTTTTACCTCTTCTGATTTTCATCTACCAGTCATCCAGATTTCTGCAACTTAAATGCAGCTTTGGGGGAAATGGCGTTGAAAATATGCAGTATGAAAAAATACTTCAGAAATTCCTCTGACAAACCAAAGCAAAGATAGAGTTTGGAACATCCAAAAGAGCAATGACTTTGTGTTGAAGCCATATCTGTACCAACTTACTTTTCTACAATGGAGCAAACATATATATATTTAAGAACATTTTCTATGAACCCAAAATGAGGAACTAGGGATCTAGTTCTGAGATCGATGTGAATTCCAGGCCAGGAACATTACCCATGTACTGAAGCAAAGTTCTTTCAGCTATTCTTTCAATTGCTTCTTTTGTAGCCAGGAATGGGCTAGTTAATTACACAACTTTGTACTTTATAGAAACAGTAGTTGACTAATTCATTTTAAGAAGAATGACTGCAGACATGAGGATTTGAGACTTCTTCACAGCTAAAAGAGCAATGCAGAATAGATGCTAAACCAGTGGTAAAAGCTCGTTTTCTTTTACTACCGGTTCTGTGGGCATGGTGTGGCTTGGTGGGTGTGACTTGATGGGTGTGGCAGGAAAAGGAGACTGCAAAATCTCCATTTCCACCCCATTCCAGGGGAAGGATACTGCAAAATCCCCATTCCCAACCCTATTCCTGGGGGAAGAATATTGCAAATCTCAATTCGTACCCCACTATGGGGCCAACCAGAGGTTGTATTTGCTGGTTCTCCAAACTACTCAAAATTTCCGCTACCGGTTATCCAGAACTTGCTGAAACCCACCTCTGGGACAATTGTTCTTATCATCTTCAACATTAAAAAAAAGATGATGTAGGTCATTGATACAGGCCCATTGACATCAACACGAGATAGATGTTTGGAGCAGATTATTAGGATGTAAATTTGTGAACATGTGGAAAAGAATCCACTGCTTCGCAGGAACCAGCATATATCACATGTATAAACTATAAATCATGTTCAACCAAACTGGTTTCCTTTTTCTGATATGGTGATCAATTTAGATGATTATGGGAATGCTGTAAACATAATTCAGTGAAATATTTAACAGAGTTTTTCATGTGACTCTGTAAAGATGGCAAAGATAGATTGTCTTTGCTACCACTCAATGAATACAAAGCTAATTGAAGAATCATGATAATAAATGAACATGCCAATATTTTACTCCTTCAGAACCACTGACAAAACACCTGAACCAAGACTTTCAATCCACCAAAGTATCTGAACTCAAGTAAGCCTCGTTTATAGCTTGCATAAGCATTTGTAGATGTTGACTCATGAATTACCATAAACCAGCACTTGTATTTTTAAATGAGAATTAAGAAGTGCTTACCACAAAGGCTGCCTTGTGCCCATCTTCATTTTATTAACTGGGTACTGTCACTATGAGCAGACCTTTATTATGTAACCTTTATTATCAAAAATAATAATATTGGAATTTGACATCATTACTGGTCAATATTTATTATATACAACTAAATAAAGGTTATGTGTATGTCTTTAAGTTAGCAGAAATGTGTGGTTGTTCCTTAGCAGTGTTCAAATAACCTTGGCTCAAGCAGATTGTCCAGTCTCCACTCATAAACTGAGTCATAGGAAATTTTCCCCTTCAGCTCCAATTCAAGATGGAGGAAAATGCCAAGTGAAATGCCAGAGGTTTCCATTCAAGCTCCAGTGTTTAATCAATTGCTTGATCAGAACCAGATTTGCAGTGACATAATGATGAGGAGGACAGCAAACACCTTATAGAACGTAGAATAAGGATTCAGGAAGATTTTGATAAGCTGAAACACTGAGTTAAAACTAGCAAGATGAATTTCCACAAGGACAAATGCTAAGCACCTTATCTGGATCAAGACACCTCGACCACCACTATCACCATCACCCGAAATGTGTATAGGGGAAGTGGGGAGCATTATTGAGAAATACTTGCAAAAAGAATCTTGTTATATTAATGCATCACAGGCTAATAGGAGCCAACAGAGTTGTGGCACTTCAAAACAAGCAAAGGCAATCTTAGGCTCCATCAACAGAAGTACTGAATGGTGTAATTACCAAAGGAAGTCATCCTTCCTCTCTATTCTACTTTGATCAGACTTCTAGAACACAGTTCTCAACTTACGAACACAAGTGGGACTGGAAAATTTGTTGTTATGTGGTGCAGTCATTAAGAAAGGCATCTGTGGCCCTTTTTGCTATGGTTGTTGAGCAAATCACTACAGTCATTCAGTGAGACATCATGGGGGATTTTCTAAAGGGATTTTCCTTGTTGGAAGCTACCTGGAAAGGTCGCAAATCAGAATTGCAAAGGTTATAAGCCACCCCGAGTTTTCGGAGAAGGGCGGCATACAAATCTAATAAATAATAATAATAATAATAATAATAATTATTATTATTATTATTATTATTATTATTATTAGTGCAAGAATCAGCCATAAGTAACTTTTTCCCATGCCATCATTGCTTCAAACAGTCCCTAAATGAATAGTCATATAAGTTGAGGATTACCTGCTGGACTGCTTTCAATTCTGGGCATTACATTTTAGGAAAGGCACTCACAAACTGAAGAGAGTGAGATGGTTAAAAACCCTCAAAAGAAACTCTGGCAAGGAATGGTTTTGAGGTAGAAAAGAAGACAACAGCGGGGATAATATGATAGATCTTTTTGAGTATCTGAACATCTGTTCAGCAGAAGATGGTTCACAGCTGCTCAGAGCTGGTCAAGAAGACAAGGGGAAGGAAAGACATAGAATAGCTTCAGGAGGTGGTGGACTCTCCTCCGTAGATATTCCTAAAGAGGGATGCTAAACTAATGGAACGTTGAACTGCTCAGGTGAAAGAACTAGATGACCTACAAAGTCATTTCTAATACTTACAGCTTCAGAGTTCATGAGTTCTTGTTTCTTCTGAAAGAGAAAGATTAGGGTTTAAATCCTGGTTTAAATCAAATTATAGTCCCAAATTCAATAGCTGCTGAAGTACTGTAACTGACAGCCCATATAGCCCCAAAAAGCTTGTGCTTTACATTTTCCAGCTAAGTGCTTGAGGCCTTATGGATGAAACTAAGAGAGGTGATGAAAATGCATGATGGGAGGTCAATGAGAATGTTTGGCTGGGTCTCAGAAATTAGTCTCAAAGACACACTTCTGGGAAAGGCTTAGTCAGAGAAAAATGTTACAGCAGGATAGGATCAGATTTCAGCTAACAGCCAGTACAGAAGCAGTTTCTTTACTTCTGCTTAGTTCACGAAAACTGCTTCTGTAAAACTTTTAGCAGGGCAGCAATTGAAAGCTGCTCTACCCTGACAGAACCTAATCAGTTTTGTAATATTCGGAGGTGCAACTTGTCAAAAATAACACTTCTCTTGACTTTGTCTTCTTACACTCAAGACTTTTCTGTCTGGAATTCAACAGAGAATGTCCTTTAAGCAAGATTTCCTTCAGGCTTGCCAGTGGCACCTGGTTAAAGTCAGTCTTCACCAAGCAGAAATAAATATTACTGGAGATATTTCTATCTACTATGAAAGCTGACACAGGTAAGGGGTAATTCCCAATCAATATATGGCAATTATGAGTCATCTACTTTGCATTTTGTTAAATACAAAGGTGTATAATATCAGATAAATGAATCAGCTTATTGATGTAGAGCAATTCACAACTGCATTTAATGAATAGATGTCCCAGGACCTCAAATTAGTCAGCCTTGGTTCAACCTAATGTGAACTTAGTCCACGTGGCTGATGTCTGGCTCAGTATATTACACCAAACCCACAGAACAAGATAGTTGTAAATCACAGCTACACACAGGTGAATGTGTCCTATTTACACAACGGCCCTTCCTGTTCCAAGAAAATGATTATTTTTCTAATACAGTAATTTCATCAGCAAAGTTGAACAGAGGAAAATGTTGGTGTTTCAGGGTCAAAATAGATATAGTCCTCGACTTACAACCACAATTCAGCTTCAAATTTATAATTGCTATGTGACACATTTGTTTAGTGAGTTTGGCCCCATTTTATGACCTTTCTTGCCACAATTGTTAAGTTCATTCATTGCAGTTAAGTTAGTAACACGGTTGTTAAGTAAATCAGGCTTCCCCATTCATTCACTTTGCTTGTTAAAAGGTCACAAAAGCTGATCATATGATCCTGGGCCATTTCACCATAATAAATATGAGTCAGGTAATTGCCAGGCATCCAAATTTTGATTATGTGACCATTGGAATGCCACAACAGTCATTAAGAACAAAAAACAACCATAAGTCACTTTTTTCAGTGCCATTGTAACTTTGAACAGTCACTAAATAAGCCATTGTTTAGTTGAGGACTACCTATAGTTGCAATGAAAGCTTCTAGTTTTAAAAGTTCAAAAATACTTCGGAAGTGTGGGGGGGGGGAATCCAGAACTCACCCCATTCTGACAATGGTAGAAATGCAAATTTTCACAGAGAGCAAAAATATCAAAAGGATCCTGGTAACATATTTTCCAACTAACACTTGCTATTTATAAGATGGAAGTTTTCGTGAACTTCAGTTCACTTCATCGGATAGAGTGAGTATACTGAGGTAAGATTTAAAGGTGGGTGAGAAGGGAAGTTGTATAGATGCAGCTTACACATGAGTCAGATTCAATTCAATTCAATCGTATTACAGATAAAAACAAACAAAAACACTCAGCAAATATACAATCAAACGTTGCAAGATAAAACAGTAAATAACAGATAAAATCCATGATAAAATCCAGTCTGCCAATTACATATGGTCAATACTACTAAAATTACAATCCATAAACTGCAAAGCCTATAGTCAGTTTAATACTATTAGGGAAAGGAATAAACAGGGTTGCCACATTTGTCATTTAAATTAGCTATAGATGCAGTTTACACATGAGTCAGATTAACAGGACCTTATCAGTTAATAATTGTTATACATTAAAAACTCATTGTGAAATCTTTTCATTTATGTGAGTTTAACAACCTGTGGAGGTTGGTTGATGGAGTTAAAGTCCCAGATTTTTCAAAACAATCACTTGAGATCCGCTGTGGAGTATCCTGGGAGAATGAAGGGCTTTGACACTGCTTTGTCTCCACACGGAGACTGCTTCTAAACTTTGTGCTTGATGTGGAAATGAATGAAAGTCTGGCTTTGGGTTTTACTGATTAGACTGCTAGATCTTTATAGAAATGGCTTGTTCACATTATTATGAAAAAGCAAAAAGTTGTGATTTGATATTAATGCCTTATTCTACTGTAACAGAGTCAGAAGTCAATGGACTTTTTTTTCCTTTTCCTTTTTCTTACCTTTCCTCACTTGTCTCTCCCCTTCCTCCCTTCTTTTCTATTTACTTTATATTTTGTATTTTATAATGCTTTATAACTCAATAAAATGATGCTGTTTTTGATTTGTGTCCTGATTTCAGACTTGTGTCCATTAATTCTTTTGAGAAAAACTTGTCTCATTAGTCCTATGTAAAATGCAGTTAGACATTGTTTGCTGGTGATGGCATATATCATATATAAAGGAAGAGTGTGTCATGTTGCCTGTTATCATTTTGGTGTATTTGTTGGTGCCCGTGCTCTCAGGGTAGATGTAGGGGCATAGTAAACATCTGATTTCGTTGCACAGTCTGGTTCCCATGTTCGTGACATTGTCTTGTTTTTCATTGTTTGTGTGAATCTGCTCCAGGTTGGGTGGCTGTCTGTATGCAAATTTAGGCTTGCAACCCAATGCCTTAGAAAGCATAGGCTGTTGTCTAAGATTGAATGAGGCATATCAATAATGTATTTGAGTGGGTTTAAGCTGTGGGATTTGTGTTACCACGGGCTAACACGGCTCTCCTCATCTATTGGCTGCAATAGAAGTTTCTCTCTTAATCTAAATCACAAACTCAGAGAACAGCAATTTGTTAAAATATTTATGACTGGGAGAGTCAACAGTAACAAGCCGTACAAGCCAATGAATAAGTATAGCAACTAAGTCGGCCAATAGGAGCTAAACACTTCTGAATCTGTGCAGATAATCAAAACTGAAGCTAGAAGGCTGGACGTGGCTCAGCCCACTTTGTACTCTCTGTCCACCCTGAATTCTGAACTGAAAGTTTGTCTGCTGCTGGAAATGAAACTGCATGTAACTGTTGCTACATTGAAGATATAACCTACTTGTGGTATTGTGTGTGTATGTAACATAATTTTTGACAGAAAACACATACACACAAGTTTATAAATAAGTTAATGAATCCAGCTGAATCAGTTATCTGTGTGTGCTTCTTCTTTTGATTTATGCAACAAACTGATACAATTTTAATTGGGATCACCTTAAGATGAAAGGGAAGGGCTATGCTCCTCTTTGACAAATATTAAATGAGTGGTTTTACTGTTAGCCATCATCCAGCTGGCTTTAGGCATGGATAGGACACAAACTGATTCAAACAGAAATGCAGAAATGATTTTTTTTAAGCCAGAATTGAATCAAGGTAATTATCCATCAACACTTTTTGACTTGACTCATTAGAAAGATGGTTAAAAATGACAAAGGGATGATTTTCATGACCATTTGGCTGACCATTTATGAGTAACCTGAGGGAGTCTAATCTCTGATGACCAGTGTTAGCACTGAACCAGGATGGCAATTATTCACTTAATTAGCAAGGAGTGCAATAAAGGTGTGACCTTGTGTGTGAACCAACTGGTGACTTCTGAGGAGCTGTAGGTAAAATAAAGTGGGAAAGACTCATTAAGCAGCCCATGTAGTCATACCTGAGAGCTATCTTCACTTTCAATAGATTATAAAACAAAAAAAAATTACAGCCGCAATTGAACTGTGTCTTATTGGATCAGAGATATCTAGTTTTAGGTCTCTATTTTCAGAGACGGGGAGAGAAGGAAAGAAAGAGTGTATAACGTGCACAGCCATACTTATCTTAACCAAACAAACCTGATAGAATAAATCAAGAGTAATGGGATTCATAGAACATAAAACAAGAAAAACATCTTAGTTTAAGTGTGATGTAGAATTCAGCCCCCATCCCTTTCCCCCAGTCTCATTATTTGAGTCTGGATCAACCACTGTGTTTTAATCTCACTGATTTTATAAGGCTAATATGAGAATAGGATAGGGTAAGATAGAATAGAATAGAATAGAGAATGTAGAATGTAGAATATAGAATGGATAATAATTATTTATTGGCCAAGAGTGATTGGACATATAAAGAATTTGTCTTTGGTGTATGTGCTCTCAGTATACATGAAAGAAAAGATACATGTGCCAAGAATCATGAGGTACAACACTTAATGATTGTCATAGGGTTCAAATAAGCAATCGGGAAGCAATCAGTATGAACATAAATTAAGGATACAAGCAACAAGTTATAGTCATACAGTCATAAGTGGGAGGAGATAGGTGATAGCAACAATGACAAGACTAATAATAATAATAATGAAGCCCTTAGTGAATAGTTTGACAGTAGTGAGGAATCTATCTCTCTATCTAGTCCAATACACAATAATACACAATGAAGGTACTAGAGGACACCTTCGAGGAAATAGAATTAGAGAAAGAATAGAAGAGTGAATATAGGATAAAATAAATCAATAAGAGAATAGAAGAAAGATATAGGGATAGAAGAGAAGATACAGTACAGTGGTACCTCGAGATACGAGTTTAATTCGTTCCGGACCTGGGCTCTTAAGTCGAGCAGCTCTTATCTCGAACGACTTTTCCCCATAGGAATTAATGTAAATAATTTTAATTGGTTCCAGCCCTCAAAAAACTCACAAAGTTAGTCTAAATTATGCAGAAAGACATGTTTTTAATGAAGAAATGTACATGTACATATAAATGAATAATGAAGTTTCTTTCACTTAACTTGTAAACTTTCTTAAACTTTTAAATTTACATATGTTCAACTTCTCTGCCACCCAATCCTGTAGGACAGAGGTCCCCAACCCTTTTTGCACCAGGGACCGGCTTTAAGCGATCAAGAGAGGAATGGGTGAATGAATGGACGGAGGGTGGGAAGGAAGGAAGGAAAGAGGGAAGGGACAGGAACAGAGGAAGGAAGCAAGGAAACTTATGAAAGGGGAAAGTAAGAGAGGAATGAGTGAAGGGAGGGAGGGAGGGAAGAAGGTGGGAAGGAGAAAGAAAAAAGAAAGAAAGAAAGAAAGAAAGAAAGAAAGAAAGAAAGGGGGAAGGGACAGGAACAGAGGAAGGAAGCAAGGAAACTTATGAAAGGGGAGAGTAAGAGAGGAATGAGTGAAGGGAGGGAGGGAGGGAAGAAGGTGGGAAGGAGAAAGAAAAGAAGAAATAGTGGAAGGGAAGGTAAAAGAGAGAAAGAAAAAGAGCAAGAAAGAAAGCTGCAAGCACCCCCCCCCGAGCCCCCCAGGCCGGCTGCAACCTTTTAAAACACGCGCGCCGCTTCGCAGCTGTCTCCTGAAGCCGAACGCAGAAGTTAGCGTTTGGCTTCAGGAGACAGCTCCTTGGCGCTTGTATCTCGAATTTGGGCTTGTAAGTAGAACAAAAATATCTCTCCCCTCCCAGCTCTTATCTCGAGTTGCTCTTAAGTAGAGCAGCTCTTATGTCGGGGTTCCACTGTATATGGGATATAGGAAAGACAATAGGACAGGGGTCGGAAGGCACTCTAGTGCACTTATGCACGCTCCCTAATCTAATCCGGTAGACTGCGACTAACTTTGGAAGCAATCCAGGCCAGGCTCAGCAGTTCCCCTCCCACCCACTCGGGAGGTGTTACTATCTTTCTCTATCAACCGAAACGTTCCGGGGAGGTGGGGGGGAGGCGGTGGCGCTTCGCCTCTCTACCGGCAAGATAAAGGGGCGTGTCCTTCCGTTTACACCTGAAGGGTGTCGCCTGCCAGCCAGCCAGCCTAGCCAGGCGGACCGCGGATGATCGTCCGGAACGGGCATGGCCCGTCATTGCTACGGGCGCTGCGCGATCTTCCTGGCGGTCGCGCTACTTTTGGACGCGGCCGGGCTGGCTTTGCTGCTGGCGGGGGGCGTGGGGAGACCCACCCTGGACGGGCGGCCCTTCAAAGACTTCTTGATGCTGTCCGGGGGGCTCCTGGTCTTCCTCTCGCTGCTCTTCTGGCTCTTCTGGTATTCGGGCAACCTGCGCGGCGTGCCGGCGGAAGAACTGCCACTCCGGACGGCCGCCGCTTCCCCGCAACCCCGCCGCCAGCCCAGCTTCCTGCGCTTGGCGGCCAAGCTTTCCGAGCGCCTCTCCCAGCGCCGCCGGACGGCGCCTCCGCCCTTCTTGTTCTCCGTCCGGGGCGCCCTAGCCAAGACCCCGAAACCCGCAGCCTCCCTCCGCCCCGACGGCCCCCTGGAACTCGGCCGCCTCCGCACTGGGGCGCCTGTAAACTCCGGGACGGCGGAAGAGCGGCTGGTGTAAAGCATCGCCTTTGGGACTCGAAAGAGAAACCAGGTAACCACCGCGTGGCCTCTTTCCTGGTTGCTTATTTGACCCTTATGACTATCATTAAGTGTCGGACCTGATGATTCTTGACAAATGTATATTTTTCTTTTATGTACACTGAGAGCATCTGCACCAAAGACAAATTCCTTGTGTGTCCAATCACACTTCGCCAATAAAAGAATTCTATTCTATTCTATTCTATTTCCCCTGTCTAAAGAAAGGAGGCTAATTGAGATGCGCCCCAGTTAAAAGTTTTTCAAGCAAAGCACGCGGTGTCACAGTGGGAGCATCTTCCGCCAACTTGACAACTTCTTGGCTTGGAAGTAAACGCACCTTCAGTCCGGTCACCCTTTTCCAATTCCCGGCCCAGCTGCGTTGAGCATTTGGGCTCTTCCGGTTTCAACTTCGCCAAACTCAGATTGATTAGCGTGTCTTGGGCATGCATACGTTTCCCCTCTTCCCCTCCTCCTTAGATGCGTACCGATTTCTCACGTTCTCTTTAAAATTATGACAAGGATACAGGAGGGGAAAGGCAACTGGAGGAGAGAGAGAGGGGATGAGTCAACAGGCTACAAGGTACTTTTTGAGTAATATTTTTTTAGGGATTTCTAGTCCATTCAGAGAATTACTTTCTTATTATTATTTATTACAATTGAAAGGGGTTTGTAGGTCATCTAGTTCAACCCGGGACCTAAGGTAAAAAAAGAAAACTATTGATATATTATGGCTTGTTTACTTGCAATTACATGGACATATCCCTACAACTACTACTACTACTACTACTACTACTACTACTACTACTACTACTACTACTTCTTCTTCCTCTTCCTCTTCCTCTTCCTCTTCTTCTTCTTCTCCTTCTTCTCCTCCTCCTCCTCCTCCTCCTCCTCCTTCTTCTTCTTCATCACAATAGTATATCTCATCCCAAACTCCCACCCAAAGTATCCTGAAAACACTCTTCCTTATTCTGATATTAAAGACTTTCCCCCTTTTAAATAGGCAACAAGTTACATCTGATCAGATGGGCGTCACCCACTATTTTATTTTATTTATCTAACATCTGTATTTATGTGCTGCCCACTCCAAAAAAGGACTCAGGGCTGCTAACAATAGTCATAAATACTGAGACAATAAAAATACAGCAATAATAATCAACTATAATGGTGTGGTGAAGTCTGATTATTCTTATTGAGTGAAATCAACCCAGCATCTGTTTGCAAGGTTCATGTAGGCAAACCCACTTCCCATCCTTTCCAAAATCTGATCATTGCTTTGGGCAATGGAAGAAAAACTGATT
The DNA here is from genome assembly GCF_031021105.1 of Erythrolamprus reginae. NCBI lineage: Eukaryota > Metazoa > Chordata > Lepidosauria > Squamata > Dipsadidae > Erythrolamprus > Erythrolamprus reginae. The sequence goes on from NC_091951.1 coordinate 140,885,015, forward strand.
CTTTCAAATCAAGTTCTCCCTTGTATCTTCCAAATCTGAGCTGTATCTTTCCAGCTCAGTCCTAAAAGCAGCTGTCCAGCAGCAGTAGCACAGCACCTGCCTAAGTGGCCAGGGAAGGAGACTGTTCTCGGCTTAATTTCACCTGTGCCTCTGTTTAGGCTGCCTTTGAACCCAGATTTCACATTATTAACCCCCCCCCCCAGGAAAAAAAACCTACAATATTTCTCCCAAATGCATGTGTACCAAATAGATGTGCAAAACAAATGGCTAAACTTATTATCTAGCCTTCTGTCAAAACTTTCTTCTGCCCCACCCCTAATTAAATAGAGGGATTACTGGATGTTTTCATGCTGGTTGGTGATGTTGATGAGAGGGAAAGAAAACAAAGAAATTCACTAATTGACTCTCCTAGACATTAGTAAGGACTGCACCATTTGCCAGTAAATGTGGCAGGAAGAGGGCTTGCTAGTGTGTTGGTGAAAACTTCGGCTGATTCAAGAACTGATGGACAGGATTTCAATTGACCCATGAAGAAGAATTAGTGGTGTGAATGTATGTTCAAGCATAACCCACAAACACACACAGCTTTAATAGAGTTCCTGTTCTGCTTTGATTCTTTAAGACATAATACTCATGAGATTGGATTGAATTGAATTGAATTTTTTAGATTTGTATGCCACTCCTCTCCGAAGACTTGGGGCGGCTCACAACAGGACAGTAATACAATACAATACAAATCTAACGTTAAAATTTAAACTAAATTAATCAAAAAGATCAAAGGGTACTACAGGTATCATCAATTGACCCCCCATAATTGAGCCTAAAATTTCTGTGGCTAAGTGAGACAGTTGTTAAGTGAATCTTGCCCCATTTTAGGACCTTTCCTGTCATGGTTGTTAAGTGAATCACTGCAATTGATAAGTTAGTCCTACAGTTGTTAAGTGAATCTGGCTTCCCCATTGATTTTGCTTGTCAGGAAGGTCACAATAAGGTATCACATAACCTTGAGATATAGCAACGGTCGTAAGTGTGAACCGGTTGCCAAGCATCTGAATTTTGATCACATGATCATGGGCATGCTACAAAGGTTGTAAGTGTGAAAAATTATCATGTCATTTTTTCCGGTGCTTTTGTTACTAAATGAACTGTTGTAAGTCCAGCACTGGCTTTAGTGTTTTGGCTGCCCCTTGGGTCTAGCTTTAAACTATTCAAAAGGTCAGTGGTGTTTTTTGGAATAACTTCTAAAGACTTTTGCTTCCAGATGTGGATGCTCCTCCACTGCAGGTTTTTCAGAAGAGATTGGACAACCATTGGTCTGTAATGATATAGGGCAGTGATGGCAAACCTATGGCACAGGTGCCACAGGTGGCACATGGAGCCATATCTGCTGGCACACAAACCATTGCCCTGGCTCAGCTCCAATCATGGGCTTCCCAAGGTATGCCCATGTTACACCAACACCCCACAGTCTGCATTGGTTGCCGATCAATTTCTGGTCACAATTCAAAGTGTTGGTTATGACCTATAAAGCCCTTCATGGCATCGGACCAGAATATCTCCGGGACCGGCTTCTGCCGCACGAATACCAGCAACCGGTTAGGTCCCACAGAGTTGGCCTTCTCCGGGTCCCGTCGACTGAGCAATGTCGTTTGACGGGACCCAGGAGAAGAGCCTTCTCTGTGGCGGCCCCAACCCTCTGGAATCAGCTCCCCCCAGATATCAGAGTTGCCCCCACCCTCCTTGCCTTTCGCAAGCTCCTTAAAACCCACCTCTGTCGTCAGGCCTGGGGGAATTGAAATTTCCCTTCCCCCTAGGCTTATAGAATTTATACATGGTATGCTTGTATGTATGAGTAGTTCTTTAAATTGGGGGGGTTTTTAGATTATTTTTAACATTAGATTTGTTTACATTGTCTTTTTATATTGTTGTTAGCTGCCCAAGGTCTTCGGAGAGGGGCGGCATACAAATCTAATAAATAAATAAACAAACAAACAAGTGACCAGCTGATTTATGGCTTGCACAGAGGCTCTGGGAGGGTGTTTTTGGCTTCCAAGGAGCCTCTGCGGGGATGGGGGAAGATGTTTTTATCCTCCCCTGGCTCCAGGGAAACCTTTGGAGTCTGGGGAGGGCAAAACAGAAGTTGGGAAACAGGCCATTTATGGCTTCCAGATGGTTTCTGGGAGGTGGGGGGAAGCTGTTTTCGCCCTCCCCAAACATTGAATTATAGGCACTCATGCATGTGCGATAGCATGCGCACATGCTCTTTCAGCACCAAGGGAAAAATGGTTCACCATCACTGGTATAGGGCTTCTTGCTTGAGCAGGGGCTTGGACTAAAAGACCTCCAAGGTCCCCTTCCAATTTTGTTACTCTGTTATTAATCTGGGGATCCCAAGGGACTGGAAATAATGGATGGGATTGAGAAGAGGCAATGGAAGCAGAAACTGGCTCTGCTTAAAAGAATGTTCTTCTGCTGCTGCTATAATAAGCAATGTTCCATGGTCTGCTGAGTGTGCCTTGTTCCCGCTCGTCCGTATTTTGTCCGGCACTGTACATTTGCCCACAAGTACCATTGGCCCTGCTCCCAAGGAAGGATCAGCTTCTGAGAAGAGACTGCCTCTCTATCATCCTGCCTATGAAAGTTTCCATTGCCTCTGGGAAGAACAGAGCCTTTTACGGTGTGTGTTGCAAATTGAGGGTCTGTTTTCTTGTTCCAACCAAACGTGTTTTCTTGTTCCTTTACAACTATGCTGTGCATTTCCTGCTCCCAAGTTGTATGTCGATTGGCGTGATGCAGGTCACACGTCTTAATCAGATATAAGCAACTGTCCTATGAGTAACCTTTAAGCTTTCCAGAGTTTTCAGCCTTACTAGGCAGACAAGATATGAAGTAGGGCCAGATAATTTATTTCTATATTATTGTAAAACTACATTAACCAGAAGTATGAAAGTACTGTCACCTTTCAAGAATCTAGGAAGAGTCTTTCCTGAGCCTGTAGCTTCACCAACTATGCAGCTGTGAGCTATGCATCCTCTTCTCTGACCATTCCTTAAAGCGGCATCTCTTTAGCCTGCCTCCTAAGGTCATGTCCACATACCACATAGCCCTACATGGCATTGGACCAGATTACCCCCGGAACCGCCTGCTACCGCACGAATCCCAGCGACCGATAAGGTCCCACAGAGTTGGCCTTCTCCGGGTCCCGTAGACTAAACAATGTTGTTTGGCGGGTCCCAGGGGAAGAGCCTTCTCTGTGGCGGCCCCGGCCCTCTGGAACCAACTTCCCCCGGAGATTAGAACTGCCCCCACCCTCCCTGTCTTTCATAAACTACTCAAGACTCATTTATACCGCCAGGCATGGGGGAGTTGAGATATTCCTTCCCCCTAGGCCATTACAAGTTATGCATGGTATGTTTGTGTGTATGTTTGGTTTTTATAAATAAGGGCTTTTAGCTATTTTATTATTGGATTGTCACATGCTGTTTTTATCATTGTTGTTAGCCGCCCCAAGTCTACGGAGAGGGGCGGCATACAAATCCAATAAATAACAATAACAATAATAATAATAATTATTATTATTATTATTATTATTATTATTATTATTATTATTATTATTTATTGGATTTGTATGCCGCCCCTCTCCGTAATAATAATAATAATAATTATTATTATTATTATTATTATTATTATTATTATTATTATTATTACAAAAAACACTTTTTAGCCTCAAAATGTTGGGTCAGATGAAGACAATCTTGCATCTGAACCAGAAAAATATATATATAAAGGGTTTATACAAACCCATTTTGACGCTAATCCTTGATTAAGGATAATTCTGGGAAAGTATGGTGAACTGAAGACAATTCTGTTAAAAGTGGAGCTGAAGACCACAACAGAAGGAAGAGCCTGCGTTTTATACATTGCATTGAATCTGTAGAATGCAATTCTGTTATAATAACGTTTGGCACACAGCAGTGGTACTCAACCTGGGGGTTGGGACCCCTTTGGGGGTCAAACAACCATTTCACAGGGGTCGCCTAAGACCATGGGGAAAGACAAATTTCCCATGGTGTTATGAACCAAAGCTTCTATTCTGGCACCTTGGAACATATTTTTACAATCCAACAAATCAGGTGTTTACAGTGGGGGTGTCCCTCTGACCTTCCTGCCAATCAGCTTAAAGCTCTGTTGGGAGAATTGGCACTAGACTTATGGAGACATGAGGAACTGTATTAAGGGGTCACGGCATTAGAAAGGTTGAGAACCACTGGCATGCAGGCTCTTTTGAAGGGGGGGTGTTGGACGCATAGAATGCAGAAATCCTTAATCAATAACCTTTATTGAGCTTTTGGAGCAGGACACACTGTTCACCTTTAGTCTTTCTTTCTTTCTTATATTTGTTCTTCACACAGTGATGAAATAAAAGGTCCAGGCCTGAATTAATCCTCTCTATGGAACATGCATACATAGAGGGAGAGATAATGTTGTGTTGTTAGGTTCCACCCCAGAGATAGGGCATAAGGTGTTTTGTAGGAGAGTCTGTTTAGTTACTGGAGTTGCTATACATAGCCTTGGGTGGCCTCCCTTTTTGTGTGTTTGTTTGTTTTTGTTTGCTCCCCGCCTTTTCTTTTTTTTGCTCCCTTGTTACAAGAAAAGGAAAGACAAAAATTAAAGTCTTCATTAAAGTTTCACAGAGCAAAGGATGTATTCCTTCTTCTGTGTACCTTATTCATTCTCACGAATGAAGTCAAATACGTGACCCAGGATAATGTTGCAAGAGCCAATCTGGATCAATCATCAGGACCAGACATTTACTCTTCCAAACTTTCAGACTCCCCATCTTCAGGGGACTTCTCTTAACTTCTCTCAAATAGACATTCTCTGAAAATGAGCTCCAGCACAAGTCCAAAAGCTCGGAAGATTAAACCTCTGGTCCTGGTGGCCGACCCAAGTTGGATTTTTATACAGTCTTTCTGATTTCAGAATTAACAACTAAAATAAAAGTAGCTACTAAATTCAGCGGTCCTAAAGCATGATTCAAGAATCAAGTTGTCTGTGATGTCTGAGCCCTAGCTAAGCAAGACCATTGCATTCAATATCATACAGATAATTTAATTTATTCAATTTAGGTATCGCCTGATTCTAAACTGATTCTGGAGAGTGCACAATAGAGCCAAGCAGAAGAGAAAGTTCAATACAATAATTATTTTCAGAAAAAGAAACAAAATATAGCTAACAATTACCCACACCAAGGATGGGTTCTGGTTTACTTCAATGCCAATTCACTACTTGAAACACCATGGGCGCAGGTGCATATGCAGTGCTAAAAACCCAGCTTCTGCGCATGCACAGAAGCTAAAAATGAGATGGCGGCATCTATGGTAGCATCAAGAGTGTTCGGAAACTTCAGGTCATGCAGAATGCAGCTGCGAGAGCAATCATGGGCTTTCCCAAATATGCCCATGTTACACCAACACTCCGCAGTCTGCATTGGTTGTCGATCGGCTTCCGGTCACAATTCAAAGTATTGGTTATGACCTATAAAGCCCTTCATGGCACCGGACCAGATTATCTCAGGGACTGCCTTGTGCTGCACGAATCCCAGAGACCAGTTAGGTCCCACAAAGTGGGTCTTCTCTGGGTCCCATCAACTAAACAATGCTACTTGGCGGGACCCAGGGGAAGAGCCTTCTCTGTGGCAGCCCCGGCCCTCTGGAACCAACTCCCCCCAGAGATTAGAATTGCCCCCACCCTCCTTGCCTTTCGTAAGCTACTTAAAACCCACCTCTGCCGCCAGGCATGGAGGAACTGAGATACTCTTTCCCCCTAGGCCTTTACAATTTTATGCATGGTATGTCTGTATGTATGTTTGGGTTTTATATTAATGGTTTTTTAATCATTTTTATTATTGGATTATTATTGTACACTGTCTTATCATTGCTGTTAGCCGCCCCGAGTCTCCGGAGAGGGGCGGCATACAAACAAATAAATAAATAAATAAATAAATAAATAAATAAACAAACAAACAAACAAACAAACAAACAAACAAACAAACAAACAAACAAACAAACAAACAAATAAATAAATAAATAAATAAATAAATAAATAAATAAAACAAAGCCAGTTCAGGGGCGCGGCAGGCCTGGGTCGCTGCCAGTTCCAGCAATCCAGGCTGCCAAGTTACTACCGGTTCCATAGAACCTGTCTGAACCAGGAGGAACTCGTCTCTAATCCATACCCTCAAATAGATCCAACAGGGCCCTCAAACCCTAACCCAAGACCTGGGAGAAGGTTTTCTGGAATGCCATCCAGGTGAGAGCCACACAGATATCATGAAGAACCTTATTCCAGAGAGCAATGTTGTAAAAGAGAAGGCCCACTTCTTTGGCACTTCAGCCACACCTACCCAGTCAGAGTCCACGTTGTGGCAGATCTGAATGATTTTATCTACCAGATAACATGAATTTTGATCTCAGCAGCCCTGTAGATTTCCCGAGGCTCCTCCCTACTCAACTGTGACCAGTCACTTAAACATAGCTGCTGGATAGCTAGATCGGCAGATAGAATAGAATAGAATTCTTTATTGGCCAAGTGTGATTGGGCACACAAGGGATTTGTCTTTGGTGCATATGCTCTCATGTACGTAAAAGAAAAAGATACATTTGTCAAGAATCATGTGGTACAATACTTAATTATTGTCATAGGGGTCAAATAAGCAATGAGGAAACAATCAATATTAATAAAAATCTTAAGGATACAAGCAAGAAGCAGTGTTCCCTCTAATTTTTTTGGGGGTGGGTGGAAAAGTATAGTGTCTGAGCGGAAGTCCCTTTGGGACGGGGTGGCACAGAAATAATAAATAAATAAATAAATAAATAAATAAATAAATAAATAAATAAATAAATAAATAAACAAACAAATAAACAAATAAATAAATAAATAAACAAATAAACAAATAAACAAACAAAATAAATAAACATTAGATCCACCAATTGACTGGGTTGGGGCAATCAAATGAGCCCTATTACTATGCAGGGAAGGGTGATAACAGTACCAGTGAGTCAAAGGGCAAGCAGAGAGTGATTTATCCATGGATGTTAATGATATTAATTGTGTGTATTATTTTTCTTTTATTAGGCCCATACTCTAAGAAAAAGAGAATCTTTACTTTCTACTTAGAGGAAAATTACTGAATAGCCTAGTCTTTCTTGATGCTTTACAGATGAGTTGAAGTACTACTTCCATTATCCCAGTAGGCTTAGAATAGTCTTTGCTGATGTAACCATCCTCCTTTTTTTTTTTTTGTTTACATATAGTTTCTCAACTGGCTGCTTTGCAACAGTCATCCAAAATGTTACCAGACATGAATTCAGTTCCTTATTGAAAGTCTTGAGAATTGGGGCATATTCCCTTTTGCAATAACAATCCACCTTTTGCTCCAAATTCACAAAGGTCAAGGGGGGGACTGCAAGTCATACCTCTGTTAGCATTTGGACAAGCCAGCCAGAGGCAGACAATAATTGGCTGAGCTGCTAGCGCATTAAGGCGATGCATTAAAGTTGTGCTTTGTAATTCAGCATGGCTGGATCTTTCTCCCTAAGCACCAGAATCAGAATTCTACAAAGAGGTACCATGAATTACCTGTATTTTTAGAGTACTAGAACCATAATATATAAGACAAGTATGTCTAGTTTAGTGGAAAGAAAGGCTAGAGGTGACATGAATGTTCCAATATCTCAGGGGCTGCCTCAAAGAAGAGGGTGTTAGGCTATTCTCCTAATCACCTGAAAGCAGGACAAGAAGCAATGGATGGAAATTAGTCAAGGAGAGGGCCAACCTAGAACTAAGGAGAAATTTCTTGGCAGTTGAAACAATTAATCAGTGGAACGACTTCCCTCCAGACATTGTGGGTGCTCCAACACTGGAAGTTTTAAAGAAGAGATTGGACAACCATTTGTCTGAAATGGCCTGAGTGGTGGTGGTGATGAGATTGGACTAGAAGACCTCCAATTTCCCTTCCAACTGTGTTATTCTGTTGAGATAAGAGGAACTGTGAACATTATGATGTCATAGTTATTTATTTGCGGGACTATCTTCTGCCTCACACTTCCCAGTGACTGATCAGAACCCACAGAGTTGGCCTCCTCTGGGTCCCGTCAGCCAAACAATGCTGACTGGTGGGACCACGGGGAAGGGCCTTCTCTGTGGTGGCTCCGGTCCTCTGGAACCAACTCCCCTTGGAGATTTGCACTGTCCCCACCCTCCTGGCCTTCCAAAAGGCCTTAAAAATATGGCTTTGCCAGCAGGCCTGGGACCGTTGAGCAATAACACTCTGCTCCGGCCAGTATGTATGAATGATAGATGAATGAATGTCTTTTAATACTTGGGTTTTTAATTATTGTATTCTGATTTTGTTGTTTTATGGTGCCCAGAGTCCATCTGGAGATGGGCAGCTTATAAATTGATTAGATTAGATTAGATTAGATTAGATTAGATTAGATTAGATTAGATTAGATTAGATTAGATTAGATTAGATTAGATTAGATTAGATTAGATTAGATTAGATTAGATTAGATTAGATTAGATTAGATTAGATTAGATTAGATTAGATTAGATTAGATTATTAATTTTAACTACACACACACATAAGTTCAACATGGTCTTGTGCTAGAATACATAGCTATAGATACTTTCCCACAGACCCTCTTTTACCGGTATGCCAATCTGCTACCAAGCCTTTGGCTTTAGTCAGCCCATGGATTTTCCATGCTGCTCTTCCCAATTTGCTTCACTACCACCCTATTACTGGCTCCAATTCCATTAGAGAATAAAAGCACTTAGACTGTATGGGACTGCTCTCTCTTGAGTATCAAACCAATCTTATTTCCCCCTTATTTTGCACACAAAGCTTTTTGCTTCCATGTACTGTTCCCCAGAGGCTCTGTAAATGGTAATAAAAGACTGCTCGTGGCTAGACATCACGGCAACAGACCCCTATGTAAAAGGCTGCTATCAAAATTATGAATTTTTCTCTTTGCCTTTGTCTATATTGCCACTCCAAACTTTTTTTCTTCAGCTGTTTTTCTGTCTAAAAGATGAAAGTGATAATGGAAATTTTAGATTTGTGCCCCACTTTTTCTCCCAGAAAACTCGACATATACAGATCTGGCTTAATATCAATTTAGTAAATTCTCCAAGAAACGGGTGTTCTTGTTCATTGCAGGATCGTATTTAGAATCATAATCGGCCCAAGACATTTTGCTGCCTAAGGCAGAAAATAGCACTCCAATTTATCTGGAGTAGTGAATTCAACTGGATTGAGAGTTGAATATTATGCTAAGGAAACACAGGGGAAGAGGCTACTTTAGCAGGAAACATAGATAACACAAACAGCTCTATGCAGGGGTGGGTTGCTGCCCGGATGAGGGAGAATGCAGTGGGGTAGCGAAAATGGAGCTCCACCCCAGAGCACTCAATTTGCACTGAAAGATGTTGAAGCAAAATTCAGGGCGTCCTACATAAGCCATGCCCACAGTGTGGTAGTAAAAAGTTTGGTAGCCCTTCACTGGCTCTATCCAAGAAAGAATTGTTTGGGAGCCGGGGGGAGATGACACACAGAGACATGTAACATAAATGGATGGAAGACTACCATTGCTTCTTTTCAAGATCTGCAAACTGAGCCATTTTCATTTGGTTTCATTATCATTTCATTTCATAAAGGGGTCAAGTCTGGCTATTTAGGCAGAGACCCTAAACAATTCTGGACCTCAACAACTTTTTCTCACTTCTTCCTTTTCCCCCAAACTCTTCTTCCTTTCAAGCTTTTTTATTTTCTTAATTAAAAAAATACATCTCTGCCTCTTTTGCCGCTTCGCTAATAAATTTTGGGAAAGTTTTATCTTGGGGCTAAGAGCAGCAATTTAAATATGAAATCAGTTTAGTGAACTCCCTTTCGGCGCGTGAAAAGTACACAGAAACTGATAAGCTTTTTGCCAAGCTGATTAGCCAGTGAATTAAACTGGTTAACTTAATTGAAGTGTTTGAGGTTTAAACTGCTCAAGTGATGTAATGGTTGAACTTGTTCTATGTCTGTTTCTGAGCTACTTTACAACTACTAACACGAAGTCTGAAAGTCACACCAAATAGGCTTGGGGGAGAAATAGTGAAACCAAGGTGTTTTTACCTCTTTGACGCAAAAGTCAACAATGAAAGATGGTGTAAATATTTGGGGCTGTCTGTCTAGAATCTATTACCCATCTGCTTATTTGTTGGTTAAAGTTCTCCAGTTATGTATCAAGGAACTTAAGCAGTTTACACCAACCCCAAACACACAGCACTCAAAGCCAGGCTGGAAAGCAAGAAAAACAAGCTGAACCTTGGACTTTTCCTCAGATTGTTTACTGCAGCACGGTGGAGGCATTGGACAGGACATTTGTGGTCTGTTTTGCACATCCTATTGGCCTTACCTTGTACTTAAAATTATAGATGTTGTTGTCGAACCCATCACAGCCCCATGGACAACATTCCTCCAGGCCTTCCTGTCCTCTCTCATCCCCCAGAGCCCATTTAATATTATTCCAAATGCTTTAGTGACTCTAGCCAGCCACCTTATTCTCTGTCGTCCCCGTCTTCTCTTGCCCTCAATCTTTCCCAGCATTCCAGTGAGTTCTTTTTTCTCATTAGGTGGCCAAATTATTTGAGTTTCCTCTTCAGGATCTGGCCTTCTAAAGAGCAGTCTGGGTTGATCTCTTCTAGGACTGACCGTTTGGATTGCCTTGCAGTCCAAGGGACTCGCAGGAGTCTTCTCCAGCACCAGAGTTCAAAGGCCTCGATTCTTTGGTGCTCAGCCTTTCTTATGGTCCAACTTTCACAGCCATACCTTGCAACTGGGAAAACCATAGCCTTGACTATACACACTTTTGTTGGCAGGGTGATGTCTCTGCTTTTTAATATGCTGTCTAGATTTGCCATAGCTTTCCTCCCCAGGAGCAGGCGTCTTTTAATTTCTTGGCTGCAATCCCCTTCTGTGGTGATCTTGGAACCCAGGAAAATAAAATCTATCACTACCTCCATTTCTTCCCCATCTATTTGCCAGGAATTGAGAGGGCTAGATGCCATGGTCTTAGTTTTCTTAATGTTGTGTTTTAAGCCAATTTTTGCACTCTCCTCCTTTACCCGCATCAACAGGCTCTTTAATTCCTCCTCACTTTCTGCCATTAAAGTGATATCATCTGCATATCTGAGGTTGTTGATATTTCTCATGGCAATCTTAATTCCAACTTGTGATTCATCTAGCCCTGCCTTTCTCATGATGTGCACTGCATATAAGTTAAATAGGCAGGGTGACAGTATACAGCCTTACTGAACTCTTTTCCAAATTCTGAACCAATCAGTGGTTCCGTGTCCAGTTCTCACTGTTGCTTCTTGACCTGCATATAGGTTTCTCAAGAGACAAATAAGATGGTCCGGTATTCCCATCTCTTTAAGAACTTGCCACAATTTGCTGTGATCCACACAATCAAAGGTTTTAGCATAGTCAATGAAGCAGAAGTAGATGTTTTTCTGGAACTCCCTATCTTTCTCCATGATCCAGCGTATGTTGGCAAAAACCCCATGGACAGTACCAAAAGGCAAAAAATTATAGTTTGTGGCCTCCAAGGCCATGAATTTATCAGACTTTGATTCAAGCTAATCCTCAGATTTGTATTTATATTATAAATTCTAAACGTTGACATGATGATAATGTTTTATTTTCCCTCCTAGGGCTGTTCTTCTATTTATTCTGCACATTGCCCTTTTATGGATGGAGCTTCCTGCTGCGCCATGCTACTGGACAAGCTTGATTCTTGGCGTGTTGGACTTCTACTCAGCTTCACCAGAGACGATTCCAGCAAATTCTCATGGTGTCACCTCTTTGTGTACTGTTCACATAGGCACAGCTTTGGATAGCATGAAGAGTTGTTACACAAAGGAGTCTGTGGTATTAGGCTCTGGAATGATTTCTAATGCTAGATTTCCTGGAAAGATTTAATTGCCAAGGCTTTTTCGTTGTACTGAGTACATTAATTCCACAGCAAGGCCTGGAATTATTTTGTGCCCTGAAGGATTTTAGGCTGAACTGCATCAGTGGAACTACGCAAACAAGCTGGCCTTGAAGCTTTCTCTCAAGAAATTGGGATATGGCTAGTGGGTGCAAATGTACTTGTTTACAAGAAAAATGAAGACTGGGTAGAGGTTGTTTTTTTAAAAAGATAATAAAATAATTTTATTTTTTTTAAGAAATAGTGTATTGTGGTTATTTGGAATGACATATTTGGGTTTCAGTGGAGTGATTTTGGTACTGTGCTCTTTTTTGGCAACGTTAAACTGCAAATCACAGCAGTTACAGTAGGTTGTCTTATTAATATTCATCATTTCTAATCTGATCAATGGCTAGAATTATCTAGCTGTTTAAACAATAATTTAAAACAATAAAAAAGAGGAATAATAAAATACATTAATGAATTTTATTTTATTTACTATCCTCTTTATTAATGCTGTTATTACAAATAAAAGCCTTTCGTAAGCTCCTTAAAACCCACCTCTGTCGTCAGGCATGGGGGAACTGAGATATCCTTTCCCCCTAGTCCTATACAATTTATACATGGTATGTTTGTGTGTGTGCTTGTTTGGTTTTTAATAATAAGGGTTTTTTAGTTATTTTAAATATTAGATTTGTTACATGCTGTTTTTATTATTGTTGTTAGCCGCCCCGAGTCTACGGAGAGAGGCAGCATACAAATCTAATAAATAAATAAAAGAATGAATGAATGAATGAATGAATGAATGGATGGATGGATGGATGGATGGATGCATGGATGGATGGATGCATGCATGAATGAATGAATGAATGAATGAATGAATGAATGAATGAATGAATGAATGAATGAATGTAATAAGGGAATTATAACAATACTTTTGTAACAAAAATGCCCAGGAGAAGATGCCTAGTCTTCCTGGGCCTGGCTCTGGAAGAAGCTCACTGGCAGTCAAGTCAAAGCAGCTACTGTATTATCCTCATTTTCTCAACCAAAAAACAACAACAACACACATCTCAATACTGTTTTCCCCCCTACCCACAAGACAAATAATCTGCTACAAAACCTATTATGATCATAAAAGTTTAAATACTTTTACTTTTCACTTTGACAACATTTTTGGGATTATGTCTCATTCTTCTTCAGCTTGACATTTAAAATTATATCATGAGCATTTTAATAAATACAGTAGATAATGCAGTTGTTTTCCCAATCTTTTTTTTCATCATTAGCTTGAAAAATGCAAGATTTCTCTACTCAAGGTTTTTTTTTCTTGCCAGAAGAAAACCAGAAACAGAATGTACGAACCATTTATAGTAAATATTTGTTCTGTCGGGCTCTCTGGTACCACAACAAATATTAAGCAACTAATGATCAAAACTCCAAGTAAGATCTTTAGCAATGACAGAATATTGGCAGCAGAACAGGTTAAATGGTTACTTAGGTCATGTTGCCTATAGTTCATACCCTTTGGGGTAGAGGAAAAGGATACTCTCCGAAACTGGCTACTGCCAATTGAAAAATCCAGGCAAGTGGAAAGAATTTAACCAAAGTGTCAAGCCTCATTGATTTTAATAGAGTTTGTACTTAAATCTTGCCCACTGAAATCAGTTGGGCATAAAATATTTCTCATTTTACTGAGGGTTGTTTGTCGCATGAAAATATATTCAGCTAACATGCAAGAGTGTAAGGAATGCACATACACAGGTTGCAAATAATTATTTTCTTCCTTTTGTGTAATTTGAAGCTGACATGCCTTATTACAAAACAAGAAACAAATGTCAGGGCATAGCTTTTACTCCGCTTAGGTAACTGCATATGTTGTAAGGATGGTCTTTCCACAGACAGTTTCAAACTTTCCCCCTCTTATGTGGGGAGGCAATTGGAAATGCAATTGAAAGCTTGAGGAACATCCCATTTCTTTGCTTTTATGCTTCATTATCTCATTCTCTCTTATTTGAAACTTACATTTTAATGGACATTTTTCTGCTCTAAAAGAATTCCAAGGGAGGAAACTGCCTCAGGTCGTGTATCTAATATATGAAAGAAAAGATTGTGTAAACCACTATTTGCTCAGCTTAGACATTTTCTTTTACTTGCATTCTTGATTTACAAGAGTAACATCTAACAGAGGAAGGCCAAAGTGCTGGTTTATTTGTGTATGAGGGGGGGAAATGGTTTTGTCTGAATACCCTCACCACTTTCATTACTTGACAAAAAAAGCAGAACATCCTGGACCAGATAATTGCAACTGATTGTTTTAGTTACTTTAGAGCAGGGATGTCAAACTGGCAGCCGGCGGCCATCATGCGCAGGCCATGTCTACCCCGGCTCCTTAAAGGGGAAAAACATCACGAGACGTCATGTGACGGCAATGTGACACAGCGAGTTTGACACCCGTGCTATAGAGTTTAGTCCCTAAACTCTTCATCTCTTTAATCCCTTCATGACATCTCCGATTGTTCACCAGCCCCCCTTTATTAGAGTTTGTTAAATGAATTTAAATGTTTAAAGTGTGGGGGGGAAACAACCTTTAAATAACAATTTAATCAAATGCTATGGATGATAAAAGTGACTCCTTGGATAGTTCTATCTACCCTTGGGGGTCAATATTGACTATTTTGGGGGATTCTGCCTTAGACAGAATCCCACTAACTTTCTTTCTTTCTTTCTTTCTTTCTTTCTTTCTTTCTTTCTTTCTTTCTTTCTTTCTTTCTTTCTTAAATAGCCGAGTCTTGAAAGAGGCTCAAGTAACTTTTCACCTCAATTATCTATTGCAATGTCTGGAGAGACACTAGAGGGCGTCACTGAGAGAGCGGGGAAAATTCAGGGTTCTAATTGGTTGGAAATAACGTTAGCAACAGTTTACATAGTATATAAAGAGCTGTCACCTCAGAGTTCTCTGAAGCAGTTACTTGTCTTGTTGAATAAACAGGTCCGTTGCTGCTGCCTCCTGAGCTTCCTTCACAGCTGAGTCTTGAAAAAGGCTCAAGTAACTTTTCACTTCAATTGTATATGACCCCCACAAATATGGTATCTTAAATGAATGAATTTGGGTGGTTGACATGTCTTTTTTCTTCCCACTTGACCCTTTCTCCGGCCCCAAAATGCAATTGTATAAAAAATATAGTTGCTGATTGAACAGATTAGTGGGATTGGATTCATTACTATAAGCAAGTCTTTAAGGTACATACTGTATATTATATATATTTGATGGATTCTTGGAACTAAGTGCCACACCAAAAAGCTAATGTTTGAAGGATTGTTATTCCTAGGGCGAAATTCTAAAATCACCTTTGAGCACTACGGAATTTCAAACAAACCTTCCACCTGTTCCACCCTGCCCATGTGACTCTGGTTATTCAAACATTGCAAGAGTAACTTGGGTGCCACCTGTGAGGGACTGACAGTCAACAGCATTCCAAAGGATCCTATGAAATTTTATACATTCAACAAACATTTAAGGGATAGAAGTACCCTTTACACCAAGAACTTGATCCTTCCAAGCCATGTCTTAAATTCTTCAAGATACATGTTGATCAACATTTTTGTCTGAAAAGCATGTGGTTCTTTTGGTGTCCAGATCAGTGTAGATGACAATCAGAAGAGCTTTTCTTTTTTTAAAAAAACCCCTCTCTATATCTTTAAGCTATAAAACAGGAAAAGAGACATAAATTCCCCCAAAGAATTTATATAATCTTTGGGTCAATCTAGATACACTCCATCCTGAATGTGATTCAAAGGAATTGGTGTTCTGTTCTTCCTAGGAGAATTCTGTACCATTTTGTTAAAAATCAATTTCTCCTAAGGTGTCTGATTCTTTTATTTGTTAACTGAGAAATTGTCAGACCGTAATCACTGCAATGAAGCCAATTCCCTGTTTTTAACTCCATCATTCTCTAGAATTTCTTAAGTTCAAGATTACAGAAACCATGTCTATCATAGCTGGGAACCGCCTGCTCCAAGTCTCTGAAAAGAGTAGAATACTGTACTCTCTGTTTGTAGAATAAGGGCGGGGAATATTCACATTCTTCTTACAAAGTTTACAAAGCTTCATTCTGAAATTTACTTGACCAGCATTCTTGTTACAATATATTTGTTTATATTCCACCTTTTAATTTTATTTTGTTTAACAAAGCCAGCGAACATATCCATAAAAACATTCAGAACGTATCTATGCTATCTTTTAATAGTCTATAAACATTTGTCAACACTCGCTCACATGTACCATTACAGCCTTGGTGTTGATACCAAGAGGATTATTGTATTGGCAGTTCTGTGTTAGCAAAAACTTCAGAAGAGAAGGATTTAGGGGTAGTGATTTCTGACAGTCTCAAAATGGGTGAACAGTGCAGTCAGGCGGTAGGGAAAGCAAGTAGGATGCTTGGCTGCATAGCTAGAGGTATAACAAGCAGGAAGAGGGAGATTATGATCCCGCTATATAGAATGCTGGTGAGACCACATTTGGAATACTGTGTTCAGTTCTGGAGACCTCACCTACAGAAAGATATTGACAAAATTGAACGGGTCCAAAGACGGGCTACAAGAATGGTGGAAGGTCTTAAGCATAAAACGTATCAGGAAAGACTTAATGAACTCAATCTGTATAGTCTGGAGGACAGAAGGAAAAGGGGGGACATGATCAAAACATTTAAATATGTTAAAGGGTTAAATAAGGTCCAGGAGGGAAGTGTTTTTAATAGGAAAGTGAACACAAGAACAAGGGGACACAATCTGAAGTTAGTTAGATCAAAAGCAACGTGAGAAAATATTATTTCACTGAAAGAGTAGTAGATCCTTGGAACAAACTTCCAGCAGACGTGGTAGATAAATCCACAGTAACTGAATTTAAACATGCCTGGGATAAACATATATCCATCCTAAGATAAAATACAGAAAATAGTATAAGAGCAGACTAGATGGATCATGTGGTCTTTTTCTGCCGTCAGTCTTCTATGTTTCTATGATCTCAACAGGCAAACATCTCTACTCTGATTAATTCTCTTTTAATACATAAAAGGTGCAGCCAAGCATCTTTATTGCCTTCTATAAAAGAAGAAACTTTTCCCATTGAGCAAACCAAGTAAAGTGGTCCCCTAATTTCAAAATCTGAAGACAGTTCTTCTTTTCCCTTTCACAAAAGTTCATTAACTTCTCTTCTGGGATTAGCAATAGCATATCGATTTATGCTCTGAATTATAGTGCCTCTACAGCGCTCACTAAGCGGTTTACAGAGTCAGCATATTCCACTCAACAATCTGGGTCCTCATTTTACCAACTTCGGAAGGATGGAATTCTGAGTCAAACTTGAGCTGGTCAGGATTGAGCTGCTGGCATTGGGCAGAGTCAGCCGGCAGTACTTCCTTCTAACTACTGTGCCACCCCAGAAGTTGCAATAATCATTATCAACGCTGCACCAACAAATGGGCTGCATCATCATCACCTTCATAAATGGCGCAAGAACAAGAATAAAGCAGCTGGCGTAAGGTGGGTTCACACACATTATATTTAGATACAATTGCTTTATTTGTATTAACATGATATGTGACCCTTTGTTGTGGCTTGCAAAGTCAGGATTTATGGCTTAGCCCACCACAACTTCAACCAACAAGTTATGATTTTAAAAAGATGAAAAGGGGGTCAGCTTAGTATAGTAATAAAGACTCCAGGCTAGAAACCAAGAGTCTTAGAGTTTTAACCCCACCTTAGCTATGAAAGCCAGCTGGGAGTCATTCTCTCCCACCCACCACCCACCTCACGGGGTTGTCGATATGGGGAAAATAAGAGGAGAAAATTGAATTGAATATGTTCAACATCTTGAATTATTTGTGAAATAATAAAGAGGAAGTGGGACTCTCATTCCACTTTTGAACTATAAAGTTGACAAGGATTTATTTCCTTAAAGCTAGAGGGCAGTTGATTATTTTGAGGCAGTTTTGTAATATGAGAACAGGCATGAAGTAAAGTTTGCATTTCTCCATAAAAAGGTATTGTGCATTTAATTAAAAATCTGCAAATAGGAAAGCTTCATGGGAAAGTAGGCAGGAATTTATTTATTTTTGGGGGGGGGAGTCTTTTTCAGCTCTCCTAGTTGAGTCACCTCTTCATACTCTTATATATAGCAACCCTGTCCAGTGAGGCATGAGGAGGCTCTTATCTAGACACCAGATTTGGTCATCAGTGGGATCTGTCCCTATGATTGTGAGCTGCATAGTATCAGAGTGACCTAGAAGGGGCTTCCCTATTCTGCCCCAGTAGACGACAATGATGATGATGAGAAAGACTAAGGTAGGCTTCCAGTAGAACAAGAGACAATCTCTTGGACAGACAAGAGCCTCTTATTCATCCATCCATCCATGCACACACACATACAAACATCTATTCATTCTTTGACAGCCAAGGATTATAAGAGGTACAGCAATGAACTAATTATTTTATCACAGGAACAGGTGGTAAATTGAGATTGTAAGATTTGGGGATTTTTATTGCTTTGCAATGTTCCTTTACATTTTTATTTGATGTTTTGTTTGCTATGTTTATAGTTTAAAAAGCTGGTAAATCATTGCACATATAATATTTAACCATTGCCACCTGTTTCAGTTGTTTGATTTGGGCCATAGATCTGGGCTCTATAGGAAACAGGCAGCCTTTTTCTTCCAGTCCATAGTAAGACTGCCCATTATTTTGGTTCCTCAGAATAGCTTGAGTGGGCTGCAAAGACTAAAGAGTCACCATCCTGCATCAATCCAAACGGAAGCTCAAATGTTTGGCTTCCCATGTGAGGTTCTTTCAGCTCAGGATAACTTGTCATCCTCTCATCCCAGGAAATGGACATGACTCTTACAGTCGTGGGAAGGCAAATCAAAATGTGACTTTTGGTGTAGAAATAATAAGAACCTGACTGGACAAAGAGTCATTTTAAGTGTTTCTTTTACCATGGTGAGGCAGCCTAGAGGTTCCTGGGCATTTAAGAGAATGGGATCATTCAGAACATCTGTATCACTGTTACGGTACAAAACTAGTTATTAGGGGATGCAGCCAGTAAGCAAAAAAGCAACTCAGCTAGGGCTGTTGTCTTGCTGAAAGGGAAGGTTGGTTACACATCTCAGTCTAAGAAGCTTGGCAGAGACGGAGAGCTATCCATCTGGCAGAACATTCAATCGAGCCTAGGATTGGTATAAATGTTATTCCTGGTATGATTCATATCCTGGTTATCCCAACAGATGTGATTTTCATTACGTAGGATGCTTGACTGACAAAAAGAGAGGATGCCCTGCTACATGTGGAGCAGTTCGTGGAAGTTCTCCAAGTGGTAGGAGCTTTGCTAGGAAAATAATAAAAAGCAATGTCCTTCCTTGAACAAAATAAATACCGTAGACTGGTATTCCCATTATGTATTATCGCTGCACTATAAAAGTTTATTTTAAAAACATTGGGGATGGAAGATGGAAAAGAATAGAAAGATTCTTTAGAAGAATGATCAGGCAATAGACTGAACAGGTTAACACTCTTCTATACAGAGGACTCCCCGGATATTGAATTATGGGTGTGGGCACTCAAATGCACGCTCTTTCGGCACCCAAGGAAAAAAAGGTTCACCATCACTGTCCTATTCTTTAACAAGAGTAACAAATACTATTTATAAAGAATGACAAGCACTTAACTCTTCCATAGCAGAATGGGGAATGAGAGAAAAGATTGTAGATTAACATCAAACAGATCAAACAGATACTTTGTTTGAGGAAGTTCTCAAATTCATTCCTTACATCTGCTTGCAGGCCAAGGAAAGACCATTGGCTTTGAAAAATCACCACTTGGAAGTATAATCCTATGTGGGGAATACCGTATTTGGGCTTAAACATCTGGATGTCCCTCTAGAATACAACAAAGAATTCAAGGGTTATTGTTTTGCCATCATCTAATGGTTATCCAGTCTTTGGTAGCCCAGATATAATATGCCTAAGTGTGCCTTCTTTTTATGATTCTGTAATGAACTCAGCATGTAAAATAACATTCTTCCAGTAAATGAGGCCACCTGTTATATTATCAATTCCTATTTCCCTATCACAAGACAATTCAGTATTGATTTCAGTGATCCACCATTAAATAGCTGGAATAAAAAGTAGTCAAACACTGCAGAACTGCAAATGATGTAACTTTATGCTAAATAAAAAAAGCATTGCAAACTGGCCGGGAAATAAATTGGATGAGAGAGAGAGAGAGAGAGAGAATGAGAGAGAGAGAGAGTGTGTGAGTGAGAGTGAGAGAGAGAGACAGAGAGACAGAGAGAGAGAGAGAGAGAGACTTATCAGGGTTGTAGTTGAGAAAAATAGAAAAGAAACACCCCAAAATAAAATGGAAATATTTCTGTATTTCTGCCGAGAATTCACCAGAAGTCAAGGTTGACTCTCAGAAAGTTTTAAAGTTTCTTTGCCCTTTGGCTAGGAAGTATGCACAAGGCTTCATCTACTAGGGATATAGGATTTACAGCCTTATAGATATGTCTCCCAGGCATTCCCAAATCAGAATACTAATCAAAACTCTCAGGCATTCCCAAAGCAGAATACTAATCCTAACAAACTTGCTGATCTAATAATATTTATTTTATTTATTTAGAATAGAAATAGAAATAATAGAAATAGAAAAACAGAGTTGGAAGGGACCTTGGAGGTATTCTAGTCCAACCCTCCTGCTTAAGCAGCAAACCTTACACTACTTCAGACAGATGTTTATCCAACATCTTTTTTAAAACTTCCAGTTTTGGGGCATTCACAACTTCTGGAGGCAAACTGTTCCACCGATTAATTGTTCTAACTGCCAGGAAATTTCTCCTTAATTCTAAATTGCTTCTCTCCTGGTTTAGTTTCCACCCATTGCTTCTTGTTCTAGCCTCAGGTACTTTGGAGAATAGTTTGACTCCTTCTTCTTTGTGGCAGCCCCTAAGATATTGGAATGTATGTATGTATTTATGTATGTATGTATGTATGTATGTATGTATGTATGTATGTATTCATTCATTCATTCATTCATTCATTCATTCACTCACTCACTCACTCACTCATTTATTTATTTATTTATAGTAGATTAGATTATTATATTTCTATGTTGCCTTTCTCAACCGACTCAGTTTGGTTGCTCACATGTCTCCCCTAGTCCTTCTTTTCATTAAACTAAACGTAGTGCACAGCTCCATTTTCCCTACTGGAACGCCATTCCCCAACGTTCCCCCAGGACCTAGACTTACTGAAGTCCAAATAAATTATATTGATAGCATTCCCCTGATCCATTAATTTTGTCACCCTGTCAAAGAATGCAATAAGATTAGTCTGGCATGATCTGCATTTGACAACCCATATTGGCTTTTGATTATTACTTTGTTTGTTTCTAGGTATAAATTTTAGTCAAAAAAAGGAAAAGGTGTAAGTATAAACATGAATAGGAAATGGGGACAAATAAATGGGGACAGTAGGACAGGGACGGTAGGCACACTGGTGCACTTATGTATATTATGAATATAAACATATTCAATTCTTAATATGAATATAAAACAACCACTTTAAAAAGAACTTAACAAATATAAACCCCAAACACCACACATGCCTTAGCTAAGGTTGTATCATATTTGAGCATCTAAATGAAAACAAAACAAAGCCAAATCAAACCAAATAGATCTGGTTCTATATGTGAAGTCCTGTCAGCAAATATGTGTCACTTCAGTCCGATGACAGAACAGGAAGGAGTTAAAAGCCTTGCCTGGCGAATCTGCCTATTATTCTGGGAGGTGCGTTAGGACAGGTATATTTCCTTCTGGCCTTAAGGCAGCATGGATATTTTTTGACAAGCGGTGTGGGAGATGAAAGTGGTGCTTGGGTTTTCTCTTGCCTGAGGCTGTGCTTACCATGATCCTTTCCTTCCGCAAGACTCGGTGTTTTCTGATATTCCTTGCCGCTATCCTGTGTGATGTGGCTGGACTAGTCCTCCTCATCCTTGGGGCCTGTCGCTTTCTGAGCTCCTGGGATTTCTTTGTTTATACTGGGGTGTTGCTCTTGGCTTTCAGCCTGTTGTTCTGGGTTTTTGGGTATACATTCAACATCGAGGTCCCTTTCAGGGAACTAGGGTTTCGATCAGTGGTTAACTAAAGGATTATGCAGAAGCAAACACCTCCACTCAACTAGAAAACAGCCTCAATTGCCTTGATGAGCCAACTGGAATTTTTTTTCCTGGATGGCGGAAGAGAACTTTGCTCCTAGGTCTTCTCCCCACCCCAAGCTGCAATACCAACCCTATGGGTTTAACTAAGAAACTCAGCAGCTGCTAGCAAGATTTCTGACCTGAATACAGCCTGTTGAACTGAAGGACTGAGACCATCTTGAACTACATAAGAATGCTCTTTTGCATGGCTGAGTTCACACATCCCATCAAGCCAACAACATGGTATGTTTTCATTCAATCATTGTATTTGTAAACAGATCTATTAATAATGTCTCTCCAGCATTTTAAATTTTTTGCATCAGTTCCCCTCATGGTATCCAGTATCTGCATTTAAGTTTTCAAATGCTGGCTTAATACTCAGAATATTTGCGTATATAGCTGCTTCTTACAATGCAGACTTAGATTGGGAAAAAGACGTGGAGGTAGGAGAGCTGGAGACAGAGACCAAGATAGACAGATTATCCAGATTTTAGTTTGATTCGGAATAGAGAAAAATAACAATATAGATGCAGATAAAGACATATGTTATCCAGTCTTCAAATTTGATATGTCTGCCAGATATGCTGTCTCCGTGCTTTCATAAAGAAAAGGACAAAACATATTTCTTGGGATAGAGCTGCAATTTCCATTTCATCAGCTAATAGAAACTTAATAGCATCCTCTGAGTTTTTTAGTCAAACTAACTTTAAAGCTTATTTGATGCATGAAACGAATCTCCAAGCTTCCAAGGGACATGCAGCCTTATAGTTGTGCCTTTTGTCAAGATTTTCATATTGGCAGTAATAATGTGGTTAAGAATAACTTCGTATTATTAGATTTGTATTGTACATTGTTTCTATCACTGCTGTGAGCCGCCCCGAGTCTACAGAGAGGGGCGGCATACAAATTTAATAAATAATAATAATAATATATAATACATGTCCTGCGATGGTGGGTAGCGACCAGTTCGGCCCAGTTCAGTGAACTAGTAGCAATGGGTTTTAGAACCCACTACTGATGCCCGGATAACATAGTTTAACTTCACCAAAAAAGGTATAGTACCTATTTATTTATTTTTATTTATTTATTTGCTACAAAAATGAAGCTCTTTTTTTGGAATAGAATAGGATAGGATAGGATAGGATAGGATAGAATGCAATGCAATGCAATGGAATGCAATGGAATGGAATAGAATTCTTTATTGGCCAAGTGTGATTGAACACACAGGGAATTTGTTTTTACTGCATATGTTCTCAGTGTACCTAAAAGAAAAGATACATTTGTCAAGAATCATGAGGTACAACACTTAATGATTGTCATAGAGTACAAATAAGCAATCAGGAAACAATCAATATCAATATATATCATAAGGATACAAGCAGCAAGTTACAGTAAAAATGAAGCTCTTGTGCAAAAGAAGCTGTCAAATAAATCTATACTAGTAATAGAACCTGGAAGATTTCTCTCCAGAAACAAGAAATTTGGTATACTACTGGTATTAATATGTAAGCAACTAGAAATATCATATTATCTCATGCCACTGGCCAACTGCCTGAAGCTAATGGAGATTTAAATCTAAAACTTCATGAAGACACCAAGTTGCCTATTCTGTGTTTCTTAAAAGAGTATTCAAAATTTTGGATATAGAGAAAATCCTTATATCTATTACTAAGCCTGTCGGGGATAATGGGAAAACTTGGTGTATGATTAAGGGGTAAATCTCAATTCCAAGACATAGTAATATCTTAAGATCTGTCTGACAAGTTTCCATTCAAATCATGATATATGTGTTCAATTTAAAAAGTTTTTGAACTGTCTTTTATGGTTGTTCCCACATAAAATTCATTACAGTAAGTTAATTATAAGTGAATACAAACTGAAGGATAATGGCTACATTTATTTTCTCACCTCAGTTGTGTGCCAGATAGACAAACCAAAGCTGGTACTGGACTCTTAATCATCATCATTAGTCAATCGTCTAGTGCGCTATTCAAGTGTAAACTTGATTATTTTGTTGCGGAAATGCAACTTCAACCAAACCAGTTTAAATTTATCCTCCAAGTTAGACTCAGAACCCGCAGCTAATAAATTCCCTATCTTGTTTGAACTAAAGGTCAGCCAACCTATCCACTATTGTGCAATTAATAATGAATGACAGCCATCAAAATTTTAACATTTGAAATAACTGACTTGCTGAGATATTTTAAAGACCTTTATATTGTTTTCATGATTCTGAAGCTGCAATTTTATGTACCCTCAACTATGATGAACCCTTCAGTGTACAGGGGCTCTGCTCCGTGTCTATTGGATTCTTACAGTGGGACTTGAACAAGTGGAGTACAACTCTTCTCAACATAGTAGAAATCACAGTGACCTTTGACATCATCAACTATGGTGTCTTTCTGAGTTGCCTGTGAGGTTTGGAGATCAAGTAAGTGGTTTTGGTCAGTAATGGCAGGAGAAGAGTGATTGAGATTTTGGCTGCTTCAGTATAGAGGTACCCCAAGATTCAACTTTCTCTTGCATCTTGCTTAATGTATGGGAAATATCATTTATCAGCTCAGTCTATCAGTATGCTGATGATACCCAACTGTAATCTCTACCCTAGGCTGACAGCCTCTCTGGAAATAGTCTGGAACTTGATAGTTTGAAACAGATCAAGCTGAATCCCTGAAAGATGAAGTACTTATTTGTTCAGAAATAACTTACCGTATTTTTTTCATACTATAAGACGCACCTTAGTTTTAGGGAAGGAAAATAGGGGGGGGGATCTACATACCAGGCATTCCTCTGGCTAGCATCCTTAGTCTGATCAGCTTCAGCACATTATTTTATTTCCTGGTTAGGGCTGAAAAAATCTTTTTGGGAGGGAGTAGCAATGAAAACAACCCTGCAAAGACTTAGAGCTGGAAAAAAACCTTCTTTGGGGTAGCAATGAAAAAATCCTACAAGCCAAGAAAATCTAGCACTTTGTTAGGGTTGAAAAAAAATCTTCTTTGGAGGGAGTAGCAATGAAAACAACCCTGCAAAGACTTGGGGCTGGAAAAAAACTTCTTTGGAGTAGCAATGAAAAAATCCTACAAGCCAAGAAAATCTAGCACTTTGTTAGGGTTGAAAAAAAATCTTCTTTGGAGGGAGTAGCAATGAAACAACACTGCAAAGAGGGCTGGAAAAAAAACTTCTTTGGAGTAGCAGTGAAAAAATCTTGCAAGCTGGGAAGGTCATTAGCACCTCATTAGGGCTGAAAAAGAAATCTTCTTCAGAGGGAGTAGCAATGAAAACAAGTCTACAAAAACTTAGGGCTGGGGGGAAAAATTCTTTGGAGTAGCAATGGGAAGAGTGTTAGCAACTCGTTACGGCTGGAGAAGAAAGCTTCGAAAAAACTACATTTGGACTATAAGATGTACCCAAATTTTCAGCCTTTTTTAGGGGGGAAAGGTGCATCTTATACTCCAAAAATATGGTAGCTCCCAAAAGCTCCAGTTTTGGATTTAAATAGGACTTTTATATTCCCCCAAAGAAGCTTCTTCAGGATCTGGAAATTCTTCTGAGATTGGTCAGGAGAACATTTCCCCAGCTTTAGGAGGATATGTTGAAAGTGATTGTTCTTGAAGCTAGAACTTTGACTACAGTCACTCATGCTCTTATTGTCTCATGTTTGGAGAATTGCAATCTACTCTATTGGGGGCTGCTTCTAAAGATTATTCAAATACTGCAAAAGGTACACATTGTGATTGCCTACATGCTGATAAGCAAATGCCAATTTGACAGAAAGATCTCCTCTGATCACTGTACTAGCAACCTATATATTTCTGAATACAATTGCAAGGGCTAGTTTTACCTATAAAGTATTTCATACAATGGTTCTGGCTACCTTTGGAATTATGTGCTCCAGGAAGAGTCTGCCCATCCTACATGCTAAGTTGTGGAGGGTTTTGCATGGCTCTGCCTCCATAAAGATAAATAGGTGTGAACCAGGAAACTTACCTCTTTTCTGGGTTGTCCTATATCTGTAGAACAGTTTGCCCACAGGGCTGAGGTGTCCATCCCATTCTTAACATTCACAAGGGAAGTGAAAACAATCTCCTCTCCTCAGGCTTCCAGGTCCTAATTTATTGGGGATAGGGTTGGCATGTATTACCAGCTGGATTTATCTATTTTTATCCTTTTCATAATTTTAAGATTTTGTTATTGTTTTAAACTTTGAAACAGGATTGTAAAAAGGACAAAAATATTATTGTTTTAAGCTTGTACCTCATCCCATTCTTAACATTCACAAGGGATGGAGTTCCCTAGAAATCATGTAAGTCAATCAGTCTGTATATCTGAGGATTTGACAATTGGTACACAAGCTACAGAGATCACTTTAGATAGGAATTTTTTACTCCTGTGACATTTATTTCTTAGCAGAAAGACACAAAATGAGTCTGCATATCAAAATGAAGTGTGACTGGACTGCCTTTGATTCTACTCATACTTCTTTATATATCTCCTAATATTAATATAATAATTTGATGCTAAACATGTTTTCTGCTTATTTTATCTTCCTGAAGGTTTTCACATATTCAGGGGTCTTCCTGAAGATTTTTCCAAGTCCCTGGTGCACTCCAGTTTATTGACTTACAGTGATTCAGACACTGACCTAATTTCCACCCATAAAGATGCATAGACCTCTTGCATCTCAATGCAACATGAGGCATTGTGGTGAACTGACAGCCAATCTTGTGAATGTTTATTCAGTACATCTTATTTGCAAATGAGACCCATTGCGATTGGGTGGCATGGAAGTTGAATTAAATGAATGAATGAGAGAGAGAGAGAAATAGAGAGATTAAATCACCCGCTTACATGACCACCAAGCATGTCCAATGAGTTACCTGATCACCAACTCACATACACCTATAGTCACATCCACCTGACCTCCAAGCAACACCCACAAAAATAAGTCACGCCCACAGAACGAGTAGGATAAATTTTTAGATTTCACCACTGATTTTAAGTCTCCTATTCCTGCCGTATAGTTCCTAGCCTTTATTTTCTTGTACTCTATTCTTTCACAAGAGGAATATCGATATATAAGAGAAGCCCATGTTGCCTCTGCATTAACCCAGTTCTTTATCTAACATAGTTACTAGGCACAAAGAACAAATGGGTGTATCTCCCTTCGTAGAGCAGCTAATTATCAAAGCCAGGAGTTCAGTCTGGCACTGTGGCATACTGGTTAATCATTTATCATGAGCTGTAGTCTGTAGGTTTCTTGACTACCATATACTTCTTCCTGGCAGCGTTCGCCAGATCTATGCCTCAGTTTTTAATTGACATTTTTTTAAAAAAAAGTTATTGCTCTGGCAGTCTACACAAAGGTCTATCTGGAGACTTAGGTAAAGGTCTCATACATAATCTAATCATTTTTATAGTATTTTTTCATCTTTCCAATGGTATAGCACTTCAAAAGATGAATAACAATCTGCAATGGAGTTTTCATGCAGCCAGAATGCTTCTGAGGCTATTCTAGTTGACGTCACATTTGCTTATCATAATGCAACATTTGAAGCTGTTATATAATGTATATAAAAAGGCTGAATACAGCCCACATCCTTTATGTGATATAGTTCTGGAGGCATTCCAATTGCATGAAATCTGTTTCAGAATTTAGTTATTGAAATTAAATTTAGTGTTTGTTACTATTTTTTATATATTCATACTATACATAGTGATTTGGGACATGGGAGATTTTAAAATTTCATACAATTCATCTTCTACAATTTAGAGAATAAATCCTGCCGCCCCGAGTCTTCGGAGAGGGGCGGCATACAAATCTAATAAATTATTATTATTATTATTATTATATTATTATTATTATTATTATTATTATTATTATTATTATTATTATTATTATTATTATTATAAACTTATTCATACAGAAGCCTGATTTAGTTCTGTAAGTTTTACTCTAAGAAAGTGGTATAGAATAGAATAACAGAGTTGGAAGGGACCTTGGAGGTCTTCTAGTCCAACCCCCTGCTTAGGCAGGAAACCCTACACCGCTTCAGACAAATAGTTATCCAACATCTTAAAAACTTCCATTGTTGGAGCATTCACAACTTCTGGAGACAAGATGTTCCACGGATTAATTGTTCTAACTGTCAGGAAATTTCTCCTTAGTTCTAGGTTGCTTCTCTCCTTGATTAGTTTCCACCCATTGCTTATTATTCTACCCTCTGGTGCTTTGGAGAATAGTTTGGTTCTACTACTACTTCTTTTAATGCTTTTTTTCTGTATGCCAGATCATGATATACTGTATATAATATACAGTGGTCCCCCGATTATCGCGAGGGTTCCGTTCCAGGACCCCTCGCGATGATCGGTTTTTCGCGAAGTAGCGGTGCGGAAGTAAAAACACCATCTGCGCATGCGCAGATGGTGTTTTTACTTCCGCCGCAGCAGCGAGGAGCCGAAGATTGGGGTTTCCCCGCCGCCCACGCAAACTCCTCGCTGCTGCCGCGCCCGCCGCTTGTCCGCCCGCCGCTTGTCCGCCGCCTGCCTGCCTGCGCGCCCGCCCTTCGCCCGCCCACGCCGTTCGCTTGCGCCGCTTCCAAGCTGAGTCCTGAAGCGAACTTCCGCGTTTGGCTTCAGGACTCAGCTGGGAAGCGGCGCTGGGGTTTCCCCGCTGCCCACGCAAACTCCTCGCTGATGCCCGCCGCTCGCCCTCTCGCCGGCAAGAGGGGGAAGACCCAGGGAAGCCGCCCAGCAGCTGATCTGCCCGGCGCCATCTACGCATGCGTGGCCATAGAAAAAAGGGCGCGCATGCGCAGATGGTGTTTTTACTTCCGGGTTGAAAAATCGCGATATAGCGTTTCGCAATGATCGAGATCGCGAAACTCGGGGGACCACTGTATACCAGTATAATAATAATAATAATAATAATAATAATAATAATAATAATAATAATTTATTAGATTAGATATTTATTAGATCTCTTACAATGTTCTCCTACAAATCTGAATTTATGGGGTACCATGGTGCCTTCCAGATGTAGATCAGAATTCTCAATAATAACTGAATGATTTGTTGATGTAGATCTTTGCACCTAACTAGGCAAGATTGAATGCATTATTATAATGCATTCATAGAATTTCAACAATCATTTGAATGGATGTTTTCACCCACCCCACTATAGTTTCATCTCTTCTGCTGGACTGGGCTGAGTCTTTAGGTAGAACAGTGTTTCTCAAATAGTGGGATGGGTACCCCGGCGAGGGGGGGGGCGTGGAACGAAAATACTGGTATGTTTACTATGTCTAAAATGTTGGCAGTGGGCAGCATGAAGCCAAATAAATTAAGGCATCACTTAAACACAGTGATGCCTTAAACACAAACTTAAGTTCCTTTAGTTTTTTCAGCGAAAATGTGCTGAATGTTGCAAACAATCATCCTGGCAAAGAGTTGGGGGGGGCGGGTGTCACAGTGAATATGTAATTTTGAAATGTAGCCCACAATTGCAGGAAAACTACATACAGTGGTACCTCTACCTAAGAATGCCTCTACTTACGAACTTTTCCAGATAAGAACCGAGTGTTGCCTCTTCTCAAGAACCACTTTCCACTTACAAACCCGAGCCTCCGAAACTGCTGGACTGGAAAAGTCAGGGAGAAGCTTCCGTGGGGCCTCTCTAGGAATCTCCTGGGAGGAAACAGGGCCAGAAAAGGTGGGGAGAAGCCTCCGTGGGGCCTCTCTAGGGATCTCCTGGGAGGAAACAGGGCCAGAAAAGGTGGGGAGAAGCCTCCGTGGGGCCTCTCTAGGGATCTCCTGGGAGGAAACAGGGCCTCAACCCTCCCTGCATGCATTATTTCCTTTTACATTGATTCCTATGGGAAAAATTGCTTCTTCTTACAAACTTTTCTACTTAAGAACCTGGTCACGGAACGAATTAAGTTCGTAAGTAGAGGTAGCCCTGTATATGCAAAAGTAAAAAGTCCTGATACTTGGGTGCTTTTTCTGCTGCAATGACCTGGCTATGAAAGTTAGGCAAAACAGACTTCTAGAGCATTATGTGGGATGTTAGGACACTGGATGGACCTTAATAGGCAAGAATAATCAACAATATTTAATAATTTGTTTTGGACTCTAGGCATTCTTATATGCTCAGTATTTTTGGATTCTTTGATAAAAGAGAGCAATGTTTCTAATATCAAGTTAAATATCAGGAAATAAAGGCCCACCTTCATGAATTCCATATGACACCTTGATGGGTAAGAAAATACTTCCAGTAGTGATAATCCCAGCTGAAGTTTAGAAAGAATGCAGTATTTTAATCCAGTGAATTAAAAAACAGATTATTTATCTGAAATTTGCATCCAAACTTTGATGTTTTTTGCATGGAAGAACACTGCTGTTAATTTCAAATTTTATGAATATATATTCAATATATCAGCCACCTCGAGTCTTCGGAGAGGGGCGGCATATAAATCTAATAAATTATTATTATTATTATTATTATTATTATTATTATTATTATTATTATTATTATTATTTTACCAGTTGATTATCTGGGATTATCCAAGGCTTGTTGTTACACGTTTTTAAAACTACATTATTCAAAATGAACACCAAAAAGTAGTACTGTTTGTAGCCTTGTGTACAAAGGTTGCTGTCCACATTTTAGCACTGGAGTTTTAACCTTCCTTCGGCCCATTTTTTTTCTCTGAAAAAAGTAGTTTAGCAGAGCAAAGTAGCAGAGCAAAATGGCTGCCTCAAATTTAGCCAATGTGTGTGTCCGACTGAGGAAACCCCAATCTTCTTAACCCTAATCCAGCACCATCACTGTTCATTACTTTTGAACTAGGATGACTTTTCCCTGTTTTCTTCCTGCCTTTCAGATGTTCAGAAGAGAATCAAACACACAGGATACTGCAGCAATATGACAATGCTGGTTGACTGCTTGTTCAACCTGTCCCACAGCATTCTCTGCCCCAGGATCTGCTTGGCCATCATAACTGGTGACAGCAGGTTTCAAAACGTAACTATTACTAAATCCTCTGTGTGATATCTCTAGATGGTAATTTGGGGCAAAGACCTTCTCAAATCCTAAAACCTGTACTACATCACTGGGATGAAGGGGGAGAGAAAAAGAACAGAATCGATACTTCTTAATTGAACAGGAAAAGGGTTATGGATTCTGAAAATAGTGAAACATGAACTTGTTGCATCTGGTGGAAGTTGTGAGTGATACAATTACTTTAGTTAGAAAGCCATTATAGAGACCCAAAAGGTTTATAGTATAGCTATGAAACTCCAAAGAGGAGATTTGGTTGAAGATATTCTTCAGATATAGCGAGCTTTGTTTATAGATCATGTGTTGTTATATTTGAAAGATTGATTTTGGTCATCTGGATGGCCAGTTTAATTTTCTACAATACTCTAGAGTAGTGTTTCCCAACCTTGGCAACTTGAAGATACCTGGACTTCAACTCCCAGAATTCCCCAGCCAGCATTCGCTGGCTGGGGAATTCTGGGAGTTGAAGTCCAAATATCTTCAAGTTGCCACGGTTGGGAAACACTGGTCTAGAGGAGCTCTATGTCCAAGAATCAGAAGAAGAGACCAGAACCATTTTTTGAATCTCTGAGACTCTTGCGACTGTACATATTACAATGTTGAAGGGGGTTATGCTATGTCTAGACATTTTGACAGAAATAAAGAGTTCACAGATAAACTCTTGATAATTAATTACTTTGGACATCTTTGAAGTAATATGTACCTTTTCTGCAGCTTGGAGTAAAGAAAGGAGTGCCTCAAAGAAAAAAGGGCTGTCAGAAAGTAAAGTGTCTTTCTTTCCTCCGAATCCTGCTTCAGCCCCATTCAGCTTTGGCATGTTGTCCGCCATCTCTTAAAGAATGCTACATTTCCTCATTTAAAAGATTGTCCATTCTTGTTAAAGTTTATTGGGAACAACAACCAAGTGTTTCAGAAGCAGCTTTATGGGCAAGGGTGGGCCCAATTTACCTTCGCATGACATTTTGTGTGCGCACTCTCAATGTGTACACACACACACACACACACACGTCCCTTCATGTTGTTTTACTTCTGGGCATGCTCAGAAGATGGATTCAGCCTGAAAGTCAGCTGAGGAGCTGCTCACTGCTCAGCTGTGATTCGGTTAGGTCAGTATTAACCCAGGGAAAGGCGGGACGGTTTTTTCCACTGTCCAGAATGAGAAGCCATCCAGACCCAGAGAAATTGACCAAAAATTTAGGAAAAAAGATGGCTGAGAGCACAGAGCAGCACAGACAAAACCAGATCCATGATGCCAAAATTACATCAGTAATGGGTCGCTAATGGTTCAGGCAATCTGGTCCAAACCAGGAGGAAAATACCCACCGACCCCTGTTTGGGGGATTGCATTCTCTCTTTTTTAAAAAATAAACTTTATTGATTTTCTTAAAATTGACAAACATACATTTAACATAAAATTGGGGTTGCAGATACCCCACTTGTTCAAGAAGTCAAATTGCATTACAAAAAAAAGAATACATTATTAATATGTTAAGTCAACCTATTACTTTAAGTGAAAAGAAGAAATTTTATATTACCTTATTATGAGAAAAAAAAACATAAACTTCATATCTAAGCAAAGTACAGTGGTACCTCGAGATACGAGTTTAATTCGTTCCGGACCTGGGCTCTTAAGTCGAGCAGCTCTTATCTCGAACGACTTTTCCGCATAGGAATTAATGTAAATAATTTTAATTGGTTCCAGCCCTCAAAAAACTCACAAAGTTAGTCTAAATTATGCAGAAAGACATGTTTTTAATGAAGAAATGTACATGTACATATAAATGAATAATGAAGTTTCTTTCACTTAACTTGTAAACTTCCTTAAACTTTTAAATTTACATATGTTCAACTTCTCTGCCACCCAATCCTGTAGGACAGAGGTCCCCAACCCTTTTTGCACCAGGGACCGGCTTTAAGCGATCAAGAGAGGAATGGGTGAATGAATGGACGGAGGGTGGGAAGGAAGGAAGGAAAGAGGGAAGGGACATGAACAGAGGAAGGAAGCAAGGAAACTTATGAAAGGGGAGAGTAAGAGAGGAATGAGTGAAGGGAGGGAGGGAGGGAAGAAGGTGGGAAGGAGAAAGAAAAGAAGAAATAGAGGAAGGGAAGGTAAAAGAGAGAAAGAAAAAGAGCAAGAAAGAAAGCTGCAAGCACCCCCCCCCCGAGCCCCCCAGGCCGGCTGCAACCTTTTAAAACACGCGCGCCGCTTCGCAGCTGTCTCCTGAAGCCGAACGCGGAAGTTAGCGTTTGGCTTCAGGAGACAGCTCCTTGGCGCTTGTATCTCGAATTTGGGCTTGTAAGTAGAACAAAAATATCTCTCCCCTCCCAGCTCTTATCTCGAGTTGCTCTTAAGTAGAGCAGCTCTTATGTCGGGGTACCACTGTACAAACACAAAAATTAAACCCTAACCATACTTCTAATATGCATTTTTAATTCTTCTTTTTGTCTATCCATGTATACACTTTATTCCAAATCACATAAAATTCAGATTCTTCTTGGTTATTTAACCTTATTTTACCTTGCCAGGATCAAGGAAGCTACCATAAATGCATAGGTAATATATGTCCTGTGTCCATACTAGGCCCAAGCTATTCATTGCTCCTGGACGGCCTTCACACTGGCAACTCTTTTTTTAATCATATATGGAGGGTAAATATTAGATTGGGAGGAGAAGGAAGCCTTGATACAAATGATATTTGTGGCCATTCAGAGACAAAAAAACAACAGCTGTACAAATGAGCGTGTTGGAATTGCCACCATGACTCATAGGCTGATTCATGAATTGTTTCATGCTGCAGATCAGACCGGTTTGCTTCCTATCCTATCACGTAGAAGGTTTCGTGCTCTGGACTCAAATAGCAACTTATTTTTAAAAGCAATGGAAGTGCTTCCTGAATTATAGCCAGGATAGAAAGTTCCTAAAGTAAGATAAGGAAAAGGGAAAACTAACTGAAAGATAAAGAGGAAACACAAAATTAGGTATTAATTTATTATTTAAAAGTGCATATGGTATTGCGTCGGATATGGAATAAGCACACTGACCACAGAACTGGGTTTTATGGGTCACTTTATTTATTTAAATCTGGACCTGCAGAGAAAGCCAATGGGGCGGAACTGCCGTTCCAAACATCCTTGGGCAATTATGGGCAAAAACTCCTTGCTGAGCAAGGGAAGGTCGCCCTTGACCTTGGCTTTCACTTGCCCTCTCCCACGCCCAAGGCATGTGGGAAGGCTCACCCCCATTTGTGGGCTTATGGCGAGTGAATCCCAAGGGCACCTCCTCCCCAAAACTCAGGCGGATTCTGCCCAGAGCTTCTGGTGAGGGGCAGCCCATGACCTTCCAAAAGGTGCCCTAAAGAAGATCACACAGTTGCTGCTAGTCCTTTTCTGCCCCCTACCACTATTCCAGTGACCAAGGGAATTTGAGCCAATTAACCTAAATCTGACAGCAACTACTGCTAAGCACCTCCTAACCTCTCCCATCTCCTGATCCAGTATGGAGTAGGCGAAAAAACAGCCATAACCTAAACTGCGTTAAGGCCGCCAAAAATTGCTACTTGGCCTCCAAAGGTGACCAGCAATCACACTGAGACCACGGGAAGGGTGGGCAGGTGCCTGTAACGGGGACCGACGAGTCCAAAATTGGAAAGGGTGGAGAGCATCGACCCGTCACTTTTATGCGAGGGCTCTCTGCCCAGCCCCTTGACCTCCCAACATGCCTAGCGCCACGCTATCACGCCATCACCCATTTCAAATCCTCCAGCGGTGGTGGCCAAGTGCATCCTCCCCCACCCTGCAAATGCCAGCCAGCCTTAAGCAGCCGGCCTTTCACTTCTCATTCAGTTAATGTTTGAAAGAAATTTTTAAACTTTGACTCCTAAAAAGAATATTTATTCCATTTTTTATTAACTCAATAAACAACCAGCTCAAAGCAAACATATATCTATAATCAAACACCATAATCCAGTCATAATTCAGTCTTTCCCACAGTGAAGTTATTATTTTAGTTGCCTCCTTGGCCCCTCCTCAATGCACCTCATTGATGAACCCATAATTCTTCACATAATATTTTTTATGTTTTGGATACATAAAAGAAAAATACATTTTCAACTTCAACTGCACCCTTTGTAGACATCAAACTAAAACAGAGCAATAATAGAGCACTCCTATATCATAAAAGTGTCAACATAAGCTTTTGACATTGCCAACATAATGAATGTTTCACCCTTTTTAAATATCCTCTGGAGTTTTAGTCAATATGATAAAAAAAATCTTGTATTGAATTAAAGTCAGTTGAAGCTAATAAGAAAAATACTCATGAATAATATTCATGAAAAATATTCATTAGACCCTCACCTATTTGCTAATATACAACATTTCAACTCTATTTGTGGATTGGGATTATCCCAGTTTATAATTCTGATCCAAAATCTTTCAATTGTGCCTCGGTGTATTTAATGTAGGAAATATTTAATGTAGGAAATGAACTTTGATTAGATCTCATGTTGGCTTAAATCATCTTAGTTGCTGTATAGATTATTTTTACTGGGAGAGTTAGCAGACACATGTCAACTACTCAGGAACTGAAATTATTATTATTATTATTATTATTATTATTATTATTATTATTATTATTATTATTATTATTAATTTATTTATTTGACTTGCATGCCGCCCCTCTCTAAAGACTCAGAGCGGCATACAAGTCTGATACAAGAAATGATGGAGACTCTACTCAAAAAAAGGATAAATCAGCACCTAAAAACCAATAACTTATTGGACCCAAACCAGCATGGCTTTACTGAAGGCAAATCATGTCAAACTAACCTCACTGATTTCTTTGACTATGTCACAAAGGTGTTGGATGAAAGTGATGCCATGGATATTGCTTATCTGGACTTCAGCAAAGCCTTTGATATGGTTCCACATAAAGAGCTGATAGATAAGTTAGTGAAGATTGGACTTAATTCCTGGATAGTTAAATAGATTTGCAGCTGGCTGAAGCGTAGATATCAGAGGGTTGTTGTTAATGGCAAGTATTCAGAGCAGAGCCTGGTTACAAGCGGTGTGCCACAAGGGTCTATTCTGGGTCCTATTGCAGAAGAGACGGAGTAACGACTCGGACACAAGAGCTGGATTTAAACTTGGGTCATTTTTATTATAATAAATTTGCATAATTTATTAATTAAATTAGCATGAATTAGCATGAATTTGCATAAATCAACATACTTAACTATGACCCGGAACCAATGGACCTGCAGGGTCAAACAAACACTTCCGGGGCGGAAATGACGTAAAAGGTCAACATTCCTGGGCAACTATGGGCGTAATCGATGCTGGTCCAGGTGAGGGACCTCTCCCTCACCTGAGACCCTGCCATACACTCGCATAAGGGGGGTCCCACCGGCTCACCCCTACCCTGGGACTTCAATAGCGGGACCCAAAGACAGGTTCCCCCCAAGTGCGCAGGTAGCACCCACCATGGTCTTGGAGAGAACCTGTCAATCATCCCCAAAGATGCCCAAGGGAGAACGCGCAGTTGCTGAAACCACCCAGATTTCCACCCCTAACCTGCCTACCCAATGACCAGAGGTAAGCCAATTAACCTAATTAAATGCAAACACCCCCTAACCGCACATCCATCTCCCCAGTGTGGAATGGGCGAAAAAACAGCCTGGCCTAATGGGCGAGGCTGCAAAAAATTCCCATTCGGCCCCCGCAGGCGACCCCTAGGCACACTGCAAAATAGGGAAGGGCGGGTGGGTGTCTGCTCAGGCAACCAGGTCCGGGCGAAAAGGCTGTTTCCCGGCCTGCTGCCCCTTAAATAGGGCCAGCAGGCCCCGCCCGGACCCGACGTCATGCCCGGCCACGTGGGCAGGGCATTCCCGGCCGAAATCTCGTCTCGCGAGATTTCGGCCGAAAACAAGATGGCGGCCGCCATCTGAAGGGTCCGAGTCTGCCCGGCCCTTCAGCAACATCGCCGTGGGGCCGGTGAGTCAGCCGGCGTTATTGCAGAAGAGACGGAGTAACGACTCATACACAAGAGCTGGATTTAAACTTGGGTCATTTTTATTATAATAAATTTGCATAATTTATTAATTAAATTAGCATGAATTAGCATAAATTTGCATAAATCAACATACTTAACTATGACCCGGAACCAATGGACCTGCAGGGTCAAACAAACACTTCCGGGGCGGAAATGACGTAAAAGGTCAACATTCCTGGGCAACTATGGGCGTAATCGATGCTGGTCCAGGTGAGGGACCTCTCCCTCACCTGAGACCCTGCCATACACTCGCATGAGGGGGGTCCCGCCGGCTCACCCCTACCCTGGGACTTCAATAGCGGGACCCAAAGACAGGTTCCCCCCAAGTGCGCAGGT
This sequence comes from Erythrolamprus reginae, assembly GCF_031021105.1. NCBI lineage: Eukaryota > Metazoa > Chordata > Lepidosauria > Squamata > Dipsadidae > Erythrolamprus > Erythrolamprus reginae. The sequence continues at coordinate 140,922,723 of NC_091951.1, forward strand.
AGCACCCACCATGGTCTTGGAGAGAACCTGTCAATCATCCCCAAAGATGCCCAAGGGAGAACGCGCAGTTGCTGAAACCACCCAGATTTCCGCCCCTAACCTGCCACGGAGCGGGGGTCAGATCTCTATCTTGGCCCCCCGACTCCCCCCTCTATCTGCGCCAGCTCACGCAGAGACCGCTGCAGGTCCTGTAAGAAAATGGCGTTCCCCTGTTCTGACAGGTGAACGCCATCGGCCCGGTAAAGCCACGGCCGATCTACAGTGATGAGGGGATGGGCCACTACAATCCCCCCTAATTCTTTGACAGTTTTTCCCACAGCCTTATTCACCCTGCGCCTAACCCGGTGGATGGCCCTAAGGGAAATGGCGTCCCTCCAAACGATCCGTGGGAGGATCTCTGACCACACCACTTGCGTGGTGGGCCATAACGTGCGAAGCCGCCGCAGGTCTTCGCGCGCCTGGACGATCAACGGTAGACCGCCAAGCAGGCATAGGTCATTGCCACCGAGGTGCAAGACCAGCCATCTGGGTGCGGCTATGGGCTGCCGACCACCCAGTCCCATCTGGGCGCGACCCTGGGTAACCGCCCGCCCAGCAGCGCCGGGTACCGCCCTGAAATGCTGAGTACCCAGCAACGTCGGTAGGAGGCCCTCCCACCGCATTCCCCTCCGGCCCATCCAAACAACATTGACCCACCGTCCCAACGACAGCTGGGTCCCGATGGCACTTCTGGCTGCTGAGCGGCCGGCCCAGAAGACCATGCTGTGGCCACACAGCAGAGCCGTCGGTTTCTGCGTGGACTGGGAACCTGGAAGAGGACACACACAGAGAGGTTACCTAGCCTAAACCCTGCCCCGGATCCTCAGCGGGCCTAACATAACCCAAATATGCCGCTGACCGCCAGCGGCCGATCTCCTGAATCCGTTGGGCCGGGAAACCAGAAAGTGCCGCGCTAGTGGCGGCGCCGATACGGAACGAATGCGTTCCATAGCCGGCGGGATCCATGCCTGCCTGAGACATAGCCTTAGACACTATCGCCCAGAATTGATACCGGGTCAGGGGGGAACCATCCTGGTGTATAAAAAGGTACCCACGCCCTGACCCACGCAAAACACAAAATTGCTGCAAAGCAGCCACCGGGCAAACAGACTTATCGGTGGCTGCGCTAAGTTCAAGTCTAACCCCTCTGTGTAACTGATCTGTCTTGGAGTGTCTCACCAAAAGAGAGACACCCCCCTGTCTAAAGGTCAGATCAGCGAGCTGGAAAGCGCGGAGCGACAAGTCAGACTGTGAGGAGGCCATTGCCTCGCTGACCCTGAGGGCCCCAAAAAACATAACGCAAGTCGCTGCCCTGAACAGCCGAGCCTCGTAAGGAGAGGCGCACAGACTGCCAAATGTCTGATTAATCAGAGACAGCTGCTGAACCGTCAGGGCCCGACGAGTGTCAGAGGGGAACCCCTGTCGCTCCCTCACCCAACCTTCCAGCATCCTCCGGATGCGAAAATCACCCGTAAAATCACCAAACCCCCCCGCCTTGGACAGAAAGGCGAGGCCGGCTAACCTAGCCCTGATAGTCCTCACTGAAAGGCCACGCCCCTTCAGCAGGACACAGAATTCAGCTAGGTGCTCAACCGGGGCAGGCCAGCAATGGGGGTAACCCTTACCCAGCCTGAAATCCCCAAACTCCTTACCTGCACGCTGATAAGCTCGCAGGGTGCTAGGAGCTACCGATAAGGCGATCGCCCTGGAGGCCTCGTCTCTCCAGCTCTCGAGAGCCCGCCCAGGCTCCACAGGTGGGCTGGAAACACCTCTGGCGACTCTCGGGCCCACGGGGCCAGGGTCCGAAACCTGGACAACTGACCACGGGACAAGGCGTCAGCCACCCCGTTATCTAAACCAGGGACGTGCCTAGCCAAAAACAAGGCGTTCAAAGACAAGGACCTGTGCACAAAATGGCGGACAAGCCGCATCACCCTATCACTCTTAGAGGACAGGGCGTTCACAACATGGACAACCGCTAGATTGTCACACCAAAAATGCACAGTCTTATCCCTGAACTGCTCACCCCAGAGCTCTAAGGCCACTATTAAGGGGAAAAGCTCCAAAAAAGTTAAGTCCTTAACCAATGAACAGGCACTCCATTCCGGAGGCCATGCCGACCAGCACCACTGGTCACCTAACACTACCCCAAAACCGCAAGTCCCTGCGGCGTCGGAACACAGCTGCAGCTCCGCTTCCAAAAGAAGCTCCTGCCGCCAAAACGACAACCCGTTAAAACGTTCCAAAAACTCCCGCCACACGCAGAGGTCAGCCCTGACCCCTGCACATAAGCGGGTACGATGGTGGGGCAAACTTAGCCCCTTCATCGCATCGTACAACCGGCGAGAAAAAGCCCTGCCAGGCACCACTACCCGACAGGCAAAATTAAGAATCCCAGCCAACTCCTGGAGCTGCCGAAGAGTAACCTTCCTGCAGCCCAGGACCGCCTCAAGCTTGGACCTGATTTTAATCAACTTATCCAGGGGCAATCTGGAAGATTGCTCCACTGAATCCAATTCAATACCAAGGAAGGTAATCCTGGTGGCAGGGCCTTCGGTCTTCTCGGAGGCTAAAGGCACCCCCAATTGAGCACAAAGGGCTTCGAAGTCCCGCATCAAAGCAAAGCATTGCTCCGATTGCGCAGGCCCGGCCATCAAGAAATCATCAAGGTAATGAACGACGGACCCCAGGCCGCTCCGCCTCCTGAGCACCCACTCGAGGAAGGTACTAAAGCTCTCAAAAAGGGAGCAGGAAATAGAGCAGCCCATCGGCAATGCCCTATCCACGTAAAACCCACCTTCGAAATGGAAGCCCAGCAGCTCGAAGTCGCCTGGGTGAATGGGGAGGAGCCGAAATGCCGACTTAATGTCGCATTTACCCATAAGGGCCCCCACCCCACACTCCCTAACCATAGCCACGGCCGCATCAAAGGATGCGTACCGGACAGAACAAAGCTCGTCAGGAATGAAATCATTCACTGACTCCCCTTTCGGAAAAGACAAATGGTGAATCAACCTAAATTCACCACTCGCCTTTTTGGGGACCACACCTAAGGGGGACACACGAAGATTCGGAAAGGGCGGCTCCGGGAAGGGGCCAAGGACCCTGCCCTCAGCCACCTCTTTTCGAATCTTAGCCCGTACAATGTCTTCATTTCCGACAACCGACCTGAGGTTGTCGGACATGAAGGCCCTCCTAGTACCCACATAAGGGATCCTAAATCCCTCGGAGAAGCCCCTCAAGAGCAACTCGGCTCTCGGGCGAGGGTGGTAGTCGAACAACCAACCCTCGAGCACAGACACCCTAATTGGACTGGGCCCCTTTTCCCCCAGCTGGTGGGGGAGGTTTTCCTGGACCCCCGCCCTTCTTCTCCGCCCCTTTCTTGGGTCGGGGACAGACTGAAGCTGCATGGGACCCCCCACAATTCCCGCAGGCATGCTTGTACTTACAAAAGGGACGAAAACACGCCCCCTTTGCAGCAAACTCATGACAAGCGGGCGAGGCCCCCTTGCCAGCCACACCCGGAGTCGCCTTGGCCGGCGAAGCCGCGCCAGGCTCCTCCTCCATAAAGTGCCCACTATCCGTGCGCTCGCACCCTTCCTTCCCGGACATATGCGTGGCCCGGAACCACAGGTCCGGGACCACCATATCCCACGGCAAGTTAGGCTCCACCGACATCCTCATGCGGAAACCCTTGTCATAATGGCGCCAGATGGTGCCCTTATATTCAAAATGGGCCCTGGCAATCAAGTCTATATACTTAAACATGGCAGAGGCCATAGCCGGCTGCCGTTGGATCACCACCGACCCATAGGTAAGAAAGGCATACAGCCAGGAGCTGAAGCATTTCGTTACCTTGGTCTTCTTTGTTTTCTCCCCCGGGACAATCTCTTTCTCCTGCTTGGGAACCTCACGGTTCAAAAGCGAAAAAAGATCCACGTATTCGCCCCACCAAATGGCCTCCTTGACCGACGGGTGAAGGTGGCATCCTAGAGGGGTGGACGGCAGCCCGCACGGTATGGCCCCCGCTTTAATACAAGCAAAGGGGTCCCATACCGAGTTGGCCGCTACACCAAAAACACCCGCCCCGTGGGGGTAGGGGAAAACCGGGAGCGGGGGCATGACAGGAGGGGCCGGAGGAACCCACCCCCCTGCCCCTGGCACCGCTGGTGTCCCCGCAGGACCCGTCCCAGACAACGGGGCAGCGCTGGCCGCCGGCGGCCCCGGAGGAGGAACCGGCGGAGCCCACACCTGCCCGCAGGTGCCCGCGGGGGACCCCAAAAAGCTGGACCCACTCCCGACCCCCGCTGGGGGAAAACCCGGGGCGGGGGGTGGAAGAAAAGACAGGGATGTGGTGTGTGGTGCAGCCTCACCTGCCCCGTACGGGGTTGAAGACATCCACGGGGGGCCCAATGGTGTGGGGCCCGGGAAAGCCGCCATCGGCCCTGCGGGGGCCTGCCGTCCAAACGGAGCCGGCTGCCCAGCCTGGGCCGCCGCCGGATCTCTCCCCAACGCCGCGGGCACTTGATCGCTGGACGCTCCGGGGACCGCACCGCTCCTCCACTGCTCGAGCTCATCGAGCCTCTCCAACACCCTGGCCCAAGACATAGCAGGAGAAAAATCAGGTTGAGGGGCAGGAGGCAACGAGACCACCCCCCCCTGTTCAGGGACCACCCCAGCAGTCCCCTCCCTGCTGGCCCGGGCCCGGGCAGAAGGCCTAAGGGCCCTCCTGGGGCGCGCTGCTGGCGGAGCCATAGGAGCAGTGGCAGGTCTCTTCTTGGGAGCCATCACACTTTTTCCCTTTGTATGCAATAAGCCACTAAAACCACCTAGGCCGAAACCCCCAGCACGAGTGGCAGGCCCAACTCCCCCACCACAGGGCCCTACCTAGGGCCTGGGAGCCCCTGCTACCTCTTAACCCCTTTATTGGGTAATACTTACAATTATATATAATTGACACAGTATTATTGTTAATGTATTATTACGATTGCAAGCCTCCCTGCGCAGGCAGGCCTGAAAGGCCTGCAATCCACCAACCCTCAAGACCGGGGGCCCAGACCCAACACCCCCCACCGCGCCCTCCTCCCAGCCGGAAGGAGGTTACCAGTCCCCCTCGGGCCCGAGGGGGATCGCTGAAGACAGCTCCGAGTGAAAGGAGTAAGCCTCAACGTCGTCTTGAAGCAAGAGAAGTATTAGCAAACAGCACTTTTCGCCCCCTCGGTAGGCCACAAAATGGCGGCCGCAACACGAGGGAGACTCAAAATGGCGGCCGAGCAGCACCAAACAAGTGTCTGCTCAGGCAACCAGGTCCGGGCGAAAAGGCTGTTTCCCGGCCTGCTGCCCCTTAAATAGGGCCAGCAGGCCCCGCCCGGACCCGACGTCATGCCCGGCCACGTGGGCAGGGCATTCCCGGCCGAAATCTCGTCTCGCGAGATTTCGGCCGAAAACAAGATGGCGGCCGCCATCTGAAGGGTCCGAGTCTGCCCGGCCCTTCAGCAACATCGCCGTGGGGCCGGTGAGTCAGCCGGCGTTATTCTTTTTAATATGTTTATGAGTGACATGGAGGAAGGTTTGGTAGGAAAGGTTTGCCTATTTGCCAATGACTCTATAGTGTGCAATAGGGTTGATATTCCTGGAGGCGTCTGTAATATGGCAAATAGCCTTACTAGATAAGTGGTCAAAGCAATGGAAACTGCAGTTTAATGTTTCCAAATGTAAAATAATGCACTTGGGCAAAAGGAATCCTCAATCTGAGTATTGTATTGGCAGTTCTGTGTTAGCAAAAACCTCAGAAGAGAAGGATTTAGGGGTAGTGATCTCTGACAGTTTCAAAATGGGTGAACAGTGCAGTCAGGCAGTAGGAAAAGCAAGTAGAATGCTTGGCTGTATAGCTAGAGATATAACAAGCAGGAAGAGGGAGATTGTGATCCCGCTGTATAGAGCACTGGTGAGACCCCATTTGGAATACCGTGTTCAGTTCTGGAGATCTCACCTACAAAAAGATATTGATAAAATTGAACGGGTCCAAAGACGGGCTACAAAAATGATGGAAGGTCTTAAGCATAAATGTTATCACTAAAGACTTATTAATGAACTCAATCTGTATAGTCTGGAGGACAGAAGGGAAAGGGGGGGATATGGTCGAAACATTTAAATATGTTAAAGGATTAAATAACTTAAATTAAATAATAATTAAATAATGTTTTTAATAGGAAAGTGAACACAAGAACAAGGGGACACAATCTGAGGTTAGTTAGGGGAAAGATCAGAAGCAACATGAGAAAATATTATTTTACTGAAAGAGTAGTAGATGCTTGGAACAAACTTCCAGCAGACGTGGTTGGTAAGTCCACAGTAACTGAATTTAAACATGCCTGGGATAAACATGTATCCATCCTATGATAAAATACAGGAAATAGTATAAGGGCAGACTAGATGGACCATGAGGTCTTTTTCTGCTGTCAATCTTCTATGTTTCTATGAACTATACAATAGAATAGAATAGAATAAAATAGAATTCTTCATTGGCCAAGTGTGATTGGACACACAAGAAATTTGTCTTGGTGCATGTGCTCTCAGTGTACATAAAAGAAAAGGATACATTTGTCAAGAATCATGAGGTACAACCGGGTGGGCAGCAGGCAGGACGGGGTGGAATGCAGTTCCACCAGTGGAAATTTATTTATTTATTTATTGGATTTGTATGCTGCCCCTCTTTGAGGACTCGGGGTGGCTCACAACATAAATGAAGCTGTGTGCCCAGCTCCACCTGTCCATTCCACCCTCCCATCCTCCTCCTCTTCGGAAAACAGCAGGGAGACCAGTACAGGCAGGAGTTGCAGGGGCCTATTTCCTCCCCCATCTTTTCTCAACAGCTGATTGGCATCCATTCGCCTAGCTACCCACCCTGAGGCAGGGAGTGACCCAGGAAGGAGAGCGTGGTAAACACAAAGCAAATTGTCACCCCCAGAGAGCGACACTGGTGAGGTTGTAAGTCGAGGATTTAACAGTTCACTTGAACGATGATGATTGTTCAAGCCACTCCCACCTGGTCACATGGCTGGCAAGCCACTCCTACCCAGTCACATGACCATCAAGCCACACCCACAAAATGAGCCGCACCCACAGAGTGGCAGTAAAAATTTTGGCTGCCCATTACTGGGTACAACACAATGATTGTCATAGGGGTCAAATAAGCAATGACGAAACAATCAATATTAATAAAAATCTTATATATTTACTATTGGTTTTTTTTTTAATGTCTCTCTTGATATCAGCAACTATGATACCTTCAGAAGGGAACTGATGCCTCTTCAGTATATCTCAGAAAGCTGTTCTGCATTGCTTGATAAAAACTTCATCAGGATGATATCCCAGTATTAAAGGAAGAAAGAGATCTAAGCAATATTGTGTTCAACGGCTACAGCACCTTACCCTGGAATAAAACTAATTTAACACTGAAAGATTTTCAAGCCTGCACTCCATTGGGAGGACTGTGACTCACATCCTGAAATGAAATGAAAAGGACAAAAACAAAAATGATTGAACAAAAGTGAATGTCATTATTTACTAATTTCTAAGACTTTGTTGCTTGAAGAACATTTGTTTTGCTGGTAAATACTTCTTTGAATTCTTGCAAGCATAGGATTGCATCATGACAGCAATGGTAATGTCCGAACATCTTGTCTTCTGCTAGCTCCTTTTTTTGTCTTTGATTCTTCCAAGCTTCAATGGACTATAAATGCAAATTTAATTAAATTACATTAATTTAATACAGAGAGCCGTATGTATGTATGTATGTATGTATGTATGTATGTATGTATGTATGTATGTATGTCTTAGAGCAGTGGTTTCAAACTCACGGCATCAGGATGGCATCACATGACGTATCACAACTTTTTTCCCCTTTGCTAAACCAGATGTGGGCATGGTCAGCACGTGACACAGCTGGCTAATTAGAGGTAACAACATTAACAACATTAACCACACCTACAAAAAGATATTGACAAAATTGAACGGGTCCAAAGACGGGCTACAAGAATGGTGGAAGGTCTTAAGCATAAAACGTATCAGGAAAGACTTAATGAACTCAATCTGTATAGTCTGGAGGACAGAAGGAAAAGGGGGTACATGATCAAAACATTTAAATATGTTAAAGGGTTAAATAAGGTCCAGGAGGGAAGTGTTTTTAATAGGAAAGTGAGCACAAGAACAAGGGGACACAATCTGAAGTTAGTTGGGGAAAAGATCAAAAGCAACGTGAGAAAATATTATTTTACTGAAAGAGTAGTAGATCCTTGGAACAAACTTCCAGCAGATGTGGTAGATAAATCCACAGTAACTGAATTTAAACATGCCTGGGATAAACATATATCCATCCTAAGATAAAATACAGAAAATAGTATAAGGGCAGACTAGATGGACCATGAGGTCTTTTTCTGCCGTCAGACTTCTATGTTTCTATGTTTCTATGTTTCTAACCCATTTGTCATAGAAAATTACTACCTATCTCTAATATGTTATTATATTTCCATGTATAGAACAAGTGTAAGTGATTGATTGATCTGCAGGTGGTTATACCATTCCGATCCAGGAAAAACTTCTATTCCCCTCTTTCATTGAGAAGACTGAAATAAATAAAAATGTATCACAAAAAGACAACTGAGACATAAAATAATAAACAATGTTAACCTATAGGGTACAATTTAGATTAGGGAAGATTGCACAAAGAGTTAGCCTGCTTCCTAGATGGTTTGCCTCATCTGATTTGAACTTTTCCCCTAAGGGTTATTATTAACATACACCTGAATATTAATGACTCTGTGGGTTTTCCCCGTGATTCTGATTTTTATTCCAAAACATCCACTGAATGAATTCATGGAATAGGGTTGGTCCCGCTGTTTGAAAGTTTCTCCTGATTCTTTAGACTTCGCAGCATCTGCTCTTCTGAAGTATTTACATACAAATGCAGCTAATTTACTTAGCTGCTTATAAACAGTTTTTTTACTTATAAAACACACGTGCACACAGAGGCACACATAAGTGAGAGCTTTGTTACAAAATGCTTTTGATGAGTAATACTAGCCCAGGCTAGTTGAAAGTAAGCAAGTTTCCTTTGGAATAAACAGTGACCAATCTACTAAAATATATAGTGACTTTAACTACAGGTTAACGTATAACCACAACTGAGCCCAGAATTTATGTTGCTAAGTTAGAAATTTGTTAAGCAA